>NC_054839.1:18967153-20167153 GCF_018345385.1 Vulpes lagopus
ACCTTACTGAAAAAGTTATGAAACCTAATGAACTTCTTTAAAGGATCCCATACTGTAAATTAAATCTCCAGACTATGGGTGCTATCAGTGTTGTGAGAGCACAGCAGTGTGAAAAGCACCAAGACTACACTCAAAAGTTTTGAGCACCATTTACAGATTTGCAACCTCCTCATCATGTGGCCTGAGATGTTGCCATAGTTTAGGAATCTGAAACTCTCCATTTAATAACATAAGATACTATAAAATTTCCTAAGTCAATGTCTAACTCTAAAGTTATTTATTTTAGTTTTATTTCAAGACATAAGCTTTTTTAAAAAATTACATTTACATGCATGTTTTATATAGTTTTTAACTCACTTTATTGAGGTATGATTGGCATACAAAGAGCTGTAGATATTTAATTGTATAAAACTTGATATGTTTCGTGATAGGTTATATCCATGAAACCAACATTATCAATGCCATAACGTTCAAAATGTCATCACCTTCAAAAGTTTCTTTCTGCCACCTGAATTTGTTCCTTTTGTAATAAGAGCACTTAACATATGATTTATTTTCTTGGTAAATTTTTAAATATATAATTCTTAATCACAGGACCTTGGTTGTACAATAAATCTCCAAAACTTATTTATTTTTGCATAACTGAAAGTTTGTACTCTTTGACCAACATCTCCCCATTTCTCCTTCCCCTCATTATTTTAGTCCTTATTTTTACGTGTTTGATTATTTTAGATTCCACGTATATATGAAATCATACAGTACTTACCTGTCTGTGCTTCACTTAGCATAATGTCCTCCAGCTTCATCCATGTTGACACAAATAGAAGGTTTGCCTTCTTTTCTAAGGCTGAATGACATTCCATTGTGTGGGTATATGTGTGTGCATATATGTATATATATACGTGTGTGCGTGTGTATATCTCACATTGTTCATTAATTTCTAGTAGTCCTGAACATGAAAGAAACCTGTACACATTCACCAGCTCTTTTCCAGAGACTTCCACTTGGCATTCATGAGAAAAACTAGGACAAGGAAAAAATCTTACCCACTGTCCAGACATAAAGTAGGCAACAAAAATGAAACTAGAGATGGCCCTAGAGATGGGGACTATCAGACAGGGTTTTTAAAAGAACTATGACTAGCATGTAAAAGGATCCAGAGGAAAAGGTGGATAAAAGTCACGAACAAATAGAAAATTTTGGCAGAGAAATGACAACTATAAAAAAGAGTCAAACAAATTCTTAAACATGCACACATAATATGAAGATGAAAATTCCTACGATGGGCTTCAGCAGAGTGGGCATAGGACAAGAAAAATCAGTAAGCTTCAAGATTGATTAAGACCAATCAAGAAAAAAAAGAGAAAGTAGAAAAATTGCAAATATCAAAAGTAAAAGAAATGGTATTACTGTAGATCCTATACACCTTAAAGGTAAAACAGGGATATTATTATAAACAATTTTATGGGGAAGGTCCAACAATTTAGATAAAATGGCAAATTCCTTGAAAAGCACAAACAACCAAAACTTACAAAGAAATAAATATAAAAATATTAAACAGATTAAAATGGCTTTTTGGATAAAAACCACCCCATAGGGATTCCTGAGTGGCTTTGTTGGTTGAGCATTCAACTCTTGGTTTCAGCTCAGGTCATGATCTCAGCATCATGGGATTGAGCCATGCACCTGCGTGGGGCTCCATGCTCAGTGGGGAGTGTGCTTAAGATTCTTTCCCTCTGCCCCCACCCCCTCCATAAATAAATAAATAAATAAATAAATTAATTAATATTTTAAAAAATAAATAAAATAATAGTCATCACAACACACACACACACACACACACACACACACATACATGAAGAAAAATGCCTGCCCAGATAGTTTTACTGGTAGATTTTATCAAATACATCATCAAAAATTTAAGGAAAAAAATAACTATAACCAAAATTTTACAAATTTAAGCATAAGGAATAATAACTTCTACACCATCTAGTATGTAATAGTCACCATTCTTCTTTGTTGTTTTTTTAAAGATTTTATTTCTAAGTAATCTCTACACCCAAGCCACAGCTCTGCGATCAATGGTCGCACACTCTACCAGCTGAGCCAGCCAGGCGCCTGTGTGTTAGTTACTATTCTAAATGCTTGCCACAGAATAATTTATTAATATTCACAAGAACTCTTTTAGGGAAGCGCTGTTGCTATCCCAACTTAATAAATAAGGAGACAGGGATCCTTGGGTGGCTCAGCAGTTTAGCACCTGCCTTTGGCCCAGGGCGTGATCCTGGAGTCCCAGGATCAAATTCCATATTGGACTCCTTGCATGGAGCCTGCTTCTCTCTCTGCCTGTGTCTCTGCTTCTCTCCCTCTTTCTATGTCTCTCATGAATAAATAAATAAAAATATTTTAAATAAGGGATCCCTGGGTGGCGCAGTGGTTTGGCGCCTGCCTTTGGCCCGGGGCGTGATCCTGGAGACCCGGGATCGAATCCCGCGTCGGGCTCCCGGTGCATGGAGCCTGCTTCTCCCTCTGCCTGTGTCTCTGCCTCTCTCTCTCTGTGACTATCATAAACAAATAAATAAATTTAAAAAAAAAAAGATTTAAAAAAAAATATTTTAAATAAATAAATAAGGAGACTGAAACACTGGCAGTAATAGTACAGCCAAATGAGTGTTGGGTCTGTACTTGAACTCAGGCAGTTTGGCTCCAGTGACCTTTTCTTTTTCATTCTATTACACTGATTCTTAGCAAATAAGATAGCAAAGAAATTATCAGGCATGTGAATGAATGTCTGTGTGGTTTGTGTATACATTTCCTTTATTAGAAAAGTGACATCATAAAAGCAAGGAGAAAGGAAATTTTTTCTGAGACAAGAGGTTAAGTACAAACTCAAATATAACCCAAATGGATAAAAGTATTATGTGTGTGTATTTTAAAATTAACATAAATAGCTTAAGAAGGATCATGCTGAAATAAATAGCTAATTTCAGGGTAGAGAAAGCCTGTACAAAAGCAGTGCATTATAAGAAATCTCAGAATAAAAAGGAATGATGTCTAGTTATAGAATAAATAATATATAAAGGATCAAGATAAATATTTTTAATCATTAACACTCCAATAGGAAAAAAAGACAGAATGAATAACAACTCATGAAAGGAATATAATTAGCTAATAAAAACAGTCAGAAAGTAAGCAACAAATGAAAATTAACAGAATTTTGTCAATAAAATTAACAAAAACTAAAAATAAAAAGTACCTATACTGGAGGGATGACAGGAAAATGGAATTTGTGGAATAATCTTGAAGGGGTAAAAGCTAATGCAACCTTTCTGGAAAACAATTTAACAACATGTGCCAAGATCTTTATAAATGTTTAGAATTTTTTTAGAAAGAAAGACTAAAATATAGGTAGAAATTGTACATCCCTGGATGCATAGTGCACTTCACCTTTCCAGAGTTTGCCTGGCATATTGATTACCAGTGATGACTCTGGATCCAGACATTCTGATTTTGAAATCAAACTCTGCAACTTTCCAGCTGCAAGACTCTGGAGAAATCATATAACCCTCCCTGTGCTTTGCTTTTCACATCTGCATAATGCACCTACTTTTGAGGTTTTTCTGCAAATTAAACAAGATTATATCTCTAAAGACTTTGAGCAGCTCCTGGCCCAAAATTAATACAATACAGATGACAGCAATAATTATTGGGTTTACAATTTAACATTGGAAACAGTGTTACTTTATAATAAAATATGTGTGTAATCTTCTATAGCTATCAAATGTCATTTTTTAAAAAAATATAATGATATAGAGAAGGAATAATAAAATGTATATATAGTAGACTTTCTACATAATGGAGTATGTAAATAGAGAAAAATGATAAGAGTTTCATTAGAAGTCATGTGGGAAATGGTGATGTCACAAGCGAAAGCAATGAACATAATCTTGGCTTACTCAGACATTTATCACCAGCTGGGATCAGAAACACTGCAACCAAATTATTAATTTATTTTACTTCGAAAGAGTTAATCTTGTATACTCGAGCCTCTTTAGATATAGCTGATATAAGAACTAGAAATTCTTATAAATTACATATTAATTATTCAACAAATATTTCTTGGCTATATGCCCAATATAAGGCAAGTACATGAATATACTAAAACAGATCATGACTAATTTTAAAGCATTCCCATGTAATTACATATGGCTTTGAATTAAAATGTTACTTTAGGAAATAAAGGAAAGCTAAACTGGAAACATATTAACATAAAGCTTTTTTTAGAATTTAGTGTTATATTAATGTTATTCTCATGTAACATGAAAAACAAGGTCTCAAAATGAAATATTGCTATCCTAGCATTCTAAAATGAGGTTATTAATCATATCTACTTTTCACGAATATATATTATAGCATAGTTTGTAAAACAGTGAAACTTTTCATAAGAATGCCTATGAAAATATGAATATCTCACTATTTGATCTCTTAAAATATGAATGTTTAAGCTTTCTTTTTGAGCACTTTTAAAGACCTAATTGAAGCAACTTGGTACAACATACTGGAACAGTCATTGCATTGAACTCAAATTTGTTTGTGTGTGAGTTCCAGTTAGTGAGTAATTTGACCTGTGATGTGCATCTTACTTAATATGTCTGAGCACTGAATGCTTTTGAGTTATACTTCAATGATAAAATATTTAAGAAGCTCTCCTTTTTTATACCCTTATTCATTTGGGCATCAAAACAATAAGACTTGTTGGGAACATCAATTATCAATCCAACCCCCCACTTCCCTATAGGAATCATTTTAACAACAATTTAGATGGTACTCCAGACTTTGCCTCAATGCATAAGTCTCAGAAAGCTCTTATACCATTTTATCTGGCAATCTATGACACTTTTGTATTTGACTAATTACTATGTTATGAATCATAGTATATAAGTTGGGACGTGGGCTTCGGGATCAGAGCAGGCATGTTTTCTAACCTTATAATGCTTTCTTTGGCCAGATTAATTGGCCTCCTAAATCCTCAGGTGCCTAATCTTTAAAATGGGCTCAATTGATGGAATAGCTGTGATTCTGTAAAATTGTATATTTACATTGTATATTAAATTGTATATTTATGTTTGACTCCTTAATATTTTATACTTTTTACATTTTTACAGTGAGATGTGAAATAATGAATTAATTTTTTCCAATCAATTATCTGAAGCATATTTGGTAATTCATCTTTTTGAAATCTAACTCAAAATTCCAACTTGACCAAATATAAGTATACCACATCTCTTATATTGCCTGATACAGGGTAGATACCTAATAAATGCTTCTTCCTGTCCTCCTTCTAATGAGCTTAAACTTGCTTTCTTATCAGTCACACCATTCCTATTTTGCCTGTAGCCATACTAATATAACTTATTTAACAAAATAAAATACCTTCAATTCCTTTGGTCAGTCTTGATAAGGCACAATTGTCCATCATGGTTTCTCTGCTTTTTATAAGCCATCATTGCCAATGTTCATCTAACAAGGTAGCTTCTTGGATATATAATTTTCTATCAGACGTGTTCTCTTAATCACAGATAGTGCAAATAGGATCCTCTCTTGTCCCCATTTCATTTCTAGAAATGCAATCTAATTTTGCTTTAGCATTTTTCACATTCAATTCATATTATGGTAAACTAATTGGTTTTGTCATGAGAAAAAGCCATGATTCTTTTTTTGTGTGTGAACTGTTTTTAAGCCCAATTTTCTCTATTTTGAAAATACAAGGAATCTTGATCATTTGATAATAATCTTTAAATATGCCAAAAATCTGGGGCACTTGGGTTGCTCAGTTGGTTAGGCGTCTGCTTTTGGCACAGATCATGATCCCAGGGTCTGGGAATCAAGCCCTATGGCAGTGTCCTGCTCAGCAGAGTCTGCTTCTCTCTCTGCCCCTCCACCCACTTGTGCTTGCTATCTCTCTCTCAAATAAATAAAATCTTGGGACGCCTGGGTGCCTCAGCAGTTGAGTATCTGCTTTTGGCTCACGGCATGATCCCAGGCTCCTGGGATCAAGTCCTGCGTTGGGCTCCCCACAGAGAACCTGCTTCTCCCTCTGCCTCTGTCTCTGCCTCTCTGTGTCTCTCATGAATAAATAAATAAATATTTAAATACGTAAATAAATAAATAAATAGATCCTTTAAAAAATAAAATAAGAATGCCAAAAATCTAATAATGAGAAAGAAAGGTCACTTATATTTTTACCATCTCTTTCACTCAAATTTAAGACATTGTCTAAAATTTTTAAAAAAATTTTTGAGTATAATTGCACAATGTTACAGGACTTTCAAGTGTACAACATAGTGATTCAACATCTCTATATAATGCAATCCTCTTAACAAGTATAGCTACCACTTGTCACCATACAATGCTATTATATCATTGACTATATATTCCCTCTACTGTACCTTTCACATGTCTTATTCATCTCATAACTAGAAGGCTATGTCTCCTACTCTCCTTCACCCATTTTGCCCATCCCCCAATCCCCTTTACCTCTGGTAACCATCAGTTTGTTCTCTGTATTTATAGGTCTAAATCTGTTTTTTATTTGTTTGTTTATTCATCTGTTTCACTTTTTAGATTCCACATATGAGTGAAATCATATTGTATTTGTCTTTCCCAGCCCAAGTTATTTCACTTAGCATAATACTCTCTAGGTCCATCTGTGTCATTGCAATGGCAAGATCTCATCTTTCCTATGGCTGTGTGATATCCATGTGTGTGTGTGTGCGTGTGTGTGTGTATGCACGCGCACAGGTGCACACACGTGCATATCAAATCTTCTTTATCCATTTATCTATCGATGAGCACTTAGCTTACTTCCATATCTTAGATGTTGTAAATAATGCTGCAATAAACATAGGTGTGCATTTACCTTTTGACATTTACTTTCTTTAAATATATGTTGTTCTAGAGTTATAGTATAAGTTTTAAGACTAAAACATATTTTAGAGAGTTACAGTCTTTTTCAATTAAGTACATTCTCAGCATTTTCAGTACTAATATCAATTTAAACATTTTTCATATGCTCTAAGAGAAAAGTTTCAGAAAATCATACATAGTATAATTTCATTTTGACACACTGGTATTTATTGACAAGCATAAACATATTTGAAAATGGAGTATATGCATATTTGAAATATATATAAATGTATACAACAAAATACTATGCTAGCTTGGGCTAGGTAGTGGGAATTAAGAAATAATGGTACTTGACATTCATTTTTTCATATTTTTTCTTATAGTGGGCATGTTTTGCTTTTACAATAGTATTTAAATTTTTACTTGGATAACAGCTATAATAAGCAAATATCAGTCAATTTAATAAGCGGGAAAAACTGAGAACATCATGTTTTATGATCTATTAATAAAAGTCACCCAAGGATAATCCATTATATTTTTTAATTTATATTGACATTAATGTGCTTTTACTTTATGCTTTAAAATGTTTTATTCAAAGTAATTTTTTCTATCACTTGATTTAAATCTTTTGCCTTTCTCAAACACTCTGGTTTGAAAATGTTTTCCACTTTGCTGTACAGAAGGAAATTTGACTTATCCTTTGTTAACTACCTTGGTTCTATATTATCCATAAACTCAAAGAGCTTATTGGCACATAGCTCTTTCATGCTTTCAGAATTTTATGCAATTTTGTGATATCTTGCAATATCCTGTTAATAGGATGAGCAAGAGACAATCAAAATAAAATATTGGGAAACCAGACTACACTGCAATAGAACAGAGAAACTCATTACAGAAGCCCATAGAAACAATAGAGCAAGATTAATGGTCTTACACATTAAATAAAGAGAGCGAAACAGAAAGGATAACAATTTTTCATTTTCTTTTCAGTTTTAAATACTTAGATTTACTTTTATGAATCTCTATTTAAATTGATAAAATAATTACTCACCTTTAAAGAGTAACAAGTTTAATCCTAAGAAAAAAATGGGAATGTAGTGAAGGAATATGGACTTGGGAATCAGAAGACCCTAACTTAAATAGGCTCCTTGTTTACTCTTCAATCTCAGGCAAAGAAATCTGCTTCTCTGACCTTCAGTTTTCTGTTCTATAAAATAGGACTAACAGGACATATGTTGCATTGAACTGTTAAATGAGGGGAAACTGTGCAAAGCCCATATCACATAATAGAAACACAAAAATTTATTAGCATTCTTCCCTCTTTCCTAGTAAATCCTATTCTACAAAGAGAAGCTAAATTAAAAAATATATCAGCAACTTTTAAACTGCTTAAAACCTTGGTATTATTTGAGTTAATCAAAAGACTGTATTTGAGAAGATAAGAATAGCTGAAAAATTACTGTCTCTTTTAAAAAGAAGTTACAGGTGAAAGAGGTTTCCAATTAAAATGGCATCCTAAATGCATACATTTATGGATTTCCCCACCAATGCACTGCTGAAATGACAGTGAGGGGAACAAAAAAGTGCAAAGGACAAAGAATAAGAAAAGAGACAGGAAAAGATAAGCACGATTAAAAGCAGATAAAAATGGTTAAACAAATGTTGGGAGAAGGGAATAGCAAGGACGAGTGGTAATTGACTTGAGTAAGGTTAATTATTTTCATTTTTATTTGGTGAAACTTGTACAGTTGAGTTTCACATCTGGATCAATGTGCTGTAGCACAGAGCTAGCACACAAGTTGCTGAAAGTCCAGAAGGTGGAGGAGGACATGGGAACAGGAGGCCCCCACGAGCCTGTGCATTTACAGAAATTTGAGGAAGGGCTGTGAACTTCCATAGATGATGAAACTGGGTTCAAGTCAATTGCATTTGAATATCTCAGCGGAAAGAATAGTCAACAGATTATTATACAATGTATTCTTATAACTGCTTCTATATATTCTAAGGTATTGTTCTTTGATGGGAATCCACCCCCATACCCATCTCATGTGTGTCCAATGTATCAAAAATTGATCACAAGTAAAAGAGGATGCATTAGCAGGAATAATCAAATGGCCAGATTGGCTGAACAAGAGTTTTACTCGACTGCCTGGCAAGAGAGGCATCTCTATCTCTGTACTTTCTGTCATTTGTTCATCAAACATTAATTGAGTAAATTCTATGTGCCAAGAACCATTCCAATTTCTAAGGACACCATGGCAAAGAAAACAGTGTCTATCTTTAAGGATTTGCAAATGTTGAAAGACAGACAATAAACACACCAAAAAAAATAGGTCACTGCTGTTAAGAAAAAAAAGGAGTGTGAATGGTGATCAGAATGGCAGTTGGGTCTATTTGATAGAGAACAGACAGAAAGCACTTGCCTGCAAAGCTGGCATGTGAGCAAATAACTATAGTGCAATGAGGGCATGATCCAAAAGGATATCTAAGGGGAGAGTTTGCTGAAAGAGGAAACATTAAAGCACAAGTGAAACACAAAAAGGAGTTCAAAATACAAAACCAGTAAGCAACTGCCCTCCCAGAGCTCATTTTGATGGACACTGACAATGAACAAACATAGACAACACGCTTTGGACAGTGGCAATTTTTATACAGAAAATTAATGCAGCCTGTTGTAATGGAAAGCAACCCAATGTGTCTCTGTTAGATTAAGATGCGAGGAATGACCAGTCTAAAGAGCTGAGGTGAGACGGTATTGAGAATGGCTGCCTCTAACAGAGCTGCCTCTGTGAGGAGGGGAAAGAGTAACCTCCAGCAAGCCTGACAGCACAAAGACAGAACCAGACAAAGAGGGCTAAGTGGGAAAGCAAGCTCATTTCCATGTCATTGCAATTTACGTGGTTCAGTAGAAGCAAGGCAGGAGTTATTTTAAAAAATGAAACAAATGAACCAAAGTAACCATGAGCCATATGCAAAAAGAAGTGACAAGGAAATAGTTGAAATTTAAAATATTAAGGAAAGCTGAATTTTCAAAACACACTGGTTGAGAAAGATGTAACAAAAGTGACTAAGAAGAGTATTTCAAGAGTTAATAGGAAAAGCCATGGTGTTTTTCTTTCTCTTGCCTAAGTTTCACCCTTGACTTTCTCCTCCTTTCATGTTCCCACCCTCTCCTGTTTCAGTGTTCACTTCCCTGCTCAGGACTCAGATTTTCTCTCCAAAGATGCAAATACGTATTATTTATCAAACATCTCTCTTGCAATAATATACTCTGATCCATCAAATTTCACCAGACCCAATCTGAACTCATTATACCTCACCCTCTCTTTCCATCTTGGATAATAACAAGCACCCAGTTACCTGAGGCAGAATCCCAACACAATCTCAGACTTTCTCTCCCTCCCTTGTAGACCATAGTATAACATGTACACCAGCTCTACATCCAGATCACCTTTGGTCCCATTCTTCTTCCTTTCCTCTGGAACACCCTGAGTTCCATCCCTTGACATCAACTGCCTGCATTACTGAAGCAGCTTCCTACTTGGGTCCTCTATTACTATAGTGTTCACCACTCATCCTCCATTCTCCAAGGAGTTATCTTTTTAAACATAAAAATGATTATTTTATTACCATATGTTAAAAACATGTCCTCTCAGATTCCTCAAACTACATTTATACCCTTCCATCTCCTCTACACTAGGCTTCCCTCCTCTCACTTCACAAGGAAGTCATGGTGGAGGCTCCGCCTTCTTCTTCTTTTACAAACCATCATACTATGGCCCCTTACATTCCTCAAACTCTGTGCATCCACTCCCCTCTGCCTGCAGGCAAGCTGCACTTTTTTCTTCATTTGTTCAGTCAAGTGAGTTGGTCAATAAGACCTGCACCCCAGAAAGACAAGTAAAGTAATAAATAAACAATAATTTTTAAAATGTAATAAGCATAACATAAAGGGGAAGCTTTCAATGGGTATCTTTGAAAGCCAAGACATCACAATGAAACGAAGTAGCCAAGATAGAACTGTGGGGTGGGGTGGAGGAAGGCTGGGGTGATGGAGCATCAAGCAAAGGAAACACTCTAGAGATGAAAAAGAGCCTAGAGAACAGAGTGAGGAGTTTGAATATTGGTTTATGGGCAATTAGAAATCACTGGAAAATATCAGGCAGGGGAATAGACCTTCATATTAAAATGGAAATTGGTAGAAATGATAGAAATAATGTATTCCTGTTTTTACTTTAAAGAGATTAAATTAATCTCTTTATGAATATTGACATTGATACCATCAAATATGATCCCAAAACTGTTGTCCTGCCTTCCTCACAGAGCAATAGTTCCAGTGTTTTACCTTCAACTCCTTAACACTGTGCCTCAGTACATGCAACTTAATGAAGAATGATGACTGACTTTTATGGACTAATTTTTACAGATTAATTTGGATATGGTTAGGAAAATGAGCATATACTGCAATTATAAAACCAAGCTAAATGCAACAAATATATGAATTCAGATCATAAATGGGAGAAACGGATACTTAAAGCAACTTAAAAAATATTGTATCATCCCTTCTAAAGGATATTTGAACAAGTAGAGAAATAATGAGCCATCACACAGAGATAAGAGAAACTAAAATGTTTGCCAGGCTAAACTAATTTGATGACTTTTTTTTGTTATGGCAAAGAATTCACTGGTTGAAAAAAAAAAAGTTGGAAGCATAAACTATAGCTGCCTTCACTAAAATATTTGACTCAGAATAACATACAGAAAGATTTTAAATAAAGTTTGTTGGGCAAAAATATGATTACAATGACTCAAAGTTAGATCTATGTATAAAACTATAAAATCATAACTATAGCTATAAATGGTAATACATCTTTCTTAGTAGTTATAACAACCTTGTTCCACAAAGGGACATTATTGGTTCTAATTATCTTTTTAAAACAATCTAGAAAACAGAAAACATAGATTAATTGTTTAATAACATACATATAAAAGGAAAAAAATAAGCAAAGAAGCAGTAAGTATATGAGAAAAGAGAGAATAAGGAAAGGGAAAAAATTGGTTGTTAAGGGCATTCAGAATAAGAAGACCCAACTTAACATCAAGAACATGCCACTTACCAAGTATCCTAGAACATATTTGCTGATATAGTTTGTAATTTTATTTATTTTTTAATAATAAATTTATTTTTTATTGGTTATAGTTTGTAATTTTAGTTTCAAGTTTTCATTTCTATTCCTTTACAGAATGCAATATTGCTGTAAGAATTTTTTTCTTAACATTGCATTTTCCAATCATATTATTGTTCTTTATTTAGATTTAGCTATAAAAGATTATAAGATTCACTCTTTACCAGTGTTCCTTTGTTTCTCTATTTTGGAATGGACTGTTGGAGACACAATTTTAAATAGAGTAGTCAAAGAAGATTACAAGCAAATATCAAGCTTTACAAGCTATCCCGGAGAAAAGTATTCCAGGCAGAAGAAGGAGAAATGTCGAAGCCCTGAAGTTGAAAGCTGCTAATATGCTGGAGGAAAAGCAAGGAAACCACTGTTTCTAGAACAGTGAGAACATGGGAGAGAAGGTGCACATGACATCAGAGATGCCTGGATTGAGTGGAGCCCTAAACCATAACAGGGCTCTGTTACCCTGAATGGAAGTCAATGGAGGGATTTGGACATTTGAGCACTGGGGGCTTGGCAGCTCTCCCACCTCCACTCTGACTCTGGTTGGTATATTGAAAATAGACTACAGGGGTCAAGGACAAAAAGAGGAAGAACAGCTGGCATAGTGTAAGAATCTAGATTTTAAAATAACAATGGATTGGACAAGTCTAGCATTGGAAAGGGTAAGATATAGTCAAATTATGGATCTATTTGGACCAGAGCCAATAATATATGTTCAGATTGGGTAGAAGTATGAGAGAAAGATAAGAATCAAGAATGACCCCAGAACAGAATATTTATTGATTATGAAACGGCAGATTTTCAGTGAAGCAAGCTTGGGGAATAAAATCAGGGGCTCAGTTTGGAGTATGAGATGCCTATTAGAAAGTCAAATGGAGTCCACAAGTATATGGTCAATCTTTGATAAAGTAGGAAAGAATATCCAATAGAAAAAAGTCTCTGCAACAAACAGTGTTGGGAAACTTGACAACAACATGTAGAAGAATTAAACTGCACCACTTCCTTATATCATACACAAAAATAAGTTAAAATGGATAAATGACCTAAATATGAGACAGAAACCATCAAAATCTTAAAGGAGAACACAGGCAGCAACCAACCTCTTTGACCTCGGCCATAGCAACTTCTTACTAGACACATCACCAGAGGCAAGGGAAACAAAAGCAAAAATGAACTATTGGGACTTCATCAAGATAAAAAGCTTCTGCACAGCAAAAGAAATAGTCAACAAAACTAAAAGGCAGCTTATGGAATGGGAGAAGATATCTATAAATGGCATATCTGATAAAGGGTTAATATCTAAAATTTATAAAGAACTTATCAAACTCAACACCCCAAAAAGCAAATAATCCAGATAAGGAATGGGCAGGAGACATGAATGGACACTTTTCCAAAGAAGGCATCCAGATGGCTAACAGACACATGAAAAAATGCTCAACATCACTCATCATCAGGGAAATGCAAATCAAAACCATGATGAGATACCACCTCACACCTGTCAGAATGGCTAAAATTAATAACACAAGAAATAACAGGTGTTAGTGAGGATATGGAGACAAAGGAACCCTCTTACACTGTTGGTTGGAATTAAAATTGGTGCAGGCACTCTGGAAGACAATATGGAGCATTCTAAAAAAGTTAAAAATAGAACTACCCTGCAACCCAGCAATTGCACTACTAGGTATTTGCCCAAAGGATATGAAAACACAGATTCAAAGGGGTACATGCACTCCACTGTTTATAGCAGCATTATCAGCAATAGCCAAACTATGGAGAGAGCCCAAATGTCCATCAATAGATGAATGGATAAAAAGACATAGGGTGTGCGTGTGTGTGTAATGGAATATTACTCAGATATCAAAAAATGAAATCTTGCCATTTGCAATGATCTGGATAGAGCTAGTGTATCATGCTAAGTGAAATAAGTCAGAGAAAGACAAATATCATATCTTCTCATTCACATGTAGAATTTAAGAACGCAGATGAATATATGGGAAGGAGGAGAAGAAAAAAAGGAGAGAGGGAAATAAGCCATTAGAGACTCTTAAAGATAGAGAAGAAACAGAGTTGATGGAGGGAGGTGAATGGAAGATGGGCTAGAAGGGTGATAGATATTAAAGAAGACACTTGTTAGGATGAGCTCTAGATGTTGTATATAAGTGATGAATTCTACTCCAGAAACCAATACTGCATTGTATGTTAACTAAAATTCAAATGAATGAATGAATGAATGAATGAATGAATGAATGAATGAATGAATGAAGTTAATTAATTCAAGTGGAAATGTCTAATACTCAGTTGAACATAATAGTCAATAGTTTAGGACAGAGGTCCAGGATGAAAACAGAAATTTTGATATTTAAATCTAGAAAACCTGGTGAGATCATTTTAAAAAGTGAGAACAGATGAAAATAAGAGTAGAATTAAGAATTGAGGGATGCCTGGGTGGCTCAGCGGTTGAGCATCTTCCTTCAGCTCAGGGCGTGATCCCAGAGTTCAGGAATCGAGTCCCACATCGGGCTCCCTGCGAGGAGCCTGCTTCTCCCTTTTTCTGTGTCTCTGCCTCTCTCTGTATGTCTCTAATGAACAAGTAAATAAATCTTTTTTTAAAAAAAGAATTGAACTTGGTCCAGTTTTGAGATAACACTGGAGGAGATTTAAAAATCAGCAAAAGAGACTAAGGAAGGGCAGTCAATCAGTAAGAAAGGAGAAAAACCAACAAAATGAGACACTGCAAGTCAAGCAAAAGAAAAAAAAATTAAAGACAAGGGAGTTATCATGCTGTTAGTGCTGATTACAAGTCAATTAAGATGAAGACAGAAACCTGGATTAAACAATGAACCACACAGTGTGGAGATCATTGGGGATGATGATAAGTGTTTCTTTGAAGTGGCACAGGTGAAATCCTGTTGCAATGGATTCAAAAGACAATAGGCTGAGAGAAATTGTAGACAGCAAATGTAGACAACCCTTTGAAAGACATTCTGTAATGGCGGCGGGGTGCGGGGGGGGTGGGGGGGAGTAAAGCAGCAGAAGGGAAAATCTCAAAAGATATTGTATTTTGATGGGAGAAGTAAGAACTTACTAGTATGTTGATGAAATTAGAAAAAGAAAAAAATGATCATGCAAAAAAGAAAAGGATTATGTCAAAGCAAAGGAAGAGGATTCGAGAGAATGATTATAATGACTGGCAGTAAATGTACTTAGATAAGGAGAAATACAAGGACATGAGGGCTGAGTGGCAAGGGGGACATGAGGGCTGAGTGGCAAGGGGGTAGAGTCAATGATGTCAAGGAATCATGAAGAAGTTATTCTCAAGAAAAGCATCTGGAAAAAACAGGTGGTGATCACAGGAGAGTACACTGTTTGGAACTGACACTTTGGAGGAACTAGTTATTTATAATAAGAACCAGGGGATGTCCCTGGAGTGAATGCTTGAGAGAACACAGAGGATGAGACAATAGGAAGAAAGGATGTTCAAGTGGCCAACAAGTTAGTGTATCGGGAAGATCCCCTTTGCGTTACTTAAATCACCAAAAATTATGATCACCAAGAAGTAGTGTTTGGAGAGAATGACAATGAGTCATAGGTTTCCACTTTCCACTTTCAAGGAATGAGAAAAGCTAAATCATATTTTATGTATCCATCAAGGAACTTTCTAACCTAGTGGGGCAGAAGTAAATATAGAAATGTAATAATGTGCTAGACTGAGTGCTAAAATAGAGATATGAACCAAGCCTCATGGAACATTACATGAGGAACTTATTGTTAGCTACTCAACAGACATTAAACAGATGAATGAATGAACTGTGGGTTTGGTGAGGGTAGTGGTTGAATAGTGGTCGTCTAAATAATAGGTGCATCCAGAACCTGTGAACACTAACTTATTTAAGAAAAAAAAAAATGAGTCTTTGAAGATGAAATTAAGGATCTTGAGATGAGAACGTCCCAAAATGCTTTGATGGGCCCTAAATGCAATGATGTTTAAGGGCAAGAAAAGGCAAAGATGCTACCACAGAGGAAATGTGAAGGTGTAGGCAGGGATGGGAGTTAGTCACAAGCCAGGGAACAGCTGGAGCCACCAGGAGCTGGAAGAGGAAAGTAGCAGAACGTCTCGGGAGCTGCTGGAGGGAGCATGGCCCCATGGAAACTTTGATTTTGGACTTCTGGCCTTCAACAATTAGGAGAAAATAAATTTTTGTCATTTTTAAGTCACTGAGTTTGTGGTAATTTGTTACAAAAAGGCAATGACATGAATACAGTGACATGAATACAGAAAATTCCCCCAGGGACATATGCACTGAATCATGCAAGAAGAATAGAAGTTTAAATGACAGAGTTAAAGTAAGCAGTGAAATATTATTCCAGACATGGGAACAAAGGAGGAAGTCATGGAGGGACACTGCATGTTTTGGGAAAAGGGAAAAGTTCAGGGTAGCTGGACAGGTGGGTCTAGAATGCAAAGTTAGGTAACCTGGCTATTAACACACATCATGTACAGCAAAGAGGAAGTGAATAAAAGAAAGTGTTGACTGTTTTCCTTGGGTAAAGCAATTTGCACATTTAGTGATTCCTCACTGGACTGGACCTAGTAGACTGTAAAATGAGTTAAACACATACCCATCTTTTCTTCAAACATACATATTTACTGCCATTGTGCTAAAAAGTGAAGTCCTGATTTCAAATACAGGTTGAATAATAACACCAATGAGTAACTGTTTTATTCATAACTAGTTAATCATACTGTTTAACTAGTACTGACCAAGGCTAAATAATTGACTCTAAGGGCTAAAAAAGTCTTGATAAGGAATGGAAATTAAATAAAAAACAACAAATAAAGCCCTGAAAGAGTGCTACCTAAATGTTCACAGCCTGCCTATCTTACTTAAAACCCCAAGTCATCACCTTTCCCCTAGAACTAACCCTGAAATGTCTTCCTTCTCAGTGGCATTCTTAATTTTCCCAGTGACTGGGCCTGAAAGTTTTTTTTTTTTTTAAAGATCTTATTTATTTATTCACAAGAGACACAGAGAGAGAGGCGCAGAGACACAGGCAGAGGGAGAAGCAGGCTCCACGCAGAAAGCCCAACATGGGACTTGATCCTGGGGCCAGGATCACACCCTGGGCCAAAGGCAGGCGCTAAACCTGAGCCCCCAGGGATATCCGTGGGCCTGAAAGTTTGAAGCTTCTTCTCTCCACCATCAAGAAAAGTATCTGCTGACTCACCTGGCACATACCTCTCAACTGACGTTACCTTCCTTATTATTCTTTTTCCATCCCTTATCCCAGGAGTCATCCTATCAACTGCTTCACTCCAATGTGCCTCCCTTCCAATTCTTCAAACTGCAAAAATGTGTACACATGCCATTCTTTACCATGACAGTAATAATAAACCCTTACCGGGGATCCCTGGGTGGTTCAGTGGTTTAGCGCCTGCCTTTGGCCCAGTGCGCGATCCTGGAGTCCCGGGATCGAGTCCCGCGTCAGGCTCCTGGCATGGAGCCTGCTTCTCCCTCCTCCTGTGTCTCTGCCTCTCTCTCTCTCTCTATGTCTATCATAAATAATAAATAAATATATATTTAAAAAAAACCCTTACCACATATGTATTTTTTTTATCTTAAAATAAATAAATATATATTTAAAAAAAAAAACCTTACCAAAGAGTCAGTCTATCTTTTCTATTCACTTGACATTTAACACACAAAGCACATGGGTACATAAACAGTATTAAAACCAACATCAGTGATGACTTTATTTTTATTAATTTGTATCTGCATGTGCTACAAACTTCCAGAAATACTTATGAATGTATATTGAAAGGTAAATCTCCTTCCCATCCCTACTCCTGATTTTCCTATGTCTCTACTCAGATAACTAAATTGGTCATAGCAAGTATTTTTGTATCAGTAACTACATTTATTTATCCAGAGCATTCATTAGATTTTGCTAAAATGTTCCTAACTCAAATACTTGTCTTATTTAAAAAGGAAAGGGAGATAGAGGACTTAGCTCCCTTAGGCCATAGGATGCCATATATGGTGGCAATTAAAACAACTTTAAAATACTCATTTGGAATGAATAAAAAAGTTGAAGTAGCATGGGAAATTATTTAAATGGCTTTTGTGAGCCCTCATTATTCAAATTGAAACAAATTTTTAAAGCAGAAAGAATTTGGTCTAATTTAGCCACCTGTCCTAACTCACTTATTTATGCATTTTATTTATTCAATACACTCAGACTTTATCTTGTGTCATTTATGTCTAGCTTTCCTTTAAGACTCAACTCAAATTGTTCCAACTTCCCGAAGGGAACTACTTCACTTTTCTAATCTCCTCTAGCAAATGAACATTTTGGCATTAGGAAAGGGTACCTTACAAGATTGTTAGGATATAAAGTGAAAATCAAGTGTAGTATTACCTAAACAATCCTTTAAAACCTCTTAAATCATATAATGCTTGTCCTTCTCTAATTGACTTACTTCACTCAGCATAATACCCTCCAGTTCTATCCATGTTGAAGCAAATGGTGGGTATTTGTCATTTCTAATGGCTGAGCAATATTCCATTGTACATATAGACCACATCTCCTTTATCCATTCCTCTTTCGATGGACACCAAGGGAGACAGAACATGGGAGACTCCTAACTCTGGGAAACGAACAAAGGGTAGTGGAAGGGGAGGTGAGCGGGGGGATGGGGTGACTGGGTGACAGGCATTGAGGGGGGCACTTGACGGGATGAGCACTGGGTGTTATACTATATGTTGGCAAATTGAACCCCAATAAAAAAATACAAAAAAATTAAAACCTCTTAAATCACCCGTAAAAGAAAGAGTCTCAGTTCTACATGAAACTCAGCTCAAGGAGGTGCTTCATACTAAGAAAACCATCATGACCATAGATACCATAACAGGAATAGTAAACTTGGAACACCAGGTCCATTTCTCCTACCTCATATTCTTTCCATGAATTGAACAATTTAACTTGCTATATGTATTTTTTTTTTCAATCTCTAGCTCCCCACTCAAAAACTTAGAGTGGAATTAAATGTGTATATAATGCAATTTATCTGAGCACACTATCTTATATACTATTTTATAGAATTTTCTCCTTAGCGATCATATAAATACCACCAAAGAAACCTCTTTCAATGACCAATTTAAAATGTTACTCATGGTAGCTGCTTGGCAAATACTTTCTGATGACATTATTTGATTGGAAAATATTAACATACTGGGTTCTTAAAATGCGGACAATATTAAGAATAAGAAATCGGCCCTGAAGGGATACAAAAGATAAGCTTCATATATATTGTCTGATGTTTAAAGGAGAAATAGGGGCAGCCCAGGTGGCTCAGCGGTTTAGTACCGCCTTCAGCCCAGGGCCTGATCCTGGAGACCCGGGATCGAGTCCCACGTCAGGCTCCCTGCATGGAACCTGCTTCTCTCTCTGCCCCTCTCTCTCTCTCTCTCTCTCTCTCTCTCTCTCTGTGTGTGTGTGTGTGTGTGTGTCTCATGAAGAGATGAATAAAATCTTTAAAAAAAATAAAAAATAAAGGAGAAATAGAGGTAAGATCTAACAATGATATGGTTAAAGGTTAAACCTCTTCAAAAATAAATCATTCCATAAAATAGTGCTATAAATAAGAACATAAGGCCTGAATCAAAGCCCAATTTGTTTATTTTCATTTCTTAGACACATCTTACTCAATTTTCAATTCCTCAGCCCCTCAAAATCAGTCACAGATTTTGTTCTGTAGCAATATAGCCTTAATATAGATAATCACTCTAGGCAACATGTTAAGAGAACCCATGAACCATTATTCAACTCAATCCAAACCTCTCTTGCTTCTCTCTTCACTATAGTCAACAGAACTACCTTTGCTTTACCCATCCAGAATAAATTCTGAGTCCAGCACTAGATGTCACATTCCAATTTGCTCATCTTCTTTCTCATATTCATAGCTAAGTAGTAGGCATTGCCATCCTTCCTTTTAAGGTTTATCTTAAAGTCACCGTATTGGGTTTTGTTTCTTTGTTATCAATTTTCTCAAAGATAGCCTTAACTGAGCAGAGTTTGTTTGGCTTTGTTTTATGTTTGCTCCAAAGACACCAAGACCAGGAGATAGCCAGTCTTAGAAACTTTCTAATCATTTCTTAACTTTTTCCCCTCCCTAGCCCTGAAAAGCTGGTATGACAGTTAATATAACAAATAACTAAACTGAAAGCTGACTATTTAGTATTATTTGAGGGTTTCTGGAAAGGTCTCTAAAAAGAACCCAATGGGTTTAACATAACTAAAACTATTTTGCTACTTTAAGTTTTATTCAAATATATTTAAAAGTTTAGTGAGGGAGAAAAGGAGGTTGATGTCTATTTGAGAAACAGTTTGGCTTGAATAGAGAGGGAAATTGTAAATCGCAGTGTTCTGTTAAAGAAAGTGATTCATTGGTAAAAACCAATTAATTACGAAGGAGCAGGGTAGGGGTGGGAATTGGAATGATCCTAGTGGTTAGTCTAATAAGAATTAAAAAGAGAAATTACTAGTGCTAGAATCTTTGGTTACCCAGGTAACTATAGACAGAGAGGAAACTGGACATTACAGGATCTTAGCTGGAAGAAGAAGAAAAAAGAATATGTTGGTGTTACTGTTAGTAGTTCACTTGTTTTTATTATTTTCTGTTTTGAGGTGCGAGAGGTTGAAAAAATAATATATAGAAAAAGGAGAGAGGGTAGTTTGTGAAGGAAGAGGAATGAACATGCCAAACTTCTTGAAAAGATTTCAAATGAATCCAAGATTATATTATGTGATCCAGAGCAGAGATTCTCAAACATTAGTATGCATTAGAATCTCCTGGTTATCTTGTCAAAATACGGATTCTGATTAAGCAGGTCTAGGGTAGGGCCCGAGATTCTGCATTTCTTACAAGCCCTCAGGTGATGACCACATGGCTGGTCTGTGAACCACACATTGAATAGCAAGCATAGAATACAGCAATATTCACTGACTGTAGAGAAACTTTCTGAAGAGTGCTTCTGGAGGGGCAGGAAAAGTGCAAATAATGTCACTGTACTCGTAAAATATCTATTAATACAGCCAGCTTTCAGTACATATTTATTCAATCAATGGTCTCTCAAAGCACCGTATTTTCCAGTTCTGGAGTTCTTCTCCATCCCTAAAGACCTCTCCACTATTTTAAACTAAAATTCATTAATTTCCCAATAAAATATGCAAAAAACAAGGAGAAAAATGCCTCTTTTTTGCCACAGCTTCTCCAACTCCTTTCCCTAGTCAAAATAGGAATATATATGACCACACACATGCATACATACTCACAAGCAGGTGTACACATACTGTAACTGTATTCAAAATAATTTTGTTTCTTAGATTTTTGCCAAATGTAATTAAACTTTCTCTTGATAAAGATTTCCTGGCATTTATAAAATTTAAATTTATTTTTATATTCTCCTTTTTTTGTAATCAAAGCAAAAATCCTATCGGGTAAAGAGAATATTTTCTTCATTTCTTCGTGAAAAGAAATTAAGGTACAAAGAAGATGACAGTCCTTCCAAGCTCACTGAGCTAGTGACAGACAGAGATAAGACCTGCTGCTTTCTTCTTGACCCCATGCCTTTCCTCCTTTCATATCATTTCCCAATATGTCACAGTGCTCTCTTCAATACATCAAAAATTAACTTAAAAAACAAATGAGATATTATGGGGTGAACACCAAAAAAAAAAAAAAGAGTATCAAAAAATTTAGAGAAGAGAGGTCATTTAGAGAAAAAATACATTCTATAAAAGTAATGTACTACAAAAGTAAATAAACTGCCACGTTTTAAAGTAAAACTTAGATTTACTTTGACAATGCTGCCTCTAAAAATAAGTATGACACCAATATTAATGATGAATAATAAGATTAATGATGAAGGTATGATATAATTTAATATTAATCCATAATGTTCTCCACTCAAATTAGAAGGATAGTGTTAAGACAAGTCAAGACAATCCAAATTTTCAGTAGTGCCTGACCAGCCATTACCTCTAGGGAAGGAATCTTAGTGGGTAAGCTTAATGTAAACCCCAATCCCACTGGTAATCACAAGAGCCCAGGATGGCCAAACTCAGGTGGTGGCATACAATTACCAGAAGCAAAGTAGGCATGTGCCTCATAATAAGCAATAAGGCTAGAGGAGTCATGAGGGTACATGAAATAGTCTGACATACAGATTCCTGGATAAAATTAATTAACCAAAGGCTCTCCAGAAATAAAACCACTTGACATTCCCTAAAGACTTAATGTTGTAAAACAAAACAATTTCAATGGTAACTTACAAAGGCCTTACATGAGCAAGGAGCCTAGAGTCTAGAACTTCTAGCCTAACTCCGAGGTCACACATCCAGACACTTTTGCATCAAGAGGATATCAGATGTTACTGAGGAAGGACTCAGCATTACCTTCACCAGACTGTACTATGAACCTTCCTTTAAGCCTTACCAAAAGCAACTTTGAATTAGAAACCTATGCTTTAAAAAAAAAAAAAAAAAGAAAAGAAACCTATGCTTTGCAAAAAGAGAAATGCCCAAACTTTGTGGTTATGTTGATTAATAGATCTATGTTAAAACTAATTCTTTTAGACCTTGGATCACTATGCTCCAATTCAGTAATTAAGCTACAGTAACATATTAAAACTATTTTCATCTAAATAAACAGTATTATTATGATTATAGCAAAGAAATACAGGATGACTTCAATTCAGCTCCAATCAATCCTAAATGTGGCCTTCTAAATGAAGCAAATTCATAGAACTCCCAGAATTTTATAGGACAAAAATTTTCTTGATTATCATACATTAGAATCACCAAAAGCAACTGTCAATTACCTGAAGAAGAGCAGTATTTGTCTGATATTCCTGCACAGTACCACCCAACTTGCCCATGCCTTTGGGGGCTCTCTCTGGCTTGATCCCACAAACCAATTCTGCTTAACTATGGGGTGCTGCTGAGCAGCCTTGACTTTACAGCTAAGTTGATCTGTACCACCTAGTGTATGATGGCAGCCTGGATTAAATGGTCACCTGATGTCCCATTAACTCTGGAGAGTCAAGTATCAAACCAAAAGATGAAGCTTTCTGAAGCACATTTGGCCTTAATCCTATACCTTCAAATGTTTCCTCTAGATTTTTCCATCAAAGCTTGCCATAAACTTCATATATCATGCAAGCCTGAATGGCAGAACAATTTGCACTGGAACCTAGGCCAGCCAGAGACCTTTCTTCAGCTTATACCTGACTTGAAATTTAAGTCTGTTAAAAGACATAGTAAAATTATGCTAAAAGCCTCAATCAATCAATCAATCAAGGGCTATACACAGACTTCAAAATCTAAGATTTCATCTTTACTTTGACTTTCTGGTAAGAATAATCTGTTTTAGAGGAAATATCCCAACACATCAGCTATATGTCTTAAAGTGTAATCTAGAAACTAGCAACATATCATTTTGGAACTTGCTAGAAATGCAGATAAATCTCAGACTTAATTGAATCAGAATATGTATTTTACTAATATGCTCAGTTAATCTGTGTGCATGCTGAAGTAGAAGCACTGTCTTAGATGACCTGACCAACAGGGACTTCATTGAAGCAGAGCCTCCTTGTATACCAGGGATTTGTGCCCACCCCCTGCCATGCTCCTTCCTGTACTTTAGATCTTAACATCATGGCATTATTAACACAATGGATCTGTGAGTTGCTCTGTGGGAAGGTGAGAGAAATAATGCTGTCTTTCAGGCAGTAGTAGCATGATTCCTGTGTATAAGGATGGAGAAAATTTTTGCTATATAAAATATTGGGAGCTTTATTAATCTGTCTCAGGACCACATCTAGGATTGACTGGAGCTGAATTGAAGTGACCCTCTTATTATGTTTATCATACTCATAGTAGCAATTTTTGTTTAGATAAAAATACTATCAATATTATACCATAACTTAATTACTGAATTGGAGCACAGTACTCCAACATAACAAAGGAATTAGTTTTAACATAAATCTATTATCCAATATAACCACAAAGTTTGGGCATTCCTCTTTTTGCAAGGTACAGCATTCTAATGCACAGTCTTTCTTGGTAAGGTTTTAAAAGGGTTTATAGTACAGTCTGTTGAAGGCAAAACTGAGTCCTTCCCCAATAGGATCTGGTCTCCATGATGCAAAAGGCTCTGAGTCTGTGAGCTAGGAGTCAGGGTAGAAGTTCCATTTTTACAGCCACTCAAGTCAAGATCATAATATAACCAGTGAAGAAAAAAATCACTAAGAGATCATAGACTCAGAGAACAATAGTCCCATGATGCTCTCAACGCAATAGCTTAAGTGACTGTGGATTGTCACTAATGGGGAAAGGATAGTATCAACACACATGGTTTAGGTAGCCAAGTATTAAAGAACACTGAGCACAAAATATGTGGCTGTCCAATTCCCTTGGTGGTCATGTGTATACAATGTGACCTTGGTCACTGGCTATAGCTAACTGATCCAATGGAACAGACACTTTACTCAAACTAAGCCAACCTGATTCTCTCTCCCAGGATTTGAAATTTCAATAGAAAAATAAAAAGCCTAGGAGTGATTGGTACTGTCATGTTTAGGACAAGGTTCTAGAGAAAATGTCCACAAATTAGCTAAACGTTCCCCTTGCCTTGTTCTTTTCTTGTGGAAGATTCAGTTCATTTCTTTCTAAACTAAGAGCCCCTCAAAATTTTTCTAGTTTAAGGATGAAAGAATCAAATATAATTGTTTACAACCAATAAAAACTATAGATCTGAAAACTATTATAATACTTAGTCTATTATATACTAAAAATACTAAGCAGAAATTCCAAAAACTTGAAAATTAGCAACACTAAAGGCTATATGATATATATACAAGGCTTCTTTGTAAATTATTCCTCAATTCTGAAATAGTATGTTTCCCATCCTCATATTGTCTTTTCAAGAAAGAGCCTAACTGAATTCTTATTCAATATCTCTTGATGGAAATCTAACTGTAATAGTTGCTGAAGTTCTAGTGAATTATTTAGAAATTTTTACAAAAGAGCCTTTTAGGAGTAAGTAATGGAGAGTCATGCTGAATTTGCAATGGTTTATAGAAAGTGGTTTTCCTATGCATCCAAGTAATGGAAGCTCAACTATCTTTTACTACACATCACTCTTCATGTGGTGAAGGATTTAACACTGAAGTGAAACTGCAGCAGGAAAAAAAAGTGAAAAAGTGAAACTGCAGCAGGAAAAATTTAGAAAATTAATTGATTAGTGTTCTATTTTTCTCTCCATACTGTAAAAGCGATCATCTATTTTAGGAGACATATCCTGTCCATAGTACAGCTGTCTGTGGTTCCATAAATGAAAATATGTTTATAGTTTACACAAAACACATTTCACAAGAAGAGTCAGAAATAAGTCAAATGTATAAAGTCTTCCAAAATAAATAAAACTCCTTTCTTTGTCAAGGAAGTTTCTAATTATTCTTCCTATTCAGAACATCTTAGCTTTGATATATATACCCACCCAACAGATATAGAGAAAGTCCAGTTCCACAGAAGAATGTATTAGGGCTACAGTCTCCATGTTACAGTAGTTAAAGCATAAAACCTATGCTCATTTCTGAGTCTGCAAATATACACAGTACAATGAATTTATTCCTTTTTTATCACACATAATTTCAGCAGGTTTTCTTTTTATTTCAGCAGGTTTTCACCTTTAAATTTTACCCTCTAAAATACAAATCAAAACCACAATGAGATACCACCTCACACCAGTGAGAATGGGGAAAATTAACAAGGCAGGAAACAACAAATGTTGGAGAGGATGCGGAGAAAAGGGAACCCTCTTACACTGTTGGTGGGAATGTGAACTGGTGCAGCCACTCTGGAAAACTGTGTGGAGGTTCCTCAAAGAGTTAAAAATAGACCTGCCCTATGACCCAGCAATTGCACTGTTGGGGATTTACCCCAAAGATTCAGGTGCAATGAAACGTCGGGACACCTGCACCCCGATGTTTCTATCAGCAATGGCCACAATAGCCAAACTGTGGAAGGAGCCTCGGTGTCCATCGAAAGATGAATGGATAAAGAAGATGTGGTCTATGTATACAATGGAATATTACTCAGCCATTAGAAACGACAAATACCCACCATTTGCTTCAACGGGGATGGAACTGGAGGGTATTATGCTGAGTGAAATAAGTCAATCGGAGAAGGACAAACAGTGTATGTTCTCATTCATTTGGGGAATATGAATAATAGTGAAAGGGAATATAAAGGAAGGGAAAAGAAATGTTGGGAAATATCAGGAAGGGAGACAGAACATAAAGACTCCTAACTCGGGGAAACGAACTAGGGGTGGTGGAAGGGGAGGAGGGCGGGTGTTGGAGGGGAATGGGTGACGGGCACTGAGGTGGACACTTGACGGGATGAGCACTGGGTGTTTTTCTGTATGTTGGTAAATTAAACACCAATAAAAGTTAATTAAAAAAAAAATAAAAAATAAATTTTACCCTCTAGTGAAAATGTAAGAGCCACAGGAAAACAGAAATTCTTTTCCACTTTGTCATTATACAATTTAAGTCTATCTACATCATTATAATAAAATAGAATATATTATAAATCTACTTTATCTAATGTTTTAAATGTTTTTATCTGAGTGTGATCGACACATCATTAACTACTATTGGTAGACATGCTGAATTTAGAAATGAAGCCACAGGGCAGCCCGGGTGGCTCAGCAGTTTAGCGCCGCCTTCAGCCCAGGGCCGGATCCTGTTTACCCGGAATCAAGTCCCACATAGGGCTTCCTGCATGGAGCCTGTTTCTCCCTCTGCCTGTGTCTCTGCCTCTCTCTCTCTCTGTGTCTCTCATGTCTCATGAATAAATAAATAAATAAATAAAATCTTTAAAAAAGAAAAAATGAAGCCACATTCAATTTAATTCAACAGCTTTGTTGATTTCCTATTATTCCTAAGAATTTCTATTGGGAATTTGTTAATTTCCTATTGCAAAACCAACAATGCAATTGTATTTGAACGGCATGGTTTAAATGTCATATGCATAGTTACCCATAACAAACTTTTAAGTAGATTATATTATTGAATTTCCAAGCTTTAACAACCTTCTATCTCTTTTCCTATTATCTCATGCCAGATCCTATTTCTCTTTACTTTTGCACCAAGAAGCCCAATGACCTTCATAATTGCCATCCAAGGATACCAACTAAATGCACCCCTGCCCCAGAAACATCAGTTCAGTTTCCACTCACCTATATTCACTTTCCACAACCATGTAACTCTTCTTCTATTTTAAAACTTATCCTTTAATGAAGGTTTAGATACATTCATGACAATAGATTTATTTCATTTTCAGATGTAAATAGCTAATCATGCTAAAATGTCAAGAATTTCTTTCTAACAAATGAAACTCATTAATTCAAGTGAAGGATAAATGACTTGAGTCACACTGTTAGTGACCAAACCCAGTAACTTACACACAAGACTCTTGATTCAGGGGGATCCCTGGGTGGCGCAGTGGTTTGGCGCCTGCCTTTGGCCCAGGGCGCGATCCTGGAGACCCGGGATTGAGTCCCACATTGGGCTCCTGGTGCATGGAGCCTGCTTCTCCCTCTGCCTATGTCTCTGCCTCTCTCTCTCTCTCTCTCTCTCTCTCTCTCTTTCTGTGACTACCATAAAAAAAAAATTTAAAAAATAAAATAAATAAAAAAAGACTCTTGATTCATAGCTGATTATCCATTATATTATATACTTCTTTTATCATATACATATCAATTACATGAAGAAAAAGGAAACAGTTTTTTGTGTGTTTTTTTAAGACTTTATTTATTCATGAGAGACACAGAGAGAGAGAGGCAGAAACATAGGCAGAGTGAGAAGCAGGCTTCCTGAGGGGAGCCCAATGCGGGACATAATCCCAGGATCCCAGGACCACAACCTGAACCAAAGGCAGACACTCAACCACTGAGCCACCCAGGTGTCCCAAAAAAGTAAATAATTTAATAAAAATATATTTGTATGAGGGGATCCCTGGGTGGCTCAGCAGTTTAGCGTCTGCCTTTGGCCCAGGGCACAATCCTGGAGTCCCGGGATCGAGTCCCACATCAGGCTCCTGGCATGGGCCTGCTTCTCCCTCCTCCTGTGTCTCTGCCTCTCTCTCTCTATGTCTATCATAAATAAATAAATATTTAAAAAATATATATATTTGTATGAACATTCAAAATCCAAGTGGTGTTTTGAGTAAGAAACTTTTATTTATTTTTTTAAAGATTATATTTATTTATTTATTTGACAGAGAGAGAGAGAGAGAGCCAGAGAGCACAAGTCGGGGCAACGGCAGAGGGAGATGGAGAAGCAGGCTCCCTGCTCGGGGGGCTTGATCCCAGGACCTTCGGATCATGACCTGAGCCAAAGGCAGATGCTTAACCCAACTGAGCCACCCAAGCACCCCTCAAATGAGAAAATTTTAAAATAAAGGTTTTGAAATATGTAAACAATCCAAAAATAGTACTTAAGTTTAAAAAAATAAATGATGAAAGTACAACAAAAATCCTTAATAACTGGAAGTATAAAAATGTCCTAATAGATATCTTAAGTAATAATAATTACATTTATTTATTTCTCCTTTTCTAGCATTAAAAATTTGTTTTTAAAACAGGAAGGAAAAAATGACTCCAAAAAAAGTAAAATAGGTAGAAGTCATTCATTTTAATATTTTTCAGTGATTCTTTGGAGATATAAAGTAAATTTATAAATGCACACACTATTCAAAAGGCAAACGCATCAAAAGGGTACCTTTCTCATTTTAATGGATTTATTCCCTTCTTTAATAAAAAGAGTAATGCTAATTTTCAGGTACAAAGATTTTAACTTTTTCCTCAAATTTTAGTAACCTTTTTAAAAAAAGATTTATTTATTTACTCATGAGAAACACAGAGAGAGGCTGAGACATAGGCAGAAGGAGAAGCAGGCTCCCTGTGGGAAGCCCAATGCGGGACTCAGTCCCAAGACCCCGGGGTCATGCCCTGAGCCAAAGGCAGACACTCAATCAGGTGCCCCAATTTTAGTGACTTTCAAAAACACAGATGGGGTGCCTTAGTGGCCTGGTCAGTTAAGTGTCCAACTCTTGATTTTGGCTCAGGTCATTATCTCAGGGTCATGGAATCAACCTGGGATCAACCCCATGTGATCGGCTCCACACTGGGAATGGAGTTCCCTCTGCCCCCCAAAATAAAATAATAAATAATAAATAAATAAAAATATAGATACACTTAACAGTAAAGTAAAATGAAAAAGCTCTCACAAAACATGATATTCATATTAAAAGTTCCCTTAACACCGAATAATGTCACCTAAATATGGATCATTTCTTTCTTCTAAATCCTATCAGGAAATTTTTTTTATATGAAAGAAATATGAGGGGCACCTGGGTGGTTCAGTGGTTGAGCATCTGCCTTCAGCTCAGGTCATGATCCCGAGGTCCTGGGATGGAGTTCCAATCAGGCTCCTCATGGGGAGCCTGCTTCATCAGCTATCTATGTCTCTGCCTCTCTCTGTGTCTCTCATGAATAAATAAAGTCTTTTTTTAAAAAAATAATCTGAAAAAGGGACGGCTGGGTGGCTCAGTGGTTGAGTGTCTGCCTTTGGCTCAGGATGTGATCCTGGGTCTAGTAATCAAGTCCTGCGTCGGGCTCCCTTCCAGGAGCCCTATGTCCCCCCTCTGCCTATGTCTCTGCTTCTCTCTCTGTGTCTCTCATGAATAAGTAAATAAAATATTTTTTAAAAAATCTAAAAAAAGAAAGAAAGAAACATGCATAATATGGAGTCTTTTTGTGCTTCAAAAGATCACCCACTCTGTAATATATATATATATATTTATTAAAGTTCAATCTCTACTTTTTTTAAAGCAAATGTCTCAAAGGAATGGTTTCCTCTCACACCCTTTATTTTGTTACCATAACCCACTGCTATTTATAACTGTAACCACCAATTCCTCTGAAGGGCTCTTGCTTTGGTACTTAAGACCTAAACACTTAATATAAAGAAATGTGTGGCATCACATTTGGCCTCTCTTGATCTTTTCAGAGTTTCCTAGCCCATCCTCTGAGAATTCACTCTTGCTTCTTTGACATTGCCCTGGCTAGACACTCTTGTGCCTCTTGTCCACCTCATTTTTAACCATCAGGAATTCATCTGCAGCCCTTTGCTTTTCCCCATGTGTACCTTCTTCCTGGATAATCTTACCCAAAAAGATTACTCTACATTTTAGTTACTACAAAATCTGTAGCTACACCAAAACCTCTCCTGAAGAACAGAAAACCACATAGATGTTCCAGAAGTACCATTCAAAGCAGAATTTATCCCTTCCCCAAAACTGTCACCATGTCTTCTTCTTTTTTATTTTATTTTATTTTATTTATTTATGAGAGACACAGAGAGAGAGAGGCAGAGACAGACACAGGCAGAGGGAGAAGCCAGCTTCATGCAGGGAGCCGGACGTGGGACTCCATTCCAGGACTCCAGGATGAAGGTGGCGCTAAACCGCTGAGCCACCCGGGCTGCCCACACCATGTCTTCTTAAATCTCCTTTTCTATGAACTACTTGAGCCCAAAACTCAAGGCACCTCTCGGACCCTTCCCTTTCCTTTCCTTCAGCCATGCCCCCAAACACAGGTCTCCAAGCCTTGACAAGTTCACCTTCTCCATCATTCTCAGAAAAACCACTCCTCCAGCACTTCTGCCACTTTCCTGCCTGATTTGTTATAATGTCCTATTTTTTTCAATGAAACATATTGCCTATTACAAAAGCAATATTTTTTCATTGCAGAAAAATTCATAATCTTCATCCGAAGAAAAATACTCTTAATACTTCAATATATATCCTCCCGCATAATTTTCTTGCTTCGGTAGCACATTTTCCTGTCATCTGTAATCCCCTTCTAATCCATCCTTCACAGAGGGACAGAGAGAGTTTCCGAAATTCAAATTTGATTCTGTAATTTCCCTGTTTAAAATTCCTATGTGTGTCCAACATTACCTTCAGGATTAAAGTTCAGAATCCCTAGCACAGCATCAATCACTGCTGGCTTTGCCTCTGCCTTCATTTCCAGCCATTTCCTCCATAACATCCTTTGCTTCAATCATCTCCATAGTCCCACTTTCTTTGGACATAAGACTCTCTATATACCAGGGTCTCTATCTACTTCATGCAACCCATCCTGTCTTCCTTCATCTGGTTATTACCATTCTCCCTATTAGTAGTTCATCTAATCCTACAGCTGTTGGCCTCAAAAAGCGTGAGGATCCTGCTCTGTTCTCACCCTCCTCTCAGAATTCCCCAACTTAGGGACCTTACTCTCCACATCCTGTGATTGCCTTTTCTACCCCCATAATTGAAGGAAAACCCAATTTAAAGGCATCTTCTGTATTAGCCTTTTACAATAGAGTTTAAGGTCAGTATCTTGGAATTAGAGGGATCTAGATTCTAATCCCTGGGAAAAATAGCTTTTCTGTACCTCAATTTCTCCATCTGTAAACTGAAGCAATCCCTATATCAAAGATTACCAGTGCAAGATAAGTCAGTGGTTCTCAACTGAGGGTGACTTTGCTCCCCAGGAGACATATGGCAATTCTGGAGACAGTTCTGGCTGTGATGGCTGGAAAGGGAGTGAAGATGCTACAGGGATCCTGTGAACAGAGGCCAAGGATACTGCTAAACATCCTACAAAACATGGGAGAAGTCCCCACAATAAAGGGGACCTTCAACTCTAAATGTCTGTAGCGCCATGGCTGAGAAAGACATAGGCAGTGCAGGCACGATTTTAGCATCATGTGTGTCCATGTTAGCCCTGGGAAATGGTAGTGATTGTAAATATCAAGAGATCCATTTATTTCCAACCTCTTACAGAACTTGAAGTTGTGTGACTTCATGTATTACATTTCATAGCAGAAAGTTAGCTCATTGTTTAGCAAGCATTCACTTCTTTGCATCCTCCAAATTCATGGGAAAACATGCTCCCCATCTACTGATTTGCTTTGACAAACAGAATACAGACAGAAATGACAGTAGGCCAGCTCTGAGTCTCATCTTTAAGAGGCACTGCATCTTTCCACTCACTTTCTTATACTCCTGCCAACAACCAAGAGAACAGATTTCTCCTGAGTGGTTATTTTTCCTTCATCTGAGCCCCAAAATGAGCACACAGGAAACAGATCTAAGCACATCCCCGCAAGCCAAATCCTGGAACAGACCTGCTTGGACCCAACCCAGAGTTCGGAGTCAAGCCAAGGTAAACCAAGCCTAGATTGGCCAAACCCTAACTGATCTGAGCATGAAATAAACACTATGGTTGTACGCCTCTGAGATTTTGTGGTTGCTTGTTAAACAGCAATAATTGGCTGATAAACCATATGCTTTTTTATCCTTATTTTTATACAATTTTTCCCACACTAAGAAAAAAAAAGAAAGAAAGCTTGACACCAAGACACCTTTATTACCAAAATGGAATCTTTCAGAGAGGAACACACAATAACTGCATTAACATCACCTACTAAATGCTTTTTTATTTTTTCAGTTTATGTTCAAGCTTATATACTTATATATAAAAGGATTTATTTCCACTGGAAAACAATCCAAAATGTGACCAAAATTTGGCTATTTACTAAGAAAATATTCAGAAATAATACACGAGAGGGATAGAATAAGAAATAATGAAAGAAGATGTATATTCAGATCAACTTCTCTGGAGGAGAAAAATAAAGTAATTCAACTTAAAATATTTAAGTTATGGTGATCTTCTTTATATTTAATATGCATTTGCTCTATGTCCTACTGCTTTGGCTCTTGATTTCTTGTTTGTTTTGTTTTGTTTTTTGTTTTTTTATTTCTTGTTTTTTATGTGTTAGAATTAAGAACACTAATCAAAGGATGGGTATATAATCCTTCCTATGGCTTTATGTAGTGGTGTCTCTCGTTTTTTTTTTAAGATATATTTATTTATTTTAGAGAGTGTATGTGCACACGAGTGGGAGGAGAGCCACAGGGAGGGAGGGAGGGAGGGAGAGAGAGAAAGAGAGAGAAAAGCCCCAGCAGACTCCCTGTTGAGCAAGGAGCTAGAGGCAGGGCCCCATCTCCACCCAGGAGATCATGACCTGAGCTGAAATTACCAGTGGAATGCTTAACTGACTGAGCCACCCATGTACCATCCCTCCCCATATTGTTGCAATAGTAAAAAAATCTTGTCAGTTTATACTGTCTTTAGTTCTACTACTAGTATTATCAAAAATTTTTATTATTTAATAAAAAATTGTCAACTATACCTGTGGGATCCTCTGAAAATTGTGGCCCCATTAATAAAACCATTCTTAGCAATCATTCTTTGTCTTTTCTTTAGGACCTACAAAATATTAGAGTTATTAGAAATAGCCACCCTAATTGGCTATATATACAAATTTTGCCTGTAAGTTGGAAACTAGGACATTTTCTTTCTTATGTTATTTCCATTGTTTACAGAGCATAATCATGTGTATCAGACTCTCAAAGGTAGATGTGGACAGAGACTGAGAAACTGACAGATTGCAAACCAACTATTAAGGAAGATTTACTTATATAATGACATGTAAAAATCTATATCTCTAGCTTTACATAACTAGAAGAGAGTGAAAAATTGCAAAACTGCATGTTACTATTCTACTTTTTTTCTTCAAACAGCTATTGATAAACCAAGTTAATAAGTTCAGTTAATATCCTGTAAAGATAAGAAATTGATCTGGGTTCAAAGACATGAATAATTTTGGTATTTTATTCTTCCAAGATCTTCTAAATATACACATTGACCAAGGACTCTTGCCAAGAAAAAGACAGAATTATAAAGTACAAGATATGCAAACTATCTCCATAACAAATGACTTATTATATAAATTTTTCTGTTGAGCAATCTAATTCAGTTTTACTGAAAAATCACAATGGCATTGGTACGGTACTACTTAAGCAAGACTTTCACATGCCTGCTCTCTCCACAGCCCACCCTGGGCATCTCAAGATACAGCTTCTCCAAATGCATTTCTTTTAAAATAAACAACATGATTTTTGGAATGCGAAAAAAAAACTGCAATATTCTTTCACGCAGAGTGAAGATCCGGTTAACAAGCAATAATTAATCATAACAGCTTGCTTCAAAGTACATTCTTGTTGAGAATTATGCAGAGTCTATAAAATTGATAGCCTAGAGTGCTCTAGGAGAGAAAAAAAAAGAACTATTTCTCCATGGTATCCTTGCTCAGCTAACACTGCTAAAAGATGAAGCACCTTCGCCTAAAAAGAGAGAAATAGCTGTCATAAACAGGTTCCCTACTACTCCTGGAGTATAAATAAAATTTTGAACTGCCTCTTTAAGCTCCTTTTCTTTGCTAGTAATATTCTGTTTTGAAGCTTTGTTGATGGATGCCAAACTCTAAATATCACCTGTGAAAAAGATAAAACTCAAGTTTACAGTGAGGTATATGACTGTGATGGCTAAGAAGATTTGGTCCGACAATTTCACAGCAGCCAGAAAAAAAAAATTCTTGCTTAATATCAAACATATGGAAATAAAAAGATATATACCAACCAAATTGCAATTAAATTTTATTAAAAAGTGAATGCTGTACTGTACCCCTACTGTGAAACATTCCACAACCAGTCCTGTTTATGTTTCTTCTTCTAATAAAGCTAATCCTTCCACTGTCTGATCCAGACTTATATTGCTGTGTTGACCACCCCCTACTGTGATTATGCTTCATCTTCCTTGTTAGACTATGAGAGTCACGGAGGAAGGAAAGAAGTACTCAGTGCTCCCTGGACTCCCAACACCTTGCAGAATCTCAGGTCCAGAAAAATATTAAATATATGTTCATTCAGTTGAATTCAACACTGAAATTATATCCTTCATTCTCCCAACTCTTCATGATCAGCTCTGAAGAGATCAATCACCAAGTCACAAAGTGAAGCTGCACAAAACTTTTTCCACTGTTAAAAACAGCAGAACTCAGATCCTTCTTGTCATGAAGGAGTGATTTTTTTAACACAACTCCAAACATTTTAAAGATATTACCAGATTCTAGAAAAAAAATCACTTAATATTTGAATTATTTTAAATATTTTCTTTCATATATTAAAGGTGATGGAAGAATAAAATCCAGAGCTGTAAAGAACAACTCCAAGCAAATTCTATACTTGACAGGCAAAAATATCTGAAATAATTATAGGGAGGGAGATAGAGAAAGCTTAAGGAGTATGGATAACACATAAAATGGGCAACTTTCTCACCAGAGAATTTTTAAAGGGTAATTTTAATTATTACTTGATGTGTACATACTTTTGTAGTAATTTATGTGTACATATCTAATAATAAAATTTTACCTAGTATTTAGTGTATTGATTGCAGTTTACTAAGAAAATTTAAATGACAAATGATCAGTGTCCAAAAAATGATGGTAGTGATGGTGGTGGTAGAAGTAGTCAAACAGTATAAATACATAGTATTATTAATCCTATAAACATTTAGTAAATTCAGTATCAGTTATTGAACTTTCATCAATATTTTCAGATACCAGTTTGATTCAAAAGACAAAAATAATTATATATATATATATATATATATATATATATATAACCTTGTTATAAAAAATACATGTGTGGACAATGACAAAGAATAGAAGTTTTAAAAATTGGGTCTCCAAAAGATTTTTCTCCCTACATAATTTACCAAGTAACTGGAAATGCTCTTAGTAACATCAACCTAGATATAGTACATCATCAAAATCTGATACCTGATTGAGAACTTACTATGTATCAGTCACTCTCTTAAAACCTACGACCCAGCAATTGCACTGCTGGGGATTTACCCCAAAGATACAGATGCAATGAAATGCCAGGACACCTGCACCCCGATGTTTCTAGCAGCAATGTCCACAATAGCCAAACTGTGGAAGGAGCCTTGGGGTCCATCGAAAGATGAATGGATAAAGAAGATGTGGTTTATGTATACAATGGAATATTACTCAGCCATTAGAAACGACAAATACCCACCATTTGCTTCAACGTGGATGGAACTGGAGGGTATTATGCTGAGTGAAATAAGTCAATCGGAGAAGGACAAACATTATATGGTCTCATTCATTTGGGGAATATAAATAATAGTGAAAGGGAATAAAGGGGAAAGGAGAAAAAAATAAGTGGGAAATATCAGAAAGGGAGACAACATGGAAGACTCCTAACTCTGGGAAATGAACTAGGGGTGGTGGAAGGGGAGGAGGGCGGGAGTGGGGGTGACTGGGTGGCGGGCACTAAGGGGGGCACTTGACGGGATGAGCACTGGGTGTTATTCTGTATGTTGGCAAATTGAACACCAATAAAAATAAATTTATTATTAAAAAATAATAAAAAAATAAAACCCCGTAGATGTATTTTCTTAGTTATTTCTCATAAAAACTCTTTTAGGTATTTTACAGATGAGGAAACTAAGGCACAGAGACCTTAGGTAAATTGTTTAAAGTTACAAAACAAGAATTACAGCTAAACCCATGATATGACCCTAGAAATAATTAGACTTTTAGACTTCCCTTGAAGTCTAAAAGGCAAAATAGAAATCACCATTCCACCCATCTAAAGATGACCCTGACACTGAAAATCAGTGACAAAATAACACATTACTTGAGCATCTACCATAGGTTAGACACTGTGCTGAGAAAAGTGATCTGCTGGCTTATAAACAGCAGAAATCTATTTCTCTCAGTTCTAGAGGCTGAGAAGTCTAAGATCAAGGCGTCCAGTAGGTTAGGCATTTTGTGAGGACTCACTTCGTGGTTCATAGGTGGCCATCTTCATGCAGCATCTTCACATGGTAGAGAGGTGAAGGAGCTCTCCAGGGGATCTTTCATAAGGACATGAATTCCATTTATCAGGGCTCCATCCTCAGGATCTAATCACTTCCCATAGACCCACTTTTTAATACCATGACACCGGGGATTAGATTTCAACATACAAATTTCCAGTTTGGGGGGGGAACAAACATCCAGTCTATGGCAACATGGTTACAAATATAAGATATATCTTCTGTTCTTAAGAAAGTAATGATATTGACAAAACAGAGAATTCTGGGAGCTAGACCTGCTGGTGGAGAGAAGATGTTGTGAAATGAATAAGAACTAATTTTGAATAGATATAACAGAGATTATAGCAGACATTTAAAGCTTTGAATATTAGATAGCATTTTAAGCAGCAAAAAACTGCAGAGCACTGAAGAATTTTAAATTGGAAAATGATACATGAATATTATAATTTAAAATCTTAATCTGTTAGGTTTCTTGGGATCAGCAGAGGATAAAAATTAAAGTTGTTAGTCCAGTCAAGAGTTTGTTCCACTAATAAAAGTGTCAAGAGAAAAAGAAGAGAAGAGTAAATGAGAAGAAAGGCTCATCTTTAATTGACAGGTAGAAGATACACAGGAGATTTAAGTGTTTGATGGCACTGAAAATGAGCCTCAGATTCACAGGGAAAAAATGGTGATACAATGTACAAAGATGGAGAAGTTACAACAAAAACTTGTTTTTGAGAAAAGGATGAGAAATTTATGCTCCAACATAACATTTAATGTGTTAGGAGGATATGCAGGTAGAAATATGTATATATATATTTATATTTAGAGAAATATGTGTGTGTGTGTATATATATATATATATATATATATATATATATATATAACAGACAGCTGAGAGACAAGGGCTACATTAAGAATGAAATATTCAAAAAAACAAAAATAGGAAGAAAAAAGATAGGAGAGTCAGTAAGAAATGATCTGAGACTCAGGATGAGAGGTCAAAACAAGATTCCAAACACAAGGTAATGTCGGGACAGTTCTGAAGATAAAGATGAGAATATCAAGCTGCATATGGAATGAATAACTACTATTTATTTTTCCCTAGGAAGGCTCTTCATCAAACTATAGGCAGCATGAGAAAATGAAATGCCGTGCATTACCATCTAACATCATCTCTCTTAACTTCTAGACATGTCCTAAACAAGTTTAGCCCAGTAAGACTGCAACACAGTTAAATAAACCAGAGTGAACTAAATTAATGTTCCTCAGCTTTACACCAAAGGTCCATTAATCTGTTTAAAAGTAAGGATTAAATGTATTAAATGCATGAAAAGACTATATTTAAAGCTGAAATTATAATCAATACTCAGAGAAACATTATCTCCAAACGAAAAAAACAGCAGGTGGTTCACAAGCATCAGGAAAAGAGGCAACTCAAAAAACAGTAAACATAAAGCCAGAATATCAAATGTAGAACCAGGTCCTGCCTCAAGGGAATGATTGCTATAGAATTTTCTTGTGCACAACACCCAAACATCGTCCAAATATAAAGTCTCACACTACACTCCATAACTAGCACCTTTCATCAAAAGGTAATCTATAAATATCGCTATACTCTAGTTCTTGTTTTGTTTTGTTTTGTTTTAATGTAAGGTCATAGTTATCAGTGCCTCATGGGAGTGATCAAAATTGGATTTGCAGACTTCTACAGTATGTTGATGATCACTTACAATAAAATCAGAATGAGAAAGGGAAATTGTCTAAGAGGACCATTGAGCCAGGTAATAGATTCAGTCTAATATATCCACACAGCAGGAACCAAATTAAAATGTAGATGGAATTCTAATATAGTCCAACTGGAAAGACTTGCTCTAGTTTCTCACAGAAGCTTGTTTGTTGTTTGCAAACAGCTAATCTTGAAGACACAAAATTGGTTATATTAATTATTTTAGACACTTTCACATGTATAAACATGTAAGTTAAAGTAGCATCAAGATCATAGTGTTTGGGATAGCAAAGGGCAAAACACACATAAGTTAGAACTATTCTCTTACCTGATCAGGTCATAAAACAATATTTGCATAATTCAGAATAACACAGATGATTTCAGTGGATCATAAATCATGTACTTAAACCCAATATGCCACCTAATGGCATCTAATTTTTTCTGAGAACAATATAGCATGTAATCTATTACCTTCTATCTTCCTTCTCCTGCCCAATTCTTTTTCCCCATTTCCTTTCCCAGCTGAGCTGCAATACTGCTCTCAGGCTCAGCCCCATCCATACAGAAAGGAAGATTTCTGTAGTAATGAGCACTTTTTTATAACTTATAAGGGACTGTTTGACAGAAATGGTGGGAACTCATAGGCAGGCCTTGCAGATAGCTGTCTGAAGGAAATTACTGAGCTGCTTCAGTAAAAAAGAAAAAAGAAAAGAAGGAATGAAATAAAAAAGAAGGCATGATCATGGGTCACTAAAAGACAATATATACAATGCCATGATCAACCTAGTCTACTTCCAGTCATTCTCATCACTGGAACTTAATCATAAAACAAGTGAAAAAATAAACATAATGGTACACTTCCAAATCAAGGGTATTTACTCATTTTTTTAGAAAAATAAATCTGTTTTTTAATATAAATTAAGATACAAAATCCTGAATGCAGTAAATTAGAAGAGGGTGAAGTTGTTATTTGAACTTTGAACAGTAAAGACCCATATGACAACCTCTGAAATCTGAGTGAAATTTTCAAGTAGAAAATTTGTCACTTGAAACAAATCCATAAAATTGATCATGATTCTAACATACCTTTCACTGTGTTGAAAGGTAGGGATTTTATTGGCTATATTTTCTAATTAAAATATAATAATAAAATTAGAAATAAATAATAAGAACCTGACCACACATTTCTTGGAAATTATTTTTTTAAGACTTTCATTCATTCATGAGAGACGTAGAGAGAGAGAGAGAGAGAGAGAGAGAGAAGCAGAGACACAGGCAGAGGGAGAAGCAGGCCCCACGCAGGGAGCCTGATGTGGGACTCAATCCCGGGACTCCAGGATCATGCCCCGGGCTGAAGGCAGGGCCCAAACCTCTGAGCCACCCAGGGATCCCCCATTTCTTGGAAATTTTAAAACATATTTGTGTTGGCTGCCTGTAACAAAGTGGATGACTGACGTGAAATTTATTGTCTCACAGTCTGAAGACCAGAAGCCTGAAATCAAAATGTCATCAGAAATGAATGCATTCTCTCTAGTAGCTTACCCACCAACTTGCAGTTGCAAATAATTTCAAAAACTTTATTAAAAACTAAGAAATTAAAAAAATTGATGACAATGTAAATCAGTCCTTAAGAATATTCTCTTGAAAGACTCAACATTGATCTTCTGTTCCATCTTGTTCCTTTTTTTTTCCATCTTGTTCCTAATCCCACTCCAGTCATTCAGTCTTTACCCAACCCTGCTATATTTTTCTCCTCCATATACTTAGAATCTCTTCCTCCTCTACTTTTTATCATCACTACCAAAACTGTCTGTCTTTCCTCTCAGACTATTACAGAGCCTAACTAGTCACCCTATAGCCAGAAGAAATCACCTGAAATCTTATGTCAAAATATCTAACAAATACACACACACACACACACATCTTTTTAAAAAAGCTTTTAAAACTTCTCACATATTTCAACTCTTGAGAACATCTGAAACAAAAACACACTGAAATTTGTCCCTACTGGAAAAGGGAGAGAGAGAGAGAGAGAGAGAGGGAGGGAGGGAGAGAAACTGAATACACTGAACAATGAGATCTCAAACAATGTTCATAATTTAAAAGTTATTTGGTTAACTCAATTTGTGAGAAGAATCTCTTGATGATACTATTTTTTTAAAGATTTTATTTATTTATTTATGAGAGACACACATAGAGAGAGAGAGAGGGGCAGAAACACAGGCAGAGGGAGAAGCAGGCTCCATGTGGGGAGCCCAAATGAGACTCAATTCTGGGTCTCCATCCCAGGTCTCCAGGATCACACCCTAGGCCAAAGGCAGCGCTAAACCGCTGGGCCACCAGGACCGCCCTATTTTTATTTGAATAAATATATGTGCTCTACTGGAATGCACTGAAATTGAGAAGGTCTATGATTTGCAGCATTATATTTGGTGAATTAAGCAAAAGAATCACAGAAACAACTTATTCAATAGATTTTGTCTTATGGAAACAAAGTTAAAGGAAGGTTGTCTAAATGAAAGCAGAAAACCCAGGACCCATGAAAATTTAAGAGCTGAAATATTTAGGCATTTCAACACAAAAATATTAGAAAAATATTTTACTTACAGATGTCCAATAGCTCAGCACAATCTGTTAAAAGGATATCCTTCCTCCACTAAATGATGTTTGCACCTATCAAAAATCAGTTGTGCAGGGACGCCTGAGTGGCTCAGTGATTGAGCGTGCACCTTTGGGTCAGGGCATGATCCTGGAGTTCCGGGATCAAGTCCCACATCGGGCTCCCTGCATGGAGTCTGCTTCTCCCTCTGCCTATGTCTCTGCCTCTCTCATGAATAAATAAATAAAATCTTTAAAAAAAATCAGTTGTGCAAAAGTGTGTGGGTCTCTTTTGGGGTTTTCTAACATATTCTACGCATCTATCTCTCTGCCAATACCATACTCTCAATTACTGTAGCTATGCAGTAAGCTTAATTATCAGGTAGATTGATTCCTCCCATTTCATTCTTCTTTCTTCCAAATTGTTTTAGCTATTTTAGGTTCTGTACCTTTCTGTATAAATTTTAGAAAAAAACTGACTAAATCTACATAGAGCCTGTTAGTACTTGGATAGAAATTATGTTAAGACTACAGAATATTTTAGGTAAAACTGTCATCTTTACTATGTTGAATCTCTCAATTCATGAACATGGTATATCTCCCCATTTATTTAGGTTCTTCGATTTCTCTCACCAGCACTTTCAGCATGCAATCCTGTACATTTTGGGGTAGATTTAAACCTAGGTATTTCATTTTCTTTTTTCCTAGCTATTAGCTATTTTTCACATCCCCCACATCTCTTAATATTTATGCAGTTTGGTGGTAAACTGTACAATTATATAATTATACACAATCATTTTAATGTGCTTAATGTAAACTGTGATTTCATGTTTTACAGTAAAATAAAACTGTTTGGTACATGTATTTTTAAGATACATACATGGAATTGTGCTATCTATATACCTCATTCTTTTTCCTTACTTCACTATACCCTATGTTTTTAAGTTTTTAAGGTCTTTCCATGTCATCATGTATGTATCTACTTGATTATTCCTAATGATGCATAATGCATTTTCTATGCATTTTCCTTACCTTTCCCTCAATCACAGAGACCCAGGTTATCTCAATTCCTAGCTATTACAACATACACTTTCATTAGCATGCTTCTACATGTCCTTAAACAGTCTATAAAAAATTTTCCAATATATACAACCATTAGAAGGATCAGAAAGATGAGAGACAGAGAAAGAACATATATGTTAACTAACTATTGTCAAACTGCTTTCTAGAATAGCTGTACCAATGTAGACTAGCAATTGTTATATATATTCTTAAATTGCATTGAAAATATACGATCTCATTAAAATAACAAATATACTAAATATATTGAGTAAGAGTTGCCAAATATACAGATAATTTAATTTAAATCTACTTTGAAGATTTGCAGTAAAAGCAAATTAAGCAGCTGGCCTAGATCATCCTAAAGTATTGCCCTGGGACCAGCTTTAAAGTAAGCATGTTAAACCCAGATTTTTAAAATTAGAACAAAAACACAGCATGTATTGTTCCTTCTTGAACCAGTGGACCCCTCTGTGCCACTCCACTGCCCCTTTTCCCAAACCATACTTGCCAAAGGCTATACATGTCCATCGTTCTCCAGACTGTCTTTCCTCATGCAGAGAGGAAACCCTCTAAGAAGTCTTATAGACAAAAAAAATTATAATATTTCACATTTTAAGCAGAGGAAATGCAACTATCAATTACAAAACATATGGAACAGTGATTAGCAACATTTAAATCAAAATAAAAATTACCTTAATAAATAGAAGCCTTTAAAGTATTTCAATTAAATCTTAAATTAAGTTTTTATCATATTCTACCTACCATAAAACCTTTCACATCACTCTGAAGGCTATGCACTTATTTATTTTCCCATGCTGTCATGAAAGGACCAATTTGAAGTTAGTGGTTCTATGCAATAACTCACAAATGCATAATCTAAAGGTGTGGCTGTGTTAACATATGCCAATCCACCTGGCTGGGTCAGTCCACAGAGCATGATACTCTTGATCTTAGGGTTGTAAATTCAAGCCTCACACTGGGTGTAGAGATTACTTAAAAAAATAAAATCTAAAAAAAAAAAAATGCCAACATAAATTACAAACATCCCTGATGGTGTTTGGTGATGAATCAGTGATACAAAAAACTGAAAGCCTTTTGTATGTAAAGATAGTTCCATTTGGAGGACACTAAGAATATTAAGGCATTCATTAAGCCACTGAATAATTTGCCATGGATTCTGTCCCTTTGCATCACTCTTTTGGTTAAACCTTAGATTTCTGTGCTCATACTAGTTCCTACTACAGTGAGAGTCAAAACATTACAATTTAATACCATTTAATGAAATTTGAAAATTCATTTGACTACCAGCTAAGCAGCAGAAAAGTCTGCTTTAAAATGTGCTATTGCTATCCACCAAATAATTGTTCTCATTGCTTGTCTTTACCAATATAGAGAACATGTTTGGCCATAACCGCAAGCACTTGCAACATGACCCCTGGCAACCCCCTTCAGGTTGTAGGAATCCAAAGAGTGATCTAGGAGTTTGGATCAGAAGGCACTTCTGCTGCCTGGCCAGAACAGCACTTCTGATAATGTGACAACTAACTTTATGCAATCCCCCATAACACTCATCCAGAAACACCATTAGATAATTTTTGCCCTGAAATTTTTTGCTGGTTATCAAATATTGGGGAAGATATACACTATGAATGAGGGAAGAAGGGAGAGCTAACATATACTGAGTGCTCACTATGTACCAGCCTCCATGCTTGTTACTTTATAGGGATTGCCTCAATCAAGCCTCACTAACTGCAGCCTAGAAGAAGGCACTATTATTATCCCAACCTACAGCAAAGAAATCGAGGCCCCCACCAGCATATCTTAAGACAGGATTCAAACCTAGACTCTCCAAATTTAAAACCCTTATTCTTAAACTCAAGCATATTGCCTGTCCAAGCACAACAAATACTTTCCCACAACCAATGTTTGTTTTACTACGTAGTATCTTCAACTGATTCCTACTTACAGAAAAAAAAAATGAACATGTTTCCTAAATTAACATTCAAGTCAACTTTATACCCACAGGAGATGGAGTCAAACAAGCAGTACAAGAGAACAATATCCTTTAAGGTGCAAAAGTTCAATTATCTTTGTTTATACAAAAGTTGGCCCACAGGCAGAATTACCCTGGAATAAAAGGAACATAGCATAGCAATCCAACAATTACCCTTTATTTACTATTATGACTCTCTGGATCTTGAGATGCCATTTCAAGCCCTTTGCCTTCTGCATAAAAGCTATAGCATATATATTCCATTTATTGCTAGATATATTTTATGTTAAAAGTATGGAGATATGCATGGATAATTTCCCATCATGAACAGCTACATTGAGACATGGCTATAAAATTTAAGACTTCTATCTGTCCAAGGAAAGAAAGATATCTTATTTTCTATTACATTTTACCACTTTACCAATTAAATATTATGGATGATGGTTTAATATTTTCATCTTAATCTTCTCTTCCCCAAGGCTATAGAAAAAAGCTATTAAAAACGCTTTCATATTTCTAATAAACTATGTTTCAAAATTTGCAATTATTATATCATTTAATTTTTTTTAATTTGGCAATAATGCCAGTTATATAAGCTGCAAGTATTTCTAATTAACTAAGAGATGGTAATAATAAGAAGGTATTATTGAAGTGATTGAAAACTATTGATACTGTTTGGTAAACAGAACTTAGTTCATTTTTGATTCATACAGAAATGGTAAATAGCAATGATGCTATTCAAGTTATGAGAATTACCACTAAGACTTCTAAATTGAGTCTCAGGAGCCTTATATTCATCACAGAACCCTATTTTGCTAAATGCGTTATTGACTAATAAAGAATTTTAGTTTCAATTTTATGTAACCAAGTTATATCTTTCATAATTAAAATAAGCTTAAAATTTCTCATATATGAACTCATGATTTTGACCATAATTACACTTGTGCAGCTTTATTCAACATAGTCTTATTACATGCTTTCTCCCATCAAAGCTCAAAGTTTGCTTACAAATTTCAAGCAACGTGGGACGTCTGGCTGTCTCAGTGATTGAGTGCCTGCCTTTGGCTCAGAACATGATCCTGAAGTTCCAGGATTGAGTCTCGCATCGGGCTCCTGCATGGAGTCTGCTTCTCCTCCCTCTGCCTGTGTCTCTGCCTCTCTCTCTCTATGTCTCTCATGAATTAATAAATAAAATATTTAAAAATCAAAAACAAAACAAAAAAAAACCAACAAATTTCAGGCAACTCAATTTTATTTGTGTGTCATTTCTTTATAATGCCCTTTACTTTTAAATTATTTTTTTACTTTTAAATTATTAATAATACGTTCCACTGTGTAGAATCATCAGTTCTATCAAAATCAATGTTGTTTTCATATTTACAGATAGAGTATGACAGACACATCATCTCTACCACTTCACAGAGCCAGATCATAGGGAGCAGCTAGAAATCCCCTGGCTCTTCCAGACCATTACTATTTAAACCCTGTGTCACAGATCAGCCTGCTCCAATTATGTTTGTGGCATAAATAGTGGTGATGGCTTCACAGATACATAATTATCTCTAAACTTACCAAGTTGTGTACATTAAATATGTACAACTTTTTGTATCCATCATACCTCCATAAAATGGTTTTAAAAATGAAAAAAAAAAGATTAGCCTCCATCAGATAATCAATGAATACCCCTGCCAGGCCCTTCAAAGTCCCTCTTTCACTGAGAACTTTTGAAACAGGTGACAGTTTCTCTTACTCCAACTCTCCCAGCCAACTATGAGATTCCAAAGTGCCCATGGAAAGTATCCTACTGCCTCAGTATCTTGAACTTCCCTCCATGGCACACCAAGCACTTACCCCACAGACATACCTCAGGCACAGTTTACAACCAACCCTCTCTTGGCCTCACTTCCTTTCCCACCAAGCGCGGGGTCCCATGATGATCATAATATATCCAGAATCTGACTGTTTTTTACCACTGCCACCACTAGGTCTATGTCACCACAATGCCCCTTCTGGATGATTTAATAACCTCTTAACTGGCTTCCTAGGTCTACCCTTGCCCCTCTATAACAGCCTTTCAACCACTCTCCACCCCTCACCATGCTCCAGCCTTACTGGCCTTGTTGCTATTCCTCTGACATTTGAAGCAGTGTCCTACCTTGGAGTTACTCCCTCTTGCAGGGAAGCTTTTCTCCCAGACATCCACGTATCCCACTCATTCACTTTCATCAAACCTTTGTTCTAATGTCAACTTTTCCCTAACAGTCCAGTTTAAAACAGCAGTCTTCCAGTGCTGTTGCTCCCCCTCCCTCTGTTCCACACTACGTTTTCCCAAAGCATTTCATTCATCCTAACATATTATATTTGTTTATCTTCTACTTTCTCTGGCTGAAATGCACCCTGCGAGGATAGGGATTTTTGTTCCATTCACTGAGGTACAGCAACCACTTAAAACAACACTGGTATGTAGTGGTTGCCCCATGAATGTCTCCTGGATGGATGAACAGATCTCCTATGACCTGCGTTCAACCATGGTTCCCCACCACTCATGCCTTTTCCTTTGGCAAAAACTAGATAGGGCTAAAAATGAAAGCAGCAGTACAATCATGCAATCATGCAAGCTGGCTTCACTATTCATTAGACATTTCCCCTGTCAGTCCCTCTAACTGGACTTCAGCTCATTTCCTCTCCCATTCCCCACAGCAGCTCTCAGAGCTGCTCCACCATATGCACTTCCCACTCCAGCTCATGCCATCCCTATGGTGGCACTTCACCACTGAGGGTGATCATCCCCTCCAAATTGGGGCTTTAACAATAAGGCAGAGGAAGAACAATTATATCTCAATAAAGCTGAAAAAAAAAGACTTTTTAGGGGCACCTGAGTGGCTAAGTGGGCCAAGTGTCTGCCTTTGGCTCAGGTCATGATCCCAGGGTCCTGGGATTGAGTCCTGGGTCTCCCTGCCCAGAGAGGGGTCTGCTCCTCCCTCTCTCTCTGCCCTTTCTCCTCACTCATGCTCTTCTGCATGCTTTCTCAAAATAAGTAAAATATTTTTTTTAAAAAGATTTTTTAAATAAAAAAGGACATTTAAAAAAAAATGTCCTCAGTTTAAATTCACCCTCAGAGCCATGTGATGATTATTTATTATTTCCATGCTCATATAATGAATATAAGGAATTAACAGATACATTATGCCACTGCTTGAAGAGGAGAGGAGAGTGTCACACGCAGACATGGGAGGTGGAAAGACCAGAGAGAAGGATATGAGGATGGTAGTTTCATAGATTACCGTAGAAATAGCTGATATTATCAGAACAAAACAGAATCAAAACAACTAAAAGTTTACTTCTTAAAGTTTAAGAGCTAAATTTTGCAAAGTAAACCTGATCTTAGGTCTATACTTAATATTATTTCCACTATCGATAATGCTGCATGCCAAGCAAGCTTTATTTCTAGCTGAAAAGTAATTTAAGTTCTTGCAACTTTTATCTAGAATATAGGAAAATTACCCATTTTCAGAATTAACAGAGCCTGCTGACACAGATTCAAAAGAAACAATTTTTTAACATTTCAGAGATAAAGGACATTTGGATAAAGACCAACTGCATTGATGGCTGCTGTATAAGATAACACGCTAAACCACACGCTGCCTATAACTGAAGGGGAAAAATTGTGCAATCACGTTCTGAATGCCATTGATAGAGACACTATAATGTGCCCCTTGCTAGCTCATAAAAGCAATAACCAGATGTTGCCATATTAGAAGTCTGAAGGAATCAATAAAAATAAAACAGATTGAAGGTCTGGACACTTACAACCCAAGTACCTGACAGCGCTGGCACCTAGTAGGTGCTCCACAGCTATAGTAAACCACTGAGAGAGGAATACATGAAAGAAAGGTGAGAGGAAGGGAGAGAGTCTGTCATTTTACTTCAGAACCATCCTCCTGTGGAGTACTGTTCATTCATTCATTCATTCACTCATTCATTCATTTATGTGGTTCAATTAATTATATTTACTAGGTGCTAGAGATAGAGAAAAACAAGCCTCCTCAACCCTGCCAGCCTTAGGCTACTCATTCTCTTACACTTGAACTGTTGATCAGGTAATTCCCAGTGTTAAAAAAAAAAAAAAAAGTATTATTCCTTTATCCTCCCACTTAATACCCTTCCAAGGAATAATTTTAAAATTTATCTAGCTTTGTAAGGTATAGCTGAAGTGAATGAAATAAAATTAATATACTTCATGCTTAATAACATTTATATAAATCTCTTTACTCTCCAATATGCTAATAAATTCAAATATTCACTATATCTTTCTGCCTTTGACTACAGATATAGATGCCTTTGACTTTACATTAGTTTTCCAGTAGTTATACACTAGCCACACACTTTACAATAGCTAACATCTGTTAGTGTAAGGAGGAAAATCCATTAATTACATTCTCATTCTTAATTTACCTACTTTTTAATTTGGAATTATTCCTATATTTCATTAAAAATAGGATGTATTTTTTTATTAAATCCCTAAATCTTACATTTCAACCCACAAGGACAAGCTTGCCAATCTTTCAAGTACTTACAACCAAGATATGAAAATTTAATCAGCCAAGAGAATTAAATCATAAATAAAATGCTAAATCTTCCTGTTCTATCATTTATCAGTCTTCTGTAATAATGTACACTTTTTAAATGCCTCACATAAAACTGGAAATCTCCAGAATAAAGACTTAGTATCTATTGTATATTTTAGAAATACATGAGCTACTAGAAGATATGAGAAATAGGGAAAGGTATATCTCAAAGGAAAGATGTAGCTTTCTAACCTTACCTCCCAAACCTTTCAACAAAACACAAGTTTCCAGTATCGTTTTTCCAAATATTCCTTCCTTTTATTTTTTTTTCTTTCCTATTAATTTCTGAAAGTGATGCTGAAAATTTTGTTTAGTTTTAAATTTAAAGAACTAAATTGCATCATCTTATTTGAATGGAGATTAAAACTGACAAATTTGAAAGCTGCATAAGAGTTGCTTTTTTACGGTAGATGACATATTCTCTGTCAACTTCCTCTATTTCTTCATGAGTCACACCATACTTTAGTGTATAAATAAATAAAACATTATGAAGAATATTTACAAAATATTTTTAAAGCCAACAACCCCACACTCACAGTAGAAGAGCTGAAGGGAAGTAAAGTCTTTTGCATTATCTCAAGCTGTTCTGCTTTATTCATGAGCATTATTAAGCCCCTGAAAATAAAGAACAATTATTGTCTGCACTGTGACAAAGCTAACATTCCTCTTTGCAAACAGCACCATGTATTTATGAACAGCAACAGACACAGAGATATCAGCTTGTTCCTTTTATCTTATAAAAGACTTCATCTTGTCTGAATGACTACACTTAGGATATAGAAGCCCCAGGTCATAATTATGGACCCTTCCAAAATAGATATTTGTTTTGTTGTTTGTTTATTTTAAGCAAATCAGACTGAAACAAACACAAATAAATTCCATAAAAGAAAAATAGAAGAGCTGTCCCAGTAAGCTGATTCCAACTCTACCTTCCAGGGCTGAATTCTAAAGCTGAATGGGGATTGTAAATAGGATAACCTTATGTCTTCTAGCACCAGTTGTCTGTTTCCTACCCCCACTTTAAAAATTCCTTCATCTCACAATAATGTGGGTGCTCCCTAAATCCACAGACCCACGTGATCATTCCCATCAGCCACACCCAAAGTGCTGCTTCAAAAACATGCTTCCAGGAGATTCTACAAAAGCCATGAGAGAAGGAACCAAAGTACATCTAGACTACTACTCAGTCTAAAGTCTTTTATAACCCAGAATACCAGTTAAAAAACAGGTTAATACTGTTGGAGTAGAAGACATAAATTAAATATTTAAAAATCAAATTTGCTACATATCAAAATGTAGCAAATCTGCTAACATCATTTGAAAAGCGAATTGATTTCCCCATTAAATTTCTCTCCAGCAGACAGTTTCCCAATAAAACGTGTTGGATTCTTTCTTCTTAGAAAAAGAAAGACTTTGAATTGTTTTTCAGATATTCTGATGGCACAGAAAGTAGATGGTAGGCATTTTACTTATTGACAAAGTTGCCTGTTCAATTATGGTACAGTAAATGTGATTTCTCAAATTGCTTTTAACATATGTATTTAGACAAAATTTGTATATGTATTTAAGCTTGTTTCTCTGGACATAGCCTAAAACTACTCTATTTATTAAATTAAAAGCAGGTATTCTTATAAAAGAATGTATTCCAGTAAAGTTAGCCTTTAGGCAAATTTCTTCTAACTTTGTCTTGCTTTCTTGATTCTTAAATAAAATGACATTTCATAAAAGGAGAAAACAAGGGACACCTGGGTGGCTCAGCAGTTGAATGTCTGCCTTCAGCTCAGGGTGTGATCCCGGAGTCCCAGGATCAGATCCCACATCAGGCTCCCCACAGGAAGCCTTTTTCTCCCTCTGCCTAAGTCTCTGTCTCTCTGTGTTTCTCGTGAATAAATAAATAAAATCTTTAAAAAGAAAAGGGAGAAAATTTATAACAAGTCATATTTAAGAAAGTTCCTATAATTTCATTTTCTATGATTAATATTTAAGTAAACAGCAAAACTCAACCTATTGAATACAGTACAATGTATTAAAGAGAACGATTTTTAATGTACATAAAATTATCTGACACTCTGGTAGAGACAAAACCATGTATTTCTACTAGTTAGTTGTCACCAAACTTTTAGTGATATCACCAAAATATTTTAGCTGCCTGAACCCATCTTAAAAGTCTAAATAATGCAGGTTTTGTATTTTTCCCAATCCTTTGAACTTAATGTAGTCTCTCTCTCAAACTATCTCTACATCTATCTATCTATCTATCTATCTATCTATCTATCTATCTATCTATGTTTTTTTTTTTTTAAGTAGGCTCCACACCCAATGTGGAAGTTGAAATCACAACCCTGAGATCCAGAGTTGTATGCCCTACCAACTGAGCAAACTAGGCACTCCATAACATACTCTATCTCTCTATCTTGATCAATTTATCCAACAATATGTGAAAGGTTACAGTATCTTTGAAGGCAGAAGAAAATGTCCGACTAACATTCATTGAGTGCCAATATATTAGCAACTGATGGCACTTTCTTTTCACTTCTATAGTTAATTTTCATCCATAAAAAGTCGGCCTCTTTGGTCATGATCTTCTTCAGCCATATATTCTTACTTGAAGGGATTTTGTTTTGACATTACAAGTTAGGATATCGTAATGAAGCTTTCCTGTTCAAAATCTTTAATGACTCTCAAACTTAAGTTAACACTTTAAGGTTCTTTCCAAGTGAGTCCAGTTCACCTTTTCAGGCATATGAATCTCCATCACATTCCTCATGCCTGTTCTGGTCAAACTTGTTTATTGTCCCTTTATCTCTACAATGCATTATCCATATTGTGCATGTTGTGCATTTTTATGAGAAAAAAATCATCATATCACTCCGTCTGTTTGGTTAAAGTCTTCTAGTTCTGGTTCAACCAGTTCAAATGACAAATTTTTGTCTAAAAGGCATATCAAAAATAACAAAATAAAAAATAAAAGGCATATCAATATGTTTTCTTCCAACAATTTCACATGAATACATCCCATAACAGAAAGGTTGTTTCTAACACATCTTAAAAAAAATCACTAAAGTAATAACATCTTAAAATCTGATAAGTCAGTTTCCTCCTTAAAAAAATCACCAATTCATCATGGACCTACATTTTATCTCAACTTAAATTTTATCCTGATTTATTGTGTTTATTTTATTTAATGAGCATAGTTTTAAAAATTAATCAGCTTTGTGATTTAGTTATGCATGTAAACAAAGCACAAGTTATTTAAATAGATTGATATTAATATACTTGAGAAAAAGGAAAACTACCTGAAGTTACATTTTGCTTTGAACAAAAGCAATAAATTTGTTTGAAAAGTAGTATAATCTAGATATTTTTATTCTAATCATATGCAGAAAAACTAATCCTTTATAAAAAGAAAAATAAATTAAGCTATTTTACTGTAGTAATAAGGAATTTTATAGAGATGATGACTAAAATAAGAAAAAGATCATCTATTTTCCAATGTGCCTTGTAATTTTATAACCCATTAATTTTATTTCTGAACATACTATTTGAATTGAGGTTGAGTTCTGGTCTTAGCTGATCCTTAAATATCCGATTAATATTTCCTATTTTATTGTTTATCAGACTTGTCTGCACTTTGATATATCACACTGGTGTTCTTATGAAAACCACATGAGGTAGTAGGGGGAAAAATCAGACAAATATTTCTTCAAATAGTATTTTTAAAAACAAATCTATAATTACCCAGTTAAAAGCCATGAGATTTTTATGTTACAGAATACTTTACTAAAATCTAATAATTATGTCCATCCATGTTGTAGTAAAACCATAAGTCAGAATACTGGGGGATCTTGGAGGACTCTAGAGGGGTATATATTTCCATTTCACTAACAGAAGGGTTGCCCAATCCAATTCAACATGTATGCTCAGGATGACTTCGGAAACAAGTTCTGAGGGTTCAAAGAAGCTGAAACTTCATTTTATACCAGAATAATGGTATGCAAAGACAAATTAAGCCAGACAAGTGACGCATTATAATAATAATAGGAAAACTGCATAACAAGGCTTCTCCTTACTTTCAGAAATCAAAATACATTTACCTTGAAAAGCTGCAGCATTTCGCGATATCAAAAACTTTAATGTTGAACTGGATGTTTGAAGCACTTGCTGCATATCTTGACGAGCTGCAATCTGGTATCTCTCCTCCATCCTCCTGCTGCAACATGTAGGTTTTTTGGATACACAAACCTGAAGATCAGATCCTGGAACAGATATGGTATTTTTCGAAATGATTATCTGTTCATTTAATGAATATCATATGTTACATGTCAGAAATTAATGATCAGTCCTGCATAGAAGGGGTTCATGTTCTATGTGAGAAACTGATACCAGAACAGTTGCTATTAAAAAAAAAAATGAAAATATATTTATATGTGTATTGTCCCTTAACCCAACCATGGAACAAAATATTCTAAACCATTAACTCTTTGCTCAAATATTTCATTAACATTTGATCAAATATTATCCATTCAATTAACTAATGACTATTACCTAACAAATAGACCATATAATAGAAAACAAATTAACTATTACATAAGTACAGAGATAAATCAGAAAACTTTTATCTTATTTAAACAGGTCTTTGGGGATCCCTGGGTGGCTCAGCAGTTTAGTGCCTGCCTTCAGCCCAGGGCGTGATCCTGAAGTCTCAAGATCGAGTCCCACATCAGGCTCCTTGCAGGGAGACTGCTTCTCCCTCTCTACCTGTGTCTCTGCCTCTCTCCCTCTCTCTCTCTCTCTCTCTCTCTCTCTCTCTCTGTAACTCTCATGAATAAATAAATAAAATATTTTTAAAAATAAAGAGGTTTTGTTTGTTTTTTCTGAGAGAGAGTGAATGAGAGAGAGAGAAGAAAACATGAACAGAGGGAGGAGTCTAAGGAGAAGGAGAAGTAGACTCCCTGATGAGCAGGGAGCCCAACTCAGGACTCAATACCAGGACTCTTGGATCATGACCTGAGCTGAAGGCAGCACTTAACTGACTGAGCCACCCAGGCGCCCAAGAAATTTATTTTTGCTTATTTTGTTAATTCAGTCAAAAGTATTTGATCTAAATATGTCACACAGAAGTATATGGAATAAAACAATTACTTTTCCTGAGGAAATTAAATCAAATTTTATACATCAAATAAAGATGAAAAACCTTCACCTGATTTCTCAGCTCACCATTATGCTCTTGGGCTTGTGGAATAAGTGATTATTGATAGCAGTAACAATCTTTCATAGGCCAAACCCTCCATCCAAAATTCTACTAATTACCTAGCTTGCTCGAGACAATTCCTACCACTAAAAGTACTTTTTAGTTTTACAACTGTATTCAGAAAACATCTGGGAAGATGCTTATTACGTGAAATGTGAAGTTAACACACATATGTTAAGAGGTGTGATTAGAAAAAATGCTAATATTATTAACAACTCTCATCCTAGATGAGCTAAAATCTCATTTTACACCAGAACAATATACATATATAAAAAAGTTAAACCCACCCAAGTTTACCAGTACAATGATAATAGGCAAATCACATAACAACCAGTCAGGCACCTTTATATACAGCAGATGTACTAGAGAACAGAGAGGTAAAGGGATGCAGCATGGAAGGTGCTTATCAAGAATAAGATTGATGGATTGTTCCATTGGATTTCCTCTTAAAGAGGAATTTTAAGAGTCCCCCTTAAAATTTCTTGCAGAGCTGGTTTCAGTTCAGTTCATATTCTTTCAGTTCCTGCCTATCTTGGAAGCTCTTTATCTCTCCTTCCATTTTGAATGAGAGCCTTGCTGGATAAAGTATTCTTGGCTGCATGTTCTTCTCATTTAGGACCCTGAATATATCCTGCCAGCCCTTTCTGGCCTGCCAGGTCTCTGTGGAGAGGTCTGCTGTTACCCTAATACTCCTCCCCATAAAGGTCAGGGATTTCTTGTCTCTTGCTGCTTTAAGGATCTTCTCTTTATCTTTGGAATTTGCAAGCTTCACTATTAAATGTCGAGGTGTTGAATGGTTTTTATTGATTCTAGGGAGGGATCTCTCTATTTCCTGGATCTGAATGCCTGTTTCCCTTCCCAGATTAGGAAAGTTTTCAGCTAGGATTTGTTCAAATACATATTCTGGCCCTCTGGCCCTTTTGGCGCCCTCGGGAACTCCAATTAAACGTAGGTTTTTCTTCCTCAGGCTGTCGTTTATTTCCCTTTATCTTCATGGTCTTTTAATTGTTTGTCTCTTTTTTCCTCAGTTTCCCTCTTTGCCATCAACTTGTCTTCTATGTCACTCACTCGTTCTTCCACCTCGTTAACCCTCGTTGTTAGGACTTCTAGTTTGGATTGCATCTCATTCAATTGATTTTTAATTTCTGCCTGATTGGATCTAAATTCTGCAGTCATGAAGTCTCTTGAGTCCTTTATGCTTTTTTCTAGAGCCACCAGTAGCTTTATAATAGTGCTTCTGAATTGGCTTTCTGACATTGAATTGTAATCCAAATTTTGTAACTCTGTGGGAGAGAGGACTGTTTCCACCATTTGCTTCGACGTGGATGGAACTGGAGGGTATTATGCTGAGTGAAATAAGTCAATCAGAGAAGGACAAACATTATATGGTCTCATTCATTTGGGGAATATAAAAAATAGTGAAAGGGAAATAAGGGGAAAGGAGAAAAATGAGTGGAAAATATCAGAAAGGGAGACAGAACATAAGAGACTCCTAACTCTGGGAAACGAACTAGGGGTGGTGGAAGGGGAGGTGGGCAGGGGGTGGGGGTGACTGGGTGATGGGCACTGAGGGGGGCACTTGATGGGATGAGCACTGGGTGTTATTCTATATGTTGGCAAATTGAACACCAATAAAAAATAAATTTATAAATAAATAAAAATAAAAACATAAAAAAAAAGAATAAGATTAATGGGGCATCATGGTATGAGCCCTGTGGCATCCCAAGGCTACCCAGGTTTCATGTAAAGCTCAGGGCAATTTTATTTACACATCCTAATAGAATACACTGTTTCCTCATTTTAGAGTAGGAAAAGGAGTTGTGGCCTTATAGGTGTCTGGGGACCTTCACAGTACCCATACTCTTCACTGATGAAGAGAAGATCAGCAAATACAAAATATCATGTGTGCACACACATGCACACATACAAACACTGTCAAAGTCCCCCTTTGTCACTCAGAGTTGACCTCAGGCCTCACATTTCCAAAAGTTGGTTCTGGGTAAGATCAAACCATGTGAAATCAGTCTGAGCTTCCTGCCGATGCAGTTTAGCTTTAGCTTGTTTAAGTTAGACAAGTTACAAATGACAGCATTTGAGCATTTCACAAAGGTAAAGAGGCATAAAATATTTGTGTGTATCACAGTAGGTAACATTTTGGCAATCATTTTTCATTCGTCTTGCTTAAAGTTCTACAAAAGCAAATTCCACTTCAAATAGTAAAACTGATTGAAAGGAAACAAAGCTATCTTCTCAGCTTTATTCCTAAATGGAAGAATGGAGGAATTAAGTATTCAGAGAAGAACAATAATTCTTAGAGGAATTAAATTGGAGATTGAAGGATCAATAAGTAAACACTAAAGTATATAAACATATTTAGTATGCAAAGGACTGCTAAGGAATAAAAATAATAATAATAACCATAACAACAACAGATACCTGGGTGGCTCAATCTGTTAAGTGGCTGCCTCTTGATTCCAGCTCAGGTCAGGATCACAGGGTCCTGAGATCAAGCCCCTCGCTGGGTTCCAACTCAGCAGGGAGTCTGCTTGAGATTCTCTTTTCTCCTCTCCATCTGCCCTTCCACCCTCTCTCTAAAAAAATAAACAGGGGTCCTGGAATCAAGTACCGCATCAGGCTCCCTGCAGGGAGCCTGCTTCTCCCTCTGCCTATGTCCTGCCCCTCTCTGTGTGTCTCCCATGAATAAATAAATAAAATCTTTAAAAAATAATAAAACAAAATATATCTTTAAAAAAATAAACAACCAATAACAACAAGAATGATAGATCTTTGCAATGTGTCTGCAGAATTCAAACACCCAACATGGCTTACTAGACTACATTCCTAAACAGAGCCTGTAAAGTTCCCCAAGCTGTGACCAACCCCCTCTTACCCCCCAGGATCCAGCCTCCTCTCAGGTAGCCCAGTGTGCCCTTCCCTCCACACACCAACCACTTCAGTTTCTCATAGTCACTAAGAGCCCTCTTGTCCCAGGGCCACTCTTGATGCTTGGCTCAATGAATGGGATGCTCTCATCCTCAGGAGCTTACCCACACAGGTGGCAAACACACCTTGTCCTGATTCATTCCCATCTGTTTTTCTTTACAACTGAAGTTGGTCTTCCAGAGGGAACTTTCTTTAACCTCACAGACAGCACCCGTCACTATTACACATTCCAGCAGAGCCTCATTCCTCTCCATTGCATTTATCGTGGTCGCCATGTTATATCCCTTCATGTGACTGCTAATTAATTAGTTCCCTCATCTAACTGTACAGCTCCAAGTGAAGGAATTTTTCCTCATTTTTTTTAAAGATTTATCTATTTCAGAGAAGAGAATGCACAAGCAGTGGTGGGGGGGGGGCAGTGCAGAGGAAAAGGAAGACAAGCAGACATCCTGCCAAGTACGGAGCCCAATGTGGGGCTCAGTTCTCAAGACCCTGAGATCATGACCCGAGCAAAAACCAAGATCCAGATGCTAAACTGACTGAGCCACCCAGGCACCCCAATTTTTGCTCATTTTTATATTCCAGTTGACTAGTACAGTACCTGAAAAAAATCACAGACACTCCATTTTTATCTATCAAATTAATAGTTGAGGATCTACTGAGTACTTATATTATCTCATTTAATCCTCACATTAAATCGAGGATGTAGGGACCATTCCTACCACATTTTACATATGAGTAAATGGAGACAGAATGAAAACTACCTGATGTCACACACCTATGCACTACAAAATGTTGGAGCTGGTGTTTAAAAACTGGCAGTCATTCTCAAACTCTCTTCTTCACCATCACTCTACTAAGAAGAAAGCTATAGTCTTAAATCTATAAATAGTTTGTCTATAGACATCACTGGTCATTTCTGAGTCTTGTTTGGATTTCTCTTCTTGAAAGAAGTCATCTATTTGTTCAGTTACAAAAAAAAAAAAAAAAAAAGACAACTAAATTCTAGGTTAGGAACCATCCAAGGAGTTTTACTCAAAAATAAAATAGGAAAAATAAATAAATTAAATAAATAAATAAATAAATAAATAAATAGGCTAAAATATCAAGTGACAGAGCTGCCATTTGGGTTTTCACCCAATTTCAAATGGCGAGAAGTACTAGGAAGGTACTGCAAGTTACTTTGACTGCTATCTTAAACATAATGTGGGAGAGAACCCATCATGCCTCACAGCTCTGAGTAAGCATGAACTGCAATGTAGACCACTCAGGAGCAAATACATCCCTCAAGTTAATGAGGATCTGCACTGATTAATCCAGACTTTCATTTAGAATCTTGGAAGTTGATGACAGTGTAACACTAAACTCCAAACCAAATCAGGATTATAATTCAAAGATCTAGTTATGTTTATTCAGCGTGACATATTCATCACTATTCAGAGTTGGGGTAATAGCAGTGGAAGAGTCCACAAGATACTGGGTCCCTGGCTTCCCATAACAGTCCGAGAGACAGATGAGATGAACAAAACGTATCTTAGGGAAAGGACAGTATCCTACATCTTGCTCTCAGGAGGAGCACAAAGGACATAATAAGCTGCTTGTTGATAGCATACCCAATATGACAGAGGCTACAGTTCCCCCAACGTAAACACAACAAGCATCCTAAGAAAACAAAAGCCAGATGGAGCCCAAAAAGACAACATGTAGGTAACAAGACTCATTTTTAAAATATTGCAAAGCCTGGCTTCAAAGAACATGGTGTGACTAAGGGTGCTATGAGACAGCAAGAGGACATGACCCAGACTCAGAGGCAGTAGTCATGTTCCTGAACAGCAAAATCAAGCTCTGCAAAAATTAAATTACTCTAAACAAATGAAACTAAAAATAAAACAGCAGTCTCCTTGTTGAAGGGACCTTCAATCAGAATTTGGAGGCTTTTCCTATTCTCTCATCCAGAAGCAGCAGTATTGGTGAATATGTCTTCTCTTCTGTTCTCCAACGGGAGAAACTGTTACAGCCAGACTTCCTCCTTATATATGGTTATTTGTTTTTTTTTTTTAATGTGTTAAAATAGGAGCATGGGGAGACTTTCTGGAAAGATGGCAGCCATGAAAGCATGGTTTTCACTGCCTCCAAATTCTCATGTGAACTGGATGGAACAACCAGAAAATAAATCCACGAAACAAAACAAAACTAGATGATACAGTATTCCCACAATTTCAAAATATAAATGAGGTAGAAAAACTAGCAACAACAACAGATCTTCATGGTATCAGTCTGGATAGCAGGTAAAAGAATGAAGCAGTGGGGTAATTGTCTGATGTCCCCACAGACAAGGAAAGCATACTAGAAATATATGCACCAAAAAAAACCCCAAAAGATAAAGAAAGCATAACAAAAATCAGAATCCAAAAACCTCAGCTATGAGATGGGACCATATTAAGGAGAGAACTGAAGATGAAAGAAAAATTCTGAAATGAAGACTAAACCAGAAGGAACGCAGGAGCCAGTCACACAAAGGTAATGCCTTAGGGAAGGAAAAGATAAAAAATAAGAAATTTTGAAAAATCAAAAAAATTAAAGGATTTAAAAAGCCAATAACAACAAATATTGATAGTAACATCAGCAATGGAAGAAGAAAACAGGAAAAAATACTAAACTATATTTTTTATGTTACACTACAACTGTTAGGGTTACAATATGGGGTAAAACAAATTATAGGATATTCAAATTCTATTCTCTAATTCTATCCTGTACCTTTGAAAATCAGGACTGTATTAGTATGGAAGAAAAGAGATAGAGACACAAAGAAGTAAAGTTCTGTAATCTTGAATTTGAATTGAAGTATCAATATAAAAATTATGAAAATTTTCATATTTTATGAAACACATATTTCATAGCTTCACTTTAAAAATACATATTTAAGGAATGCCTGGGTGGCTCAGCGGTTGAGGTCTGCCCTTGGCTCAGGGGGTGACCCTGGGATCTGAGATGGAGCCTCATATCTGGCTCCCTGTGAGGAGCCTGCTTCTCCCTCTGCCTGTGTCTCTGCCTCTCTCTATGTCTCTTATGAATAAATAAATACATCTTTTAAAAAATACATATTTAAAATGTATTTGAAAATACGTGTTTCCTAGCTTCACTGAAAAGGCCTAGAAACAATGGCCAACTAAGTGGCAAAGACCATCCCTTATGCCCGGATTACTGTCTTGCAATCACTTCTCTCAAGAATAAATGAGTGTTTCTTAAAGAAATGCCTCATTCTAGGTCTGTAGCAGGAAATATATAAGATGATAAACTAGCTAAACATCTTGTCTACCAGATAGTAAAGAAGCTATCAAATACCTAGTAGGGACTCATCAAAAGGATTCAGCAGCTATGTTCATCTGCTAGAGCTGTCATAAAATACCACAGACTGGTCAGTTAACAAGAGAAATTTGCTTCCTCACAGTTCTGGAGACTGGAAATTCAAGATCACGGTGCTGGCAAGCTGGGTATCTCTTGAGAACTCTCTCTTTGTCTTGCATATAGCCAGTTTCTCTCTGTGCCCTTTCATAGCCTTTCCTTAGCGCCATGTCATACTGGAGTAGGACCCATCCTCATGACCTCATCTAACCTTCCTTCCTTTTTCCCTTAAAGGTCCCATCTCTAAATAGAGCCATATTGGGTGCTAGGGCTCCAATATGAATTGGAGCAGTGGGGGATAGTGAGCAGGGGACACAATTCAGTCTAACACAGAGGCCAATTTCAAAAGATTTCTTTTGGCTTAACATGGGACAATCTGAGCTTCAATAATGATGATTGTAATGATTAATCAAATATGCTTAAATCCAAGGGTTTTCTACTTCTGTGCTTTATTTTATAATAAAGAAGACTTTTAAAATAGAATTGCTAGTTGATAAGGTACATTCTCTTTTTGCCTCAAACATTTACTCTCCCCTAGTCAACTTACAGGATTCGTATACTTGTAGCACAAACCAGCTTTATTGATGGCTGCCGTAGAAAAGAGCCGTTGGTACCAAGACACTGAGATAAGATATATTTCAGGATCACCAGGATAGACATTACATGTCATAAGATACCAAATGCTCACCAGACAAAAACAGAACCTTGGAATTAAGAGTAGGAAGGTTCTACTAGTAAACTTGCTCCTCCTATATTTTCTGAGATTGTCCTCTTACCATAAATTCTGAAAGTGGTAGGAGTTTGCAAAATGTTATATAGTAAAAGGGTTTTGTCTGAGTCAAATGTATTCCTTCACCGAGGTAGAATAAAAAACACCTAAGTCCATGAATCCAGCAAGAATCATGACAATGATATTGGGTCTGCTGGGAACTGACCAGCCTCTGATCCCCCTCCTGGAATTTCCTTGTCAGTTTCACCTGTCCCTCACTCACATACATGCTATTCAAATGAGATCGATACACATATGTAATGATGAGTCTAAACTGGTTAAAACATCACATCCTATCCTGTTGACACAGTGATTGATTGAGAAATAGACAGCAAGTCACAAGAAAGAAATGCAGAAAAGATTATTTGCTGAGGCCTCTAGGAAAACAAAGGTTTCTCTCTCTGCTGAACTGAATTTAATGACACAAGGATGTAGGGCCAACAGATGCCACAGTCATTTCCCAGCTCAGAGTGAAACCTGGATCTACCACAGCTTCTTATGTCACCTGCCATATAAAGAGGTCTAGCCTACTACAACAGTAATAATAGTGCCGGGATTATAGCAGGCTAAACCATACCACTCTATTTTATGTTTTGTTCCAGAACTTCAAAAGGACTTGATACCAAATGGAGAGTCAAATAGCACCCACTTAGTACCCGTTCCAGATTACTGCTTTGAAGTGGTAAATAACCCCATATGTTCAAGAAACAGTAAGAAGGGTCCTACTTGCAGTATGGCAGTGCCACCAACAGAGCACAACCATTAACACTGGACAAAATGCAACAGTCAATGACCTGAAAGCTCTAGAGTGAACAAAATAAGAAAGATTCTGGAAGGGAGTCAATATTTAGAAGAAGGGAAAAGCCAGAGTTTGTCTCCCATCTCTGTGGCTTTTAGTCAGAGGGAAGCCCATCTATAAAGTGACTAAATTCTAATTAAAGAAAAAAAAAAAAAAACCCTCACTGTCTTTTTAGGACCAAAGCACTAGATGATTGAAATCTAGGCAATCATAGTTGCTGGAAAGTGAGGGAGGAATGCCAGGCAAGGGAGGGCCAGAGGGGGAACCCCAATTGCTATATGTATACTCTGCCCAAATTTCTAGCTAAGCCGTAAACTACACCTCACATGGCCAGGGCAGATTCTAAGTCATCTCACTATTGGCAAGCTAAGGAAAAAGGACTCAATTACAATTGCTGTAGCTTCCCAAGAGACACAGTTGACAGTATGAGTCCAGCTAAAGTAATTTTCTCTGAAGACAAACATATTAACATTCTTTGGAGGAATATAATAGAATCCAGAGATACCAGTAACATAACATTCACAGTATCCAGGGAATATTTTAAAATAACCGGACATATGAAGAATCTGTATAATGTGACCCATTTTCAAGAGATAAGACAATAACTCAGAACAACACGAGATGATCCAGATGTTAAAATAAACAGGGAAGGGCTCTAAAGAGCTATTATAATTCTGTTCAATGAAGTAAAAGGAACAAGTGCTCAGAAAATTTTAGAGTAACAAATCTTAGGAAAGAAAAAAATGACAAAGAAAAATAAAATGGAAATTCGGTAACTGAAAAATACAACATGTGGAATAAAAATGTTACTGGATGGGTGCAATAGCTAAATAGAAATAACAGAGGAAAGAGTCCGAGAACTTCAAGAGAGACCACTAGAAAGTATCCAATCTAAAGAAGAGAGAAAAATTGAAAAGACAGACAGACAGACATAAACAGTGCCTTAGGGAGCTGTGAGAGAATTTCAGAAAATCTAATATAAGATTGAAGTCCCAGAAGGCAAAAGGAGAAAATACAGGGTAGATAAAATACTCCATGAAATAGTCAATGTAAATTTGTCAAATCTGGTAAGAACCACAAATTAATGGATTTTAAAAGCTCATCAAAATTATTTGCTTAATAATTTGCAAAATTATTTGCTTAATTTTCATTAATAAAATCAATGCCCAGAAATCAATGGCATTTCTATACACCAACAATTAGACTGAAGAAAGAGAAATTAAGGAGTCAATCTCATTTACAACTGCATTACAAATGCAAAACCATAAGATACCTAGGAATAAACCTAACCAAAGAGGTAAAGGATCTATATCCTAAAAACTAGAGAATGCTTCTGAAAAAAATTGAGGAAGACACAAAGAAATGGAAAAATATTCCATCCTCATGGATTGGAAGAATTAATATTGTGAAAATGTCAAATCTACCCAGGCCAACTGACATGTTCAATGCGATCCCTATCAAAATACTATGGGGACTTTCTTCAGAGAGTTGGAAAAAATCGTCTTAAGATTTATGTGGAATCATGAAAGACCCAAATAGCCAGGAAAATGTTGAAAAAGAAAACCAGAGCCGGGGGCATCACAATGCCAGATTTCAGGTTGTACTACAAAGCTGTGGTCATCAAGACAGTGTGGTACTGGCACAAAAACGGACACATAGATCAATGGAACAGAATACAGAACCCAGAAATGGGCCCTCAACTCTACGGTCAACTAATATTTGACAAAGCAGGAGAGACTATCCACTGGAAAAAGGACAGTCCCTTCAATAAATGGAGCTGGGAAAACTGGACAGCCACATGCAGAAGAATGACACTAGACCATTCTCTTACACCAGACACAAAGATAAACTCAAAATGGATGAAAGATCTAAATGTGAGACAAGAATCCATCAAAATCCTAGAGGAGAACACAGACAACACCCTTTTTGAACATGGCCAGAGCAACTTCTTGCAAGATACATCTATGAAGGCAAGGGAAACAAAAGCAAAAATGAACTGTTGGGACTTAATCAAGATAAAAAGCTTCTGCACAGCAAAAGAAACAGTCAATAAAACTAAAAGACAACCTACAGAATGGGAGAAGGTATTTGCAAAGGACATATCAGATAAAGAGCTAGTATCCAAGATCTATAAAGAACTTACTAAACTCAACACCTAAGAAACAAATAATCCAATCATAAAATGGGCAAAAGACATGAAGAGAAATCTCACAGAGGAAGACATGGACATGGCCAACAAGCACATGAGAAAATGCTCCGCATCACTGACCATCAGGGAAATACAAATCAAAACCACCATGAGATACCACCTCACACCAGTGAGAATGGGGAAAATTAACAAGATAGGAAACAACAAATGTCGGAGAGGATGTGGAGAAGGGGGAACCCTCTTGCACTGTTGGTGGGAATGTGAACTGGTGCAGCCACTCTGGAAAACTGCGTGGAGGCTCCTCAAAGAGTTAAAAATAGAGCTACCCTACGACCTAGCAATTGCACTGCTGGGGATTTACCCCAAGATACAGATGCAGTGAAAAGCCAAGACATCTGCACCCCAATGTTTATAGCAGCAATGTCCACAGTAGCCAAACTGTGGAAGGAACCTCGGTGTCCATTGGAAGATGAATGGATAAAGAAGATGTGGTCTTGGGCAGCCTGGGTGGCTCAGTGGTTTAGTGCCACCTTCAGCCCAGGGCCTGATCCTGGAGATCTGGGGTCGAGTCCCATGTCAGGCTCCCTGCATGGGGCCTGCTTCTTCCTCTACCTCTCTCTCTCTCTCTCTCTGTCTGTCCCTCATGAATAAATAAACAAAAAATCTTAAAAAAGAAAAAAAAGATGTGGTCTGTGTATATAATGGAATATTACTCAGCCATTAGAAATGACAAATACCCACCATTTGCTAGACCTGCATGGAACTGGAGGGTATTATGCTGAGCGAAGTAAGTCAATCAGAGAAGGACAATCATCATATGGTTTCACTCATATGCAGAATATAAAATTAGTGAAAGGGATTAAAGGGGAAAGGAGAGAAAATGAGTGGGAAATATCAGTGAGGTGACAGAACATGAGAGACTCCTAACTGGGAAACAAACAAGGGGTAGTAGAAAGGGAGGGGGGGGGGGGGATGGGGTGACTGGGTGACAGGCGCTGAGGGGGGCACATGACAGGATGAGCACTGGGTGTTATATATATGTTGGCAAATCTAACTCCAATAAAAAATATACATATAAAAAATAATAAAATAAATAAAAAAGAAAGAAAATCATGCCTAAGCACATTACTGTCAAACTACTGAAAAGCAAAGATAAAAAGAAAAGAAGCCCTGTATGTGAACAAAGGGGAGAGAGATAGGAGATAAGGTAGATTCACACAGTGCCTCCCTAGGTCACACTTAGGAGAGATTTTCACAATGAAGAAAGGAAGTAGAGGAGTAACGTGATTGGATTTGTTCTCACATGTTCACCTAATTGCTATTTTGAGAGTCAGTATTTCTGTATTGCAAATGAGGGTTGGGATTTGGGTGAAAGTGATGAGAAGTGGTTGGATTAGACATACATTGAAAGTTAAGATAACTTGGATGCCTTCCATGGGATCTGGCAGGTAAGGAAGAAATAAGAATTAAAGATAACCCTTAGACTTCAGCTTGGATGACACTGGATGCCTATGTGGTATGGGGTAATGGAAAAGGGGAATGCACATGGAGGAGCAGGTTTGCAAGGAGTCTCAGAAAGAGATCCAGATTGACGCTATCAATTTGGAAGTTTGAAACACAAAATAGTAATAAATACCAAGAGTTTCAATGAGACCATCTAAGGAAAGAGTTTAGTTTATTAAATTTAGAGGCTTTCTTACCCTTAGGCCAGACAGAAAATTTTTTTGGTTATGGAGGGTTCTGGGGGTTGTTTTTTTTTTTTTTTTTTTTTTTGGTTTTGGGGTTTTTTGTTTTGTTTTCATTTTTTTTGTTGTTGTTTTTCTGAGGGAGAGCTGTCTATATCCTCCCTCTACTTCAGCATTCTTGAACTCTACTCCCTGGATGCCAGTAGTTACCCCTCCCATTTTGTCTCCAGGCATTGCTAAGTGTCCCCTTGGGCATACTCAATCACCTCTGGGTAAAGATCATTGGTCAAAGACAAAGGTTATCAATATGAATTGGAACAAAGAAAAAGCTCTTCAAAAGAGCCAGAAAAGAGCCCTCTATGAGGTAGAAGGACAAAAGGTGGAGAAGAAGCAAAAGGAAAAGATGATGACCTGCTCTCAAGAAGGGAGAGATCCCATTCTGCCAGGGAAAATAGCCGCATTCAAGAAAGCCTGTACTTTCTACAATCTGTAATCATCTGGACAACCAATTTTGGTTGTTTTCTTGACTCTAACTAAATAGTGACTGCATAAACAATCGCATTGCCATTTGGGATCCTATTATGATAAGAAATCATTACAGGGTCATTTCAACTCATTTAACAGTTTTAATATCCACTCCCTTCTAACTTCTACCAATCCCAATCAGGAGGGTTGCCAAACAGTCCCTGATATTGCCCTGCATCCTGGTGCCTACCTGAATTTTTGCTTTTGTGCATTTAGTTGATTCTATTTAATTTCCTTTTTTTTCCTGAGACTCCAAGCTCCAATGGGATAAGGAACCACCTCTTGTTTCCCAGTGTGTTGTACACACTAGCACAGTGCCTAGAGCAAAAGATCTTCAGTAAAGCAGTAGCCTCCTCCCTTTTCTCCTTATTTGCATATAAATATTTTGTAAGAAAACTAAGAAGGTACTTTCATGGCTTAAAATTAATGAGTTTTTTTTAAGATTTATTTATTTGAGAGAGAGAGAGAATGAGAACATGTGCACGCAAGTGGAGAAGGGACAGAGGGAGAGAGAGGATCTCAAGCAGGATCCCCATGGAGCATGGAGCCTGATTCAGGGCTCAGTCTGACCACTCTGAGATCACAACTTGAGCGGAAGTCAAGAGTTAGACACTTAACCAACTGAGCCACCCAGGCACCCTAAGATAGTTTTAAGTATAGATCTAAGATAAGTATATCACTGAGGACATTCAAAATCTGGTTCAATAAACATTTTGAAATAATATTGTGATTATTGTACATTTTTACAGATATTTCTCATACTAATGTATTGCTGGAATTTATAGATTTATCCACTTTTATGGAGTATAGGCATTGTCTTATAAAAGCATATATAGATACCATGCATTAAAATAAAAATTTTCAAAAGAAATAAAATAAAATAAAAATTTTCAGTACTATATTGTTTTGGCTATTATGAATTTTTCTGGTCCCGGATTCAATAAAAAATAAGTAGCACTTGGTTATCTACAAATTGAGACAAATAGGGTCAACACAATATTCACAGGTAAAACAGTAATACTGTCTTTCATATATATAAATGGCATCATCAATCCCTCAACAGGTAATATACTGTTATATTTCCAGACATGATTGATCAACATTTACAAAAAATGACACACTTAAACCTTTACTTCTTTTTTTTAAACCTTTACTTCTATAACCAATAATAAGCCTTTCTAATATGAATGTATATAATCTATGTCTATAATGCAAAAAAAGGTATGATAAACAGAATGCTTTCTCAAATTTACAGCCATGAATTAAGAGTCAATGCTCTGTAACATGTTAACAGCTCAGTAGATAAAAGGCCTACATATTTTATATCAATAGATAGATGTAGATACATACAGATATAATAGCCTGCTACTTGAGTGTGAAAAAAAAAACTGAATTGCAATCTCATCCTCCTCAGTTTTAGAACCCCCAAATTATTCCATTGCTCTTTCACCAACTCACCTAAAAAGATAACCCATACTATTTCTCTAAAGGAAACCAGGCCCATCCATTAGAGCTCCTCCAAGCCAGGCTGAAGCTGAGATTCTGAACTACCTGGCCAAAAAATTAAGCATTACTTATCTATCTATTTGCATGCAACCACTGATGTATATATGAGCTAAAGATCTTGCTGAGGCTAGATGGTGGGGCTAGTGGTAGAAAAGGAGAAGAAATTCTCATTCATATAAATGGAGCTCAGGCCAAAATGACTTCTCAGAGTATGATTCCTGTGGGATCAGCCATCCTCATAATAACTTCCCTTTCCTCTGAGAACTGCTCTATCAACACCTCCATGAGAGAGGCCCCTGACATAGCACATGTGTGTCAAGGGACATCACATCTGATTAGTTTACTGAATTGAATGTATATGACTCAAACAGAACCAACTAGATTGTTTCATCTGAGAATGTTGGATTGGAACACAAAAAAAGTCTAGTCTGTTTACCATCAGAGCTGTTTTATATATAATTTAGGTGTGAAGTGCCCATTCTATTTCACTCTGGAAACAAAAGGCAGAATGTACAGAGTAGAGAAATGAAGGAAAACTGTCAGAACTCTCTATAGTTCCTGCTTTAGTCCTCTTCTGGGGTTCAGCCTATAATGTGGGGTTTCATGAGATACATCTAAAGGCTTATAATAAATTACTTTTATGTTAAACTGACCAAATTAATCTATGTTCCTTACAACCAAAGTGCCTAATCCCATACTCTAATGAAGGGGGTAGCAAGAAAGGATGGTTTGATCAGTAAGTTATGTAGAAGGATCTTAAGAATACTGAATACATGACCATGGAAAAACCCAGCCAAATAAACCAGGCTTAGAAACTGTGGGTGAACTCTGTGGTTTTGGGTACGGGATGGTGACTGACACTTAAAATTGTCCCAATCCAATCACCAGGGCTTTTCTGTGTGCCTAGAAATAAGTAATGTATTAAAAATAAACTTTATTACTTGAAAGTTTACCAACTCTTCATGGGAACTCCCATTGCTGCCATGTTTGTTTAACACACACATTAAAAAGAACCGTGTTGGGATCCCTGGGTGGCTCAGCAGTTTAGCGCCTGCCTTTGGCCCAGGGCACAATCCTGGAGTTCCTGGATGGAGTCCCGCGTTGGGTTCCCGGCATGGAGCTTGCTTCTCCCTCTGCCTGTGTCTCTGCCTCTCTCTCTCTCTCTCTCTATGTCTATCATGAATAAATAAATAAAATATTTTTAAAAATAAAAAATATTAAAAAAATAAATAAAAAATAAAAAATAAAAAGAACTGTGTCACCCAGATATTTGTGAATTAAAATAAGTAAAAATCCAACTCAAATGAGCAAAAACCTACAGGGGCTTTAATTGGTACAAAAGACTAAAAGCATAAAGTAAAATTTAAAGTAACTTTTGATATTGCTGCTTAAACAGTTTCACAGAAGACTTGCTTCCTTTCTGTCTGTCCACTTTGTCTTCCATAGGTTTTGCTCCATTATCAATTTTGCCTTGGTGAGCACCTCCAGAAGCTTTAGCTTCTAGTAAAAAAAAAAAAAAAAAAAAAAAAATGGCTGCTGTGATTCAGTCTACATCACTCAGGAGAAGAGAAAAATATAACTTCCGGTAGCCCTTAGAGAAGAAAGAAAACGCTTCTCTCTCTCAAAAGTTTAAGCAAACTTCACATTTTATGGGCTCTGGCTAGCTTAAGTGTCCATATCTTAACTATCATTGTGGCCAAATATGAATTATGTTGATTGGTTTAAGATAATCAGAAACTGGGGGCACCTGGGTGGGGCAGTCGGTTAAGGACCCAACTCTGGGTTTGGGCTCAGGTCATGATTTTATGGTCATGATACTGAGTCCCACATCAGGCTCTGCACTCAGCTTGGAGTCTCTCCCTCTCCCACTATGTCTCCCCCCAGGTCCCTCTCAATCTCTCTTTCTCTTTCTTTAAAATAAAATAATAAATCTTTAAAAAAAAAAAAAAAAAGATAATTTTAAAAATCTTAAAAAAAAAAAAAAGAGGGCATCTTGGTCACGCAGTAAGTTAAGTGTCTGCCTTTAACTCAGGTCACAATCCTGGGTTCTGGGATTGAGACACATATAGGGCCCTCTACTGATCCAGGAGCCTGCTTCTCCCTCTCCCTCTGCCCGCTGCTCCCCCTGCTTATGCTAATAATTTTTTTTTTACCTTTAAAAAAAAGATCACCAGAAATTCAAGATTGGGTCAATCCCCTCGAACTGCATGTTTGAGATATGGGTAGTTTGGTTTTGAAAAAGCAAACAAAACTAGGGTACAGTTACGGACAATGGTGACTAAAAAAATGGCAAATGATCACTACAGGAGCAACTGTCTTCTCATTTCACATATAGCAACTCCTATAGCTCCTATAGCACAGCTGAAATCCAAACTACTTAGTAGATAAACGAAAACATGTCTTGGGGTCTTTCTCAGATACTTATTGGAGATAAGAAAAAAAATCGGGGATAGAGTTTCTACATTGTCAGGTAAATGCTTACGAGTACTGAAATATGGGCTTAGCTGTTCATTTATTCCCACAAAATGGTAAAATCTGAAGATTTGGGATGTGCAGCTCATTTCATTTCATTTTCTGTTTCATATTGGGAGTTCTAAAGCAGGAGCATAGAGAAGAACATGAGAGCTCACAGTATTTACCAAATAAATACTTCTTTGAAATGCAAAATAATCAAGCCATGAAAGGGCTGATTGGGTTTCAGGAGTTAACAGGGAAGAAGAGGCCCATTCTACAAAGGAAATGCTTCATGAACTGTATACTAGTGAACAGAACACCTGTAATTACACAAAGAGGTCCTGGATATGTTTATTAGGTAGAAAGGAGGGCACAAGAAATGTTTTAGAGCAGAGATGAGCAAATTCTTTCTGTCAAGTGCCAGATAGTAAATATATATGTTCAACGTTAAGGTGAGACAGTCTCTGTTATAACTATTCATGTCTGCCTCGTAGATGATGCAGAAATGAATGGGAATGGGCAGATTTGGCCCTGGGGCTGTAGTTCGCCCCTGATTAGAGAACTAAGATGTGTAGACCAATACAGTGGTGTTTTGAAGCTCAAGGAAGAGCTTGTTCCTTTTATCCTAAGAGGATGACAACATAGAATAATTAAATCCAATTAGGAAGAACAAAAACCCAGCATAAAAGGAATAAGGAGCCATGACAGAGCTTTGGCTAAAATTCTAAATCCTCAGACTGTCTTAATCTTAAGAGATTTCAAAATGGATTTACTCGACCACCTCAAGGGTTCCAGAGAGTAACACCCACCTGGTTGACCAGCAAGGCTCAGTGCCACACAGAGTCCTGACCTGAGATCGTGGGAGCACTGGGGCCAGCTTACCTCACACTTCCTCCCAACCCCACCCCACAATACAACTGTGGAACCCCGACTCCAGACCACAACTGGATGCTGGGCTGAAACCTACTTCTACTTTAGTCCAAGACACTATCAGACCAAAACTCCTTTGCCTCACATCCTAGCTCTTCTTGGCCACTTCTTAAACTATAAAACCCTCTGGTATCCTATCTGATAATTTCACCCTCACCTTGCTCATCTCATCCATCCTTTCCTCTCTCTTCTGGACCCAGGGTGTGCCCTGTGTCCCATCCCCTTCTCCAAAAGCTCCCTGCATCCTTCTACCTCAACCAGAATCTGGTTCTCCCTTACAACCCCATCACATCCAAGTAGTTTATTCTCAAACTCTGGCAGTGCAGATAGGGGCTATATCTGCCCTGCTCCCCAATGGGGATTCAGTCAATTCCTACTCTGATCTCTCCTATACAACTTTCTCCTTTGAGACTTGTGCTGACAATCCCACCTTCTCCCCCTTGCTCATTGCTGCAACCCTTCCCTCACACAATCCAGAAGTTCGTTCACACCCCCATCTCATATCCTCTCCAGGTGTCCCTATGTCCCCAAGTGCCCAGGCTCCCAAGGACCCTGACTGTGTTGCTGCTTCTACGGAAGTCTTGCCCAGACCCACATTTCATCTCCTGAGGTTAGCCCTTTCCCCCTCTCTCTCCTGTGCCAAATCATAAGAATCCAATCCCATCAATTCCTTCCCCTTCATTTCTAATTCCCTAGCTCCTCACCACCACATAAATGCACATATACACAGAGAGAAAACATTAATATTTGTGTGGTAAAAAAGTACTAAAGACTTAGAAAGTTTTCAGAGCATTAGTACAACAACCAAATATGTAATTCCTCTATGTGTCAGCCACCCTGCCATGTGGTTCTGCCTACTTAGTCTTCCTTCTTCATAATCTTTCAACAAACTGAAATAGTTCCTCCAGTTTTATTATGCAGAGAGTTGAGTTCTGAGTGATTTAAAGCACGGTTCCAAAATTCTTAACACTCTCTCCCCATCAACAGGTGAGCTCTTTGTCCACTCTGCTTGAATCTAGATTCTGTGATTGCATGACCAAAAAAGATAATGACACAAGTGAATCTGTGCTGGTTTCTAGGCTCAGAACTTAAGAAACTGTCAGCTTCCATGTCTTACCTCCTGATAACTTGCTCTTATAACTCAGTCAGCAGGCTGTAAGAACCCCTAAACCACCCCATTTGTAGAGATCACCTGGAACAGCCATGCACAGATACTTCAGAGCAATGCCCAGCTGAGGTTCCAATATTCAGCTAGCATGACCACTAGACATGTGAGTGAAGTCACCTGCAGATGATTCCAGTCCTCTGTCCTATTGAGTCACTTTCAGCTCTTTTTCAAGTCTCCTCAAAGTCCTAGATATCATGGAGCAGAAATATGCCAGACTCTGCTTGAGTCCCTGACCCGTAGAATTTGTAAGCACAATGGTTGTTTTACACCAGTTACTTTTGGGGCGATTTGTTACACAGCAATACAAGTTGATTCATGGGATACGGAAACTGAGAAGTCCCACAGTCTGCTGTCCATAATTTGGAGACCTAGGAAGGCTGGTGGTGTAAATTCCAGTCAGAGTCTGAATGCCTTGGGAACCAGAAGTATCAATGCTGTAAGTCCCAGCCCAAGAACTGCACATGCAGTCAAGCAGAGAGGGAATCCAACTTCCTCCACTTTTTTGTTCTATTAAGGCTCTCAACAAGTTGGATGATGCTACCCCACACTTGCTGGTGGGGAGGAGGGGTTGGCATCTGCTTTAGTATGATCTATCAGTTCATATGCTAATCTCTTCTGGAAACACCGTCACAGACATACCCATAAATGATATTTAATCCCAACTATCTGGACATCCTGGGTCCAGTCAAATTGATACATAAAATCAACCATCATACCTTCTCTAGCTTTAGGCTCTCCATTCATTTCATTATTTCCTCTTGCTTCCTTAGTTTCACCTTCTGGCTTTCTCTCAGCCACTTTCTTATGGACAATACCACTCTTAGATTCAGGAAAGAGTGCCCCCATCCTGAGCCTCCATCTGTACCCCACCTAATGTGGTGAGATGTCTATGGGCTCATCTGGATGTGGCCAATAGCTATGACTTTGAAATTCACCATTCAGACAGCTCTAAGTATACTTTCGAGGCCTGTGCAGGTCTAGAGCCTCATCTGTCTTCCCAAGGGCACATATGACTATCACTGTGGCTACTCCTGGGCCTGAGGTATGGCCATGTGACCATATTCAGGCCAAAGCCATATAAATATAATCTCAGAGAAGCTCTTTAAAAATATTTATGCTAGACTTTCTCTTGTTCCTACCATCCTTCTTTCCCACTGACAATTACTAGAGGAGCCCTAGGAGCCGCCTGTCTGATATGGAAGAGCCACCCTGCAGCCTTGGACTATTCAACTACAGAAAGTTATATAAAAAATAATAATAATAAAATCTTTGTTTTTTGTGTATATTGTGATCCCTGTTGCAGCATTTTAGCCTGTTCCCTAAAGAATGTAGTTCCTCTAAACTTACACTGTTTCATATCACCCTTTGTACCATTGCCCGGGTGAACGACCCAACAAAATACAACAGTGCCATCCCAGTTTAAAACTCTTCTACGTGTCCCTGCTCCTCAAAACTGTTTCTCAAGAGACAAAACCAAAAAAAAAAAAATCTATAGATCTTCGCATTCAGATCATTAATAAGAAGAAGGCAAATTGCTAAGGGACACTACAAGTTCTGGTTTACTGGCTAAAATTTGAGAGCCATTGACCTTTGCTTTATTTCCCACTTGGCTTCATCTCACACCATCAACTCCAGTCACACTAAATTACTCAGAATCCTCTGAACACATAATGTTTTTCCATCATTTCCATGCTTTTACACCATGTCTCCCTCAGGCTAGCATGCCCTTGACCCCTCTCCTTCTCTATTCTTTCTACTAAACACTTTCTCATCTTCCAATATTCAACTCACGCTTTCCTGAGGGTCCTAGTAGGATTAGCCAATCCCTGCTTTGATCTCTATTCAACTCTGTCCAATTCACTATCATAGGATGTAAAATACTTTATAATAATTTTATTCCAAATCATCTTCCTTCTTCTAAACTGTCAGCTTCTTGAGGACAAGTACCTAGTAATTTCCCCCTTTTTCAGCTACTCATTAGTGTTTGTCCAAGAAAAAAGAAAAAAAAACCCCAGCCATTCTGTTTTAGTCTATAAGTTGTCTTGAAGAGTAACTAAAATTTTTTTTGATGAGCATGGATGCTCATAAATTAGGTAATTATTGAATATTATAGAAAAGATAAGAATTTTTTTCTAAAATGAACAAATTGGTCAGGCACATGAAAAATGTACCTTTAAAAACTTTATGTTCAAATAAGCATTGTTTCTTCAGAACTACTTAAAATTTAGTATTAACAACAAAACAAAAGCTTTTGAATTTTTGAATATAGAGAGAACAAAAAAATGAGGAATGGGAAGTTCTTCCTAGTCAATTAAATAACGTGGCAGATAGGGACCCCTGGGTGGCTCAGTGGTTGAGCATCTGCCTTTGGCTCAGGGCGTGATCCTGGGGCCCCCGAATCAAGTCCCACATTGGGCACCCCGAGGGGCGCCTGCTTCTCCCTCTGCCTGTGTCTCTGCCTCTCTCTGTGTGTCCCTCATGAATAAATAAGTAAAATCTTAAAAAAAAAAATAATAATGTGGCAGATAAACATGATTTCACCCAGGAGACAGGTAAGTTATGGAGTAGCAGACTCCATGTCTGGAACAGTACTAACCCAAACACTGAAATCCCGAGCAAGAAAACAGCTAAATGGTATTTTGAAAAGTGGTTACGTTTCTCAGAGAAATGTTGTACTATTATACCCAGATACGTTAAAACCTATCAAATGATGGATTAAAAATCCTAGCAAGCACCTGGTGTACAGCAGGCTATGGAAAAAAGATATTTGCTTTTCTCTTCTCACATAGCCATGATAAGGAAACATCCCATTTAAATGACACATAAGTACCTCATTTTTAATTTGGCCGTCTCTTTAGAGGACTGCTCTTGATTCAACTGTGATGCCCTATTCTTACCCACAGGCTTTGTCCCACCCCACATTCTTGTATCAGCTGAATTATAGTCAAGGGCACAGCTGAGTCCCTAAAATTCATCCTGCATCAACATTTTTGATACCTTTCCTTGTCTTGACTTACTCTTATACCTGAATCCCAGGACCTAAATCATACTCTTAGTGTTTATTCCATTTCCAACAAAGGGGTCCATTCCTTCTCCCCAACGCTTATCATACTGCAGCCCCCACAGTAGGTCCAGCATCTCCTAAACCCTTGGGGTGTCAGTCATGACCACCGTATCATGGCAGAGGGAACTAAATGCTGGTCCATGTCTTTAGGAAATACCATATTCTTCTAGTCTTCACCCACTGTTCTTTATGATCTATTCCTTTCATCAACCCCAATAAAAGAAGTCCTTCTTGTCCCAAGAAGCTCTGATCATTACATAACTGACAGTGGCATTTTCTTGTGGGCCATGCCCTATAAATTCATAAATTCCAGGTCTGTTTATATAAGCATCTTAGACAGACTTGCTATACCCCGCTGAAAGCATTCTATAAGGAATAATCATTAGGAGAATCTATTAGCATGTCTAAAAATTTGACCTGATCATTTCCTCTATGGCAACAATATCTTAATTTCAATCTAGTACTTTATTGTCAGGCACTGTTATAATTCTCACTAAAGGAAGGCGTCACCTCTGTTCTACTCTTCCTGGCAAGGAAGACCACAGTCCAAATAGGTCTTGTCCATCAGTTAAAGATTTCTTACCTCCTGGCTTATATTACTTATATCATTGCATAATTATTCTAGAAGGACCTGTGGAAAACATCTTACCCATTACTTGCTCTTTCTCTCCAATAACTGCTCTAAGCCATGCAACTAATTCTACCATCTTTATAGTGGCTAACAGGAAACCCAGAGCCAAACTTTCAGCCCAGCTCGCAAGTGTTGATGCCTCATTCTGTTAAAATGTATGTATTTCATGTCTTAACCTTATACCCAATTTCATGTTATTTTTCCTACTCTTATTTTTCATATTATTTCTAATCTCAGATTCATATTACTTTTCTATTATTTTCAGACCATACGGACTCCTGTGCATTGCTTTAAACTAGTATTGGAAGAACAATGATGCAAATACATAAAATAGAAATCTATAGGTAACTGAAAACAATGAAGACACTGAATGGCTTGACTTCTGACAAACTATTAGCTCCTCTAAGAGTTGTATAACTCACTCAAATAGTTAGAAGGGGCCTACAGCATAAGAATACATTAACAATCCAGTGGGAAGTCTATGTCATATGAATAGCCACACACAACATGCAGTATAATTAAGGTTATTCACACAGCCATGAATTCAAGGTCAATATGGTCCTCCTGTCTATCAGGACTGATTTCAGCTGGATGCACAGCTTTAAAAAATATATGGGAAGTAGGTCCCTGTTGCAAAAGAAATAGAACAAAGAAATCTAAGTCATATCGATTCTACCTCTAAAATAATTTTTAAATTTACTTATTTCCATCTGTACCACTGCCACTTGCACCTAGAACAGAAGTTTTAAGTGGATACTCTATAGATAAGAAGGTTCTTTTAAAAATGCAAATTGTAGCACTTACGCTAAAAAATTTCACATGCCTCTCTGTTGCTCTTGGGATGAAGTTCAAGATCCTTAACAGCCAAAAGGGTCTGTGACTAATCCCTGCCTCACTGGGTCACCTCTTTTCCGCTCATCCATCACTTTCTTAACCACTAGACACGTTCGTGAAGCATGTACCCTGTAAATCAAACATCCACGCAAGAATGACCAATTACACTCAAGCCTTTTCTCTTCCTCTCTGCAGAAGTAACCCACTTGAAAGGGTGGTCTGGTCTGAATGGATTGTTTCCACTCTATTCTCCCATCAATTCTGCAATCTCAATTCTGATCTCACCCCTTCCTGGTAAATGAAAACATCTGGATAACTGGTGAACTCCTAGTTGTCAAATCTAAGAGACATTTATCCGTTTCTAATCACTCTTGACCTCTTCGTGGGATCTGACACGATTTACTCCCAGTTTTCAAAACCCTCCCCTCTCCTTGCCTTCTAGAACACCTGGGTTATCTTCTTTCTCTTTGTTTTTAATTATTTGTGTTGCCAGGTTCTGCCTCTCAGTTCTGTCCCTGAGTGATCTTCTACCCTCTGAGAGTCACCTACACACCTAGTGATCTCCAAATCTTCATTGGTGCCACTCTCTCAAGTGGTATTTGGGCCCATGCTTCCTACTATCTTTTGTGCATTACACCCTGGTAAACCAGAGTGGCCTCCATATCGACACACCCTTCCCCGCTACAGTGTCTTCTATTCTAAGAGCTACTTAAGAAACTGGGTATTGGGGTGCCAGGGTGGCTCACTTAGTTAAGAGTCTGACTTCAGTTCAGGTCATGATGCCAAGGGCCTGGGATCAAACTTCTTAGGCTCCCTGTTCAGGGGGGAACCTGCTTCTCCCTCTCCCTCTCCCCCTCCCCACCATTCATACTCTCTCTCACTTGTGCTCTCTCAAATAAATAAATAAAATATTAAAAAAAAGAAAAAAGAAACCGGGTATCTAACCATTCTTCCTTCTCCATCTGCTCCATCCACTTTTTCAAGAAAGGCTTCTCTAAGTGGTGTTAAGTTAAAAAAAAAAAAAAAATGTCCCAGGGAAATGATTTTAAAAAGTGAGTTAAGTCAAAAAAAAAAAAAAAAAAGTGAGTTAAGTCAAAAAACCCTTCCCCTATGCAAATATAATAAATTTGTTTTCTTAAAAATCAAATAAATCAATTCTCTCAAGGGTGGTACTTCTCAGAGCTTGAAGCTAATATGTACTACGTCTCTTGAAGACATATGCTGAGGATGTAGCATTCTTCTCAACCTGGTGAGACACTTTTTGGCTGAGAACACTAATTCAACAGCTACTAGAAATAATATGCAACAGAACATCATTTGGGTTTTCCAGTTACTCTTTGAGGTCAACTCAATCAGAGCTCATAAAAACAGCATCCCAAAGACTGATAAATGTATAAGTTGTCATGTTGTGGGTAGGAGGGGGCATCCCTATAGCATACCTGGGCTCTAAGCACCCTTTATCAGAGGACTGTTTAGGAGATGCTGTCTTCCTTCCACCTGTGCTAAATTACAGAGCAATTTCCTGTTCTCTATTTTGATTAATAAGTCAAATGAATTCATCAAATATTGATTAAACACCTGTTCCATACAAGACACTGTGATAATTATTAAGGATATCAAGAAGGGTTGAATGGAGTTTTGTCCCTTCAGGGCTCAGTCTAGGTGGAAACACATTTGTAAAAAATTTAATTAATGTGACAAAGTGCTATGAAGGAAGTATGTACTCAGTTCTTTGGGGGCACAGGGAAAAAAATGATTTCCTTTTTTTGGAGAGATAAGAGAGGGGGTCAGAGGAGATTTTAACTACCAGCTTTCTAGTCTCCCTACCAACAAAAAAAATACAATATAGAATATAATCCCAAGTTATAATAAGGGGCTGAATTTATTATGGTTAAATTTACCTAAGTTCACAAAGCTGATGAGTAGCAAAACAAACTTGAACTCAGATTGGTCAGACAAGACTGAAGGGAGAGGAAGTAAAAGGATGAAAAGGTAGAGAGTGGAGCTAAGGAAAGGACACTAGAAAAGAAGGCAGGAATTATAACCCTGAGAAATTTAAATGCAATACATAGTAGTTTGAGCTTTCACCAGAAGCACTGGGAAGACATGAAAGATGTCTTGAGATGTGAATCAAACACTGCCAGAATTGTATGTATGAGTTGAACAGCTTTCCTAAGACCTCCTCCTTTTCTTTCCCCACTCAGGTCATTTTCATAGTTAGTGAAAACACTGCCAATTCTATAAGGTGATCACTTTCTGGAATTTTTTTTAACTTGCAGCCAAGAGACCTGGGTCAGTTTCTCCCTCTTGGGGGAAGGTATATGGCAGTCATATTTTCTGCTCTGTGAAGAAGGCTCCTTGCAGCAGAAAAAAAATTCCTAAAGCCACAGAGTAAGAGATCTGTAAACACCCTAGTCTCAATTTTCTTTTTTTAAATCCATCTGCATTCCTGCCTCTGCCCTGTCGTCAGTGTCCCTTGGGATGCCTCAGTGGACTTCCAGTGCATTCCTATTTCAGTTTAGGACATTTTAGTTATGCTTCTGTCACTTGAATCTGAAAGTATGAACTAATTTAGAAGGGCAGTGTTCTCAGCTTTATCTCTACCTTGGAACATTACCCCTTGGAAACATGATGGCAAATGGCTTCCAATGAAGACAAAACTGGAAACGTGACCAATAGACTGTCACAGTAGTCCAAGAGAGAAATGACGTTTCCATTTGTCCTTATAGACATGACCATAATTAGGTACTCTGATTCAGAGATGATTTTAAGAAATAATTCCTAGCTCTTAAGTTAGTTTAGAGCACCGCAATCATTTCAGGGATAATCTGTGTGGACCCATTTTTCATGTGGTGGCTCAGGATCAAAAACTGACCATTCCAAATGGGGAGGAAGCATATGACACCAAAGAGGAAGGGGCCAGATCATGAAGGGTCTACAGGAAAGTCAGCATCATCAGGATAAAGAACAACAAGGTTGCCTGTTTTTTTTTTCTAATATTTTTTTTCTTTATTTATTTATGATAGTTACACAGAGAGAGAGAGAGAGAGAGAGAGAGGCAGAGACACAGGCAGAGGGAGAAGCAGGCTCCATGCACCGGGAGCCCAACGTGGGATTCGATCCCAGGTCCCCAGGATCACGCCCTGGGCCAAAGGCAGGCGCCAAACCACTGCACCACCCAGGGATCCCAGTTGCCTGTTTTGATTGCTGCCCTTGAACTCCAGCCTGAAGCCCTGAAGCATTATTACACAGAGAAGCTCAGGATAGTACAAGTGCAAGGGCTGCACCTCAGTGCTCCTGTGTAAATCACATACATAATCACATACTTATCACAGAGTAAATGAAAAATTCCAATTCATTACAAAAAATCATCTTTGTCAAAAATTCAAAAGACAGAAATTTGTGAAGTCTCTTTTTTATCTCTCCACCCTCTCCCTGTCTCTCCAGCTATTGGGAGAGGCCATCCCCTTCCCTGATGTCCTGTTTTTATGTCTTTACTGAATATACCAGAAATGCAAGGCCCCCAACTGCCCTTTACTTGGGCCATTTGTCCAGTGTTGAGTTTGTATTCACAACAAGCAATCTTGAAGGATAAAGGGCAGGATTGTTTCGGCTTGCTATAGAAGTGGTAACACCACCATCCCGGCCCCCCACCATCCATCAGATCCATCGATCCATCAGAGTCCCTCCCCTGTAATGCAACAAGTACAGGCATCCCTGGAGAGCCCCCTGTGGAGCAGGCTACCCAGCTCCATGCCCGTGCTGCTGACTTACTCTCCCACGGTCTCCTGTCTCCTGTTTTTGCCCGTGAAACATGGAAGCTTTGAACTTGTAAGGGAAACCTCAAACCCTTCACAGCTCCCCCAGCCACCTGCCCAGCCACAGGTAAGCACACCTGGTCTTCCATCTCAGCCACACCTACATGCTTTGGCTTTCCTCCTCCTAATTTTACTCAAGGTTATATACTATTAACAGCACTTTGTGCATTTTGTTTTGGGGTATATTCATACATAAACTGATACTCATGTGTGTGTGTATTTTTTGGTCAGGTTACAGTTTGTTTTTTCCTTTCCTGAATGCTGTACACCATTTGTTCTAATCTGGTTAGATGGCTTTCCTCTCCTGGTTTAATGTCTACATATGATTATCCATAATTTATCATTAAAAAGATATTAATGATATTTACATTAGCTGCATTATTTTTCTGTGCAATGAATATATATGTACATACATACATGTATATATTAAAGTTTATCTAGTTACTTTGTTGGAATACTCTCCTATAAGTTGGAGTTGCTAGGGTAAATGAATTTAATTCATTTAAAGGGTAATTAAATTTAAATTTAATTTAAAGGGTATATGAATTTAAATTTTCAGTGATAACTGCAGAATTCCCTCAAATGTAGAGAGGGTCTTCATCAGTCTTCCTGTTCAGTATCTGTAGATGAGTGCTCTATTTCCTACAATCATAGGAACATTAGTTATCACTATTTTTAATCTTTGACAAAGTGATATTCATAAGAAATTAGTTTTCTTCTGTTAATGCTGAGCTCAAGCATCTTCCATATCCTTGTTAGTCATTTATTATCATTTGGATTCCCTCTTTATGTTCTTTTTTCATTTCCCTTGGAATATTAGTGTCTTTGTCACCAATTTATAAGAGCTCACCTGTGATTAAGGATGTTAACCTTTTGGCAGCAGTGCATTACAGAAGAAATGCCATAGGGTTTTGCCCCCATTTATTTCACTACAATGTTTATTTTTTTGATCACACACAGGTTATGTATTCAAATATAATGTTCATTTTTTTAAAAGAAACACAAAGGTAAATCTCTGAAGGATTTAACACAAGAAATAAAGATGAGATTTGAGTTGTACTGGGAAATCAATTGGGAAGCAGTTGGGAAGTGGACCAGAGAGAGGGACGAGTAGACGAGTAGATGTTGGCCAATTGGGTCATCTAGACATGAAAAGGCACCAGGTGAAAGCACAGTGGTAAAAAAAAAAGAAAAGAAAAAAAAGAAAGCACAGTGGTGGCCACAGGAGTGTGTCCAGAGCTTATAGGGGGCATTTGTGAAGCTAGATCTAGAGAATGTGGCAGCTGGTTAAATTGGTGGAGTGTGCTGAATTAAACTACTATGTTACTATGGGGTATGATCCATTCAATCACATTTCTCACTCAACCATAAATAGCCAGGCACCACCACTGCTCTTCACAAAAAAAGGTGAAGGGAAAGAAAGGGAGAGGAACAATTAATAAAAGCATAATCACAAAGCAGCTGAATGCAAGTAGAGAAATCATCCTTGACTGGAACTTCTAAAAACATTTATAAATTAACTGTAGAACAGATTTATGTCTCTATGCGTTTTAATTACAAATCAAATAGTCTCTGAAAGCTCAAATTTTAAATATTTAAAGTATATAAAGTTTTGTTATAGAGGATCCTGGAAGGAAATAGATCAGTACTGTTAAGTAGCATTATTTAATAAAATATTTATAAGGAGAAGGGTATAGGAAGACTGTAAGAGATACCACAGTATTGCCCAGTTAGTAACTGTGGAGAAGAAGCTGTTACTACATCTTACGGGGCAGGAAAATAAAGTATTGACCAGAATCCAGAGAGTTGTGAAGTCGCCGGCCAAGAGCCCTGTGCTTCGATAAAGGAATGTAGCCAGTCTGTGTGGAGACTCTGTAGGGTGAGACCCCCACAGTCCACCTGTCTGGTCTCCTCTGCAGCACTGCTTCCCTTTGATGACCAGAGGCAAGAATGCCCACTCACACGCTGTCACCACCCAGACACAAAGCAGAGTGGGGCGTCTACCTGATGGGGGTGAGACCTGCCAGCACACTGCACCTTTGTGTCTTTCTCATGGAAGGAAAGCTCTTATCCCCAACACAGGAACACACAAAGACCCATCAGTGCTGACATGTAAAAACACAATAACACACAGCAGAGAATGATCTCCCCATCACCTGTGAAAGTCAACTATATATTGTAGAACCCACCCCTGCTAGCATTCACTCAGCATACTTCCAAGCAAAGTATGACCCTCTTGATCTTCATGGAGTTCATTGAAATGATAATATTTTGTAGAACACTGGTCTTATTTTTTAAACTACATAACAAGAATAAACAAATTTGATTTCACCATGGAATTAAAGTATAAATAATATACTATTTAATGTATTAACTAGAATAAGGAATGAAAACATGGGCTATGTCTCCCAGAGCACAGGATTAATACTCTGAGGGTAAGTGAAGGGAGAGAAACATTTGACAATTTGATATTTTATTAGTAAGAGGGATTTCTACTATGATTTCTTTGCCTGCTCCCTGATCCAGCATAAAGAATCACTTAAATGTATCAAAAAAGAACATTTGTAATAGAGTTAACCATATAGCATTGTGTAGAGAATGGTATTATTTATGGCTTTCTCCCCATACCATGTGGTCCTCAAAAACCACTGAAAGGGAAGAGAAAAAACTTCTATCACCATTCCTATGAAGAAAGAAAAACATTTTCTGAGAAATTGAGTTGTTTGCTAAAGGTCACATAGCGAATAAGAGATAGAGTCAAGACTAAGCTATTTCAAAACTATAAATTCATTGTTATTCAGTAAAATATGTGACCATAATATGGGATAAATTATAAGGTAAAATTTTTTTTTCCTGTTTATCCCATGGCAACATTTCAATGCTTTGTTGGACCTACTATTTTTCCTTATTTTGCAAGTAAGACATCTCCAAAGATGAGTGGAATATTAAATATTTATTAGCCCGAAGCTTCTTTGTGCCCCTGCACTTATAAAAGTAAGTAAAGTTTAGTTTTGTAACTAAAGCTCTTAACTATAGAAACCCAGCTCCTTAAACCCTCACCTGACAAAGAGGACCCTGGACTCATGCATTCCTCAGCTTTTTTCACTCTCCATGTTATTCCTCTTTCCTTCACCTTTTAAGTCAATCAAAAAAAGAAATAATAGGGATCCCTGGGTGGCGCAGCGGTTTGGCGCCTGCCTTTGGCCCAGGGCACGATCCTGGAGACCCGGGATCGAATCCCACGTCGGGCTCCCGGCGCATGGAGCCTGCTTCTCCCTCTGCCTGTGTCTCTGCCTCTCTCTTTCTCTCTGTATGACTATCATAAATAAATAAAATTTAAAAAAATAATAATAATAATAAAATAAAATAAAATAATAAAATAAAATAACTTCGTTAAAAATGACTTTTTCCCCCCAGAGTGAAATGTATTCCAAGCCTGGTGAGAACAGACTGTTAATCTCTTCATTTTATTGACCTACTTCAGTTTCAGCTCATTAAACACACACATTTTCAATGATCAAAAGAAAATGAACCAAATGTAACTTGCTACAACCTTACTAAATAAGAGAGCTATTCAAAAAGCAAATAAATCTGCACAGGTAATTTAATATTGACAATCTTCCATTTAAAGAATATATATGTAATGAGCAAGGACATCCAGAAATAATGTTTACATTCCTTTAGCAATGAAGGCACAGTCTTGCTCTTGCTATCGGACTCCCTCTTGGTTCTTACCCTCTACCAAAAAGAATGTTGAAGAAATCATGAACTGTCCCTTGAAACTGTAAGATAAAGGAAAGCAAAATACTATGAGCTCTAAAAAGTTGGCTGCAAAAATTACTTAATTATATTGCCTATATACAATTATAAAGCTAAAATAAATTTGATGATCACACCACAGAAGAGGAAACCCAATAACTCAAACCATCACCCTAATAAGAGTAATACACAATTTATTTAAAAAGAAATGTTTATGGCTTCTAAACATATTTGAAATATATTTAAGCTCATAGCTGAACCATATCAAAATATGCATGTCTCATTAGCACTGACTTAAATAATCCTTCTATTTAGGTAGGATTTCCTAATACTTCTTGTCAGATATCCTAAATAAATAATCAACTACACTTCACACGGAGAAAAAAATTAGAGAGAGGTTCTAGAGACTAGGTGAGTTTTTCTAAAATTGGAATTGTTGGAAATACTCTGGAGACAGATTTTATCTGCTACCATATATCATGTTTTGTGATTTGTTTGCTTATTCTGAAAGGCTACGGTCTCTACACGTGGTCTGCATGGAGTCTGCACCCCATACTGGTATCTTTTAACAAACAATCGTCCCAGCTCAGGAATAATTCCATAGGTAAGTGATATGTGCTTTACTGCCAACATGAATTAACAAAGGTGGGAGATGGGGAAATTGAAGCATCTTCTAGTTCCTTACTATTAGTCACCTAACAGAAAGAAACCACTTTGCAAAAAAGGGAAAAAGGAAAGAAAAAAATTTAAATAAAACACAAAACCACAATCCAGAGCCAAATATAAATTATATAAATTATATTTGGTCATCTTTATTTTTCTCCATTCTCCTAACAACACACGAATTAATGCTCAAAGTCAGATCAGTCACTGTCTACATGATGATAAAAATGTGTAAATGAATCCCTTAATGTTAAATAATCTTTTCCTTTCAAGATGGACATTTGAGGAAACTTCCAGACATTTGTTTGGCAATTCATTTTCTCTGTTTCAAAAATATTGGATAATGTAGATAAAAATCCCTTTAAGTTTAAACTTAAAAGGGCTGGGTCAGTTTATAGAATTTGTGGCAGAAGTACATAATATTAACTCCTCGAAAATAATTTACTCAACAGCACAACTAAGACCAGCTCAGAATATTTTTTAAAACCTCACCTCCACCATTTCCCATTCTATAAATATTAAGCACAGAAAACATAAGTAAACACAATAAACTGAGTCTGTTAGGTAAGTACACATATAATATTAATTCTACAGATTAAAATTTATTTATTAACTTTGGCCTAATCACAGAACATTAAGATCTATCAATCACAGACCCTACTCTCAAATAGCCTACACTCTAGCAGAGGGAAAGAAATACATTCAAAATTAGTACTACTGCTTTGAGTCCCTACCTTACATTAGAAATAACTAAGTTTTGATCTATATGTGGTGATTTGAGGATTCCAGGGCTGATCAAGGCAAAGACAGGACCTCGAGATGGTAGTAGTATACACTGAACTTTATTTGAGTGGCACTTTGACAGGCTGCATGAGAAAGGATGCCCCTCTTAATAAGAGACCTTCCAGACTCAGTAGTGCAGGACCGCCATCTAGAAGAAGAAATCAGTAAGGACCCTCCCAGGAGAGAGGGGAACAGCAGAAGGGGCTCACATATCTCGTATCTTGGTGAGATCACTCAGCAGCAAGACAGGAAGAAAGTCTCTGAGTCAGAGAGCTTTGAAGGGCAGCAGTAGCTTGGGGTCTTTTCCAGCCCCCAGGTATGCTTTAGCTATGGCTAGCAGATGCTAGGTGCAGTTCTGTGGAGTATGCAAAGCAAGCAGGCTCTAAGTGACTAAAAAAATGCTTATGTGAGCTCTATTTAAAGCAACTGGATGTGTAAAAATTTGAGTTTGGTACTGGAAGGCTTAGGGCTAATGGTCCCAATCTGATGTGAAGTAAAAAGACATACGGGCCAATCTTAACCCATTTAACCCAAAACCAGAAAATCTTTAAAAATATCATTATATATAGTTAGCAGAATCTTGGATAGACTATCCTTCTGTGGAATTCTGAAGTTTAACTTAAGAATCAGAGAGGTTTGAGGGTGTAGCAAATTATTTAACAATTATTTCAATTCTTATTCCATGTCAAACACACTCTAGGCACCAGATATTCTTCGGTGAATAAGGTAACCAACATTCCTGGCTACATAATTTACAGGGCCCGTGCAAAATGGGAATGCCGGACTTTGTTCAGACTTCAGGATGGCAACAACAGAGCATTAAACCAAGCATGGAACCCTGTGTGACTGCACAGGTATCATGCCCATGGCTTTGGCAGACATGTTCTCTTGTCTTATCATGCACACAACCTAGTGGTGACAGAGCAACAGTAAAAAGAAAGAAAATAGGGCACCATGAAAGAAACAAAGGAAATTCTACAATAATGACTGGGGGAACAAAGGTCAGTGAACCTTGAGAAAAGCCTCTCCAAAGAGTTGACATTTCAGCTGAGATCTGAACCAGTCAGTTATATAATGTGTGTATGTGTGAAGGAACCACAGGTTGGACAGTTTATGCCAACAGTTCTCAACCAGGATGATTCTGTCTCCCATGGGACCTTTGGCAATGTCTGGAAATATTCTTGGTTGTCACAACTTGTGGGGTAGGACATTGCTACTGGTAGCTAGTGGGTGATGGTCAGGGAAGCTTCTAACATCATACAATATATAAGACAGTCCCCTGCTCCTCACACAACAAAGAATAATCCAACCCCAAATGTCAGTGGTGCTGGCAATGAACCATCCTGATGCAGAATGGATGTAGATGATGTGCAAAGCCATGAGTGGGGGAAGAATTTATCACATTTACCTTTTACGTTGCAGCCATGTGACTTTATGGTAGTGAATATTGGAGACCTCTATTTTCAACAACATGGTGGTACAGTGAAATACTATACTGTCACTTAAAAAAACATTTAGAAAGATATTTAAGGTCACGGAAATACTGATGTGTTTATAATGGTTACTAAGAAACATAAAGTGACTCTATATTCTTTCAAAAAATAATATTTATATGCTTAGCAGAGGACTGATGAGGGTGTGGAAAAGCTAATGCAAAGAGTTACTGGTGGTTATTTCTGGGTAGTAAATTTTGCTTTCTTTGTACTTTTCAGTACTTTGAATTTTCAAGAGAATGTATATTCTATCATAAAAACATGAAAATGCAAAATCTCATTTTCTTTCTATAAAATTGCATTATGCATTCAACTTATATAGCAGCCATATGTGAACTTGATATGGCTAATCAAAGACCTAGAGGGGATTATGCTAAGTGAAATAAGTCAGACAGAGAAAGACAAATACTATGTGATTTTACTTATATGTGAAATTTTTAAAAATGAAAAGACAAAACAAAGAGAAGCAGACTCATGCATACAGGAGATAAACTGTTGATTACCAGAGTGAAGAGGGGCTGGGGAATAGACAAAAGAGATAAAGGGGATTAAGATTTTTGTAAATCTTAATTTACAGTTGTAAAATAAAAAGTGATGGGATATAATGTACAACATAGGAAATTCATCAATATTACTGTAAAAATTTTGTATGATCACAGATGGTAACTCGACTTATTGCAGGGATCATTTCATAATATGTAAAAATATAAAATCAATATAATGTACACCTGAAATCAACAAGATATTGTATGTCAATTATACTGCAATAAAATGATTAAAATTCTAAAAAATTAAAAATCTTAAAAATAATTTTTAAAAGAAACAGTAAGTGTGAGCAAGGATGTGGAGAAAAAGGAACACTGGTGCACTGCTGATAGGAATACAAACTGGTACAGCCACCGTGGAAGACAGTCTGAAGGTTTCTCAAAAAACTAAAAATACAGTACTCGCACTGCCGGGTATTTATCAAAGAATATGTAAACACTATTCAAAAGAATATATGGGGCAGCCCGGGTGGCTCAGCGGTGTAGCGCCGCCTTCAGCCCGGGGCGTGATCCTGGAGACCTGGGATGGAGTCCCACATCAGGCAGCCTGCAAGGAGCCTGCTTCTCCCTCTGCCTGTGTCTCTGCCTCTCTCTCTCTCTCTCTCTCTCATAAATAAATAAAATTTTTTAAAAAAAGAATCTATGCATTCCTATACTTATTGCAGCATTATTAATAATAGCTAAACTATGGAAGGAGCCCAAGTGCCCATCAACAGATGAATGGATAAAGAAGTGAGATATATATATATATATCATATATCACATATATACATATATACAATAGAATATTATTTGTCCAGAAAAAAAATGAAATCTTGCCATTTGCAACAGCATGAATGGATGGATCTAGAGTATGATGCTAAGTGAAATAAGTCAGAGAAAGACAAATGCCATATGATTTCACTCATTTGTGGAATTTAAGAAATAAAACAAATGAACAAAGGAAAAAAGATGAGGGTGATAAACAAAAACAAACCCTTAAGTATGGAGAACAAAGAGAGAGTTACCAGGGCCGAGGAGTGAGGGGGATAGATGAAATAGGTGAAGGGGACTGAGAGTAAATTGACCTTGTTGAGCACTGAGGAATACAAGGAACTTGTTGAATCACTACATCGTATACCTGAAACTAATACAACACTGTATCTTAACTACACTGAAATTAAAATAAAATCAAATAAATAATTTTTAAAATAATAGAATATAATAATAACATTTTTGAAAAGCTGCCCTATACACTGTGACCCATAGAAGAATGACTAATCACTTTAGGGTGATTTTAACAGTAACATTAGTAAAATTTGAAATTTCTAAAGCTGAAAAGAAGAATTGAGGTCACAGTTGGTGTGTTTTCTTCTAGTTGAAGGTCAGGCTTTTATAAAAGAAGGGTAGATATGGAAAATGACAATTCTCTATTACAAGTAAAGCTATTGTTACTTAACCAACCAGATCAGTCACCACATTCACAGACAATCTATTCCAACAAAGCATATGACTGAAGTTTCTCATGACCCCATTTTAATCAAATGGGTTTATGGTTTCTTCAACAGTTACACCAAGAGGCCACTGATTTATAAATCACTTCTGTTTAAAAGAGGCCTCTGTTTGCTGGAATGTTGCTATTGGTGTTACACCAATTAATGACAAAAGAAATATTACAGACTTAGAAGGTGTCCTTATCAAACCTGGAATGTATATTACATACACACACACACACACACACACACACACACAAAGACAAGACAAAAATCTGTATTCCAGAAAGTCTTAGACAAGCTGGAAACTGGTTGGGGGAAGAATAGAATAATTATAAAATTATATAATTAGAGAATACTATTCTTAAGTTCTCTAAACTGTACCTCTCCTAAAGCCAATTATACAAATACAAGATGTTGGACAGTTGGCAAATGGAACTTAAATTGTGGGATGAAGGTTGGATGGGAACACACACAACATTTATACTTGCTAGCAAGCTAATTATGAGGAACTAGTGTGTGAGTAGTACAATTCAGGCCCCTGAAGGACAGTCATACTTTATATATAGTCTTAAAGTAGAAAATCATACTCTTGTTCTTTTTTTTTTTCATACTGTCGTTCTACCATTAAGCAAATGAAACACAATTCTCGTAGCCCTCAAAGCACACACTCGATTTTGCAGAGGAGAAAGTGACAAGCTGCCCTGACACTGGACCAAGTCTTGATGTTTACAAGTCAACACAGATGACATGCACAGATTTGGAAAGTAATGATGGGACAAAGTCACTGGAGACCTGCCATGAGGCAGGTGAGCCACTAGGACACTCTGCAACCTCGAAAGACTCAGCAGCGCCCTCTTCTTTTTTTTTTTTAAGATTTATTTATTTATTTATTCAGAGAGAGAGAAAGAGAGAGAGAGACAGGCAGAGAGAGAAGCAGGCTCCATGCAGGGAGCCTGACGTGGGACTCGATCCCGGGTCCCCAGGATCACACCCCGGGCTGCAGGTGGCACTAAACCACTAAGCCACCGGGGCTGCCCCCTCTTCTGACCAAAAAGACGGCTGCTGCTGCTGCTGCTGCTGCTTCTGTAAGGACAACCACCCCCACCTTAACCCTCCTTGCTCCTGAGCAAGTAATAAAGACCCCCAATTCCTGAACTGCCCTGCTTCATTCAACAGTCCTTGATACCACCTACCACAAGCCCAAATCTTAGAGAAAGCCCTTTCCTAACTGCCCTTTACCAGGCACCCACAGCTCCTGTGGTGAATGACTGCCCTCACCACAGCAAGCAAGACAAGCCTAATTTGTTTGATTAGGGTTGCTTCTGAAAGGTTTCGGTAGATGGGCTTCAACACAAGGCAATCCTGATATTAATAATCTGCCCCAACATCAGACCATGGGTTCTTCTTATGGCCTTGGAAATTTGATCACCACAACTATGTTACTCAAGTAGCATAAAGGGCTAAATTCACTAGAAACAACAGTCCCAATTTGAGATTATAGTCCATGAATGACTATAGCCACCAACCAGATCACTGTATAAATCCCTAAACACCCCCTACATGCTCTACTTTGTCTCCCTGAATCCAGACTGCAGAACCATGGCTGTGGTAGTGGAAGCAATAGCTCTGGACTCTGCAGCCAGCAGCAAACACAGCTCTGTTTCTTAGAGCCTCCATTAGTTCACGGAAATATATACATTCACATATATATTTACCATAACCTAATAAAAAACATTTAGATAGGTTTCTTAGAGCTTCCATTAGCTCATGAAAAGAAAAATAAAAGATCCACTATAACCTAATATATTCCATTTTGAATAGAAACTTCTTTCCCAATTTATGACTGAAAAAACACTATTCATTATAAAAACATCTTCTGATGTAGAGAGATCTAAAACTAAGATTTCACCCTTAATAGCCAAGTCTAGTTAAAATCAAGACACTAAATAAAAAACTGTAATGATAACAGCATTTTGTGAGCACTTACTATGTGCTCTAGATTTGTGCTATTTTATACACACACACACACACACACACACACACACACATTATTTCATTTCATCCCCGCAACAACCCTTTAAGAACTAATATTTCCATCTTATAGATGATGAAACAGAGGTTTGAAGAGGATAATCAATCAACCTAGGTCCCACAACTACAAGGGGCAGAACCAAGTTTTAAAACCCATCTGTCGGGAAGCCTGGGTGGCTCAGCAGGGAAGTCTGGGTGGCTCAGCAGATTAGCGCCTGCCGTCAGCCCAGGGAGTGATCCTGGAGTCCTGAGATCGAGTCCCACATCAGGCTGCCTGCATGGAGCCTGCCTCTGTCTCTACCTATGTATTTCTGCCTCTCTCTCTCTCTCTCTCTCTGTGTGTGTGTGTGTGTGTGTGTGTGTGTCTCGTGAATAAAGAAATAAATAAAATCTTAAAAAAAAAAATGTCGTTCCAAACTCCAAGGTTACCAGGTAGATTGCTTCTGTTGGGTGTGAGAATGAATCAACACTGTCCCTGAAGCAATTATAAGATTGGATCATAAGGAAAGCATTTAAATAAAACTATACAGCACGAAAATGTCCTTTAGTATTAGATTTTCATTTTGCCACATCAAGTTTATTCTTATTATCCCATTTATGGGCAAAAGCAACCAAGAAACCGTTATCTTTCACAAACTACTCCTTGTACCAATGAACATCCACTTTTTAAAAACCAGTTGGTATATAAATTACCTGAATATAGTCTTGGATTTTTTTATATGCTGATCCTTTCTGAATTACCTTCTTAAAAAAAGGGAAAGAATGCAAGTGTGAACAATGCATGTGTGAAGAGAATTTCAATGGGAAGGCATTATCCCTCCTCCCCAATAAATAAAATAAAAATAAAAGGACCTTTAAAAGACACTTTCACTAAGTTTTTTTTTCCCTGAATAAAATAAACAAGAGCAAAGGGCACCTTGACTGCTACTTAGGAAATAAAATCAGAACGCAGGGAAATCTGTAATTCTAATCACATTTACACCTTCTCTCCTTTTTTAAATTTCTCATCCAACATCCTTAGGAGCTCAATAGGCTTAAAAGAATTGGAGCAGGGTAGAGAACAAAGATGAGGAGAATCTGAGAAACGACTTGAATGGCTGTTCTCATCATTTTAATAATTCCAACTTGGGTAACATAGTTTTCAAAAGATGTAAAAGTCACAAATGCAGGAAGAAACTATAAAAAGTTGTTCTACCTGCTTGTGTCATAAAAATGGCATTCTGACTAGACCTCTCAGGAATTAACCACTTGTGGACAGTGAATGAAGAAAGAAAGCACACACATTTTCAAGGAAACAAGTATCAAATTTAAATGTATGAGCTTTTTTTTTTTTTTTTTAGAGGTCCAGAGGGAGAAGGAGACAGAGAAGGTTAAGCAGGCTCCATGCCCAGCCCCAGTATAGAGCCCAACCGACCTCAGGACCCTGAGATCATGACCTGAGCCGAAACGATAAGTCCAACGTTTTACTGACCGAGACATCCAGGCACCCCCTAAATATATTAGCTTTAGTCAATGAAAGCCCATAAGCCCCCAAAATATGTTTATTACAAGGAATATCAATATTTGCATTCCTACATGGAAATGACTACTTATATAAACTATTGTTCTCTCTTGAGATTGAAGACGATGTCAGAAAATAAGATGCCTGACTGGGGGTGGGGGGTGCACCTGGGTGGCTCAGTGGTTGACTGTCTGCCTTTGGCTCAGGGCGTAATGCCGGGATCCTGGGATCAAGTCCCTCATCAGGCCCCCCATGGGGAGCCTGCTTCTCCCTCTGCCTCTCTCTGTGTCTCTCAGGAATAAATAAATAAAATCTTAAAGAAAAGAAAGAAAATAAGATGCCCAACTACTATACTTAATCAAGCTAAATGTTATAGATCATATATAAATATAAAAATAAAGAAAAACAGTTATGAAGCACATAGTATACTCAATTTGGGAATGAGATCGTTATAGTGGGAAGAAGAGAAGCATCAATGTCAAAAAAAATAGTTCAGTATTTCATTTAAATATTCAAATAAAGCAATGACTAAATATACGGAGACAAGAATGACTCTAACCAAGGTGATTTTAATTCAGAATAATACTTTCATGTGACTTTTTTTTTTAAAGCAAAATCAAGAGAATTTAGTCCTCCTTTTCACCAGCTCCACTGACGCCCCTACAAGTGCAACCCTGCACAGCCCCTTTGGTATGTACTGCCATGATTCTTCCATTACATTAAGCCACTGATTTTTTTTTTTTTTAAGTCTTAGCAAAGGGGACCAATCCAGAATGTCTTAGAAAAGAAGGTGCTTCCCATCCTGGCTCTTTTTTAGGGGTCACATGTATCAAATGCAAATAAGGACATCATTTCCTTCTCTATAGAACAGAGCTTCAGCTTCCCCTTATATCCTGGTAAAAAGGTATGCCAGCGATTGATACTCCGGAAAGTTCCTCTTCAAAAGAGATGAAATATGCAGCAGGTTCTAGAAATGTGACACCTAATCAGTGTGTTGCATTCAGCAGGCTACCAGAAATACTGAGCTATATGAGAAGGGCCATGAAATCAAGGCCTTGCTGGGGAGCTGTCAACGTTTCCTGAACACAATCAGCCAAAATTATGGCATTTGTGGGGCAAAATCTAATAATGCAGGTCAGGATTTCATAAGCTCAATGCCTTCACCCTGTCCCCCTCCCCAAAACAAACTCCCACTTTAGTAGTATTAGCTACTGATAAGTGAGGTTTAGTTTTTTTAATAAAAATAAATGCACTGATACACGAGAACAGGTTTATAAGAGGATAGGTACTATCGTTTGAGGAGAGAATTGCCCTAAGCTGAGAATATCAACTCTTTTGTTTCAATTAATATAGGGGGGAAAAGCACCTAGTACTAAACAGGCATTCAAAGAAATACCTGAAATATTTCAAATATTAAAGACTGGTCATGTAAACGAAAATGGATTCAGTGTTCCCAAATGTCTAGATTTTCCTTGTAGGATGACTGGGAGAATTGGGTTCACAACTAGCAAAGCAATCAAGCAAGACAGCCACAGCTCCGTGGTGCTAAGAGCACGTCTCTTAGCCCTAAAAACTCAGGCAGGGACGTATTTTAGATCCAAGCATCCTCTACAGATTCTTTATCCAACCAATAAGCTCACAGCATTCGTCTGTGTGTTGACTTCACAGTCAGGGTGCATTGCTCCAGCAAGATCATAGCTTCAGACACCTGCTATTGCGTTTGAGAACTAAGACCGAACCGTGCAGACGAAGGTAAACTGGACATCTCGCCGGCAGAGGGAACGTGCGCGGCAGGGGCGGGGCGCGGGGCGCGGGGCGCGGGGCGCGGGGCGCGGGGCTGCACGTGCGGGCACGTCGCGCTTGCCAGAGGCAGATCCACACGGCTTCGATCACGGTCTTCTTGCCCCTTCAGTCTGGGGGTACAGCTCCTCCCTGTTTAGCGAGTGGCTTCCCGATACGTTCGACCTGATCGCCTGTTGCCTCCTCACACTGCAGGCGCCGAAACTGCCCGGCGGTCCGAGAGACACTGGGCAGTTCAGGTTCCCCGCAAGCGGGGCTCGCGGCGGGCGCGGGGGGCGGCGCGGGGTCAGGCCACTGCGCGTTCGGGGTCCGAGTCCTAGTTAAAAAGGAGAGCGGCTGCCCTAGGCAGTGCCCCAGTCTGCGGCAAAGGAGAACGCGAGGCTTGCGATTTAGCATCAAACTTGGAGCGACCGACCAACTCTGTCACCGCGCGAGAAAGCAGCAAACCGGGGCCCGGCGGGGCGGCGCGGAAAGTCCCGCTCGCAGCGGAAACGCAGTCAGGCCGCGCGCCCGCAGCCGTCCCTCCGCCCGCCTCTCCCTCCGCGTCGGCGGAGACCAGGGAGCCGGCGCCGGCGGCCGACGCCCGCAGCCCCGCTCAGCCGCACGCGGGGGCAGGCAGTCCCGCAGATGCGCCGCGCTCGGGGCCCACCCGAGCTCGCCCAGAGTCCTCCCCCACCAGGTTCCCCGCGCCCGGCCGGAGCGCCTGGAAGCTCGTCTTCCCGCGAAGCGCCACCCCGAGAGCCCCGCAGCGCCGAGTGCGCGCTCAGGGCGCCCCCGGCCCGCGTCCAGCGCACGCCCCGCGCCCGCGCGCCCGCCTTACCTGCCCGCGGCGAGTCCGGGAGCCCCTTGACAGCTCCCACCAGGCGCCCCTGGAAAAGTTTCCGAACTTCTTCGCAGCTCTGCATTCCCTCGCTCCGAGGAGACCCAACCAGAGCCAGAAGGAGGAGACAGCAACACCCCGCGCGCCAGCTCCGTGCGTCCATCCTCGGTGTCCTCGTCGCCCCTGCCCACGAGGTGGACACCACTCTCCCCCGCGCGCCCTGCTTGCAGGCGCTGGAAGACGCTCGGCGGTCGCGGTTCCCAAACGGTGCAAGCTGGCGGCCGGCGTGCCGGGGCCGTTTTGGGACACCGGCGTCACCTGGGGGCACCTGGCTTTCTCCCGAGGAGCGCCTAGACTGAGACAGCAGAGTTCTCCAGCTCCCCGCCGTGGGTCTCCCTCTCCCGCGGGGACGCGTTGGCGCTGCACCAGGGAGGAAAACGGCTGGAGCCGCACGGAGCCCGAGAGCATCCAGCTCCCGCCGCCGCCGCCGCCGTGGCCGTGGCCGCGGGCTCAGCCAGCAGCAGCCAACCTGGGACGCGCCCGCCCGCCGCGCTCCGCGGGCAAGCCCCGCCCCTCCAGGCCCGCCCCGCGCCCAGGCCCCGCCCCGCGCCCAGGCTCCGCCCCGCGCCCCGCCCCCGGCGCGCGTCCGGGGGCCGCACCCACCTTCCCGCTGTCACCGCGGGCCCCCGCGGGAGAGACCTCGGAGCCGCCTCGCCCACATGAGAGCCCCGCGGCGCTTTCCCGGTCCTTCCCGAGGAACGACGGGCTGATGGAGATGGAAAGGAGAGCGAGCGTGCGAAGAGGTTCCGAGAAGAGAAGGGATGAGAAAGGCCAGCTGGAAGTAGGATGAAATACTGGACTGGAAGTCGAGGTCTTCGGTCCGGAGGAATTTGTATTGGAAACTGCATGAAATGGCATCTGGGCACAATCCACGGGCAAAAAGCCTGCAGTGGAAGGTCCCAACTCAGAGGCTTGATAGCATTCATAAAAGATGTCCAGAGGGGGGATCCCTGGGTGGCGCAGCGGTTTGGCGCCTGCCTTTGGCCCAGGGCGCGATCCTGGAGACCCGGGATCGAATCGAATCCCATGTTGGGCTCCCGGTGCGTGGAGCCTGCTTCTCCCTCTGCCTGTGTCTCTGCCTCTCTCTCTCTCTCTCTCTCTCTCTCTCTCTGTGACTATCAATAAATAAATAATAAATTAAAAATTTAAAAAAAAGATGTTCAGAGGGTACATGAGAAGTTAATTTCTTAAAAATTGGTTCATGTTACTGCCTTGGAACATTCACTGTGATCCTCTGCAAGAATGCAGAAGTCGTAAGAATTGCATTCAGACTCTATCAGGTTCTTATTATCACAGTAAAGTCCAGCTTATTCTCTTGTCAGCCTTAGCCTCATCTTTTACTTCCGTCCTTCCTATCTCTATGGGCCCTTCTGAGCTTTATCACCTCTGGAGTTGTTTTTAAAGACATTTCTCAAAGAACTTCTATGATAAGAGTGCTCAGGGGAGTTTCTAAAAAGGAAGATAGAAAAAAAAAAAATGAAGACTTTGAGTGATTTAAAAGTGACAACGGAATTCGGTCGGTTTACAATTTATAAAAAACCATTGACCATGAGTGGGTCAGGTGGATTTTCTAAATGTGAATGACGCAACACTAAGCCTATGAGTGACAAGCATCTCTTCATCTAAAGGCATCTGAGGATAGTACTAGTCCAGTTAAACAAAACTACTTCAAAGCATGAGGCAGGGTGGACTATAAATGCCTCAACCACTTAAAAGGAATTTAATCTCAAATTGGAACCCTTGCCAAGAGATAGAGATGAATAATTTGAAGTCTTAGTTAAGTGTCATGGGACTTTTAATGACCATTTGATGTCAAAGGCAGCACTTTCAGGAGCAGATTGCTTGCTTTAAAACCATTCCAGGGAAATGGCTGAGATACTTCTTCAGTGATATAGTGCTCACTTGGCTTTTGACATCAATTCCATGAATACTAGATTTTTTTTCTTTTTTGGAGAAGCTCTCTTAATAGATGAGAATTGAAAAAAATCAGCTGCTTTTAAATTCAAGGACTTCAAGCAAAGATTTACAGATGTATCCTAAGGGGAGCTGGGAGAAACTTCCCCCATAAACTTCTTCTGTAGCCACCAAGCATGGGAAGATTGCCTGAGTCAACTATATATATCTATCAGAAGAACAAGAAGAATGACCATAAAGATGTGTATAGTGCCTAGGTGACAGTCCTCCACATGCTTTTTATGGATACTAAGTCATTCACTTAATCTTTAGAACAACCCTATAATGTTGGGTTAACTACTATTATTCTAACCTATTGGTTACATTCAGTAACAGCAAAGATGGTTTATTAATTTATCAGACTTTTTACTAGTAATTATATATAATTTTTATCTATGGAATTTTATTCTACTAGAATTCCTTCTGTGTCAACATAAGGCTAATAAATCCCCAGGTTTTACTGAAACTGTTTTTCTTTACCAAGATCTCTCCTTGATAGATTTGATCATCATATAGTATTACCATTAAAAGAACCCTTAGAGATTACCTGGTACAATTCACTCACTTGGAATTTCTAAAACAATTTGTCTTGCAAGGGTAAAATCACAAACACAACTGAGATTTATTGATGGTTCAGTAAAAACTAATCAACTAACAAATATTGATTGAATACATACTAAATATAAAAAAACAAACCACTGGCCAGGCATAATAGAGATTATAGAGACATGTAAGCAAGTTCTCTTTGTTTTCGCCATTTATTTCAACAAAGCAAGTAGGTGGGAAGTTATATAACAATGGAGTAGGGGCTAATGAGAAATTAGCCCATATAAAATGTTCCACCCAACAATTACAAAAAATAGATATTTATATCTACTTTTTATTCCATATTACTACCACAGTAGATGAGCCAAATTGGCTTGGAGGGCTTGTTTCTCTAGAAGTATCCTTATGCCAGGACCCAAGCAAACCAAACCATAATCGCCGGCTCTGTTGTGACACTTCAAGACAAGTTTCCTTCTTCCAACCAGAATGCAATACCAAAGTGCTTTTTGTATGAACATTCTAGAACAACCTCTACATACTATATTAAAACCAATCATTTTTTTCAATTTACCTCTAAATATTACAGATGAAGCTAGGGAGAAATTTCCTTCTTTTGATAAGTGATAATGGCTCTTTTTTCAAAGGTTATTCAGTAAACATTTATTGAATGCCTTTTATCTAATAGCCATGTGGTTTGCTTTTGAAATACCAATACTGTTAAATAGGAGAATCTTTAAATGGTCTTTATTTAAAATACACCTTTGGATCTTCTAAATGCAAAGCTTCCAAGAAACCATCTAAAATGTGTCAACTCAAGACCTTGTAAAGAGAAATGAAGAAATTTGGGTATGATTTAGGTGATCTTAATGACATCACATTGCCGTCAATTCTGACAGTTGCTTTAGACTAAGACTGGACACTGGTTAGCTCACCCTCAGAAGCTGGTTGGGGTAACTTGTGTACCAAATCAATAATAGCTAATATCTATTAAGTGCTTACAGGTATTCTCTCATTTAATGCCCCACCCCCATGAGACAGTGACTATTATATTACTAATGAGAAAACAGCAGTACAAAGAGATTAAGTAACCTTCAGAAGCCGTGTATCTGGTAAGAGCCAAAATGTAAGCCAGGCATGCCAACTCCTTGCACACTCTATTGCCTCGGACAAAACCGTTACTTCTTTTTGGCTCCAGCAGGGGCTTTGGGAGGCAGGCTTTTTTATGATAGACTCAACCTATCATAAATGGGTAGAACCCTGATACTCCCTGCTATTCCTTGTGTACAACAAGCTTGAACTCATCTCTGTAGGGGTCCAGAGCCCTGCAGTGACTCTATTCTGGCCCGAAAAGTGCCTCACTTGGTACTAGCTGCCTGAGGTAGTAATTGCTCTTCCCTTGTTCTTCCATTAAACTTTAAATTGTGAGAACTGTACTGTCCCATGTGCTGCCTTGACATCTTTGAGCCTTATAGGGTCCCAAAAGTTTAGCTATGAGTTCTGTTCTTACCAGATATGATCCCCCCTCACCCCCACTCACACCACATCCAACAGGAAAGGCTCTCTCCCTGGTCAACTCCAGTATCAGTCACACCACCTCCATCCCACCTTATTTTCAACCTAAGCCATCTCCCCTCATCCTTCCTTGGGAACTAAGGGCACCTCACCCACCCTCCTTTCTCTACAAAGCCTGCCTCCCAAAGCCTCTGCTGGTTCACTCTGCTCCCAAGTACAACCCAGAGGGCCCTGTGTGGGGTATGGTATTCTCCTCCCCTGGACTATGAGTATATGTGACTAATAAACTGCGTGAATCTCATCCATCTGTTGTCTTGTATTTGGCCAAAAGTTTGGGATAAATTGGAGGTGATTAGAACAAGAATATCCTCAATACATGTGCTTCCACTTAGCTATTGCCAAAAAAAAAAAAAAAAAAATCCAGACTTTTGCCTTGCCCTACCTCCTACCTCTCCCAAATGCAGCCTCTATTCCCCTAGCTGCCCAACTAAAGGCAGCCAAATTGGAGGTAAGGAATTTCTGCCACCAAGTAACCAGAAAGAAATTAAAGGATCCTACCTTGATGTCTCCCCAGGTTCAGAGCAATGGTTGAGAAAAAGCTGCCTGCAAGAGAGAACTCATAGCAAAGTATAACATTCCATAAAATACTCAAAACCAGACACCAGGTTGAAATTTACATGGAAATCAGAAACACATTTTCCAGCAGAGTCTTTCTAAAACTATGTATCTACTGCTAATGTATATTTTCAATTTGAAAATTCTCATCTTCTAATCACCTATATTCGTCCATAATTTTGAAATGCATTAGATGCATTTATGTCATTATTTCATAGTAATTATTTTTTAAGGCAAAGCATTCTATGAACAAACAGCATTCTATGAACAAACTGCTCCTGTATGGAAATTTCAAAAGTATTTTAAACTGTATTCAATTTTACAGGTTTTGTATTTTAATCTCTACTGAAAGACATTTCTTTCAGAGAATTACTGAGAAATAAAAATATTAGTTGCTTTGTAAACAAGAATGAAAGTATTGATACAGATACTAAGAAAAGAAAGCAGGAACACTCAATGAGTTTATTAAACTAAAGTTCTCTAACTTTCTTCTAGTTTGTATGTAAGAATATGAAAACAGTGCCCTTCAAAGTTGTGATATTAGTACATGTGCAAATTATACTACATTATAATGACAATAAAAACAGTACACATTTCTCTCATTTTGAAATGTACAGTTTGTACCAATTAATATGACCCTCACTATTTTTGGTTTCCAATAGAGCAAAACTCACATTCATCTACCATTTATTAAACCAATGCTTAAGAAAGGCAATTGCATGAACAAACAAATTCATTTGTTACCTGTATGGAATACATACTATTCCTACTTAAATAATGTTTTCAGGAATTGCAAAAACAAAACAACCCAAACTTTATACTTGTTCATTGCTGGTTATTTAATGTGAGAACTGAGTGGCCACAAGAGTTTATCTGCCCAAGTATAAGCCTCGTGAGTTCAAAGGAGCCCGCCTCTGCCTTCTGAACAGTGAGTGACTAAATATTATGCACTTACGCACATTTCATAACTTTACTGAATGAATCTGCCCCCCCTTAGTTTGACGTTTTCATGTGTCCTGCATTAATTTGATCTGAATTCTTTTATTATTTTTTAAGCAGCAGTCAACCGTTTAACTTCAACTTAATTGCTAGATTTTTATGTTATTTTCAAAGTGGAAAATATCACTATCTGATGGAATAGTACCAACAAACACCTTTAAAACTGGGTCATAACTTCCCAACTAACATTATGTATGGACCACTGTATCATGTACCATTTGACTTTCGATAAATCTCCATTGTCTGTTTTACTTCTTTTCATTTTCTTTTCTGTGATTAAAATGTGAGCTGGATATCTTTAAAGTTTAATGTTATCACCAAATTAATTATCTAATCAAGAGTTAATTATTTTCCTGATTGTTTTCCTGTAACTTCTGATATTATAATATCTTAAATATTAACATCTTCAGATTAGGTGAATTTTAATACTACATATAAAATATTCTCCAGAATGATTAATCATCTGTGTCATCTTGACCAAGTTTTTATTTTATTTGATTTAAAAGATTTTATTTATTTATAGAGACAGAGAGAGGCAGAGGGAGAAGCAGTCTCCATGCAGGGAGCCTGATGTGGGACTCGATCCCAGATCCCCAGGATCACACCCCAGGCTGCAGGCGGCGGCAAACCGCTGCACCACTGGGGCTGCCCTTGACCAAGTTTTTAAATCACTCTGATACTTTCTTTCCTTATTACGTAAAAGGAGGGGAAAGCATAACTGTGTTATAATGTTATTGATGGGGTTAACCGAGATAACTTAGGTGAAGTGTTCTGTACAATTCTTAGTTGACAAAATCTCTCAATAAGCTCTGTCTCTGCCTGTGTCTTTGGCTCTGTCTCTCCTTCTATCTCTCAAGAATAAATAAATAAAATATTTAAAAAAAAATAAAATAAAATAAATAGATGTTATTATTCTTCCCCATTGAAAAAATAGTCATCCTAGTTCCTGATCTATTAGTCACATCTTTGATATAATTAGGGTAATAAATCTACTCTTCTAAATTGAACAACTATCCAGAGCTAAAACCTTTTGCCCCCTCTGTATGCATAGTATGGTTTCTTCATATGATCTAGCATTTATGCAGCCATCAGTTTTTTTGTTTTGTTTTGTTTTTGAGTAAAAGAAAAAATAAGCATTATCTCAACTCAGTGTAGGGACAGGAGAGTCTAAGTTGCCCAAGGTCATGAGCTAAAAGTTAATTTTTAAAAGGAAAGAGTACTTCTCTCTGAACATAATGAGCACTTAGAGCAAGAACTAGAGACTAATTATCATCAGCTTTTTAAGATGCAACGTGTAGACACTCCGCTAATGATAAAGCCTCATAATTGATAATTATCTTTGATTAACGAGTAGGAAATTCTTCTAGGGGCTTTCAGCGCTGTGTACCATTGTCATAATTGATCTTTAATTCTTCCATCTAAAGATTCCTTTTATCATATGTTTAATCTTTGCTATTTATAAATAAGGTCCGTGCATAGGCCTTATTAACTCTCTCTAGATGTGATATTACCTTACAAATGTCTTTGCAATTCAATTAGCATTCAGCCTAATTCTTTATATATGCATATGAAAAGTACAAGCAATTCATGCTCCTAGGCAGAGGAGAAAAGTGGTCTGACCACTTTTGAATTCTCTTGATCCAGATTTTGTGAAAAGAGGGAATGATTATCTCTCTGGTTGTGTCTGGGGACACTTTACCATAATTGCCAACCTTCTCCTGGAGGAGAATTGTATTCTGATCCTCTCTATCTTTGGGGGAAGAAATACTCCATCTGATCTGTTTCCTATCATCCTAGTTTTTCCTCACTCTCTTTTCTCTGCCCATAGTCTCAAATCATCTTGTGCCTGCTCTTCTGATGTTCTTAAATCACCCTTGTCCAATTGTCCACCCTTGTCACCAATCACCCTGGTAGCCAATTTTATGCATATAACCACTGAACCTGACATTGCTGGCCTGGATCTCTGTGGAGTCTAGAACCTCTCTGGCGTTCCTGGTGGTGCACTGTCTTCCTTCTGGCTCTCCAATATATCTCTATTCTTTTGCCTGTTTCTCTCCTTTCTTCTACCTCCTATTGGTAAGTATTTCCCAAAGCTTCCACCTTAGACTTCCTCTTCTTTTCCTACATATTCCTAGCAGAATGTCCTGGGTTGAACAGGGTCCTCAAAAATTCCATGCAGAACCTCAGAATGTGCCTTTATTTGAAAATAGGGTCTTTGGGGCACCTGGTGGCTGGCTCCATGGTTGAGTGTCTGCCTTCAGCTCAGAGCGTGATCCCAGGGTCCTGGGATTGAGTCCCACATCTCACAGGGAGCCTGCTTCTCCCTCTGCCTAGGTCTCTGCCTCTCTCTCTGTATCTCTCATGAATAAATAAAGAAAATCTTTAAGAAAAAAAATAAAATGGAGTCTCCACAGATGTCGTTGATTAAAGCTCTTGAAATTATCTTGGTTTTAGGGTGAGCCCTATACCCAGTCAGTGACATCTTTCTAAAAGAGGAAAGGTCACAGAGACAGAGGAAAGGACCATGTGAGCAGAGGGATGGAGCCTGGAGTGATACAGCTGCAACCCAGGGAAGACCAGCACTCGAAGCTGGGAGACAGACATGGAAGGGTTTCTCCTTTGGAGCCTCCACGAGAAACCAGGCCAGCTGACATCATGATTGCAGACTTCTGGCCTCTAGTACACTGAGAGAAAGGGAAAAGAAAAGAAACCTGCTGTGTGAAGCCCCAGAGTCTGTGTCTATTGTGGTCACCGGTTAAGAAGTGCTAGAGAATGAGTGCACGGAGGAAGCATCTCCAGGTCGGTCTCCTACCAATGGGGGTGATCCTGGCCGGGTGCACCAAGTGCTCACAGGGCTTGTTCTCTCATCTGCCTCCTCTGCTTTCTAATTTGGCTATGCTACCATTATCTCAAGTTCTCCTTTTACTAAAAGGATTTTCTCGTCTTCTCCCCAGTTCACACTCTTCCTTCATCCACTGATTTCCCTATTAAATTCACAAACACAAGACTCTGAAATCTGTTCTTTTTATTAATAAAAATCCTCTTGCTAGCCCAGAATGTTTTGTATCCTTTCTCTCCTAATGCCTCCCTGTGATATAAATTAAAAGACTTGCCAGTGTCTCCCCTATTTCTCATATTCATCTTTTTCATTCCAGCTGCCCCACCTTTTCTCATTAAATTACCAATTGATTGCATTATTTACCAGAGGAGACTCATCACCTACAGCCCCTTGCTGTTTTAAATCATCTTCCATCCTGAGCCCAGATCAGTCAGTTTGTGGCAGGCTTGTACTCTATTCAAGAAAATTACTAATTTGGGTGCCTGGGTGGCTCAGTCAGGTAAGCATCTGCCTTTGGCTCAGGTGATGATCCCAGGGTCCTGGGATCCAGCCCACATTGGGATCTCTGCTTGGCCATGGGGAGCTTCCTTCTCTCTCTTCTCTGCCTGCCTCTCCACCTGCTTGTGCTCTCTCTCTGTCAAATAAATAAAATATTAAAAAAGAAAGAAAATTACTAATTGATGGCAAAGCAGACTCTAACATCTACTGAAGTATAACTCAGGGAATACCTGGATCATGTTAACTTGAAGTACTAGAATACAGATTTCTGGACCTTACCCAAATGGACTCTTGGTTTGGGATCCAGAGTAATTACCATAAAATGTTTATGCAAGCTTGATATTTAGACAAAGTGAATACCCTTTACTTTGCTGTAAATCCACTCTCCTTCCTACATGGACCCTCTGTTTCTGTCAGAGGGAGAGAAATCCATCACTCCCCCTCAAAATATACCTTGTTTGTTTCTACTCATACGCATTAGTTAAACCTAAAATCATCTTTTCCTTTCTTTCTCTTTAAAAGCTCAAGTTTCTTATTCATTAGGAAGACTTTTCCAGCCACATCACTCAAATTATTCTTGCCACCACTAGATTTCTATAGCATGCTATTGTGTCAATGATTACTTGCTGATCAATTACATATCATTATTTAGGCGATCCTGCAGTTACGCATTGTTTCCCTAAGAAAATCTTAAGCTGCTCTACACTGTTCACAGGATCTAGGAACTCAGTAAATGTGTGCTGAATCAATGCATGCAATTCTAGATGTCATATCTTAAGTCTAACCAATTATTATAGGAGACTTAGATGTATCCTGCCTCATTAGAAAAACTAATGAGAGTGGATGCTTATATTCCTATTCATTCCACTCAAGTATGATCATGAAGCCTGGCTCATGATAATTTAATAATGATAACACGTCTGATATTTGCTCTTCATTAATTTGAGAGTAGACCACTAGAATGAAACCACCAATTTTAAGTCACAATGTCTATTGGTCTAATAGCCATCGAATTAGCCTCAATACCACAAAACATGGTTAGGAATATAAAATAATTATGTTTATGAAAGTATAATCTTAAAACTAAAACCATACCAGTGCTCATTACTCACTTTCAGATGTAAATCATTCCTTTCACTCTGGCAAATAACTATTGAGCATAACATGTACTATGCAAATTAAAATACTGATTACTTGGTCCATGGCATATTAACCATGGAAATCAAACATAGAACGCTCTCTGTTGCTCTTTATGAGGAGGAAAACATAAATATTCTGCAGAAAAATACCTATAATACACAGGTTGTATCAGTCTGCTTTATCTCTTTGAATCCAAATAAATGTAAATAATCACAAATAATATGTCAAGAAGTTTTATCTACCATCATAAAACAACATATTTTTAAACTCTGCCTTGGCTTTCACTAATTAGTTTATGCCTCTCCCAGGATAAAAAAAAATTTACATTCCAAATTTCAGAATTCAAAACACATTCCCTGCACTCTCCATTCTTTATTCTCACTTCTCAGATGTTACATAGAGAAAAACTGGAGAAATGATCATACTAGATCTCCAATACCACACTCTCCACACATGTGACACAGTGAATGTTCCCCCAAAATCCAAAAAAGCACCACCTAAACCATTCACTTGGACCAAACCTACTGACTTCTTTATCAATACTCAGTGTGCCCTGAATCATCCCATTGATTCACTGAAACATCAAAGCACCTATATGCCAGGCTCTGTTCCATGTATAAGAGCTAGAGATGAAGAGCTGAATCACATGCAGTCCTCACCCTCAAAAAATTTGCAATTCAGAAAGACAGACATGCACATAAACAAATAGGGACCATAAGAAGCTATAGATGTCCTGATCAAAGTGTACAAATAAAAGCTCCATAGCTTCACAAAGCACAAAGCTCAAGAAGCAAGTTGTTTTCATTGTGTAATTGCTTGACAAGTGTCCTTCTGAATATTTCAAAGTGCAATTTGATCAAATAGAAATTTTAAAATAAAGTACAAATATTTTCTTGTGAGAATATTGAGAATCATAAGACTTAGGTAGTACAGACACATACTGTTATTTTTACTCACTCATAGCACTAATGAAAATAATGTATATATCACTTCATTGATGTGATGGCATATCATCCAGTCAACAAAAATGGCATTCTAAAGGTGTCAAATAACTAGAGGAACTTTGGATAGAAAAATTAACATTGAAAATATATAAAGAATATATTTGCAGCTATAGTAAAAATTGCCTAGAAAAATGGGTGATAAAATATACTAACTAGTTATTTCTGGTTTATTACTTCCCTTTTTATCATGTCAAGTGTTTTCTAATACTAGAAAAATGGGTGATAAAATATACTAACTAGTTATTTCTGGTTTATTACTTCCCTTTTTATCATGTCAAGTGTTTTCTAAATTTACAGATGTAATTGGAAAATAAATATTTTTTAAAGATTTTATTTATTCATGAGAGATACAGAGAGAGAGAGAGAGAGAGAGAGACAGAGGCAGAGACACAGGCAGAGGGAGAAGCAGGCTCCATGCAGGGAGCCTGACCTGGGACTCCATTCCAGGTCTCCAGGATCACACCCCAGGCTGAAGGTGGCACTAAACTACTGAGCCACCCGGGCTGCCCGGAAAATAAATATTTTATTTAAATAAACTCCACACTGTCCTAAAAAAAGAATCTACATTCCCCAACACTTGATGAAGGAAAGAAAGTACACTAAAAGGTTAGTGGAAGAAAAAGTGTTGAAAGGAAAGCTAGCGCTCACCTCACATTCTTATCACAAGAGATTCTCAGATATTTAATGGGAGCTTTTATTACTGCTCGTTTTGCAGCTGAGTAAATTTTTATGAAATGTATATCTTTATATCCAAATTAATTAATGTGCCTTACTACAATTTCAGGAGCTTACTACAATTTCAGGAGCTTATATGTATTAGGCCAGTAGTTAAATTGAAGCACTCCAGACCCTCTATATTATTATTATTATTATTATTATAATTTTGAGGTAGGCTCCATACCCAGCTTAGAGTCCAATTCAAGACTTGAACTCAGGACCCTGAGATGAAGACCTGAGCTGATATCAAGAGTCAGATGCTTCACCAACTGGGCCACACAGGCATCCCAGCCCTTTACACTATTAAAAATGTCCTTGACCTTCCTGTCTGCCCTTCTTCCCTGTAGCTTCCCCTGCTACCGTGCCCCTGGCTCCTGTCCTCATGGCCTCAGCACTCCCCTCCACACCAGCAGTCGTTGGACTGGCAGCCAGAGAGGTGGCCGAGTGAAAGCAAAACCAAATCACTCTGAAGAGTCAGTGGTGGAAGTATAAGCAGTAAATCTAACGACTATCTTAAAAGAGCCAAAGGAACCAAAGGATATGTTACTAACATCTTTGTGCTGTTCGTATGCTTATTTGGACAATGCTTTAAATAAAATTAAAAATTGCTATATTGTTTTATTTTTATTTGACCAGACAATGCTCAGAAGGATTTCTTTGCAGTATTTTGTGTGAAGTTTCTTAGAAAATCACTTAAAATCACGTTAATAAAAACAGAGCCAGATAATGAGGAGGGAGAGTTATTGGCCTCTAGATCTGATCAAAATTTCCCTTCATCTTTAATATTGTTACTTTGAAACAATCACCAAGGCTCTCAGAGCTTTCAGTTTCTCTAGAGGGACTCAACTAAATGGTCTTTTATGTCTCTTCCAGCTATGAAATTCTATATATTTTTTAAAAATGTTACTGGGTTTAAAGAAGGCCTCTTGAAAAATAATAAACAAAAAAAATTTAAACTGGAAAAAATTTTAATTGCTCAAATGAATTAAGACATTATTTCCACTACGTAGATTCGAAAAAAATATGCATAGTTTTTTACCTTCATATTTTACAAATATACAAAGCTGTACCAAAATATATATAGAGCAAAACAAAATTGACAATCTTAGTAATAAAACAGAAAATAAGTCTAGCTCTGCAATAGAATGACAGTGGGTGGTTTTGCACATAACGGTAGTTCAGGAATGAAAATAATTTCACATAATGCAAAAGCCAAGACTATCTTATTATTATAGTTAACAGGATTGCTATTAGCAGTAACTTTTTTTTTTTTTTTTTTACCATCTACTATGTGTCAGGGTCTGGATAGTTCACCTCACTTTTAATTTAATCCACATTATAGCACATTATAGCCTTTAGGTACAATTATAATTCCAGATGAAAATAATCAAGGTTCAGAGAGGTTAAGTAACTTGATGAGGTGACAAAGCCAGTGAGTGGCAGAACCAGATCTGGAACACAAGTGTGTCTGGTCTGCCTGTGCTCTTAGCCATTGCCCTAACATTCACTCTGCTCATTAAATGCCTCAGTGACACACCAGTGTCCATTTCCTAACCTCCCACACTGGGTCCTCTGGAGGGGACCCCCAATCTTCCTCTTCAGAGTTGTTTTCCACTGTCCCTGTTGTATGTACTTCATTTGAGCGAAATGGAATAACTTCCTTTTCCCATCATTGTGTTTTTGACTATGTTATTTGCTCCCAGACCTGTATGCCCAGTCCCTAAACAGGTCTTAGATTATACTCATTGATCATGAAACCAGTTTGCCTTGTATGGAAGCAATGAGCCCCACCTTGATTCTCCTACTACATATCTGCTCCACTTCTAGCACTTATCACGTTATTGGTGATATCTGGATTTATCATTGAAACAGGATTTATCATTTCCACTAGAGGGAAGTCCTTATGTACAGAATCAAGGAAGAGTTTACTTTTGTATTCTCAAAGCATCTAGCACAAGGGGAATGTGATTGGTGTAGAATATTGGCCAGAAAATTTAAAAATGAGTATTTTAAGTCCTGGTGACACGCTTTGGAACTTTAAGCTGCTCTAGCTGAGGATCACTTAAGAGAGAAACATTTAAGAAGGAAACACACACATATTTACACAACAACATATACAGACACACTCTTAAATTACGTAAAATAGAAATATGGAAAGCTGATATTATTTGTTGGTTTTAGCTAATTTTCACTGAAGCATAAAGAAAGAGAATCACCTTGGGCCATGGAAGCCTAGGACTTCCTTTATTTTACCTTTCCAATTCTCATAACAACTGCTGATGCCCTGGATAAAAGAGTGGATGTAACTCATTTCAATATTTTCATTCTTAGATACCTCTCTGGCTAATCTGCAAAACTCAAAAACTGCCGCGGTGTCTGCACAGTAAAAACAGCTATGCATTTATGGTTAAAGTTAAAACTTTTTTCTTACCATGAGATTTTAATTAGAAGCAGAAAACATGGATCAAATAAACTTTCATTGTGCACACAGAACTTGTCTGCCCTCGCAGGCTATGCAGTTCTGTTGCGTGGAGCTCTAAAGCCAACTATTTATGGCTCATAACAAAATGTTTGCCATCAAACAATGTCTTGGCTCTGTTTTCTGCTTACAATATGTCTGTTCATCCTTAGCTGCCTGCCTGTTTCACTTCCCTAGAAACCTCTACAAGAACTGAATCCATCAGCTTTCCACTCCTCCAAATAATAATCTGTCATCGTTAAGAAAAAGAAGACCATCTTATCCAAGGGCCCCAGTTTCACTACCTTTCATCACAACATTTCAGACTGAATCACTGTCATCTTATTGGATTATGTCATTGAGATTTCTTTCTCTTTTAGCATCCACATGCATGCATATAATCAATCATTATATCATCGATTCTCCTTTAGGAAATTTTCTGGGATTTGCTCTTCATCGTTCTTACCACCTTCAGCCTCATCCAAGCTGTGACTGCCCATAGCCCATCCATTCTGCAGAGACCTCTGCAAGCTATTGTGTAAAAGTTAGTCCCTTCAAAGAACATGGTAGTTAACTACAAAAGAGATCCAAATGTATGATAAAGTTAGTCAGAAGATCCCACATCAGGCACACAATAAGTATTTATTAAATGTGGGGATATAATCTATTCATGAATATTTTAATGGATAGAGAAAATACAAATACAGTATATTCTTACTGTACAATTTCATCTTAAATTATGCCACATGATATCTTTTATGTTTCTAGTTCCTAACTTACTCTACATTCTTATTGCTCAGAAATAGATCTAACAGGTGTGGCCACAGATGGTAAATACTTATCAATTGAAATATCCAAGATACCAACCAATACACAAATACTTTTCTAGTAGGTGTTTTTGGAATTGTTACCAATTTACTGGCTTTCATTTCCTTTTCCTCCCTAAATCATTATTCCCAGATTAGACTCTAGCAGATGGTAGAGATGACTCTTTTTTTTTTTTTTTGATGCCCTAAATATTTTTTAAACTTCAATTTACAGTTGAGGAGGTAATAAACATTCTTGACTACCTTGAAAAGCATGTGTGTTTAAGTAGCAGGTCAAGCTTATTTAGCAAGATCCAGAACCAATGTACTATTCTCAAACTTTTTCAATTGCTTCATTTTCTCTAAGTGATACCAATATAACCACCATAATCCTAGCACACCATAATCACACAGTAGACATGCTGTGTAGATGTATAGGACAATTGCACTTGCAAAGTTGAATTTTCACCTTCCTTGGCAACAGAATAGATCCTATATAATAAAGAATAAACAGCACAGGGGAGGAATAAGAAAATCTTCTATTTGGTTTGAAGATATATTTTCCAAAATGCTGTCCAGAGCCATGACTCTCAGTCACTGCTTCCTCAACACTTTCCTTGTGAAATATTCAGCCAGAAATATTCAGCCAGAAATATTCAGAAGATCCTATCTGACGATCTAAAGAAAACTAACCTAGACCTTTATTTTATTGACTTATCTGTGTCAGTAGGAGGCACCCTCCAGTGAAATTCCTCATTCTCCAATAAAAAATAGAGATCTAGTGTCAAGTTACTTTGTTAAATGTTATAGGGTTGATAAGAGAACACCAATATATATTACAAGATTGAAGTATTGAACTAAGACATACACATGTTGATGTTTATTGTGTGTTAGATGTCTATTATTAATGTATCTTGTTAATCTCCACCAGAACTCATGGGCCAAGTATTATAATTTTCTGCAGCTTTTTAAAAAAAATTTTTTTAAGATTTTATTTATTTATTTGAGAGAGAGAGCGCACACAGAGGGAGAGGCAGAAGGGTGGGGGAGAAGCAGACTCCTCGCTGAGCAGAGAGCCTGACTCGGGGCTTGATCCCAGGACCCTGGGATCATGACCTGAGCTAAAGGCAGACGCTTAACCTACTAAGCAATCCAGGGGCCCCGTTTCTGCAGTTTTTAGATGTCAACTGAAGCACAAAGAGTATATAATTGGTCTGAGATCACACGACTAATTAGTGATGGAGCCAGGACTCAAATCAGCGGGTTTGACTCCAGAGGCCATGCTCTTCACAATCCAGGTGATAATAGCAGCCTGTGAAGGGAAACACAATGGAGTTTGAGTAGACTGCAAATGCCAGCTAACAGAATGTGTCAAGCTAAAATTTGGAAATATGGAAGGGGAGAACCAAAAATCACAGTGAGACTTGGGCAAAATGTTATAAATAACCTGTCTAAAATGTTAAGGGACCAATGGCTCTGGAGAAATCCAAAAATTTTGATAATGCTGTCTCTAGAAGTGTCAGTAACACAAACTCATATACTGCTAGCTAAACCGTGTGCTTCATTCCCACCCCAGCAAAATTGTAAGCTAAGTCTCCCGGATGATTTTCTGTAGGAAAAAAAGCTCCAATCTTAGGACCAAAATTAATGTAAAAATGAGATTTTCCTTACAGAACTTCATTTACAAATGCTAATTTCTACCTGATATGAATAGCTTGCATAGAATCTGAATAGAAGGGCTACGCTCAGTTACATTAGACCTGAACTCACCAATATAATAGCCTCTAGCCTTATGCAGCTGTTGAGCTCTCGAAATGCTACCAGCCCAAACTAAGATGTGCTCTAAGTATAAAATTTACATTGGGCGATGAAGGAAAAAAAAAAAGCATGCAAAATATCTCATAGTAACTTTTATGTTAATCACATGTTGAAATGCTAGTATTTTGGATATAGTGGATTAAATAAAATATATTATTAATATTAATTTCATTCATTTTTATTCTTTTTAAAAATGTGGCTGCTAGAGAATTTAAAATTACATATACAGCCTATACTATATTTCTAGTAGAATGCCTTTGATCTTTTAAGTGTGCTTAGTAAATATACTAATATGTATTCACATTGTATTACATAATCTGAATCATATACTAGGATTAAAACTTTTCTTTTGAATTCATATCTAGTAAAAGTTTTAGTTTCTGATTAAATGCATAACATTTACTCAAATACACTTTTGTTTTCAAATTCTGCATTGAACAGTGAAAAGAGAGTTATCTTACTTTGGTGCCACACTTACAAGACAGTTGCAAGGCATTGGAGCCACCAACTGTTCAAAAGTGGCAATACCCAGCTAATTCAAACCTTCACAGAACATGAAATAAACATCTGTGGAAAACACAAGTCTATGAAGGAAAAAATTGTTTTAAGTAATACATAAACAAAATATATGATTTTTATTTTAAACTACTGTGGTTCATTCACCCAGCAAAAATATAGTGGCTCACATTTCCCAAATTCTATTGGGAAAATAAATGGAAATCGTTCAAGAAAAAAATACCGATAAGCATATAGAAAACTATGCAGATTAAAAGATTTCAAATAAACATTGATAAGTCACATAGAATTAAGCTGTTGAAAATTTTAATTGGCAGGAGTCAGTAAATAACAATATATCTTTTTCTGTAACAGAATAAAGCAGATTATATATATTTTTAAAAACATATTTATGAGTTTGAGAATATTTTTAGAATTTTAAAAATTTAGCTGTAACTCTGGAATAGTATGAATACTTTGGTTCTTCAGGGCCTTCTTGCATGCCAGAGTGTGGGCTAATGAAAGTTATCACAATTATCAGTTTTCCTGAGGACAGATGGCCTCATTCTATGGCCCCTGAGGCCTGATGGACCCTCTTGGCTCCCACCAGAGTTCTGGAGAACCCGCACTGGTTTGGTGGAAAGTTTTCCATGCTTGCTTGATCGGATGAATAAGGATGTCCATGTTTTCTGCCTAAGGCTAAATAACAGAGGCAAACAGTCAATTTAGCAAACTTAAACCTTCAAATCCCCAAGCCTAGGGCATAGGTCCAACCACGGAATCTCAGTCCATCCAGTTTGTCTTCTTTGGTGTTTAACAAGCCCATCAAGGATACCACCACAGCCCTGGGGAGTCTTCTACAAAGAAGGGCCAGCCATGACTCTTACCTGTGATGCTTGTGGCCAAAGAGAACCCTGAAAATCTCCAGTGTCATCCACACAATGAATATAATACTGCCAAACACTAATCTTATTTTTTACTAGCAAAATAATCTTAGAAATTTGGGAAAAAAATATCCCAGTCATATGCTTGGGTATGAATGTGATGTATTTGTACTGGTGAGCCTGGTTTCATCATTTGAGTAGAGAAACACGGAAACTGGAAACTTAAGCTCTTCTTCAAGGCATACCTATCTTTAGGCAAACTGAATAATTTTGATGTTTAAAGGGATTTTCTGTGATTTTAACAATATTGTATGATCTCTTTTGCTTTGTAGACTCAGTCAGTCTTCTTAGAAATTTAGTGTTTTAGGTTTTCTAATTCTGCCCTGAATTATATGATAGATAAATCTTCCCTCAGAAAGTTTCTTAGAGGTATCATCTTCTTGGTAAAGATCTCTATTTAAATGCATTTAATATGTTTAAAACTGACACCATTTCAAAGTTTTATTCTGACTCATTGTCTTTTAAATGTGTGTATTTGAAACCATCTCACTTGAAAATGTGTGGTTTGTGGTGTAATTTGACATTAAGAATTATTAGAAAAAATTACTCTAGATGTTTATGGGTAACAAACGTGAAAGCTTTGTAACTTATAACATTTGCCATCAATACACTTTCAGACAGAAAACCAATAAAGTATTAAACTGTATGATGCAGGAAAAATAGATAACCACTCTGTTTAGTGTTATATAGAAGCGGGAGAGATATGATTTCTACCCTAATGGAAATTATACACTAATTGTGCAAGACTGACATGAGAATGAAAATTACAGAGTAAGAGTGGGTGTTCAACTATGTAATGAATGGCAACGGGTTCAAAGAAGTCTTAAAAAAAAAGAAAAGAAAAGAAGTCTTGATGCAGCAGGAAAGTTGAAGAGAAGGAAACTGTGAGAGCTTTAAAGTATAAATATAACTGGACAAATAGAAGGGGGACAGAAAGATGTTCCAGGAAATGGGAACAAAATAAATGAAGATAGAAAAATAGTAATTTATTTGTCTGTGAAATAGTGAAGACAAGAAGTGAAAATAAAATAACATATATGCATATATATATAGTATTTATCTTTCAAAGTACCTGATTTAAAACCATCATCCTCAGGGATCCCTGGGTGGTTCAGCAGTTTAGCACCTGCCTTCAGTCCAGGCCATGATCCTGGAGTCCCAGGATCAAGTCCCATGTCGGGCTCCCTGTATGGAGCCTGCTTCTCCCTCTGCCTGTGTCTCTGCCTCTCTCTCTCTCTGTGTCTCTCATGAATAAATAAATAAAATCTTTAAAAAAGAAAAAAAACATTGTCCTCAAGACCAGTTATTAGATAATGCTATTAAAATGATTTAGTCAAATTTAGTGATCACTCTGTATGCATGTACTTAAGCATAATCACAATAAGTTCTAATACCAATATTTATTTGGATAAATTTAAATTTAATTAATTATTGTATTTTTCCTTCAACTTATAATAGAATGAAACCAGGCAGCTCCTGGTTTTTGTACATGGCATTCACAGATATCATCAAAAAAGAATTACCAATTTGGTATCATTATCTACAAATTAATGATTTTGCCAAAGAAAATTCAACTAGAAAAAGCATCCTGCTACTCCAAGCAGAGATAAGCACATGTAGTTGGAACTCATCTGGTTTTGTGGGTGAGTGAAGAAGTGCCAAACATCACCAGGATGCAAGATCATAGCTTTCTACATTGGCATGTTTGAGATCAGTTGACAACTAAAATGGGGACTTGAATTGCTACCTTTCAAGAGGTTTTGTCATAACAAAGCATATAATATATTAATTGCTGATTTTCCAAAAGACAAGTATTCACATACTTAAATGAACCTTTTGTAGAAGCTTTACTATTAGGAGGATATAACCAACCCAAATTCCAGTTCAGTTTGACAGGAAAGAGTTGACTCATGAATTGGGTCACTTGGCCATTATTTTCAGCCACAAGAATAAGGTAAAATCTTTGATTGGAGGCCTTGACATGACATTGTAGAAACTAATGGAAAAAAACCCTCTTATTGTTAGGTATAAGTTGCCACTCTGGAAAGAGATACTGAAAGCAGACAACCTTTAAGATGGTCTAGTGCTAGAGAAAATTCTGCAGGCTATGGATGAAAATAACAGAGTCCTAAAATTTTCACTCTAAACAGAAATATACAGACACAAATTTTTCAATATTTGAAAAAATGTAAGGAAGATATAATTCTTTATAAATGTTGCTTTGCCATCTATGTGAAGAAGTCAAATTCTAATATAGTTAATTGTGCTAATGTGTAAATATGGGAAATACTTATATTTCATTACATTTCAAAGGATACAAGACTCATAAAGACTAAGAAGCATTGTTTTATAGACATACTATAGATGATGAGGCTTGTTTTGGTTCCTCTTCAAATATAATACAGGTGTTGGCCAAAACTGTGTTGCAAGAGACAACTCAAACTACTTAAGTAAAAATTGAAGTTTAATTGCCTTAATAAATGATATTTTTCATGGGAAAGCTGGATCTGGGATTAGAATGATATAGTGAAGTAAACTCAGTTGTGCTCAATTGCTCTCACTCTGTCTGTCTTTCCACACTGTAGAAAAAATGGCCACCCACAGATTAGTAATCCCAACAGAAAGCTGCATCTATGAAAGTAGAGTTCCATGGACTCGGGTCAAATGCTGCAAGGAAATGGAATTCTCTTATCAGTAATAGAATAGTAGAAGTGGAAATCTATCCATTGTCTATCTCAGAAAAACACACCCTTTACACCCTTTACCCTATTGGTATAAACTGAGTATGTTGAACAAGCATAAGGATTCTGATCACAGGGACAATTAAGTCTTGCCCCTTACCTCAGCTTCAAAACTTACTCAGTTCAGGTCATCTCCCTTGCCTTGAAAGAATATTTGGACAGGTCCAAGATTTTTGTGGTCACTCACTTACAAAAAAAAAATAAAAATTCTTTAGTTACTGCTGGTAATAAACACAATTTCAGTTTAAAAATTAGATACCTGGTATAAAATATTAAACAAGATCTTAAACTTGATTTAGCATTGACTATTCTTTTTTCCGAAGCTTGAATATGCTATCTCTGGACACCACGGGGAAGACAGGAGGGAGGGAGGAAGAGGGAACAAGGGTTGCATCCTTCTGTCCTCTGATCCCACACTTTCTCTCTTCAGAGATTCTTTAACACACTATCTCTCTCTGACATTGCCCTTGTTCCAGTTAGGCAGATGACGCTCTTTTTCATATGATCTTCTACCATTTTGTTCCGCACCCTTAGGCCTATGTATGTTCATCTTCATTTTGGTTCTGCTGAGATTTTCTGGCCCTTATTGGACACGATTTACGATTTATGACATCCAGCACATGTCCCACCTCTGGCTCATCCTTGTGTATTTGTTATCATAACATAACCTAGATTCTCCTGATTAACACACACACCAACAAATCTCTCCAACAAAATCTCTTGACCAAATTCCTCTTTGTTACACCCTGACTCCCTTTTATATTCCTTAACTAAGAGGTTTTTAGAGATGGTTCCTTTCTAATTCTGCATATGTAAGCTTCATGTGGGCAGAACATTTTAACTGTTTTGTTCACTGCTTCATCCCCAGCACTCAGAATAACCAGTGGCACATAATCAGCATTCTATCTTGAATAAATCAGTATGAAATTGGAGACTGTCAATTAGGTAACTGATGTTGATCACTGGTGCCTTTGTCAAAAGAGAGAGACAGGAAAGATCCAGTTATAACATCATATTAGACATGCACAAACAATTCCCACATTTCCTCTACCTAATATAGTAAATACAATTATCCCACTTACAACTGAAAATGCACTTACACTTCCCCAAAGGCAGAGAACACAAAATCAAATCCAGCTATTGTGTAAAATGGTATGTCTAGGAGCTCTTAAATAGCACACTCCTCTTAGTCCATGGTGCTTTGTCATGTCTGGCAACATTTGACTAAATTATAAGTTTAATCACCCTTTGTTTTGGTTATCTATTGTTGAGTCACAAACCATGCCAAATCATCATGGTTCGAAACAATGACATTTATTTTGTTCATAATTCTGCAATTTGGGAAGGGGTTGGTGGGAGCATGTCATCTCTGCTCCTTGAAAACTGAAAAGGCTTGAAGGCTGATGGCTGGCATCACTGAAGACTCAATTACTAACATTTGGTTGATACTGACTCTCAGCTGAAATGGTAGCTAGGATACACATAGATTCTTCAGAAGGGTACTTAGTTTCCTCAAAGTATGGTGAGTTGGTTCCAAGGGTGAGTATCATGTGAACCAGCAGCAGTTGTATCCTTTTTATGTGCTGCCTCAAAAATCACAGTGTCACTTTTTTCCCAGAAAAATTGTCACAGGCTTTCCCAGAATCAAAGAGAGAAAACATAGACACCCCTCGCCCCCAACACATTTCACTGAACATGTGTCAACATTGCACCATAATAAAAGCTTGAAAGTTGGGATACATATCACTGTGATCATCTTTGGAAAACACACTCTTCTATACTCTAAAATACCAACTACTACAATGAAGACAAGCACAATTTCCACATTTGGTATAAGAACAAAAATGAAACAACAAAGTGGTCCCACACCTTACACTATGTCTTGTGGCCAGGAACAGTGAGGCCCACCCTCCTGAGTATTGTTCCTCGGATTGCTAGTCTTGCAACCACCCATTGGCTCTGCCTCCACCACAGTCTTACCTGAAAGGAATTTAGGGAATAAGTCTCTATCTTTTAACAGCTCTCTTTTTGTTAGCAGTGGTTCTGAAGCTCTGAAAAAACACAATCATCACAGTATTTTCAGGATCTAGGCTTCTCTCAAATTACCTAAAATCTGAGTTGCTGGTCAATTACATTTCTCTTTCACCAGTTAAAATGCTAGTCCATGGCCTGCTTGCCTTCAGATATGCTTATTACCCTCTTGTTCTCAAACTTCGTGAGTCCCATGTTTCCATGTGATCTGCTTTTTGTTAGAAGGAAGAAACCAGACTATTTCTCTCTGTGCCTTGTGTGGCATCTCTGGTTGCACTTCCTTCATAATTCCATTCCCTGGATTTCAATGACACTTCATCCTTTCTTTATTCTCCTGGTGTAGGGAGATGGTATGCCCTGCTTTTGCTCATCTCTGGGTTGACATATCATTCATTTCACATCTCACAATTCAATTATCTAACTGATTCTACTGTTAAATATACTTTTTTAAATTCTTAAAAGTACTTTAGTATTATTTTAAACTATTGTTATTCTATTTAAGTTATAGCAACTGAATCTAATAATTTTTACAAATTGAATGAAGTCTGGAGTGTTCTCTAAATTGTGACTTCTCTCATTTTAAGGTTTATTAAAATAGGCTGATTTATTAAATTAGCTATTCACGTACAGAGAAAAGTGTTTACTGAACATTTATTACTGGTGATAGATTTTATAAATCATTCAATTCTTACAATTCAATAAAGTTGGAGGATCACTCTGCTTTTATAGTGAAAAAACTGAGACTCAGATAAGTTAATTAAGTAGCTTATCCAGTGTCTGACTCTATTTCTTTCCACTACATCACACTATGTATTGCCTACTTTATTTTTTATCATTGGTCTTTATCCTGCTTTGAAAACTACCATTTGATATTTAGTAATAAATTTTGTTTTAGTGAGCACCTCCAAATCAGATTTGTTTGTGTTTTTCATAAATGCCTTTTCATCTATACTTAGATAAATCAAAGCTTTTGGTTGAGAATTTAATACTGTAGGAATCCAATTAATAATCAAACATGGAGGAGGAGTTAGGGTGTTTCAGGATTAGTGAATACAACCAAATCACCAATGATTACTTAAAATTTTCAATATTTGCATACTAGTCTTACAGAGCCCCCAAAATACATTTAATTTGTAGGGGAAAAAACCATCATGAATAAACTAGTATTAGTACTGAAATAAATCTGTTATTTGCTTACACAGTAGGTCTGACATTAGTTAGAAATCATACTGAATTAACACAATGTCCTTATGAACATAAACCATATTGTCAGCTACTATAGTGTCACAAAAATATTTCACCATAAAGTGATGGTTTAGTTGAAGCTACATTTGCATTGAGAATGAACAGCACCCAAACCTATTTGGTGTCACCTTGAAACCTGTTTGAAAGCTGAGGAATACACATCTTTTATGTATATTTTATTTCATGTAGACTAATTTAGAGACAATTTTAGTTTTCCTGAATTCCTTTTGGGGAAAGAAAAAATGTCTTGAGTGTGAAGATACAAGCCAAAGAAATGTGTCAAGTGAAAGTGACAAAAGCCTCTGTGGTAGGCAGGATTATAAGATCTTCCCAATATTCTGTCTCTGGTGTACACATCCTGCAAGGTCTCCAAGACTGCAAATTTAATGTGGTTTATTCCTGTGATTAGGTTATGACATATGACACTATTAACCTTGAGATGAAGAGATTACCTTGGTAGGCCTGATCCAATCATCAGAGCCCTTTAAAAGTAGAGGTTTCTATGGCTGTTCACAGAGGAGAAAGTGGAGAGATTGGAAGGGCAGTTCTCCATTGCTGAGATGGGGTGCCAGGCGGAAATTCATGCTCAGGAACTGAGCAGCCTGTAGGAGTTTAGTACTGTTCTCTGCAGGTGGTTGAGTGTCTACCTTTGACCCAGGGCATGATCCCAGAGTTCCGGGATCAAGTCCCACATCCAGCTCCCTGCATGGAGACTGCTTCTCCCTCTATGTCTCTGCCTCGCTCTCTTGGTTTCTCTTATGAATAAACAAATAAAATCTTAAAAAAAAAAAAAAAAAAAAAGAACTGTTCTCAACTGACAGCAGGCAAGCAGGGATGTGAGTCCTACAATAGCAAAGTGATGAGTTCTATCAATAACCAAGGATGAGCTAGGAAGAAGGACTCGAACTCCACATGAGAACATGACTAGCTAAAGCCCTGATTTTAGCCTGAGTAGAATCCAGCCATGCTGTGCCTGGACTTCTGACCTAGAGGAATGTGAGCTAATAAATGGATGTTGTTATTACTGCTAAATTTGTGGTGATCTGTTACACAGCAATAGAAGAGGAATACATCTCCAAAGGTGGCCTGAACAGATCCCTTTCAATACTCTGGGAAAGCATGGGGTTGATGGAATACACAGGGACTTTTGTGCATAGACTTGGCCCACATGGTCATGTTAGGACTCACTGCTCTACTCTGAACAACTGGAGTGGGATCATGCAGTATGCAGGTTTCATTACTCAGCTTTAGTCCAAAAGCATGTACAAAAAAAAAAAAAAAAAAGCAGCTTACCAAGCACATTTTGATCTAAGGCTTGCACAAGACTGAAGCTTTACTCCAGCAAATATTTTGGTCCATAACCACATAGATATTGGATAGAAAAATCCTGTCGTAAATATTTGGTCTCCAATCTGAATCCACTGCTCTTACTATAGACTAATGTCATAGTCATTGAAAAGGGTGAATTTTGTAAAACAATCTTTCGTATTATTTATTACCCAATAAATGGAATTTGAATTTTTGAGAGTTCTTGCTTGCAAATTATCAAGTTACAGATATGCAAAAACATAATCTCCCAAACCTAAAATATTGTTCAGTCATGATGACAACTACTTTCTTACCACAAAGATACTTGTGAAGTATGTTATTCAATTGTTTTGAACAAATTAAAGTATTCCTGAAAAGTCAGACCCATCAAAAATATTTTTTAAATAACATATTTGCCACTGAACATAGTAAATTTTAGAGACGCAATTCATTGTTGGCTCTTGCCATTTGTCTTTATCTCTTTAACTATGGTGAATGTGAAGCCAGAGCAACTTATTTAGATAGTGAAGTTAACCTTATCAATAACAATATATGTCGCATAGTGTTTCAAGTTGTACTTCAGTATAAAATGTGTTCTAAGTTTTATTGGTTTGTTCAATAGCTGAAAAAAGAGACATACTCAGTATTACCACTAATATTGGGTGGTCAGGGTATGGACACACTTTTGCCACAATGAGATTTTTAAGTATAGTAGACTTCTGTATTTACTTAGGCCCCAAATACTAGAAGAATATTATATACTGCAATGCTACATCAATTATTAACCAAAGTATGGTATGTGGGTTATGTGAGATGACTTTAGATAGCAAAGTTAAGTATATTTCTTACTTAAGTAGACAGAAAATAATAATGTGTTGAGTGTAATATTTATGGTAGGCAAAACCATAATGCTGGTTTGGGAAAATTAAACATATTTAAGTAGAAATGGAATGAAGTGAAGTAAAATGATTAGGTAAATATTGCTTTAAGTGTTATACACATATGCCAAAAATTGTGAGAGTGGTTAAAATTGATTAAAAATTGGGAAACACTGCACTGTTTCTAAACTTTTTACCTCTATTTGATTTCTAGTTCTAAGATTGTGTTCCTTTACTTTTCCAAACATATTTTCAAAGGCATCAAGTTAATGTCAGCAATTAAATTTAAGGAATTGAAAGCATTTTTTGATTACTTGAATATTTTACTGAATGATTCATAAGCTATATTTTCTTATATAAGGTTCTGGATCTGAACTTCTCTGATTGCTATGATGTGTTAAAATCCAATCAGAATAATCTATTTATGAGGTAAATTATAAAATCATAAATAAATTACAAAATTATTTGTGTATGAAACTCTTCTTCATATAAGAGTTTAAGTTTTGAAATAAGTATATTTTAATTTAGTTAGTAAAATAGTTGACCATCAACAATCATCACTTCTATTGCTTATATTGTATGTTTTAAAGGTTTTGTTTATATATAAATATGTATTTTAAACACACATTTTAGTGTATTTATATATATTAAAGGATTTTCATATGTGTTTATATTTAGTTGCTATAGATCATGTAGCAACTGAAATTAATATCTACACTTTGATTAGTATTTGTGGTTTGATAATAGAAAATACTGATATGCTTTACTAATCCAACATTCGTGTCCAGTATAAAACTGATCTATGTCACTTAGTGCTTTTGACGATGAGTAAAAATACTATTTGGTTGTGAGATATTTTGCACACCTAAAAAATGAATTAGAATTCTCCCATTCTATGTGTAGGGCCCTCCATATTTTCTGAGTCCTCCCCAGATTATCAGCAATGAAAATGCATAATGTTTTCTATTGTGGTCTGCCTCATTTAGTGTTAGTTACTACAGTTGTTGCCTCTGTCTATATCTCACTGTGTGATTGACACCAAAAGCAATCTTGGGTTGGAGAAACAGATTCTTCTTATTTAGGTGCACCCTGGAATGCGTTATAATTACATACTCAAGGGAACTTATGCTGAACACAATTTTACATTTACATTATGGACTCTGCCTGCAGGCAGTGACAGTAAAGAATAATGAGATGAAGCCAAAGATTTCTGCAAACTCTTCTCTGCAAAAAATGGGGGAGGGTAGACTCAAGGGAAAGAAATATTGTAAAAGTTCTATGTCAGATAGAGGAAAAATAACATAATTTGAAAGGAATGTGAAAAGACTGTGTTAGGGAATAGACCTAAGTTGACACAACATAGAGACCAATAATGCATTAGCTCACAAAAAAAAAAAAACAAGAAAAATAATTTTGTTTTTCTTTCAAATATCAGTCCAGAGGCAAGTAGGCAATGCAGGGTGAGTAGGAGACTCCCCTGGACTACATATTCAAAACTAGCTCACCAGACTGTCTTTAGTCAAGACCCATGCAAAAAAAAGAAAGAGGAGCATACACCTAATTATGTCAAGAACAAGACTGGGAAGTCACATGTACATCTTCCCTTTACATCCCATTGTCAAGAACCTGGCCTTACTGATCTACAAAGGAGATTGGAAAAATATAGTCTCTGGCTGGGCAAGGAATCACCAAAAACTCAAGGCGTTTTATTATTAAAAGGAAAATGGGCAAAGAATATTGGAAAACAGAAGCCCTGCCTTTGGCCTCTAGTGCCCAAGTATCCATCCACATGCACCAATCATCCCATACAGAAAGTACAGGTCTACCTAAGGAACGCAGCTAAAAGTTCATCTATTTACAGTTCCCATTCCAAAATCTAGGATCTCCTAGTGATGTTTATGTCTGCCCATCTGATCTGGAAGTGGATCTGAAGGACTAGTAATTTACTATCATATAGACAAGATACTTGCACTTCCATACATCCCAACACAAAATGAATTATTGCACTATTAGGTATTTACTCAAGGGACACAAAAATACAGATTCAAAGGGGCACATGCACCCTGATGTTTATAGCAGCATTATCAAAATATCCAAATGTGGAAAGAACCCAAATGACCATCAACTGATGAATGGACAAAGAAGATGTGGTATATTTATACAATAGAATATTACTCAACCATCAAAAAGGATGAAATCTTGCCATTTGCAATGACATGGGTAGAGCTAGAGAGTATTATGCTGAACATAAGTCAGTCAGAAAAAGACAAATATATTATTTCACTCAGATGCATAATTTAAGAAGCAAAACAGATTAACAAATGGGAAGGAAAAAAAACAAATGGGAAGAAAAAAAATGGGAAGCAAACCATAAGAGACTGTTAACTACAGAGAACAAACTCAGGGTTGATGGAGGAAGGTGGATGGAGGATGGGCTAAATAGGTGATGGGTATTTAGGAGGGCACTTGCTGTGTTGAGCACTGGGTGCTATCTATAAGTGATGAATCACTAAACTTTACTCCTGAAACCAGTATTATACTATATGCTAACTAACTAGAATTTAAATAGAAATTTGAAACAACAAAAAACAATGAACCAGGATGAAAAGCTGCAATCCAAACTACCATTCTGAAAATAAAGAATGGGAAACATAGCAATCACTATGATATTCTATTTGGCAGGAATTGAGAAGATAAAGTAAATCCCTTGGTTAGGCTCTAGTTCTGATCTCCGGAAGGAACACATTTGTCTACTGCTCCCTATGGCCACTGGTCATACCCCTGGTCATACCCCTAGGAAATTCATTCTTTTCATTATCTATCATGGTATCAGCTTATATAAGTCTGAGTCCAATCAGAGGAGAGAAAACATGAAGTAATTCAAACAAGAAGAGTTTAATATCAAGAATCACTGGGGCACCTGGCTGGCTCGGTTGGTAGAGCATGGTAGAGCATGTGACTTTTGATCTTGGGGTTGTGAGTCCAAGCCCCATCATGTTGGCTGTAGAGTTTACTTTAAAACTAAAGTCTTTTTAAAAATATCAAGAATCACTAACTAAACGGGTTTGGAAGAATGAGGAACTGGCTAGTAAGAGGACCCCAAAGAATATAGAAATAGCAGTTATTAGGAACAGCCTCTACTCCTACAGCTGAGATAGAGGCCCAAGGAAGAAGCCCCCCACAAAGACAGAGATCCAGACCTTGTTTAAAGTATATGCACGGCTCACTGAATGGCAGAGAAGTCATGTGGGACTGAGTCAGTAGAATTTACCATAAATCTGTCCCCTGGTGTGCTAGGGATAGCAATTTATGGGACAGGGTCTTGCTCTAGTATTCCACTATGAAACTGCCCAATGAAACTATCACTTCTGGGTGCTGCTGATCATCATATGCTGAAGGAGATGGACATGAAGAAGAGCCTGCCAGGAGAGCACCAGAATGAGAAAAGAATAGCTCTTTCTCCTGCAATGTGTCTTCAGTACCTTTTATTGACAAAGTTTAGCACTATGCCAGCTGTCAGGGAAAAATACTTAAAAGGATGAGCTTCATTTTTTGCAGAAGAGTCAATGAAAGGTAAATTTGGAGCTGAAGGGCATAAGTTGATCAGTGGACAAATCTGGAGTTGTCAGGAGTATTCCTCTCTGGATGCTACAAAAACTAGCCCAGGCAACTTTGGGCTCCTTAATGCAGGGGACAAGTTGGGGGGAAAAAAGGAGTTACTGTCACGGTGAATGTAATTTATCCTGATCACCACAAGCCAGAGATAGTAGTTCAAAATGAGGTATGTGGAGAGTATATACTGAGCCCAGGGAATGCACTAGGGTGTCTCTTTGTGCTTTTATCCCTGTTGATCGTGATGAATGGGCAATTATAGCAAATGTAACCCAAATATAATGAGTAAAGGGTCACTCTTAAGGGGTGAAGGCCTGGATAATCCTACCAAGCAAGTGACGAAGATCAGCTGAAATGCAAGTGGAAAGACAAGAAATCTAGAAAATGTGATGGGGGATCCCTGGGTGGCTCAGCAGTTTAGTGCTTGCCTTCAGGCCAAGGCATGATCCTGGAGTCCCGGGATCGAGTCCCACATCCGGCTCCCTGCATGGAGCCTGCTTCTCCCTCTGCCTGTGTCTGCCTCTCTCTCTCTCTCTCTCATGAATAAATAAATAAAATCTTTTTAAAAAACGTGATGGAAGAAATGATAAATATCAAAAATAAAGGCAGGGGGATCCGTGGGTGGTTAACACCCTGGAGTGATTTCAGTAAGAAAGGATAATCAATAAAAAAAACAAGTCCCCCTTTTCTTCTCAAGGCAGACGGTTTGGGAAAGCATTTCATAAGGGTACCCCGAGGGTTTCATGGGCTGGAACACTAGGCAATTTTAGTAGTGGCCAATTTTGATTTCACTCCTCTCCCCCTTATTCCCGCTCTGGGAATCATTTCTAAGACAAACTATTTGCCTGTAGGCCTTTGTCTCGGATTTGAGTATCAGGGCAACCCCATTTAAGGTAGAAGGCTCTTCTCCAAAAGGTTGTATAGAAATCCAGGTTCCCTTCACTCTGTTGCTCTCCCAATCTTTGACTTCCACTCTGCTTCTCTGCACAGTCAAAGCTGACTCCCCAGCACCAGGTCCATATTTCATCTACAAGATGGGAAAAGAGACAGTGGAATATAAGGACCTTGCTTTAAAGGAAGTGACCTAGAAGCTGCATGTATCACCTGTGTTTACTTATTATTGGCAACAACTTTGTCACTTGGCCACTCCTACTACACAGGAGCCAAGAGTGTCCCGCTAGGCAGTTACGTGCCAGGTAAAACCTTGCTGATCTTGTTCCTAGATGGAGGATAAGAAAACAGATCTGGGGGTGAAATAAACAGTCTATGTCACAAAATTAAATAGAAAATGTAGCAATGTATATTAAGAATTTTCTGAAAATATTCCCTTCACCACTAAGTAAAAATGACTGGATACTGCAGCATAGAAATAAGCATCATTACTGCCCATGCCTGACACTAATTCTGCCATTTTCCCCAACCAGTGCACACTGTATTTATTTGTCACTTGTTTTTCATCTTCTCTGAATTATCAATGCCCAACTTTTGCCTGTTCATTTCTTAGAGAACTTTATGATGTCTTTTATTATGGTTACTTTTTATATTAAGAATATGAACTCTATTTCCCTTTTATTGTTTCTTGTTTTTTTTTGTTTTAAATATTTTCTTTAGTGTAGGGTTTATATTTTAATTTCGGTTCTGATATTTTCTTAACTACGTATTTTTGGGTTGTTATATATAATAATGGCTGTTGGAGGCCTATTTATTTTGTTCCATTGATTTATCTTGATTATTGCCAGAATTTCTCATTTTATTAGTCTAACTTTATAAAACATTTAGTACCTTGTATATTTCCCATGTTGTTCACCTTCATCCCATCTTCACACCTGTTTGTTCTTCCAGATGGATACTGCAATTAGTTTTGCCAGGTCCAAAAGTAAGTTCCACTGAGCTTTTATTGGAGCAGTGTTGGCTCAACAATGCAGTATGGGAAGACTGATATATTGCTGTTTTTCTCATACAGAAACCTGGCTAGCACTGTTTATACCACTTTTTATGAATCACAGTGAAGTTTAAATTTTTCTACCTTTCACTCGCCAGGTCTCCAGATTTTTTTCTAGATATTTTATACTCTTTATACCATTTTGCAGCCTTTAACAATTTTTTTGTAATATGAATATGGTAATACCTAAGGAAAACCATTGGGTTTATTTTATGTTAAATTATCTCATGGAAGTCTCTTTATTAGTCCTAGTAATTTTTTTTTTTAGTCCTAGTAATTTTTCTGATTTTCTTTGGGCTTCCATGGAAGACAATCATTTTGAATGCTGATAATAATGATAATTTTGCCTCCAGTTTTCCAATAGTTAGGCCAATTACTTCTGTGTTCTATTTCATTGAACTTATTAAACACTACCAAAGCAGAGCTAAGTCATAGTGGGGACAACAACTATTTTAATATAGTGTTAAATTTGTTACAACGTTATTTGCATTATATTTATGTAGGGTGTTTTGCATCTATCATAAGTGAGATTATCCTCTATTTAGTATTTTTCTCAGACTTTAGTGCTAACTTGAAGAAATGCATTAGAAAGTCTTTTACTTTTCCTCTGTCGTTTCAGGGTTTGTAACAGCATTGGAATAGGCTCATCTTCAAAAATTTAAAGTAACTCAATACCCCAAATTCTCTATGTTCAAAGTCTTTGATGGGAGTAATTATTTCATTATATTTTAAAGTATTTCTTGGGTATTTATCTATTAACAATATCTGTGCTTTCTGAATCATTTTTGGTAACATATTTTCTCTAGAAAATCATTGACTCTATCAGGATTATCATTTTTTAGCATTAAATCCACATGTAATTTTTACTTTTTTCTTTTAAACTAGAGGTTTAAAATCCAAACCAAAAAATACAATGAAAGCACAGGAAAATTAAAAAAAATTACTGAAAAGAATCTCACCCCTCAGATAAACACTGCAACAGACATTTTTTTTTTAATTTTTTTTAAATTTTTATTTATTTATGATAGTCACAGAGATAGAGAGAGAGGCAGAGACACAGGCAGAGGGAGAAGCAGGCTCCATGCACCGGGAGCCCGACGTGGGATTCGATCCCGGGTCTCCAGGATCGCGCCCTGGGCCAAAGGCAGGCGCCAAACCGCTGCGCCACCCAGGGATCCCGCAACAGACATTTTTACATACATTTCTCTTAGTCTTTCCAGTGAGAGTACTTTATACAATTCTTTGCCTAGTTTTCATAGGAATTATACTTATTTTTTTTCTGATTATAATAGAAATATGGTTATTCTACAAAACTTGGGAAAGGTATAAACTCAAGAAAAAAATTAATTTTTTTATAATAAAAAATTATTAAAATTGCCTTAAATTTTTCTGTTCGGCAATAATGTTAATACTTTGCTGCTATTTCCTTAAATTTTTTTAGCATAATTATCATAATGTATAAACTGGTTTGAAAGGCAGTTAAGAGAACTGATTCTAGAACCAGACGCCAAGATTTAAATGCTGGCTCCTCCACTTATCAGTTTTGTGAATGGGGTCTGCCATACAGCTTCCTGCCTCAGTTTCCTCATCTGTAAAATGGGAAGAATAATGATAACAGGTATCTCACAGTGTTATTATTAGGATTAAAGAAATACCCAGGGCTTGACACTTGATAACTGTTAGTTACTATCTTTAACTAGACATAAGGACATTTGCAAGCCCTCTCTGAAGGATGAAGAGCTGAATAAATTGTCTAGCAAAATTACTCACGCCACTCAACATAAATTTTAAGGTTACAAAAAACAATTCCTCAAGTTTCTGCACAATGAAATGAAGCACATTGTATTGCCCTATGCAGTTCTGTAGCAGGGCAGACTGATTTGTTTATTACTACACTGTTTCAGCAAAGAAACTAAATGAGTAGGAGTGGAGTGGCTGTAATTCCCTTGCTGTGGAGGTAAGTTTCAGAGACTAATGAGGCATCAGGTCCTTCCCCCGCCCCCACCCCCCCAGCAGTATCCACTTTATCCCATCACTGAGGATGGGCTATACTCTCATTGTCTCCTGAGTTCGGAGGTTAGAGTCTGTGGTGGCCACAACTCCTATCTCACTCCTCCTGTAACTACCACCTTTTGTCTAATCCACTTGCTCTATTATATGATTCTAGACCAAACTTTTCCAGAAAGGCTTTCTTAATACCGAAAGTCTCCATTCCCATGTGCATATGTAGCAAGAATGAATTTCAGCTCCAAGTTTAGGGCAGGGAAAGGCTTTTTCTATATTGATTTCTGGATATGAGGCCATGTCTGCCACTGCTGGGTTGTCTCTTATTCATGACTGAAGGCCTTTTCCAGCAGGACAGTCATTCAAGCAAGCAGCATCCTTCAGACACTCTCATGCCCCTTTTTTAAATGCACAAGGAATCATTCTGCCTCTCTCATGCCACAATGAGTGCCAAGAAATCTGGTGAGACTTTCTTAGGCCTGTCACCTGAGTGAAGTGGCAAGCCTGGCTGTCAAATTCCCAGTATAACTGGGGTTTCTATTACCTCCTACCTGTGCCCAATGCCTACGAAAAGCAGGAGTAAGCCATGGTATTTCTGTACTCCTTGCTCCCTTCAACCCCAGCTGTCTACATTCCATGGATCTTTCCTGGTCTCTACATACAAGAAGTTTTTGACATCATAAATTTAAACCTTAAACTATTACTTGGGCATGGGTAATAGTTCTCTACATACAAGAAGTTTTTGACATCATAAATTTAAACCTTAAACTATTACTTGGGCATGGGTTCATGAGATTAAAAAATCTTTGAAAGACCTTTATTTAATCTCAGATAAAGATGGGGTCAAGACAGATTAGACAACATGCAAACTCCAGGAATTTTGAAACTGAAATAGCTAAGGAAATATGAGATGGTTCAACAAATAGGCAGTTAATTCAGGTGAAGTTAATGAATCTGGTAGAAAATAATCTTGTCCATCATGTTTCAAAAATATACTATTGTTTTAAATAATACTTTTGCCTCTGAGTTTTTCATATGAATGTAAAACATCTAACTGAAACTAAAAATGTGTTGTTTACACCTTGATAGCTCCACAAATACTTAACATTTTGTAAGGATGGGTTAATGATTACTAGACAAAACCCTTACCCATGTGCATATCACTGATGATTGATAAATGATAAATAGATGAAAAGGGAGGTAGGGAGGAAAAAAAGAGGGAGGAAGGAAAGGGGAAGGAGACAGAGAAAAGGGAGAAAACGGGAGGAAGGGAGGGAAGGAGATAGAGAGGGAAGAAGAAAGAGGAGAAAAAGAATTTAGGACTATTCCTGGAACAAAAAACTCCTACTAAAGATCTAGGAAAAGTAAAGGTCTGCTGTCATTAAGTAAATTTTCTGAAAAACCAGTTTATTCATTTTATCCTGTATGGTCATCTCAGTGGTCAAATTTGCCAGGCAATTGCTTAACTCCACTCGGGTTTACCTTTGCAAACAAAGTTACTGGGTCAACATAAAAAACTCAAACAGTTTCAAAAGTGGGATATTTTGAAAGCATTTGTTTGCTAACACAAATATACCTTATGGTTAACTATTTAGTAGAAATTGATTTCCTCAAATTTGGCCCAATTATTTGATGAGTTTAAGACAAAACAGCGTCAGCAGCACTCAGACTATTAAAACATGGTTAAAGTGTAAAAATCAATCATTGATCTCAAAATTTTCTTCAAAGTTTTAGTAGCACATGCTGTCTTTAGCACTGTATTTTTAAAAAGTGAGCAAAGGTCAAGATTAAGTCATTCTCAGCTACTTAAAATAATGGCATTATATAACATGTTTATTTAATTTCTGCAATATAACCTCACTAAATCATCAAACTATGACTTTAATGTTTTCCTGCTATTTCTAAGGCTCATCAGTGCTTCCTTATTTCAGATCTATCATCATCCAGAACTGGAAATGCATAAGGAACCTCAAATTTAAATTTGAATTACATAACTGAATAAATGTTTTGTCCCTTAATTTCTTTTCAATAAATCAAATGAATATAAAGTAATAACCTTATACAAAAAAATGAAAATTACTTTTGGATGGCATCCTTTTGGAGACAGACCTAAGATAAAATGTTACAGCAGGCTTTAAGTACCACCAGGGCTGGATGAGTCTTTAAAATAATAAAATTTGTGTTTTGGGTCTTTGATATTTTAATATTCCACCCCCTTTTTAAGAGGGCAAAGCCATTTCTATAGTGGTGAAGTTCTCAAATTCTGTATAAGCAAGAAAAATCAGAGATTTATTCCCTGACGGTAGTATCAATCAACTACAACTGAATGGTTTCACTTGGAACTAAACTGCACATTCCATCTTTGGCTGGGGAAATTTGTAAAATACTGGATTCTTCAAATTAAACAAGGAGAAATCTGATGAGATCAGTAAAAACATTTGATTACCTATGTATGCTAAGTTAGATCTGCCTTACTACTTATGTGCTGTAAAGTGTGCCAAATGCACATACTGTATCAACCACTGCCTTCTGAGCTCAGGTAGCAATTACTTTCTTAGTCTTTTATTATCAATTACTGCTTGTTTTTACTAATTCTTATTTACACATGTGAGATTTATATCAGAATCACTGACAATCTTCTTGAAGACACCTACCCTTTGGGAAACGGTTATGAATAAATACTTTCACAAATACTTGTCAGTTCATTAAGCAGCTTACTTCCCAAGGACTACAGTGATCTGATGGAGAACAGCAGTAGCTGAAAGTAAAAAAGGTAGTGGTCCTGATGTCATGGATCCAATCTCCTCAATTACAAAGCCAGAAAACTGGCTGTGAGTTATTCTGCCTGAATCTGCTCTGAACCCTCACATTATGCCTGGCTAGTAAAGCTCCCAGAAGCCACCAGGTCACGACTGCACTCCATTCAGCCACCCCTGTCAATTTACGCATCACACATAGATGCGCACAGACTAACCTTTCCTTTACACACAGCGCTCCTCCCTGCTGCCATACACAGACTTTTTCTACCCTTTACATCAAAGTAAGGAAAGAAAAGAAAAAAGAAAAAAAGAAAAGAAAAGAAAAGAAAAGAAAAGAAAAGAAAAGAAAAGAGAAAAGAAAAGAGAAAAGAAAAGAAAAGAAAAGAAAAGAAAAGAAAAGAAAAGAAAAGAAAAGAAAAGAAAAGAAAAGTAAGCAAGCATCATCTTCACACTCCGGACAAAATTTGACATCAGATGAGGAATTTAAGGATGGTATGGAAATCTATTGTGGTGAATCAGAAAATACGCTGATTGTAAAATAATATTTGGAGGTGATCTTCGATTCTTTCAACAGATATTTACCGAATGCCTTATTTCGCACTTGGGGGAATAAAAAACAGAATCTGCTTGTTGTTTTCAAGGAGCACACATGTAATAGCTGTTATTGCCGGGCCAGAGAGCACTAAAGGTGGGCCAGGGCTTACCCTTGAGCATGGCCAAACCACCACCTGCTTCATGTCCAATGGCTACAAATAAAGCTTGCAGGTTATAAAACTTAAGTATATCTGTTTGAGCCAAAACACAAACTACTTAAAAAAATTTTCTGTGCTAAATTTGTTAAAATTCTCTTGCTTTTGTTTCCTTTGCTTTGTGAGTTGCCTTATTAACACTTCTAGTAAATTCAAAGTTTAGTGGGTTTTTTTTTTTCTGCTAGTAGTTGCTCTGAAATAAAAATAACCAAACCTTTTCTGTTCTAATTAACAAAAGACAAATTATTTACCTTCTACCTGTCTTCAATGGCCGATTTCCCAGTTTTTTCTAATTTTGAGATTTTACACTCTAATGATCCCTTTATAGCCTGTTATCTTCACTTCTTAAAGTAGTTCTTTAATATTTACATGTTTAATTGGTTAAATATTTATTTCATTTTTCCATTCTGGAGGTCTTTAATCTGTTGGTAAACTGATGCAGTCTACAATTTTTTTCTAGGATGGGTTTGTGAGATATATACTATGAGCCCTTTTTATCTGACATCGTTTTACTCAGACAAGAATGACAACAGGGTAGTTTTTGGATTTATGAATAATCATTTTCTCACTGAACCTCTATAACCTGACATTTAAATGCCACAGAGGAAAATTCTTAAGATAGTCTGAGTTCTATTTTTCTTTCACTGAATTGCTAAATATATTTTCCTTAATTCATTAACTTAAGCTCAGTCTCAATAAAATCATAATAGGCCTGGGACTATAGTATTGTCCAAAGGTAGCATAATTTCATGAGGAGACGCATAGTAGGTAGAATAATGGCCTCCAAAAATACCCCTGCCCTAATCCTTGAAACCTGCCAATAGTTTACACGGCAAAGTTAAGGCTGCTGATCAGTTAACCTTAGAATAAGATTATTTTTTGGAATATCTGGGTGGGTTCACTGTCCTTACTTCACATGAGTCCTTAAAAAAGGAAAAGGGAGGCAGGGGAGGTCAGAGGGAGAATTGAGGACTGAAGTTGTAATAATGTGACATGCAGAGTTGGCCCATGGCTGCTAGATCTGAGATGGAGAAAGGGTCTATGAACCAAGGAATACTAAGTAGTTTCTAGAAGATAAAAAAGGCAACACATCCTCTTTTACAGCCTCCAGAAATACATCTCCAACACATTAATGTTAACCTTAAGAGACCTATGCTGAGAACTTTGGCTTGTAGAACTCTTAAGAAAATAAATTTGCATTGTGCTTTGAATGGAACAAGTAAAATAGATGGAGACTCAAGTAGGGTAATGAAGGAAGGCCTCAACAGGAGACATTTAAACTGAGACTTAGAAGCTCAAACAGCCATGCCACGTGCAGGTGAAGGCATCTTAGGCCTGGTAACAAATATCTGTCTCTCTGACATGTGCTCTGACATGTGCTCCACCACCTGAAAATTCTCTCTCCCCCACTCGTCTCACTGAAATCTCACCATTTGAAGGCAGCTGGGATGTATTCCTCCATCCTCAGCATTCTGTTCACAATTATTTTTCCCTTATCCATCCACCACCCCTAGTATCCCGCTTGCTTTGGGAGGTAAAGCAGTCACTGTCACTGCCGATGCCACAAAAGGACCAGGCCTGAACATGATTTTACCTCTCGGATTATTTCAAGTGGATCGGACACCTCTATTTGTCCAAGCCAAGCAAAGCTTAAAACTTGTTTTGAATGTGGGGCAAATGCAGATGTTTTTGGCTGGATGTTAACCTGTACTACTATGATAGCTATTATCTCCAAGTTGGGAAAACTAAAGATAAATTTGCCTAAGTTACTAAAGGGGAAGCTGGTACTCAAACCAGGAAGTTTTCCTCTTAAACACTACTCTAGGGTTCTCAGTAGTTCCTTAAATTTCTCAACCAGCTAGCTGGTACCACGTGGTGACTTCCAACAAGTCTTCAAATTGGAGTCTGCACATTCCTGGGGCCTACAGACATGAACTACACAGACGTGTAGTTTTGAGAAAGCAAAAATTGCCATAGCAGCTTCTCTATGTTGTTCTCTAACCTGAGAAGGTACCTGGTTTTCCCTCAGCTTTACTATGAACATTTCCTTACACCACAAACAATATTCTTGAGACATATTGGCCTTACATGCTTTGTCCTAAAGCATCAAAAAGACAATTCAGAATTTCATCAAGGCCCAGTCTATCAGTGTAAGGCTTCTTTGTATTCCTGACACCTTCTGCTAGTCGTGAAACTTAAAAGTTAGAACACCATATGGTATTTTGGTACACACTGTGACATTTTAAGAATGCTAAATTGCTGGAAAACTAAAAAATGTCTGTGTGTGGGGGGTGGGGTGGGATTTGAATTTAGAGAACAGAGAAGAGTGATAAAAGAAAATACAAGACAAAGCCTTACTTCATCCAATCAACAAAATCATGTTGAGAACCTGTCACTAAGCAGTCACATCAAGCTTACCTTACTTGGTACCAGTTTGGCAAGTGCACTCCTTTACCCTGATAGTCTGAATGTCAGTTACTCATTTTGTGAGATCCAAGTTTAACATTTACTTCCAACATCACCAAAACACTGCCACACAAATGGAACATAGAAGGGAAGGTTTTCTATTTTCCTGAAGCTTCAGACATTTAAGTTTTCATTCTTGCTAGAAGATTACTAGATACTGTGAACTATTTAGTCAGTCTCCTACTCACCAACACTACTTGAATCCCTTCTGCCAGATGTTTGATTGTTAATCAATCATTGTAAAGTACCTTAGTGATAATCTATTACTAGACCTTTCTTAAGTCCAGTATGTCCTTGATGACCAAGGTCTTTGGTTTTCCCTGTTAACCTCCACTGAACCAGTCTCATTTAAGCAGTCCTATTCACCTGTGGGCATTTCCACTCGTTTATGCAAGACTTACTAAGTAAATTCTATGTGCTGAGACAGTTTCAGGTGCTGAGTATGTATCAATGAACCACTTTTAAATCCCTACCTTCACAAAGCATCCTAGAAGGGAGTGGGGGCACAGGATTTTAAAAAGAGAAGACGCCAATTCAGGTTCGGGGAAGGGCCTCAGATTCTGCATTTCTAACGTGATCCCAAGTGAAACTAAACTACTAGTCTTCTATTAGGAAAAGTGACCTGGAGAAAAAAAATAGAGAATGTAGTTGAGAACTAGTTTGATCTGGTATTTGTGCAGAGACTAGAAGCAGGATTAAATCACATAGCTGAGAGGGTAGTTTTTCCAAGCAAAGAGAAGAGCAAGTGCAAAGTTCATAAACAAAGTCAGGCTGGAGTTGAGTGTTGATGAGGGGAGACGGAGCAGTTTAAGGTCTTACACAGAGGATTGAATGAGCTGGGGGGCTAATTACGTTCTATATTCTAATTAAAAGTGGTCTATACTATTACCACAGTACTGGCAAGGGCAAAGTCAGTTCAGAAACATTCAGAGCATGGAAGAAACTACATCCCTTCCATTTAAAATTCTAAATTATCAAAGAACATCTTGATGTTTGATGGTACAAATTTGACAGTTCTTTGGAGGACTAGAAAATCATTTGCCCAGAGTGACCCATAGACCAGTGTGGCCACTAATTTGAACCCCCAAGGAGATCCACGTCCAGCACAAAGGTAATTACGAAGTTGGTCTATGACTTGAGCAGAAGAGTTACTATTTACTACATAAAGTTGGAAGAAAAAGCCTGTGGATTCAGAAGCAAATTTAAGGTTGGCACCAGTCAAAAGGTTTATGCCAAGCAAAATAGTCATGAAAAAAGTATATAAAACATGAAATGTGTATTCTCTACTCCTATTCAGTGTGCCACCTCCACTAATTCAAGGTACTGCTTTGATGTGCTGCATTCATATGGCTCATCATTTTGGATGATCTTAAAACAGTTCAAAATCAACCAATTCCTCAAATGCTGGTCTTCCTATCACCTAGCCCTACTCACTTTCGGGATTCATTCTCATGCACCTGAATTAAAGTTCCAGTACTCTGTATTTTGAAAAGTATCTTTGGGTAATTATAATGCCCAACTGTGGTTAAGAACCTTAACTTTTTAAACGTATAACCACTCTAGATTCCAGCAATGGTATTCCCTGAACACGGCCTTTGCATTCTGGACTTTGTTGAGGACTTTTAAGGTACCCAGTGGTCCAAGCAGCATACCTCCTCAATCTAAATAGGCAATTTTCATCTAGTCTTGACTTTTTTTTTTAAAAGAACTTATTTATTCATGAGAAACACAGAGAGGAAGAAACACAGGCAGAGGGAGAAGCAGGCTCCAAGCACAAAGCCCGACACAGGACTCAATCCCAGGACCACGCCCTGAGCCACCCAGGCATCCCTTTTATCTTCTTGACAACATTCTAAAGTCCAGTTTACCCCCATCTGCTGGTATTCCCACATAGGTTACACTCAACTAAGTACAGAAGGATTCCTTTAAAGTTTGAGTGGAACTTAAGAATCTCTGAATGTCATTTAGTCTAATTAAACACAATAGTATCTGTAACAATTTCATAGCATATATACTTTTTATAAACAAGCATGTACACTAGTACATGCTCATTTTCCACTAAGCGTACACATTAAATTTAGGCATGCATTAGTAGAGACAGCTTATTGAACATTTGGTTTGGCATCAGTTGCTACCAACCTCAAGTTTTTGTTTTGCCTCCATACCATAAAATACTTGCCCTGTTAAAGACAGCCCATAATTATATTGGCATTTAATTATTTTTTTTAAAGCATTCAAAACTGCACAGGGCTAGAATTATTGCTTTTTAGAAGTGCTTTACTGGCCACAAGCAATGTTTATCTTAAAAATCTTGATTTTCATCTTATTTTTAAAATACTAGAAATTGGGGATGCTTCGGTGGCTCAGTGGTTAAGTGTCCACCTTCCGCTCAGGGTGTGATCCTGAAGTCCTGGGGTCGAGTCCCACACTGGGCTCCCTGCATGGAGCCTGCTTCTTCCTTTGCCTAGGTCTCTGCCTCTCTCTCATGAATAAATCAATCTTTAAAAATTACTATAAATTGTACAAACTGCTGAACATCTCAGTTTGTTTTAAATACAGTACAAATCCATTAAAAAACAATCTGTTACCAAATATTTAGGTATTTATTAAAAGCAATGGTTTAGAACTTTACACACTTTGGTTTCCTCTCTCAGCTTGAACTTCAATGCAATCAATAGGTTTAAAAAAAGAATCCCAAGAACAAAACAATATAAAACTATTAACATGTGGACAGTATCTCAGTATAATCAAAATGAAGATGCCACATACTTAAATTAATATCTCCATTGGATTTTAAGTGCCTATGATCTGTTACTTAAAAAAAAAAAAAAAAAGTGTACTTGGAGCCCTTATCACATTTTTAAGTTAATAATACCAAAAACTCAAATCTCCCAATCAAGTAAATTCAAACAGAGGAAGAAGACCTTTTGTATAGAGTAATTACTGACTTGGGTTTTTAATCCAAAGTCCATTTATGTGTCGTTATCTTTGCAGGTAAATATTCCTGATTTCACTTCATCTGTAAAATTAAGATATAAATGCTTAAAAAAAAAAAAAAAAAGATATAAATGCTGATGCCACAGATACTGAAGTAAGGTAATACAAGAATAAATCACTTCAGTACCCATTCCCAACTTCCCAACTACCTCCAATTGTTAAGCAAAGATGTTTGGATTATTTATAGTAACAAAAAACACCAGAAAAACTGCCACAACTAAGAATAACCTTGAAATTTTTATTTCAATATGCTCATTCTGGACAATTTCTTAACAAACAGTGTTGAAATATGTAATTTTATTTATTTACATTAAACGCACCAAAACAACTCAAACAGGACTAAATTGCAAATACATAAGTATGACTCTGTGAAAGCCGTGCCTGTTTAAATTACTAGAAAAAGAAAACCAAGCCTTCTTTAACAATTTTCCTACAGTCCTAGAATTCATGGGATACATCCATCTTAGTTGTCTTTTAAAACTCACAAGGACTATTACAGTCAGAACTGAACTTAACAGAAAACTACAGTAATTCAGACTTAAAGCAGTGTAAGCTAAATGACCTCTAAGCTGAAGAATAATCTGCAAAGACTCAGGTAGACATGATAATATTTTTAGTTGGGACACCAAATACTGGCCTTGTGTAATTGGGACTCTCCTTACCTTTACTGCTCAGCTAAGAGGGTAATTTTCTAATGCTAGACAACTACACCATAGTTGTCAGTTACTAACAGAACAATATTTCATCAAATACACAATAAACTTGAAATGTAACACTGAATTTTCTCCAGGCAATTGCAGGTTGCATTTTGTCAGGAATCATTCTGTAGGGCTCTTCAAACTACAGGGGAAAACCCAAGTCTGGCTTGTTCTGCTTAGACAGGTTTGCCTGTAAAATGAAGATCTCAAAGTTTTTAGTAAAATCACTACTTTGCAAGCAACTGTGAAAAATAATTTGTAAAGCTTTAAGTGCTTTCCTCTTAAACAAAGACTAAGAATCATACATGCAGAACATGCAAAAAAGTATACTTATTTTTTTCCTGAAAATAGTCTTAAGATTAATACTTACAAGGTTAAAAACACAAAAAAGGTTAGTTTTCTCCCCCAGCTCAATTAGAGAGGAGGCAGGCAATTATCAACTACAGTGTGTTCAACTTGTATTCGCATGGCTTTTTGTTAGCCCTACTTGAAAACTAAGTTGTCATGTCTAATAAGACTATCCTAACAGAATCATCAAGAACATAAACTTTCCCACATTTAAAACCAGAAACAAAAATTCAATTCCTAGTAAACCCTGGATAACATCAGCTTTACTGCCAACTCTAGAAGAAAACATATACCCATCTATTAACTTGTTTATTAGATGTGAAGCCTAATTAAGGTCTAAATGGAGTTCTTAGGTTCACCATCTAGAGAGAAAGAGTTAACCATTCAGGATCTTACTATAATCTGACATTTTAGCATATGAAGGAATCCTCTGGAAAGCTTCTTATCAACAGTAATGCTACTGTATTTCCTCCAAAAGCTTTAAAATATAACTATATGGTTTGGTACATGTAAACATATTTTTTCCAGTAATCACCAGAGCACCTCATTCTACACACTACTATCAAACATGCTAACATTAACTGGATTTTGAGAACATCTAGTTTAAAGTAGTTGTCATTAATTAATCAAAACTATTTTAAGATCTCCTTCAAAATATTTAAGAAGTCTAAAACAATTATATTTCTATTGTATAAATCACTGCACAATTCTTAGTATTTTCTTTCTCTCTGGAAAATTACCTTTTAATAATCAACTCCAGAACTATGAAACTCTTACCTTTCTATTCGGGAATCCATGATTAAATTTCTTAAAAAAGGGTTAGATGTTAAACTTTCCATGTTAGACTATGTAATCTATTTTTAAAAAGGCATCTTCTAAATTTACCAGATGATATAATAAGTTTAGTTACAGAAAATTTACTCCATATTACTAAGTTAACAGCTTTCCTCCAAAATCCAGCTTGGACACAATTTTAACAACAGATCCTATAAAATTTTGACGGTTCTCAAGTTAACCCACATTTTTCTACACAGGTGAGACAGACACAGGCTAGGCACAAAACATAGGAAAGAAAAGGCAAACATGTTGGATAAAGTACTGTTCACTGGCCATTGCTTGGGTTTTACTCCAGTGACAAAGTCACAGAAGCCTAAACCAACTATCGTTGTTGCAAAAGTCTGGTTTTTGAAGGAAGAAGGATAGCAATAGTAGTACAGACTTAGAGATACACTAATTTCAGACTCCCATGCACCTATACTCTTGGCATTATAGACATGTACTCATACATAGATTTGTCACTCCATTTAGCACCAGTGTCTTATTTTCTTTTGAACTCTCATTTTTTTAAGTTCCAGAAAGCTAAAGACAGTCTAAGGACCACTAGCAGTTTATACAACATAAATTACTAAGAAAACTAGCACGTAACCAGTTAACAGTTACACATTAAGAACACTAGTACTGGTTAAACAGTATGTTTACTGGAAACACAAGACAACCCCCCCCCTTCCAAATGTTAACATGTCTAAAAACCACCAACCAACTCCCACAACTTTCTTTATACAATGCTTTAAACAGAATACTCTCACCAAATTTACTGATTTTTTTCACCAAATTTAAATATACAAGTAACAATTTATTACCTTTTAAGATTAAGACATTGCAAATACCATCTCCAAAAAAGCAAAAAGCAATATCCTAACTTTGCAAAATAACACCGTAGTATTAAAATTTTCTTTACAGACATAATTGAATACTAAGTAAATAAATCTAATCAGACAAAAAAAAAATATAGTAAAAGCTCAGTCAAATCTGACATGCAACTTCAGAGGTGGAATGTTTTAGCACAAAATTATGACAAAACTTCATTTTAAAGAAAAGTTGTATATACGAATTTCACACTGAGGAGATAATTAAAATTACAAAGAATTGCCTTTTTTTTTTTTTAATACTTTATACTTCTGGAACATTTTAAAGTAGAAGTCGAATCTTCAGTAATATTTAATTTTCACAATCTTCTGGTCACAATCCCCACCAAACTCAACAGGCCGGGACAAGTGCAATACCATACAGAAACACAGCATTGCAACCGATCCCAACCTGTGTAGAAAGGGGTTTGATTTTCCCTTACTTTTCTACAGACTTTTCACTACCACAGTCAGTTTTGCATGGATTTGCACAGCAGAATATCACACAGCTGGATGCAAACCTGCAAAACTAACCATAGAACAGTGTTCAGTAACTGGACAGTTTGACTGGGCGACAGGCCGAAGCTGGAGTTCTACAGCTAGCAGTACTTTAAGTGCTCATAATGCAGTAGATAACGAAACACTACCTGCACTATAAGCACTTTAGTGCTACAGAAGCTGTCACGTCAGAGACACCAGGCAGATTCTACATCGATACAACAAAAGTACACAAAATTAGTAAAAATCACTTGAAGGTAATAGCAGGCCACCATCAGTTTTGCATAGATTTGCACAACTACATTCTTCTTGTAGTGCAACTATGCAAAACTAACAGAGGACTGCAACAAAAAGCATTCACACACCTATATACTCGCTTGGCTTGGATTATTGGATGAAAACATAACTTCTTATGCCAGAAGGAGCACTTAGGGCAGTAGATGCTAATCTACTTCACTATCTGCACTAGATGCACCTTAGAACAAAAAGCACTCAGCAGCAGCAGGCCCTGCGCTTGAAAGCCCACCCTGGCTTCCCGAGGCAGCTGTCACCATAATGCTACAAGTGCCTTCACTGCAGTAGATGCACATATCACTACCTGCACTGTAAGCACTTTGACATTATTCTGACTGGTCACAGTCTTCAGTCTTACAAGGTGATGTTCTGTTTGGTCCTGCTAAATCTGAAATAAATAATTAGATAGAATAACACCTCCAACTCTTAAGAGCTAGAAAACAGACAAAATTCAGTACAGTCCCTAGTGGGGAAGAGAAAAATGAATGATCTCATCAAACCTGCAGGTTTCATTCACAAACACATTTAGACCTTAAAAGTAAAAAAGAATAATCGTTTTCATAAGACAATCTTAACCATCCATTCTAAAGACTGTCAGAGAAACTGGTGGCTCTTCTTTTACCTGGAGGTTCCCAAAGACATACTCAAAAAAAAAAAAAAAAAAAAGTCAAGATTAGACTGCAAATGAATGAGAATTAGATGAACTGGGCAATCTGATTCATGTACCTTTTTAGAGGGAATCTTCATATCCACGTGGCGAAACATTTTTCTTTTCTTCTGTCTTCCAATTAGCAAATACTTGGCAAACTGATCAACAAAATGACTGTGCAGACTGTATTTCAAGTGTATTAGCTGGTTGTACAACTTAAAAACATCCTGTTTAAATGGTTTTGAAGCTTGAAAATGTACTCCAAATTAGATCTATTTTACCACTTAACTTACAGCAGTTCTAAAATTACGTTTTGTAAACTGTGCATCAGTTTCCAAAAACTTACATGGTTATCTGCATTGTACTTTTATTAACTTAAAAATTAGCCAATCCAGAGTTAATTTTCTGGAAAAGGTTAATGAACAAAGTACAGGACACCCATTTCACTCTCTGAAAATCCAATCCCATCTTATTTACTGAAATAAAATATTAAAGAATTTGTCTTAAGGAAAAGTCAAAAGAAAAAAAATTAGAATACACTTACCCACTAGGGAAAACTTTCTTCTCAGCAAGTATCCTTAGAAAAGCTTCTGGTGCAGTTTAGGTCCACGTGTATGACTGGGATGGGGGGTGGGGAAACAGGGAAAAAAAAAAGACAAACATATTTGCTGAAAATTATCATCACCCTCCAGGCCCATATTTAAATTTACTCTTTTCTAACACCCTTCTATCGATTAGTTACATCCATTTGCTAAACCGAGGCTAACGTAGCCAAGCAACACTGGCAGCGTTTAAAAGACCAACAATGTATTACGGGTGAAAGCGTGCTGAGAGAATAAAGTTGAAAAACCCACAGGTACCGGACTCACGTCTTATTTAAAAAGATCCTGAAATACTTCCAGTATAAGCCACAGCAATCGTTAACTCTACAGCTCCGACGAGAGGGAAAGGCAGCAGCCAAAGGACTATTCTTTACTACCCCTCCCCCAATCAAGACCTCGTGGCTGCAAGCCGGGATAAAGAGTTGTTTCCCCAACTGATGTGGTCGGGATGGCATGCGGGTAATTTTTTCTTTCGGTGATACTGCAAGAACGAGCCTGCCCTCTCCAGTTCCCGTCCCCTTTGCTCCGGGCTCCGGAGTAGAAAAGGGAGCGGAACACTCGAGACTGCAAAGTGCCCGCCTCGCTCATGGAGCCCGGGCCGGCAGCACATGTCGCACAAGGGGGTGCGCGGCCCTGCGGTTCCCCGAGCGGCCGCCAGGGGGCGGTGGGTCAGAGCCGGGCCCTGCCGGACGCGGCAATCCCCCCGCCCCCCCCCAACACCACCCCGTTTCCCGGCGGCAGCCGCGCGGCGACCGGCGGCGCCGAGGCCCGAGCGCGGCGGGGACGCGGGCGCGCCGCCCCTCCTTTGTGTCCCCCGCCCCCCCCCAGCCCGGCCCAGAGGGGCGGGGGCTCCGCGACTGCGGTGCCCGTCGCACGCGGCCCGAGGCCTAAGCCGGGAACAATCGGCGGCGGCGCGCAGTCGCCGCCATGTCCCCCGCCCTCACCCCCGCGCAGCCCGCCCCGCAGGAACATGGCGGCGCGGCCGCCGCTCCCGCCGAGCCGGGCCGGCCCTCCCGCGCCGCGCTCCCCGCCAGCACACGGGCGAAGGCGGCCCCACGCCGCCCCCGAGGCCGGCCCCGGCCTGCTCGGCGGGCCACGGCCCGGGAAGTTGCGAGCCCAGCCCGGGGGCTGCCCACGCGGGTTAACAAAGCCCACGCGGAGTGGGGGTGGCGTCCAGGCCGCGCCGCCGCGAGCTCCCGCGCCCTCCGCCCACCCTCGCGCGCACAAAGTTTGGGGGCCGCGGGCTCCCGCCCACGCCACGCCGCCCGCCAGCGCGCAGGTACCTCGTGGGCGCGCCCCCTCCCGGCCCGCGGCCTGCCCCATGTGCCGCTGCCGCCGCCGCCGCCGCTTTGTTCTGGAGGCGCTTTAACTCTCGCCCCCGGGAGAAACTTTCCCTTCCCGGGGACCCCGCGGCCCGCGTGCGCCCCGGGCCCCGGGGGGGCGCGGGCCTCGCGCGTCCCCTCCCCGAGGGGCCATTGTGTGCGCCGCGCGCCCACCCGCCCGCCGGGCCGGCCCAGGCAGGGTCCGCGCGGGTCCCGGGCGCGGCCGCCGCGCGCGCGCCGCCCCCTCCCACCCTCGCCTTCCCCGGCCCGGCCCGGCCCTGCCCCTGCGCCAGCCCGCGAGCGAGCGAGCGACGGGGGCAGCAAGTCGCGGCTGCCACACGCCGGGGCGGCCAACGGCCCGAGACCCGCCCCGGCCCCGGCCCCGGCCCCGGCCCCGGCCCCGGCCCCCGGCCCCCGGCCACGCCGCCGCCGCCGCCGCCACGCTGCCCCGGGCCGTTCCGCCCCACCCGCCCGGCCGCCCGCCCTCCCTCCCTCCGGACGGGGGCCGCACACAACAGGTTTCACTCACTCGGCGGAGGGGCGGGCAGACTCACCAGGAGGAGTAGCCGCCACCATCTTCGCCTCGCCCGCCGCGGGCTCTCGCTCCCGCCTCCCCACCCGCCTCCGCTTTACTACGACCGGAGGCCCCAGGCCGGGGGTGCGGCGGCCGGCCCGCCCCGCCACGGGGCTTCGCGAGGGGCGCGAGCCGCGGCTCCGCGGCGGGGGTCGTCCCCACCCCCTCGGCCTCGCCCGAGGGCGCGAAGTGGCGCGAAGGCGCAGGTCGGGCGGCGACGGCAGCACCTCGAAGGGCCATGTGGGTGAATGAAGGGCGGCGGCTCCCGCCTCAACGTAAATACGGACAAGCCCCACTCCCTCATTAGCATAAAAAACAAAGTACTTCCGACCTCCCCGCCCGCCCGCCAATCACCGCAGGCCCCGCCCACGGCGGCTCGGGCGAAGCGGCCGGGAGAGCGGGAGCCGGGAGCCGGGAGCCGCGCCGCGCCGCGCCGCTCAGCGCAGCTCAGCGCGGCGCTGCCCTGCCTCTCGGCGGCCGCGCTTCCCCGCCGCCCGCCCACCGCCGCCGCCCGCCGCCCGCCGCCCGCCGCGCGGAGCGCCTCGCCCGGACACCTCGCGCCACGCCCCCGGCACGCCCTCCGTTAACTAGCTCTGCGCGCGTGCAGACCCCCGCGCGCCGCACACCCTCCGGGAAGCGCACGCTTCCTGCGGCTCCGCGGGGGCTCTGCCCCGGCCGGGCTCGACGTGGGCGCGACGGCCTTACTGGCTACTGCTCTGCCTCGCCCACCGTGGGTCTCGGTGGTAATTAGGGGCCTGCTTCGCGCCGACACGCACCAAAGACCAATAAAAGCCAGCGGCTTACTCTCACGTTGAGGCCGGACCGCTCCGTGCACACAGGTCGTCTTCGAGCGGAGGCGACTGCTGTGCGCCCGGGACTCGGGGATACGCACCTCGGGGAAACGCGCTTCCGTAAGGCGGCCGCGTGCGAGCCCCGGAGGGCGGTGGCGGCGGCGGCGGCGGCGCGGCGGCGCGGCCGCAGGACCCGACCCTCCTCCCCGCGCAGCCCGCTGCGCTGGGCGGCAAGGGCTGGCTCTGCTGCGCCGAGGGCCGGGCTCGGAAGGAGCCTCGTCGCCGGCCACGACGCCCAGAAGAGGAGCCCACCCGGGAGCACCTCCCTCTGCGCGCTGTGGTTTAGGAAATTCCAGAATTCTCGGAAACGTTGATTGTCAAAAGAAGTGAGGGTTCCTAACATTGACTCCCAGTACAGTAATTTTAAGTTGGTTCTAAACAATCCAGTAAGTACTTAGTGGAAAGCACACACCACCGTTTCGTGATTTTACGAGTCAACTGTGAAAACCCTGTTACCAGAAGGTGTCTGTGACGTCCAAGTGTTAAAATCGCCGGCATTCAGATCTCGGTGGTTCTGCTAGTATTTACTATCTTTCTGACTCATCTTGTCCTGCTTTGCTTGATCAAATTCAATTGTCAAACTAGACATATAGAAAGGAAAGGATTAACTCTTCTATTTGCTACTCTTTTACATAAAAGACCTGTTTTTCTAGACATTTTTTTGGGGGGGGGGGGCTTTTACACATCAAAATAGGTGGCCAAATCTGAAATTTCACGATATTTACAATAGCAGTCTTTCCACAGTGGTCATTTATGAGACTTTCAAAGGAGAAAGCGGATTGCTAATTTTCTTTAAAGTTTGTATTTACATTACTTTTGACCAGCATTGACTGATAAGTCAATTCCTTTTTTTTTTCTTTAAAACTTCATTTTCTGCTTTAAGTTAGAATGGCTGGGAGGAGGGGTGCTTTTGAGTGTTCATTACACTCTGAATCATGGGAAATCCCACCTATACACAGGTTTCTTAGCAGGAGAGAGTTATTTATCACACAGTTTCTTTCCAATTAAAGTCATCACTGCAATATTGCTATTTTTAAAGAGCTGTTTTTAGGCATCTAACAATATTTCTGTGGAAGGCTAACATACAGGTGACTATTTTCTGTGATTACAGTTTGAGAGCTTTAACTCTTAAGTTATACGTTTTTACAGTAATCAGAATTTTGGAAGATGTAAATTCATTTAAACCAACTTACTTGGAAATCCCAGAAAGTTTCACAATTAGTAGATTGCATTTTATTTTTAAGGGGCTCACTCACACTTCCTTTCAAAATTAAGAAACAAATTGTGGGTGTAATTAGAATAATTGAAAACTTTTCAATCCTAGTGAATTTAAAGATTACCCAACTTGGTACTATTATTATTATTATTATTACTATTTTAAGTCACTACTAACTAACTTGAAACTCACTCTTCTCATTTCAGGGGCCACACCTAGGGCCACAGCTAGGTGTACTTTATCACAAAAGTAAAGATTTTGTGATTATGATTTTAAAGATCAGAAAACACTTCTGGACCACTAACAAATGCCTTCTGCAACCAAGGAATGTAAAAACAAAGCTATCTGAAATGCCAAAGTAGACACACAGCTTTCTCAAGTTAGCTAAAACACACGGTACTGTTTTACACAATCCAGAACTTTTCAGATGAAATGAAAAGCTCATTTCAGCATGAGAATATTTGCATTAACTGTTTACATTATATATAACCAGTAGTAGAGAAACAATTTGTATTTTTTACCAGACGCTTCAGTCTTATAGATGGTATGACTTGAGAACATGTAAAAAGTTCTGATCTTATTAATAACATTCAGAATTTTATTCCCTATCTTATGGTATTTGACTATGTCAGTATCAATTGACTTACTGTATTGAATTTTTTAAAGATAAATTCAGTTTAAATGTTCTTGTTCTGTATCATAATTATAGGATTTTAAGAGACTAATGAATCCATAATCTCATTCACGTGAGAGATGTGAAAACTTAAGAATGATGCAGGAATCTAAGACACATACAGCTATTCGTTATTTTATTTTATTTTATTTATTTATTTTTTTTGCTATTCGTTATTTTAAACCTGTATATCTATATAGTCTAAATATTAATTTGGAGATAGTCTGTTAATTGGATTTTGCAATTAAAGATATTTCATCTTTTAGCAGTGTGGCATTTTTAATATGTATTCCTATAGTAATTTGTTATTTTCTTACAGTATTTGAATTTTAAGGGAAAATAAGTTATATCTAAATATCGCTTTGACCTTAGAAAATTAGCAGGTTATAAATCAAGAACACTTGAACTCTTCTTTCACAATATGGCAAACAGTGATCAATGATACTAACTTAATGATGATATTTGGGATTTTTTACAGTATATATTTGTAAATGTCTGAACATACATAGTCTAGTCTTATTAAGACTTTAAAGGCATTCAATCCAAAATAGCAATCATCTATTAGGTACTCGGTATTCTCTGGTACTGATCAAGGTTTTAATAAGGAATAAGACAGAGCCTGTGCTTATGAAAAGCTCAAGAATTATAGCATATTACTGATTATCTTAATATTTCACAAATAAGCCAAAAGATTCAGGTCTTCAGGCTTTTATTTGTTCCTTCCAATGTCTAATAAAATAATCCCACTGATGTCAGGTTATTTTATTTCCTAGGAACTTAGAACATCTGCACTCTCTGTGTGTTATTTGATAGTTGCATATGACATGAATACGTGGATTATTTGCTACAGATAGCATTACAAGGTGCTATTAATGACAATTAATTTTTAGTGAACACAAAGACCACAATCATTTAACCTGATGGTTTCATCTATGATTTCGAAATTAAGAAAATACAAATTATGAAGGGAAAAATGAATGTGTGTGGTTTTGAATAAAGAAGCAACTTGAAGAAAGTTCTTTTTTTTTTTTTTGTATCCTTGAAATTGTCACTGTGGTACTCTGTAGAACCAAATAGAAATAACTGATTATTACTTAAGAAAAGTAGATATACTAGGTACTATTTGTCACAATAAAGAGATAATCTCTACTCTTAAAGAAATTTGGTGTGCATTGATGTTTAGCAATATATGTAAAATTGTATAGCTTCAGAAAACAATATATTTTTAATTAAACATTTAAAGATGATGTATCATAGTAAATTATAGTAAAGTATTTCACTCATTTTTCACTTCACTCATATATATATAACATCAAAATTAGAAGTATCTTATTTTTTATTTCTTGTTTTTAACTTAATTCAGTAGCTCTTTACCTGGCTGTGCTTTACAATCATCCATAGAGCTTTTAAAACATACAAATAGGGGATCCCTGGGTGGCGCAGCGGTTTGGCACCTGCCTTTGGCCCAGGGCGCGATCCTGGAGACCCGGGATCGAATCCCACATCAGGCTCCCAGTGCATGGAGCCTGCTTCTCCCTCTGCCTGTGTCTCTGCCTCTCTCTCTCTATGACTATCATAAATAAAAAAAAAATAAAATAAAACATACAAATACCTCGCCCTTAATTGCAAATATTCCAATTTAATTGGTCAGAAGTGGAACCTGAACATCGTTTTTCTTTTTTTTTTTCTTTTCTTTCTTTCTTTCTTTCTTTTTTTTTTTTTTTTTTTAAATTCCCAGGTCAGGTTTATGCTATGTCAGAGCTGACAATCTCTGGTACTTAGTCCTTGTATTAGATAAAAGCATTTGACTAATCAGTACATTTAGCTGGTTAATTTTGATAGGTGCTTTTGCATGTGTCCATCCATATTACATATGTGGATAGCTGATACACTCAGAGAAACTGTAAGAAACCCACCCAGTGTATTTCAAATCCTTTACCAAAGAGTTATGGGCATAAAAATTTTTAAAAATAGACAATAACTTCAGAAATAATGTTGAAAAACCTATATACATTAACTGTAACAACTTTCACTTACAAGGCATATTGGAAGCTTGCGAGGTGTGTATATTTGCTATCTGGAGTTGCATTTTAATAAGAAATCTACTTAGCATTGGAAGATCATTCCAAATATGTATTGTATTTGAAAAAAATTCTCTGTTGCAGACACACTTATATGTAAGTTCAATTGTTTTTTCTCAATCATTTAGCCGTGAGAAAGGGATACACAAAGATTATCTGGGTCATCTATAATATTTTGAAAATAATGCAAGACAGACAACAAACAGATCCCTGGTAGGAGTAATTACCGAGTGCTAATGCTTTCAATAAATTTTGTTTAATTTCCTAAAAGCTTCTTAGGTTCTGTTTTGTTTATTGCTTTGTTTTGTTTTATTATATATTTCTGGCTTTCAAATATAGATTTAACCTTAATTTATAATTAAGCAAGTTGATTCAGCCGATCGTCTAGGTCCGCTTTGGTAGCTCATAGTTCCAGAATCAACTTCTGATATTGATTATACAATTAACCTCTTCAAGATTGGTTAGAATAACACAGATTTCACAACCGTCATATTATCTTACGTAACTACACTTGAGTACTTAACATTCAGGCCTAATACTTTCTATGTATATCAAAGTGATAAGGAATTATTTTAATGTTATGGAAATTGTAATTGGTTATAGGAATTATAATTATATATACATAATTTGCTTTCTGAAGTCACTTTAATGTGAATATATGAGAATCTGTTCAGATTGAAGGTTTATGATGGTTCAACTGCTTTATTTCTGTAAGTACCTAACCAATAGAGGAACTGATACCGTTATAAAAACACAGAAGTATTATTTCAATGAGACTTCCAATAAAGGGGATACATTTTTGGAAAATCTTGCAAATCAATGCAATTTTGTTCTCCTAAATGCCAGTTACTTAAGCCATTTCCATACACAGGCAGTAAATTTCAATGTATTGGTTTATTTTTCATATAACAGTGTGTAAAACAAGGGAGTATATTACGAAGTTTTGACCAGGTAAAACCAAAACTGAATTGGAGCAAAAGATGACATTTCTGTCTGAAATGATAAAAGTGTAAGGGCCAATTAAAAACATTACAGAGTGAGTATGGGCTGTACACTACAATTGTCCAAAGAGAAATCAGTACCCACCCAAGCCTCAGAAATCCTCCTTGAGAATGTGAATGATATGCTTTGTTTTCTGAGACTATGTGCATGATAGCATTGTTGGTGGTAGGAAGACCAGCTATGTCTGACACATTTGTTTATAAAAATCTCCCCAAAGTATGTAGGTATAAATTTAAAAGTAAATGCTATTAGATTAGCCTTACATAATTAGATGTGCTCAGTGCTAAAATTTGCTTGTGAAATATTTTAGAGCAAATTGTTCTTCTCTGGTTGGGAGGTCATGGTAGCTGTTGTTGATAGCTCCAAGTTAAACTAATCCAAGAGAGCATTTAAAGCCAAGTCAAGATAGAAAGGGATGACGGAAGCTGAAGTTTATGAGCCATAAAAGTCCATGCAGGCTATCAAAATGAGGAAGACCGAGCTCAGGGGATAGGAATGGTGGATGGAAAATAACCTAGAAATGTTGATACTAGAAATACTCTATTTTTCGACCTAAGGAGTGCTTAGTTATTTGGGTGTAAAAAAAAAGTCATTGTTACACACTTATGATTAGTGTATTCTATACCCTTTGTTCTATGTAGATTATCTCTCAATTTCAAAAACAACAATAGGACAGCAATGTCAACAACAGGGAGAAAGGAATCAGTGTTAAGAACCCAAGGCAAACAGAAAAGCAGGTATTGAGATCCATAGAAAGATGATGTGTTAAATACCTGCATATTGTCTGTTACTGGCTTTTGTGTATTGTCTAAATGATTGCATATGGACGAGCCAGTTGCAATTTAGGAATTGGGGACAGAATGGATAAATCACTCATAGATAATATTTAAGAAGCTATTAATGCCTAATATGAGCCAGGAGAGTTGGCTCTTACAACTCTAGCATTAGCTAAGAGAATTCCCTTTTTCAATATTAGATGTTTAAGAGATGACTAACATCTTCTGTTATCTGGGTGAGACAACTGTTTTAATGAGCAATGTTTATATCCACATATCTAACATTAGCTGTAGCAGTTGGTAATGCCAATACCCAGTGTTCAAGAAAGATTAATGCCTAATAGGCAAAAAGAATGAACTATTTTGAAGTCTAATGTATGTTCATCTAAAATAATTACCATTGAATATGTGCTCAAAAAATTGTTGAACTGATCAATGAATGTGAAAGTCCTTTCTGCAGAATCATGAATGCAATTTCCATCTTATGAATGTATCCTTAGAGACATATTTAATAAATAAGACTTATAATTCTACCTGAAAAGGGAGACAGACTCATTTTGGTTTTATTTACACTTATACAAAGGGACTTAGTTGAAGCCTTGGTAGGAACCACTAAGATCTTAGAGATAGGAAGGGACCAGCATTGGGATGCCTGGGTGGCTCAGTGGTTGAGCATCTGCCTTTGGCTCAGGGTGTGATCCTAGGGTTCCGGGATCAAGTCCCATATCAGGCTTCCCGCAGGGACCTGCTTCTCCCTCTGCCTATGTCTCTAACTCTCTCTCTCTCTCTGTGTGTGTCATGAATAAATACATAAAATCTTTTTTTTTTTTTAAAAAAAGGAAAGGATCAGCATTAAGAAACAATGGAGAATTGATACTAGATACTAGAATCTGTCAAGATTGTCAAGCTTTTAAGTAATGAATTTGGAAGTGAGTTGGGACCACTGGATGAAACATTGATAATGGTGGGTGTGAGGGGACTGTAATCAAAATGATGAGGAGAGAGCAAGAGGCAAACAGGGGAGGATACCAGGATTTAACCAGCTGACTCAGGATCAGAGAAACAAAGGTGAGGCACTGAATCTGACACTGGAATCATGAATGGATCTTAGGAAGACACATTTTCTGGGATAGCCCAGTGATTCCCAGAGAACCTGTGGCCCCCAGGCAAAAGTTCTCTGCCTTAAAAAGCATTAGATACTGCTTGCTTCTGCCATCCAGGAGTCATTAGATATCATTTTCTGATATCAAAATTAATTCTTTACAAGTGGGCAAGTGGGCGTAACTCAGCAATGGGCTAGATAGGTTGACAGATCCAATTTCCTGTGGACTCTATACTGTATCATGTGTTCTGGACACAAAACCAAAGTAGGGGTAGAATAAAAATAAGTTTCTAGTAGACCAACTTTTGACTGGAACTCTAAAAGAGATTTAACAGATTGTAGTATATCGTATTTGACTATTACCCAGCTGAATAGCTCATCAATATAATGATTCATTCATATGTATGGGCTAATGAGGGTTTATGATCACTTTCTCTAACTTGGGGAGCTGATACTACTAATGATGTTAACCCTGTTTGGATTTGTCATCATCAGAGCATTCAAATGAAGGGCACCTGTGTGCTCAGTTGGTTGAGTGTCTGACGTTGGTTTCAGCTCAGCTCATGATTTCATGGGTTGTGAGATCAAGCCCCAAATTGTGCTCCGCACTCAGTGAGGAGTCTTCTTGACAATTCTCTCCCTCTGCCCCTCCCCTTGCTCGCTCGCTTTCTTATATAAATAAATCTTTAACAAAGAAAGAATATTCAAATGATCATTAAAAGTGAATATGCTATCGAGCTTATAAAATTGGGGCATGGGAAATGCAAATAAGATATTAGGATTAGAATAGACTCTCCATCCTCCCCCCAACCCCAAAGAAAAGCCTGGGTTCCCTGTGAAACTTTGGAAAACAGGTGAGAACTCAGCCAGAAACAAGTCAATGCAAAGTACCAGTAATCATCACACTGCCTAGTAAAACTGATACAGAGACAAAATTCTGTACCAACTGGGAGTTTCTTCAATATTTCCTTTGAAGGGAGTATACTAATCACTAGAAGTCCTGAATCAACAGGAAAACTGGTAAATAAAGGTTAGAGTGACAGAGCCATTAAGAAATGGAAAATGAGTGGATTCTAAGACAAACCATGAAGGTTGTCTTTTGCAGAGCTCCCCTGGGTGTGCACTGCCCATTCCGATCCTGGAGGCGGACCCTCCCTAATGTCTTTTAATCTTTTCAGGAGCAGAACTTCATAAGTGTACTGTCATATTTGATCTGTTATAGAGTACATTCAAACAATATCAACTAAACTAGGTTCAGAGATTTAGAGATTTAAAACACTCCATATTTTTTCATGTTCGTTTTGACTTGTTAGGAATATGTCTTTGTTACCTAAAAACTGTCAAACTAGGTCGAAAAGTATTGCTAATTTCACATGAGATTACTAGTCATTTGGAATTAGTCAATTTGAGTGTAATGAGGAAAATTAAATAATTTAAATCTGAACATTTCCAAGGCACGAAATTCTCTTGTGGTAAATCTTTAAAAGAAATAATAAGGGCTGTCTATGGCCATACCACTCTGAACGCAGCCGATCTTGTCTGATCTCGAAAGAAATAATAACAAATGTAGTAATAAATAATAAGTAGTAAAACAATACATCATAAACATGTACTTTAAAAAAATCTTACTTTTTCAGTTGCATCAGATTCAATGAATGCAAAGTTGCTATTGTTCTGATTGCTAGAAGAAACGAAAGACAAGAATTATTCTCATATTGCCAATTTTAAACAATAAAGATTGAGAGTATAATATACATAGATTATCCCTTTTGACTTCTCCTGAAGTCTCAAAGGTATCTCATGATCTTCTCAGGTGTCCCGTAAAACATCTGGTATTTGCATAGCTATCTATTAAAGTAGAAACAACATATACTGATTAAAGAATGAAATTTAGAGAAATAAAAACTCATCTGGGAGTCTCAACTGCTCTATTTACTGGCCTGAAATCATGAATACCCTTGTACCTACCAATTTTTTCATCTTTAAGAGAAGAATATAAATAATATCTATTTTATCTGGTTGTTTTTAAGAATTAAATGAGATAATACATGTAGATTATGGACAGTCATAAATGATACACACTGACTCAGTAACTATTTAGCTGTTATTATTACCTAACAATAATATAACAAAATATATTTATGAAAAGATTATTTGCCAACATCTAGGTTCTTCTTATTGTCATAAACATACCAAATTATATTATTATACCTACTATAGCCAGCTTCTCAACACATTCTATTTTATGAATAAATTATAATTGAAAAAACTGTAGTAATTTTTTTGCCATAAAAGTTGCCATTTTACTGCCAAAGTACCTGAAATTCTCTCTATATAGTAGAATCTTCTACATACACACATATATGTTGGATATACAAAACCAGGTAGGTTGTATGTTCATAAAGCAAGCTGAGTAATACATTTGAATGTAGTCATCCAATTAGTAGAAAGAGGAGAGCCTTACTTTCTTCCAAGTCTTTTCTCTTTGGTTTAAGATTCATGAGAATGAAAAATAACTGTAAATTGCCTCTAACTTGATACATTTGCTATGAATTGAACTTGATGTTGTCTCTTTTGGAGCATGATAGAAAAAGTTGTTGTTGTTTTTAATTTGATGGGCCAAATCCAGTGTTTAGTAATGAATGAATGAATGAATGAATGAATGAATTCATTTATTCAGTCAACAAATAATTCTTGAGTAACATACAGAAATGTAAAACACAGAGGGCTTGTTTTCAAGACTACCCTTAGAATGGACATGTGTACAAGTATTGTGTGGGAAAAAAGCCAGCACAATGCCTTGCAGTGAGAAGATGCTAGATACAGGGTTTCTTTGTATGTGTCTATACATTTTTAAAATAAGTATACAAAAAGTGGATCTTCACTGATATACCAGTACCATTTCAGTATTGTTTGTACAGAGAACTAGGTTAAGAGAGTTGCCAGTGTTTGCTGAATGGGTGAAGGGAAAGCAGGAAGAAGGAAAGGGAATGATTACTTCTCTCCTTATTTATTTAGGAGTAAGGGCTCACCCAAAATTCTCTTAAGGTTCTTTTTCCAGGACTTATCTCCTAAACCCTCCACCTCCACTCCGAGAATTGGAGTTAAGTGTTGTTTTACTTTGTTCTTTGTAGAATGCATTTAAAGCTGCAAATCCCCCCAATCTTTTCCTTGCTTTACTTTTTTTAAGCACTCATCATCTTAAAGCATCCACTTTAATTTACTTTATTATGTTTATTGTTTATTTCTGGGTCTCCCTACTTAATTATAAGGCTTATAAGGGCAGACATCTTTTTTTAGTTTCTTCATAACCCAAAGATTATGGTTCTTTGATCCATCTTTTCCTTAATTCCAATTTGGTTTTACTCAAAGTCTCCCCAGCATCCTTTGCACCTTTGCACCCCTTGCTCTGCCAACCTGGCAAGGCACACAGGAGAAAGACAATAACAGAAATAAAAAATTTTAAATCTTCTTCTAAAGTTAAATCTTCAGGCAGCCCGGGTGGCTCAGGGATTTAGCGCCGCCTTTGGTCCAGGGTGTGATCCTGGAGACCCAGGATGGAGTCCCATATCAGGCTCCCTGCATGGAGCCTGCTTCTTCCTCTGCCTGTGTCTTTGCCTCTCTCTCTTTCTCTCTCTCTCTCTCTGTCTCTCATGAATAAATAAATAAAATCTTTAAAAAAGTAAAAAATAAAGTCAAATCTTCTTCATTTCAATTCATTTTAATGGTGTAGGTGTGTGCATGAAAGAAAAAGACTACATTTCTAAGATTTTAGCTTCATTCTGGGAAATATTTGTTTTTTTATTATTCATGGTAGGTACAGAAAAATGGAAATATCTGTTAACTGGCATAATTATATCCACCATTGTCCCTTTGGCTGTGATTCTCTGATTTTCCAAGGATTAATTTTACTCGATGAAACAATCAGAGACAGGCCTACCTTGATAGAATAAGAAGAAACCTGGATCAACCGAACTTTTTAACTTGCCTCCTTGTATTGGTAGACCCTCTAATTAAATATTTTTAGAAATATACTACTTTTGGGGCATCTAGATGGCTCAGTTGATTAAACAACTGACTCTTGGTTCAGCTCAGGTCATAGTCTGGGGGTGGGGGGGTCATAGTATCCAGCCTCTAATGGTCTCACACTCAGCAGGGAGTCTGCTCTTCCCTCCCTGCTGCTCATGTGCTCTCTTTCTCTCTCTCTCTCTCTCTGAAGTAAATAAATACAATTTTTTTAAAAAGAAATATACTCCTTATACTATTCAAAAACCTTAAATAGTTTTCTAAAATGAACTGTGTACATAATCAGCTATCTTTACAAATCTTGCTTACAAACCCATCAACCACAGTGTCAATATATTTTGAAAGAGGCTTTGGAAAATGTCAGTTTTATAATTTTCTTTAGTAACTAAGACTGACAGAAACATATAATCTTTCTCTAAGAGTTCAAAACTGTAGAGACTAAGTTCAGAAGCATCCTTTGGAAGGCACCGCATCATTAGGGCCGACTCCTAATTCCTTGCAAAGAAGATAACACAACCATCTCACTGAAGAAGCAGGGCAAATTCAGGAATTACACTTCAAAGTAGAAAAAAAAAACCCGTTTATTTTATTTTGATCCAGAAAGCCTATATAAACAGACACATCGCATATTTCCGGTGTGTTTGTTAAATTAGACCCTTTTGACAGAAAAGAACAAATGACAAATATTTAAAAAAACAAAATTGATATTGTAAAAAGCTGTAATAAGTAATTTAAATAACTATAATTGAAAAGAACTTTAAAAAATAATTCTACTTTAAAGGGGGTAAAGTGATAAAAATGATAAAGTGATATAAAATGATAAAATGATATAAGTGACATTGCCTCAGTCAAAATTTGTGGAAATACCTTTTTCTTAGATTAAAATTGCAGTTAAAGTAACTTGAGGCCAAAGGAAGAAAATAGCAAGCTTCAGAAGTGCTTGAGAATTATTGAATAAGTGGGATGACAAATATTTAACTGTACTTGCCATGAACTGGCATGGCCTGAGGCTGAAGGATTCCTACACTTGATTTATGGGGCAGGGAGAGGGGTGAGGAAGAGTTTCAGTCAAACTGTCAAAGAGTGGAGGGTTTTACAGCTCTTGGGATTTGTTTGTTTCAATATTTGCTTCTAATTTTGGGGGGAAACATGGTGCCAGTGGCTTGTGGGTTATAGTTGACTGGGTGCCTGTTTAAAAAGGTGTGACTCCAGCTATTCTATTAAGAATGGCTTCTTTGGCTGAACCTTAAATGAGATCAGTACTCCTCTAGAAATTATATATAGCATGCTTCTTTTCCATTGAAAACTTATACTTTAATAAGTATGCCAAAAATACACACACATACACACACAGACTAACTTTCTGGATCAAAATAAAATAAAGGTGCTTTTGAGTTTAGATACAGCTTGTGAATTCACCCTGCTTCTTTGGTAGAGATAATTTTATATGCATCTTTGGTGCAAGGAATTAAGTCAGCCTTAAGGTTAACAATGATTTAGGTGCCTTCCTTAGTAATAATTTTCTTTTTTTTTTTAAATTAATTAATTAATTAATTAATTAATTAATTTATTTATTTATGATAGTCACAGAGAGAGAGAGAGAGAGAGGCAGAGACACAGGCAGAGGGAGAAGCAGGCTCCATGCACCGGGAGCCTGATGTGGGATTCGATCCCGGGTCTCCAGGATCGCGCCCTGGGCCAAAGGCAGGCGCCAAACCGCTGCGCCACCCAGGGATCCCCTTAGTAATAATTTTCAAAGAAGGTGAAAATATATTACCACAAATACTCTCCCAGTTCCTAAGTCTTCCATAGCACCTATTAAAATAGTTACCATTAATCACATCTTTTTGGGTGAGAGATTATCTCCATAAGATTCCTATTAAAACCCATATGCTATCTTTACAGGGTAGCACACTGACTCGTGTATTGTTAGGTCTTCAAGTTATAAACTACATTAATATATTCACGTTGATATACCTCATTAACTACTAACCTATCAAGGACAGAATCTGAAGAACTGAAATATGAATTAGCTAAATTTTTTTAATTTTTATTTATTTATGATAGTCACGCAAAGAGAGAGAGGCAGAGACATAGGCAGAGAGAGAAGCAGGCTCCATGCACTGGGAGCCCGACGTGGGATTCGATCCCAGGTCTCCAGGATCGTGCCCTGGGCCAAAGGCAGGCGCCAAACCGCTGTGCCACCCAGAGTTCCCTGAATTAGCTAAATTTTAATGTGGGAGAACTTTTTAAAAAAATGTATTTATTTACTTGATGGAGAGAGAGAGTGAGTGCATGCACTAGCAGGGGAAAGGGCAAAGGGAGAGGGAAAGGAAGAAAATTTCAAGCAGACTCCTGGCTGACTGTGGAGCCCCATGTGGGTCTTGATCTCACAACCCTGAGATCATGACCCTGAGATCATGACCTGAGCCAAACCAAGAGTTGGACAATTGGCTGAGCCACCCGGGCACCCCTGATGTGGGAGAACTTTGAAGAGGAAAACTTTGAGTGTAAAAATTAAGGGCATTCAACTAGCTAGGAAGCATCTGAAAATATTTATTAGGGGATTTAAGGAAGTAGTAAATGAGAAGGGTGATAAAAATAATGGCTTTTCAAAGAGAATATATGGAGGGAAAAACAGATGAAACAAAGTTTGTCTATATCATGGTTTATTTATGGCCAGACTGCAAATTTGAGTAGGGGACAGTGTAGATCTAATATTACTGTCCCAGACTAGAGTTTCTTTGCTTTAAGCCAAGATACTCCAATACAATTTTGTTTTTAAAATCATATTTGTGGAGCGTCTGGATGGCTCAGTCAGTTAAATGTTGGACTCATGACTTTGGCTCAGGTCATGATCTCAAGTTCATGATATCAACATGGCTCAAGTCCATGCTCAGTGGGGAGTCTGTTTGAGATTCTCTCTCTCTCCCTTTGCCCCCCCACCCTGCTAGCTCACATGCTCTCTCTCTCAAATAAATAAATAAATCTTTACAAGAATGTATTTGTAAAGAATACCATTATTACAATTTTCTCTGTGTCTCTTAATGATGTGGCAATGCTAAAACATTGGTATTCTATTTGTGATTAACTTTTCTAGAAGGTAAATGACATTAAATGACAAAAAAGAACATGTTTTCTCATTTCAATACATTAATCAAAACTCTGTCCTTCTTCTGTAAAACATACTGACCCAAAGCCACAGAGTATTCACTAGAGCTAACAGGCTTCCATCTAGTTTGAGTTCTACCTTTCTGCTCCCACCAGTCAGTGTTGGGGCTTGCCAAAAATCAGTTGTGTTTGTTTCTAAACCAATTTATGCTAGTTGTTATTATAATTATGTAATGGCATTAAATGTTGCATAAACTAATGAAATAAGAATTGGAAGGGAAATGGTTGTTTCTAGGAAAATTAGGTTGAATGCTTTAGAAAGACTCCCTGCAGACAATATGATTTTCCAAAAAATACTGTTAATTCAGATGTGGTAAAAACTATAAAGGATTATGAAGAAAATAAGCCAAAAATCTATAAAGATTCTCATGTTATTTTGCTAATGTTTTATGATTTTTTTCCTTTTTACTGAAACCGATATTAGAAATCTCAGAAGATACATTGGGATATGATTCATTTGGTAAGGACACTATTTAATCAATAAAATTCTGATCAGTGAAACTATATTTGAAGAAAAGATCTTTAAACTGTATAGAGATTTCAATGTAAAATGCACACTGAGGTATTTTATGTTAATGTGTTTTAAGTAAGTAATGTTAAAACAATTAGAATGCAAGTTAACCATGTTGCATTTGTTTGTATATTAATGCACACTATTGGTATCAAGTTGCTCATTTACATGCCACAATTTTTATGAAACCTAATTCAAAGTGTGTAATGTAAAACACTGATTATTGTAACATTTAGCAAATTTGTTTGTAATATGTGATGTTTTAAAAGGGAGTTAGATTAACTTAGGTTTATAAACCAGTAACTAATTCCTTGCAATATTTCCTGAAATTGAAGTCAGTTTGTAAACCCGGGTACCTCTCAGATTGAAGGGATAAAAATGGAGCGCTCGTTGTGTATGGGACTTGTGCTTAAACTGCTGTTATAAAACTGAACGTGTGTCCCCAAATTTATATGTTGAAATCCTAAACCCCAGTGAGACGGTGATTAGATCCCGAGGGAGTCCTCATGAGTGGGAATAGTACCCTTATAAGAACAGACTTCAGAGAGCATCCTTGCCCTTCCACCATGTGGATGACCATCTATGAACCAGGAAGAGGGCTCTTACTGGTTATTGATCTATTGTGACAAATAAATGTTTGTTGTTTAAGCCACCCAGTCTAGGGTATTTTTCTTATAATAGCCTGAATGGACTAAGACAACTGTATTTACCGATAACATGATCTACAGTAATGTCTCCTGGTTTCTCAAGAGATAATACAAGATTCACTGACCCATATGAAATGAGGAAATAAGGACAATGTAGGTATTTTAAAAATCCTAAATACATCCTATATTAAGGACTATTTATTCTTAAACATATCCATTTTATTTTGTGTTAAAATTGACTTGTTTTAAAAAATTAAGATGATGGAAAAATTTTTGTTAAAGTTCTTAATTGTCAAAATAAAATTTTGGATACTCTAAATACCCTTGGTTAGAGTTTTTTGGGTTTTTTTTTTTTTTTTTGAGTTGGTACATAACATTAGAAAGAAGGGAAGCAGAGCTATCAGTTTGCTTAGAATTATACATGACCTATTTTACCTATCTTATTTATGCTGAATTATATAAAAAATATGTATATGGGCTCATGGGAATGATCCAAGCAGGTGGACCCTTTCATGTTTATCTTGACAAAGTTTGATTAACTATTGTTCTACAGTCTACAAAAATAGAAACATGAAGGGGATTTTGCACAGCTTTGAATGCTCATGGATGAAGGAAAATGATCAGTCTTGTTTTTTAAAAAAAGGCTGAGTATAGTGATCGTCAATAGATAATATGTTTTTAATTCATTCCAAGCTCTGTTGGCCTACCTATAGTAAGGAGGGGGGAGAGAATCAAACTGTAATTATATCTTCAGTATGTGCATCAGTAAGCTTTAGGGCTGAGGAGACATCTCTCTTAAGTCCCACACAGCCACGGTTCCTTGTGGGCGCTGTTGATAAAGAGTATTGCACCATTCATATGTAAAACAACTATACTCAAACATAACACTTACCAATGATTTCCATTCTGAGATAAGAATCTCATTAGAAATCAATGGAAAAATCAGACTGAATGAAGGCTAGATTAATAATTGAGGCTTTCTCCTGGTTCAATCAGTATTTAAGATTGTTTATAGTTCTCCTGGGAATAAAGAAAGAACTACCCCTAATGCTAATACCAAAACAAAAGAAAACAAAACAGAAACAACCTTGGCAATTAGGTAACAGATGCTTAAACATTTCATTCACTATCACTACACAGCGTTTCTTGAAGAATAACATTTGTAGAATCACTATCAACTTTTCACATACCACCTACATTTTTATAGGTGTTTCACAAGTACCAACCAATTTAATCCTCATTAAAATTTCTTGAGGCAGTTCCTAGTATTGTTATGGTTTCTGTTTTATAGATGCGGAAACTGAGGCATAGAGGTTAAGTAACTTCTCTGAAGTCACATAGTAAGCTGTGAAGCCAAGATTCATGCTCTAGCAGTGGGCTATGAAATCGGTCCTCCAAAGCTCTCCATTTTCCTGCTTCTCTAGTAAAGGACACACTAGCCACACTTTTGCTGTCATCTCTACTTTGGCTCTATTTTTTTTTTTTTAATGAGTGTGCTCTATGAACCTATTTTTGGTACTTTATTTTAAATTCAAAATTCAATCCTTTGATAGAATAACTTGTATCATTGATCTGCCAATTTTTATTTTATTTTCTTTTTTTTTAGGGAAATGGTTTCAAATCTGCCCACAGAAAGTCCTGATGCTTCTTAGCAAGTGCTATTGTGTCTGACAGGTGTGAGGTCAGGCCTTTTGCATGTCCTTTCCTGAAGTGACCACCTCAATAGATAGATCAGGCGAAACCAGAGGGAATGGAAGAGGAGTGGAATATTCTGTGGATGTATACATTTGGCCACACGCTGGAATGAATACTCTGGTGTAAAGGGAAAAACTAATAGCCTTCCTTCGCTATTTTTCCTCCTAAAACACAATGGGAAACCAGGAACTATTATAGTTTACTCAGCTCACTTTCAAAGTCTGGGAACCTACACATTTGCCTGCATATCTGACATTGCCTCTTCCTCTGGCCTGTAACTGTTGGTGGTCTCATGCCAGAGAAGGATGTTGGAATTTTTTTAAATTATTTATTTATTCATGAGAGACACAGAAAGAAAGAGGAGGAGACACAGAGGGAGAACCAGGCTCCCCACAGGGAGCCTGATGCAGGACTCAATCCCAGATCCTGGATCTCAGGATCATGCCCTGAGCCACCCAGGCATCCCAGGACATAAAATCTAATTCTTGCAATAAGGCTGGGATAAGAGAGCTTATTTCCTAAGGCTTATGTGTATTTCCAATCCAGATATGTGCTCCTATCACATGGAAGTAATGAGTATATCTCTGTGCCCTTCCTATTGTTTATAATTGATAGTACATTTTTATATCTAATTCATTGTATAAATACTCAGAGGACTAGATGTATAGCTAAAGATTTGTCAATGTCTATGTGTATGTTTAAACCTATAGTATTTTAACTGAAAACAAATAAATGTGTTTTTCGATTAACAGACCAAACCATGGTATTAATCCTATCAGATAAGTGGCTTCTGCTTTATGTAGATGCTTTTGAATTTGGGGTTTTTGTGCATTTTGTTCACGGCTTTATTGGGAAAGTTGGTGCCTGGCACATTGTAGGTGCTCAGTAAATATTCAAGGTGTGAATAAATGTGATGATGAAAGAAAAAAATGTAAATGTGTATATATTTATTCCATTATAGATGGCTTAGGGGGAGATGGTGGGGGTGAAGGAGAGGAGGAAGAGTAGAATCTCATTCTTCATTTTTTTGTTTTTTATCTTTTAAAGATTTATTTGTTTATTTGAGAGAGGGAGAACACTAGTGGGGGAAGGAGCAGAGGGAGAGGGAGAGAGAGAATCTCAAGTAGACTCCCTCTTGAGCTCTGCATCTGAGGTGGAGCTTGATCTCATGACCTTGAGTTCATGACCTGAGCCAAAACCAAGAATCGGACACTTAACCAACTGAGCCACCCCGGCAGCCCTGTGTTATTTAAAGAGCAGGATTCTAGGGTCACCTGCTTAAGATTCTCTCTCGCCCTCTCCCTCTGCCTTTTCCCTTAGGTGTACACTAGTGCCCTCTCTCTCTCAAATAAGTAAATAAATCTTTAAAAAAAAAATAAAAGAAATAACATAACTGAGGGAAGGGCTTTTTCAAACTCTTCCCCACCACCATTCCCACACTTCTCCTCAGTGAGTATCATCAACTCTCAGCTTCTTTCTTCCCTTTCTTGGCTGAGATCCCTTGTAATTTTAAGAACTACTGCTCTAAACTCTCATCTCTATTGTAATTTAGTACTGACAAATTTAGATATAATTCCCTATACATTAGGATTAATACTTCTCTTGGTTTTACCCTGCACCCTAACATACATACTGTTTTGCATGTTTACTTGTTTATTGGTTGAGGAAAGACATAAAGTTAATCAATAAATTCTTTGAAATCCATCAGAAAGTTAGTAGCAATGTGCTCACCAGTTATGTGACTAAATTAAATTTCTTTTCCTCATTTGTTTTATTGTGAAATAGAGTACATATGTAAACCTCAAGAATCGAGTGCAGTTATGAAAACCAAAAACCAGAAACCAAAAACCCCCCAAACAAACAAAAAACCATAACCTCCCCCACCAAAATAACCAAAAAACTGAGCACTTGTGTACCCACCACTCACACTGAAAAACCAAACATTGCAGGCACCTTAGAAGTTGCCTGAGTGCACATTCTCTCACCTTACATCCCTGTCCCTAATTCCTAGATGTGGTCTACGCTAAATTTGGTGCTTATCATTGCCTTGCTTTTCTTTATAATTTTACTACATCTGAATGTGTTTCTAAACAATGTGGGCTTAGTTTGCCTGTTTTTGAAGTTAAAGTCAATGGGGAGTGCCTGGGTATCTCAGGTGGCTTGTGGTCTCTGCTCTTTTTCTGTCAAATAAATAAAGTCTTGAGTCTAACGCTCTCCCAACTGAGCTATCTCGGCCGCTTAAATAAAGTCTTAAAAAAAAAAAAAAAAGAAGGGTGTCTGGTTGCCTTGGTCAGTTAAGCGTCTGCCTTTGGCTGAGGTCATGATCTCAGGATCCTGGGGTGGAGCCCTGAGTCAGTCTGGGCTCCCTGTTCAGTGGGGATTCTGCTTCTCCCTCTACCCTTCTCCACTGCTCCTGTTCTCTCTTTCACACTCACTCTCGTTTTCTCTTTCAAATAAATAAATTAAATCAAATTAATAATAAAATAAAAATAAAAATGAAATTGAAATCGATGGAACCATCTGTATTCTTCTGTTACTTAAATTTTCATTTAATAATTTTTTTTTAAATCTTTCTTGGGGCACCTGGGCGGCTCAGTGGTTGAGCATCTAGATGTCTTTGACTCAGGATGTGATCTCGGGGTGCTGGGATCAAGTCCCATGTTGGGCTCCTGCAGGGAGCCTGCTTCTCCCTCTGCCTATGCCTTTGCCTCTCTCTGTGTGTCTCTCATGAATAAATAAATAAAATATTTTTAAAAAATCTTTCTTGTTGATGCCCAAAACAGTAGTTCATTGATTTTCCATTCCATAAAATGTTCCAGTATAGAAGTGTCCCATAATTTACTTACTTTATTCATTGTCATTGGACTTTTTAATTATTAACATTTTTTTGTTTTGTTTTGTTTTGTTTTGCTATTGTGAAAAACATAGCTATGAACTTGGACATGCCTCCCAGGGCACAGGAGGAAGAATTTCACCGGACTATGGTATTATACACAGAAATGGTCATATGGTATGCATACATTCAACCTTATCAAGTAGGGTAAAATCCTTTTACCCTGTTGGATTTAGCAGTTTACACTCCCAACAGCTATCTGTAGATGCTGAAATTCAACTTTTCAAAACAAGACGGGAATGTGTAGATTTATCTATATCCTGAAATGCTGTGGAATAGCTGCCATTGGAAGAAAAATGCAGTTTGATGTTCTTTAAATCCTACATTCTCCATAGGAAGAGGAGAGCCAGAGAATACATACAATTGTGTTTATGATGTGTTAATTAAATAAAAAGAAATTAAGTAGTTGAAAAGAGAAAAAGTAAAGAATACATTTTCCTGATCTTCTTAATTAAATCTTTGAACTTCATTGCTTAGTGTGAAGGTTTACCAGAATCTATGGTATACGTTATGCACTATAACATATCTCAAAGTCATTTTGTCCCTATTTTGTAAGAACTGTAATATCCTAAAAGTGATATTTGACTACAGATTTTAGAGGAAATCTTTTTGTTAATTCTATTATTATTTTTCTTTGATGTTATATGACTGCCAAACATTTTCTAATTTAAAAATTTCTTGAAATAATACTCCTTTGATTCTTTGAATTGCTTTTGATATTTTGTGCTTTGCAAAATCAAAATATACGCAAGTTTTACATTTTTAAGCAATAAACAAATTTCATCACTTCATTATTCCAAATTATGAAATACTTTTTAAAAGCTTGGGACAAAGTTACTTATTTTCCAAATGTGAAAAAGACAGTTCAGAAGAGTCTAGATTTAATTGTCCTATCAAATGCTTCTCATTTCAGGTTTCCACTATATTTTTACTTTTATAACCTTTTTATCTGAATTTCCAAACTAGCAAAAATGAATGATTTCAATAAATATAGAACCTATGAGAAAATGACAAAATATTTTACGTGACCAAGTTGGAATCATCAAAATGTCTTGTTATAAACATACCATAATTGTACATTTCTACCACACATCATTAAATGATGCTATTTCTACAATAAAAATATTATAAAAAAATTACAATTTTTTGAAAAAATTTTTAGCAAATACTTCATTTGAAAATAACTGTTAATTATTAGTTATGAAGAGTATTTAACCAACTCAACCATTTCCCCCAAATATTTCATGTGTATGTAAATCTAAAATTCAACATGAATTTATATTTTTGCTGCAGAATTTTGCAAAGAATGCAGATTTTTTTTTGCTACAGAACTTTGCTAATAATAAAAGGGAAATTGTTACTGTACTTTAATATTTAAGATAATTAGTCAATAAGTTATTTTAGTTTTGTATTTTTGTTCTTTACTAACATTTTTAATGGTATAAAGAAAATATGTTTGGCTTGACAAGTATTTGTGAAATTAGTTTCTCAGTAGAACTCAGGCTCACGTTGTGACAATGAATTAAGACGTAAGATCCTATTTAACAATTGTCCTTCAAAGAGAAATAATGGATTTACTACTAGGTTTCTTTTACTTGTGCATTTTATCCTTAGCTACAGTATGCACAACCTATTTTAAGTAATTGAACAGCTGCTAATTAGTAGTTTTAATAGTCAAGAAAAGGGTGAAGCATGTTGTGCATATTAACTGAACCTAAATTTTTTTTCTAAATAGTTATACAAGAAAAAGCCTTTGAAAATTGCATTTGTTTTCATGATCTGAAGGAACATAACTATTCATATCTTAATTTCTATGTGCATCCTAATTCATATCTTTCACAATGACATACAATATACATACTTTTAAATAATTATTTTAAATTTTTAGACCTTAAAATAATGAGTAGTAGGCATATAGAAACGAAGGTGAGAACCAGGAAATCATGGTAACTTCTTTTTTTAAATCATTACATCCATATGTATGGGAATTGAATCCTAATGATTTCTCATTAAAAATACTGCCAAAATTCCTCAAGTAATGTTAATGAAAACAAATGGTGGTTGGAAAGTGTGTTTTCCCAGAACAATCAGAATTGAACTATTCAGAATTAATAATTCTGAAGTCTAGATAACTTAAAAGACTGGAAAAATATATTTTTGTTTCAAGATGTGGTTTACATCAGATTTAGGGCATTATACTAAATATATTGGCTTTACAATTCTAAATGCCTGAAAATTGTATATAATACAAATAGTTGAGGGACTGTATTATTTGTTGTCATTTTGTGTCAGTTGCAGATATTGGGGTTTACCTATAAACAAAAAAAATTAGGTAAGATCCTACATATTTAGTGATTTAAGAAGGGAAAAACTGTTTCAACAAAATCAAAATTTGCAAAGGTGAAAATCTGAAAAATTTAAAAATGGTAAAAGGAAAAAGGCAATATCATCAGGCAATAACAAACGTATTAACATTTTCTTTACCTGAAAATCTATGTGGACCTATAGGTAGGAGTGGGGTAAACTTCCCCCTTATCAGGCTGGGATGAGAAGCATCTGCAGAACGCACAGCAGAGGGTGGTTGGAGAACTAGCTCTCTTTACAAAATCCACCTGTGTCTTCAGACTACTCTTGCTAAGTTTTTATTTTCAAATGTCTAAATGTCTTTTGATTTTAGCATGAATGCGTGGAGTTATTTTCTCTCGCTCAGTAGTAATAATCTTTGTTCTATTTAATGTATGTTTTTAAAAAGTATTCAATATTCTCTGACAAAGGACTTTTGGTCCATCATTTATATTATACTACTCATTCCATGTAATACTTTGGGTCTCACTAGCGTTTCTGACATGGCATTTGCAGCTTTATGGAGACACTCCAGGAAATTGTCCTTCAATGTTAAAACAACATGATTGAAAAAAATAACAAAATGCTTATTTAGAAAACAATCCTGCCAAGAAAATCTCATGTTAAATGCTTCCTGTATTTAGAGTTCCAGAATTTTTGAATAGCTATTTTATTTCAAATAATTTAGAAAACTTAAGCCTTGTATTAAATTTTGCTATTATTGTAAATTGCTGCAAATATGAGATTTATCCGGATGTCAAAGAAGTTAAACAGAAGGAAAGAGGGGGAGCAACAGAAAATATGCTTTTCTGTCCCCTTTCATTGTATAATTATGTTCATTCATATAAAGAAAGATTCTGAAGATACACAGTCTAAAATTAATTCTGACGTTTACTAGACAAAGAACAATGATAAATTGGTCAGTGGTCTTAGCTTGTTTCTAAGATTTTGCCACAGCCTCTCAAGTAGCAATTTTTAGTTTCACCGATGCACTGTTAGCCTGCCTCTCTCTGGAATTTTGTAATAATGAAATGCCTATGTAGGCAGCCAAACAGAGGCAAGGCATAGGATGTACATCACACCCAAACTGGACAGTTGGGTGTCATAACAATGAAAATTCGATGTTACCTTTAATCCCCAAAGAAGGATATAAAAAAAATCCCACAGTTAATGATGATCAGAAGACATTTTAAAATGTCTTGGAAAGTAGAAGAAGTTATCTGTGCTCTTCAAACAAAACCGAGTATTCCTTTTTATTATCTGGATATTTTAGGCAAAAATAGGTTTTGTGATTTTTTTTTTTTTGGCCTCAGGTACAATTTAAATACTTAGAAGAGGGTATAGTCAGCAGAACTAAAGCTTTAAGGAAGATTGAAAGACTATATGTATTGAGTCTGAGATTAATCACATGACATTAAAATTTATGTATTTATGTATGTATGTATGTATTTATTTATTTATTTTTAATTATTTAAACAAGGAAAGAACTCATTGAGTCAGGGAATTTAGCAGGTATATTAATACCTAGCAACTCTAATTAGCATTTGTGTGTTGCTAAATTTTACTTTGGTGTGCTTTATTAATTCTTCCTATGATGGATGCATATTAGACAAAACAAAAACAAAAACAAAATAGCCACATATTATTGTTGTAAGATTTAAAGTTTCCACAATAGGCACCGCCTTCGTGTAGTTTGTGGTGTGTATGTGTGTGTTTGTATTATGCATCCTGAAAGAAAATGGGGACTATCCACAACAATGGCAGAAAAGAACAGTAGCTGTAGTTCCAGTGGTCTAGATTTGTAGAGGAAACCCTTAAATGTTTTCTGATAGACTAATTTGCAACATGTTTCTGGGTAATGGGACCTTGAGACAACTCTAGTCTAATTTCGTTGTCAAAGCCACATTAAATATCACAAAGACATGCATTTCTAAAAAATTTTTTAAAGACTTTATTTATTTATTCACAAGAGACACAGAGGCATAGTCAGAAGGAGAAGCGGGCTCCCTGCAGGAAGTCTGATTTAGGACTTGATCTCAGAATCCCAGGATCATGACCTGAGAGAAAGGCAGATGCTCAACCACTGAGCCACCCAGGTACCCCAGATTTCTAAAAACTTAACATCAAATCTCTGATACTTGCTAGCTTTGAGACTCCAGTAAGTCCCTTCAGTGTCATCATTTATAAATGACTCAACTCTCACAGGATATTTGTGAACATCAAAATGGAATAATACATAGCATTTTCTAAAATTCTTAAACACTATACAAAAATGAGAGGTGTTTTCCTCAACTACCTGGGACTCTGGGTCTTTAGGCATATTCTTCATGAGCATAATTTCTTTCCATCTATTTTTCTCCTTTTCATTCCCCTCCTCCTGCTACATCACACGGCATCCTAGTGATAGCATTCTTCTCAGCATCTCACCCAGCACTTATAAAACCTTTACTGTAGCAGACACTTCAAAGATGCCTTTAAATATTTGCTGTGCCAGTTGTCAATTTATTGCTTCTCAGCTCCAAATTTACCCTTCACTACCTGTTCTGAGAGTCCATATTAAACAGTAAGCATTTTTCTTTCCAGGGGACATGATGTAAATTTAGCCAGTGGAGTGGGAGAAGCATTACAGGAGGAAGGGAGTAACTTCTCACGGTTCCTATGTGTGTGCATATGTGTGTGTGTGTGTGTGTGTGTGTTTTCTGGCTTCTGCTGTAGGGTTAGCCAGTGATGTGGGTGTGTGAAGACATGTGATACAGCTCTGCCAAGCCCTGCAACCAGTGGGCATAGTTCCTTGTGAATCTTACATCCCTGGCCATGGTTTCTCCATCACTATCTTTCTCCAACCTGCCCAACATGGACACTGCACACTCCAGGCTTCTGTCCTACAGCCATATCCCTACCAACTTTGTACACTCTCTGCTAGCTATGGTCTTTCTCACCCTGAAGGGTTATTTCTCATTTTTCTAGTGATGTGAACCACCTCTAGCTCAGCAATGCAGCAAACTTCCTGCCATCCAGTGGACAACAGTCATATCTTTTTCTGTTAGGTCTGAACCTCAGCCTTGGAAAGGGGACCTCCTTCTAGGTTTGTCTTACCTTAAGGGTTCTTTCTCAACCTTGGGATAACCCTTAGTATTCCCTTTACATCCTTATAGCTACTCTCCTATAATGATTTAATAATCCTTTATATTAAACAATCCCCTTTTTAAATTACTGTGTGATTTTTGTCTCCCGATTGGACCTGGACTAATCCATTAGCTGCTAAAGTATCAAATAATCATGTAAAAAATTCCTGATAGTCATAACCGTACCTTGTTATAATTTCTATTTATACTATTTTTAACATATTAATTAAGTCATCATGTTTTCTTGTGTTTACTAGCATCAGAGAGAGAATTCATATAGTGGTAACAGGCACTTGTGATGTAAATAGTTTTAGTACATTATAGCTTTTGCTTCCAATTTTATTCAAATCTCTACTTTTCCCAGAACTTTCATAAGACCAGTAGTTATAAAACAACCAATAGATCGTAATTATAAATGTTACTATCTCAACTGTGGCAATCTTAAAATTTAGGAAACATTAAAAAGTACAATTTAAATGATCAGATATTTTCCTGGATGGTGTTACACAACTAGGAAGTAGTTTATCTCCAATAATAATTGTTTATCATTTTTACTGTCTCTGAGTTGAGGTAGTATCGAATTCTGTTGTGCCCATCCAACTTCCTGATTTTGACCAGAAAACAATGACTTCTTCATGGGTAGAGCATGTTATGGGTCACTGTGCAAATAACAGGAAAATATTATGTATTCATATCTAAGGTGCTATTGATTGTATGAGAAATAATTTAATTATTTAGTGTATGTATGAGCAGATAAAAAGTGCTGAAAGCATTTGAAAGACACTGTAAAATGTAAGAAACATGCTGATTGAGAGATGTTAAAATGTGAGAAAAATATGCCTTTCAGAATCAAGGAAATACAATAGAAATCTAGGTAATTCTTAGGGTGGAATAGCCTTGATATGCTGCCCTCCATAATTAGCAATATTTCAGTTAAGAGAAAAGCAATTTTCTTTGTATGATTACAATATTGTACTAAAATTAGAAGATAGCTTTTTATGAGAGTTGAAGAGTCTATAGAGTTCAGACTGCTTGGGCACCATCAGACCACATGAATACCTTGCCCTTATTCATGAATTAGGTCTTGCCAAACCCCTGCATGGTTTCTGGCTTTTATTCTCAGATTGACATGCCACATTTTCCAGTGAGTGCCCTATGGCAGTCAGACGCTTAGTATTTGTAGGGCCATCAAGCCTATTCCCTTCCCTCCACTTGTTGCCAGTCAGATGTGATCCCATTTGAGACAGAGAGCATGGGGGGGGCAATGGGCAGAAGGAGAGGGAGAAGCAGGCTTCCCACTGAGCGGGGAGCCTGATGTGGGCTAGAGCCCAAGACCCTGAGACCATGACTTGAGCTGAAGGCAGATGCCCAACTGACTGAGCCACTCAGGTGCCCCATCCATCTGGGTCTTGTAGGTCGTTGTAGTTAGTCTCTGTGTACTCACATTGTGAGATTTGTGAAGTTTTATTGTAAATGTTGCCAGAAGGTTTTGGTTTTGCTATTCTTGCTTGCTTGTCTGGTCTGTTTTTATGGATGCATTAAGGAAGATTCCAAAACTGTGCTACCACTGCCAGAACCTTACCAGAATCCTTTTGTTTTTTAAACTGCCAGTTCAAGCCAATAAATTAATTTATGAACATCCAATGGATAGGGATCTGCCATTTGAAAAGCAATAGTCTATGCAGTCAATGTTGTGCGTCATGGAATTTATTAAAATGCTGTATTTATATGCCAAAGATTGTGCTTGTGTGCGTTTCTCTATGGAGATGTTCTATTCAACACCTGCCCCCCCCCTTCTCGTCAGTATCTGATTTCCAATAAAATTTGGAAAAACTTTTCAAAATGCAGATTAAATCTAGATTAAATCAGACCAACAGAAATGTATACCTGAACCATATTGTTTCACAGACTCATTTATAGAGCCTCTTTCATGGAGCATGTTTTTTGGTTTTTACTGTATAACTATTGCTTTACATTGAGGGATATTAAAATAAATGACTGTATTTATCCTAAGGATGTTCTTAAAGACCTGCTTATATTCTTATGTCCTCCTAACAAGTTTTCATGGGAAAAAATTTCTCTTATATCTCAGTATCAGGAACTAAGTATCTTCATTTTTATTTGAATAACACGGAAACAACTTAAGAGTGTTTTCACGGTACGAATGATTACATAAAATACATGGCTGGTACTTTTAAAATTCAATTAAAGTCAGAATTATTTTCATATTATAGTATTTACAAGAATACTTCTGTAAATTTGCCTCCTTACATAGTATCATTCATCAATATTCTTTCTTCATTTATTTTTTCTTGTCTACTTGTGAGCCTGATGTTGATAATATAAACCTTGCTATGAAATACTAGAACATGGAGAGATAAGGTAGTAGTTTCTTGATGTGGTGAAATGCCTTTATGTTTTCAATTATGGAAAATCTTGGCTCTCCATCATGTCAAACAATAGGACATACTTTCACTTTTATGAGTTGCATTATTTCCTAGAAACAGGAATATTTCTTAAAGACATTTGAATATTTCTTAACATCCTTTTTTAAGCAATGTTTCTGTTTTACTTTTTAAGATGTTTAGGTTTCAAAATATTTGGTTTCAAATGCTTTTGCATTGGTTTTAAATTGAGGCATATAAAATATTATTTCAATAAATATTTAAAAAGTTGAAATCTTGCATCTATTTTTCAGAATATCATTATGATTTTCCTTTCTGATTATGTCCTTTGAAGAACAAACACTTTGACATTAACAAAACATATTTCATTAGGGAGTTTATGATGAAACTAAAAGAATTCTTGAGATGTTTTGGTTTTATGATGTACCATTTTAAGTCAAATAATGCAAGATTTCTAGAAAGCAAACATTGGTAATGAAGCTAATTCTAGAAGTACAATGTTATATATACAATTTTCCAGATTTTTCTGAGCCCTCTGAACGCCTACCTAAATGTATTACTATTCTATAGTCTATAGGCAGGAATGATCTGGGCACTGATACAAAAAAATTAAAGAAAGGGCTCCAGATGCTAGGACAGGAATTAGTTCTGTTCTAGGATGGACTGAGAGTTAGGCAGAACAAGAATACAAAAACAGAGGCAAAGTTAGGTCCTGGTCTATCCAACCTAGGGCACTGTTTGGCACTGGACTAGTGCCCATTACAAGGAGTCTCAGCAAGTGTGGTAGGGGCCAAATAAATATCCACTGTCACAAATGTCTCCTGATCCTCAAAATCATGGGCTGGGGTATAATCTAGAGGTAGACATGAAATGAATTCAATTATGAGACAAAAGATGTATATGTTAGGAAATGTGTGAGTTGGATAATTAGTACGTATGTTTGAAATAGTGTGCCATTGCATTTCCACAAAATGAATTTTGAAAGAAGAAAAAATGAAATTATAATAAAAAAACACAGGTAGCATTTAAAAAAATCATGATCCGGGATCCCTGGGTGGCGCAGCGGTTTAGCGCCTGCCTTTGGCCCGGGGCTCGATCCTGGAGACCCAGCATCAAGTCCCACGTCGGGCTCCCGGTGCATGGAGCCTGCTTCTCCCTCTGCCTGTGTCTCTGCCTCTCTCTCTCTCTCTCTCTCTCTCTCTGTGACTATCATAAATAAATAAAAATTAAAAAAATTTAAAAAAAATCATGATCCAAGAGTATGAGTAAGAAGGACAGATGTGTTGATTTTTTTCTCAGTTTCTTTCTTCCCCTTAAGAACTTGCCTATTCCTCAGTTAAATGGCCTCTGCCTGACTTAGTAATGTTGCCTCCTGGAGTTGGCCTAGTGACACGTTTTGTTTAGTTCCTGGGAGGAGAACAAAAGGTCCTTCTTTGTGAAAATTCAGGCTATCCAACTTTAGTACTGTCCTTAGTATTCTCCTGTGTGAGAGCCTAGGCTGAGGAGTTTGGCTGATTTTCAGGACACTTGAACTATAATAAATCTCAAATCTGGGATTAAGTATAGTATAAGATTATTCATAAGAGTCAAGTGAATGTAACGTCAAATAGACTAATTGTGAGAGCCAATCTAAAATGCTTTGGTGAATTCTCCTAAAAGAAAAAATGGAGGCAGTTCTGCACTGAACAAAGCCTCTGTTAGCAAAACCCAAAAGGAGCAGAACAAGCCTCATCTGATGGTAGTAGTATTTTTGCCTCTCTGAAGATAATACTCTTTGACAGTGTAAATACACTTGCTACTTACTTAGGAGAAAAGATATATATCTGTATTCATGGAAATACAGTTAAGTTCTCCTGGCAAGGTGTCTCGGAGTATAAAGGGAATATCCTTGGAAGCCAGGCATTTATAGGAAATAACAGGCTGAATAGATTAATTTTCTACCTTACAAAAGACTTGATTAATAAGAATTTTCTCATAAGTGATATTGGAGGTCTCCTGCAATTCAAATAAAACCATAAAACTTACAAAGTGTTTCCTTTCTCTTAGCAAATGATAATTTAGAGTTACACTACAGAGAAGGCCCCAGAAATATATGCTCATATACCACCTTTACTTTGCTGGTGTAGTAATGACATGGCTTTCCTGTTGTCTTTCCTGTTGCAATTCAGCTTTATGTTAGAATTCTGAGGAAAAGAATTATACTGCTTTATTTATATTAAAACAGTTTTAAAAAGCATTGAATTACATTCCATATTTTTATGTATGTATTGTCTTGATAATTGCACCTATGAGGGCAAGGGCTTTGTCTCTTGTTTGTAACTGGATCCCTCATGTCTGAAGTAGTGCATGGCACATAGTAGGCACCAAATAAAGGAGTGTATGTATGAGTGAATGAATGAATGTTCTAAGGAGCTTACTGGATGTTTCTTCTACAGTCCTATGAAGAAAAATATATGATGCAGGAGCAGTGATAAGAAAGAAGATAAAAGAAACTAGTGGTCTTTCTTTTCCCCAGGAGATTCATATACTATAAAACAAGAAATAGAATCCCAACTATGTCTCCCATGTTTGGCCATTACTTGCCTAATAATTTAATGTGGAATGTGGGTTAGAGGATGATGTTAGAAAGGCAATGCTTTTCAGTAGATAGGGTATTAGTATAGAGTTCTAAACAGAAACACTCATTTTATTCAATAGTTCACAAACTGGATGTTTTCCCAATACTTAGGAAATCACAACAGAAAACCCACTTAATTTTCCTATGGAAAAGTACTATAAGCAGGGAGTAGTGAATCATATGGGGATCTAAGAAATTTGTTTTGTTTATTACATTTCCTTTTTTTGGCTTTGGCTATTTAATTAGTGAAATGGAGTTAATGACACAAAAACATTTCTGAATCTACATTGATACATGATATATGTACATGCATTTTTATTTTTATTTTTATTTTTTTTTAAATTTTTTTTTTAATTTTTTATTTATTTATGATAGTCACAGAGAGAGAGAGAGAGGCAGAGACATAGGCAGAGGGAGAAGCAGGCTCCATGCACGGGGAGCCTGATGTGGGATTCGATCCCGGGTCTCCAGGATCGCGCCCTGGGCCAAAGCCAAGCGCCAACCACTGCGCCACCCAGGGATCCCTGTACATGCATTTTTAATATTGAAATATGTATTTGCTATGGATAATGTTGAAATTTGGCTAAGGGTACACATTAGATCAGTGCTAGATACACTGTAAGGACTTTTGAATCTTTGCTATTATTATTATTATTATTATTATCACTATTAATTTGAAGATACCACTCAGCTGCTTGAGTAAATGTTCACTAAATAATTGATTTGAAAAGAATATCCAGTGTTTGATACAGAGTATAACCTGGGAGGAGATCTCAATTTTATAAATATGAGTTGTAAATTTTTTATATATCTAGAATCTACATTATTAATTGGAGAAGATTTCATAGCTTTTGGAGTAGCAAGTTTAAATTTGATTCCTTCACTTACTGCCTTTCTTAATTTTACTTAGCCTCAGTACCTTCCTGTACAACATGGGGAGAGTTATATCTACTTTTCTAGATCACTATGAAAATATATTTTGAAAGACTTGTTTAAATAAGACTGTGTATATGTATAAACCATTATGCATGTAATATGAGCTAAAATATATAGCTATTATCATACAGTAATTTTTTAAAGGTTTTATTTATTCATTCGTGAGAGACACAGAGAGAGAGAGAGGCAGAGACACAGGCAGAGGGAGAAGCAGGGACCATGCAGGGAGCCCGATGTGGGACTTGATCCCAGGACTCCAGGATCACACCCTGGGCTGAAGGCAGGCGCTAAACGCTGAGCCACCCAGGGATCCTGATATAGTAATTTTTAATACTGATATCCAACTACACCATGCATCATGGATATGATACACACATATATGTATATGTCCATATATATCAAGTATCTAATATTCTTGGTTTCTATCTTAACTAGTTTCTGAAAAGAAAGGAAAAAATAAGTCCTCATCATCTCCTTAAAACAATAATGTTGATTATCAGAAAGTTTTCTCTTACATGTTCTCTTGTGGATTTTTCTTTGACTTCTATTTATTAGTCCTAATCCTGCCATCTTGGTTCCTGGTTCAATTCTCTCTTTAAACAATAATTAGAAAATATAACATGCTGCTTAAAACCAAAATTCAGAGTCATCTATATAGTATTTTCTAAAATCTAATAAAGAGGCACTTGTGATCTGAATTTGAAATAGCATTTCTACCAAGGTTATACTGATTCCACTAACAAAGGCAAAACATCTTTATAATGCCAGGCTATGTCATTATCTAAAAATTCAAAAAATTCATTATTAGTTTGGATCTATTTTTGATCTACCTTCATATCCAGTTCTTCATTACATTCATTCCATAAAGTGGTTGTGGGTTTGGTGGGGCTGTGCTTCATGTGGGTTAGTCATTGTCTACTAATTATGAGCAGAAAGGATTCTGACACGAGGATGAATATTTGAGTAAACCAAAAAACTTCACCAGCCAAACTGGCAGAAATCCATAAAGTAATAAAGCATTAAAGTAAGTTAATTTCTACCTTCTTCTCAAAATTGTCTTTAGTTTCCCCTAAGTCCTCCAATGAAATAGCAGTGCGGTTGTCATTTTGTAGATGAGACATACAGCTCTGAAGACTCGTAATAATGATGTTCACATGTTCCATGTTGCATCATGGATCTTTTGACCAGTTAACATATCTTTCCTTGAGTTCTTTCATTGAGTTCTGCTATACAACAAGCCCTGGGACATGGTGACCTCTGCACTCAGGAGCCTCCATTCTAACAGTGAAGATAGTCATTACTCAAGAAATTACAAATTTCTTGTGATAGTATCACAACAGAGCAGAAATTGAGCACAAAAATAAGTAGCTCCAGTAATTATAAAGCAATGAAAGAATAAGAGAATTCATGAGTGCATCCTGATTATCAGAGATAGATGATAGATGATAGATAGATAGATAGATAGATGATAGATAATAGATGAATGACCACAGGCTGGAAAATGGAAGTTCTTACAGTATAACGCTGAGGATTCGCTTGTAAATGTGCAGGAGAGTGCTGAAGTGGGAAAACCAGCCTTTGCAACCATCATAGGAAAGATCTGTAAGGAAAGAATCATCCGTGGATACTAAATCTAGAGGATCAGCATATTTGCATGGTCTTAAAGAGTCTCCCCACAAACTCCTCATTAGTTACATGGGAAAAAATTAACTACACAGTAAAGAAATCAGAAGACACCTTGACTAGTGACCAAAATTAGTATCACCGATTGAGAGGCAGATAGACACTGTATGCCACTCTGAGAGGACACAACCCAACCCATGCAGTATTCTGACTGAGTCTAATCATGAGGAAATATCAGACAAACCTAAAATGAAAGTCTATTGAAAAAAAGGAGACTTCTAGGCTTCAATGTGTCAATGTCATGAGAGATGAAGAAAAGCTAAGGAAATGTTTCATTTCCTTTTTTTAAGATTTATTTATTTATTCATGAGAGACACAGAGAGGGAGAGAGGCAGAGACACAGGCCAAGGCAGAAGCAGGGTCCATGTGGGACATTGATCCTGGGACTCTAGGATCACGCCTTGAGCCGAAGGCAGACGCCTAACTGCTAAGCCACCCAAGCATCCCCATTTCTAGTCTTCTTAAAGAAAGGCTAATGAGGCTTAACGTATTCAAAAAGAGTCAGAAACGTCACCTAGTTGTTAAACTTCAATTGACAAAATTGGAAGAATGAGGATTGGCTAAACAAAAGTAAATTAGCTATTTTGGTTATTGAAGTTAATAATTACACCGTACTTATGGAAGACACTTATTCAATGTAGAAAATACACATTGCGATATTTAGGGGAAAGTGTCATTAAGTAAGATTACCTACCCTCAAATGTTCCAGAAAACACACACACATATACATACACATACACAGATCTATTATTATAAAGCAAATGGGATATGATTTTAACTATATGTGAAAGGATGATTTTTTTTCACTGTTCTAATTTTTACAAGTTTGACATTATTCCCAAATAAAAAATTTTAAAATATAAAAAACGTATATCTTAAAACTATCTTAAAAATGTAACTGCTAAAAGTATTTTAATGAAATATAAATTGAGACAGAAATGAAGCTTACTGGAGGAGGGATGGGTTAAACAGGTGATGGACACTAAGGAGGGTACTTGTGATGAGCACAGGGTGTTGTATGTAAGTGTTGAGTCACTAAATTATACACCTGAAACTAATATTATACTGTATATTAACTAACTGGAATTTAAATAAAAACTGAAAAAAAAAGAATCTTATGTTGAAACTAATATAACCCTAGATGTTAATTATACCTTAGTAAAAAAAATGCAAAAAACTGAAGCTTATAACTCAAACTTTTAAAAAAATCAGTATGTAACATTCTACTTATGAAACATTACATTCTATTGCTTTTAAAATGTTATTTTTAGATGATTATGTGTTAATGTTTTAATGTATTGTCTGAAAAATAGTGATTTAGGGATAAATAGATCAATAGATTAGTTGATATTTAACACCTTAAGAAAATTTATAGAAAAATATTTAATTATAATTTCTCCTGGAGAGCTAGTAATAAATGGGTTTTTAAAGATTTTTTAAAATTTATTTATTCATGAGAGACACGGGGAAGGAGGGAGGGAGAGAGAGACAGAGAGAGAGGGGCAGAGACACAGACAGAGGGAGAAGCAGGCCCCATGCAGGGAGCCTGACGTAGGACTCGATCCTGGGTCTCCAGGATCACAACCTGGGCTGAAGGCGGCGCTAAACCGCTGAGCCACCCGGGCTGCCCAAGATGTTTTTTTAAAGACAATTTTTTTAACATCAGTAAAAACTTCATTTCTTCACTTTATTTACTTCACTTCTATTTCAGTTTTTCATTATGTATTGCACTTCTTCAAATTATTTACTATAGCCTCTGGTGAATATAGTTAATATAACAGCTCTTATTTTAACCAAACACAGAGCTGATGTTAGCAAAGATACTGAAACACAATCTTTTTCTTCCATAGACACAACATTCCCTTATCAATTGTAACAAATACCTCTTCTGTTCATTGATATTCAGTTAATAAGTAAACGTTTCTGTTCCATAATTTATATAAAAAGATTTCAGTTGACTTAGCTAAATGATACATTGTGTTGACCCAAAGATGAAAGCCTTGATGTTATTCTTGCTTGGAGAATATGAAAAATGATGTGCAATTCTGAAATATTACCATTTAATTTTCAAGAAGACAGCTGAAGTATTTTCAGCGGTGAAATTTTTGAAACCAATATCAATAGTGGACAAGTCCTTTAAATTCTAAGTTAGCCCACATCCCTAACATTAATGTTTTAAGGGGCAGCCAGCTGACAGCACAATTGGTGGGCAAAATGATGGATTCATAATGCAGTATTGTTTATATACAGTTGTCATCACTCTGAAGTCTGTTAATAAAAGCAAATAGCACACATTTGTAATAACCAAAACCATTTTTAATTTATGAAATTATATTACAAAAAGGCTCTGACACTATACACACACATAATAAACTTTGCACAAAAATGATAATTGAATTTAATTATATTGTTATACAAAAATTAGCAATGGTTGAAATTGTTTAATAACCAGTTCCTTGAATATATCTTGAAACCATTGACCTTGTCTAGCTATAATTTGAAGCTATTTTTTTTTCTTATTCCTTTTTTAAAAAAGATTTTATTTATTTATTCATGAGAGACACACAGACTCCCTGCGGGGAGCCCGATGCAGAACTCTATCCCGGGACTCTGGGAACACGCCCTGAGCTGAAGGCAGATGCTCAACCACTGAGCCACTCAGGCATCCCCCCCCCCTTTTTTTTTAAGATTTACTTTATTTATTTTAGAGAGAGAGAGAGAGCATGCGAGCACAATGGTGAGGAGCTGAGCAGGAGGGAGAGAGAAACACAAGCAGTCTCTGTGCTAAGCACAGAACCCGACGAGTGGCTTGATCTCATGACTCTGAGGTCAGACCTGAGCTGAAACTAAGAGTCTGACACTCAACCAGCTTTGCCACCTAGGCACTCCTGAAGCTATTTCTATATGATTCAAACAGATACAAAAAAGCCTCTCAAATATATAAATTATTATCTGCTTGGTCCTCAACAACCAGATTCAGTATTTATAAATATCGAGGTAATCCATAATAATTTTAAATTTCATTGTGTACATTTGCTTCTCAGAACTTATACATCTTATAATTGAAAGTTTGTACCCATTTGACCAACAACTACCCATTTTCTTTCCCTCCAGGCCCTGGCAACTACCATGCTACTCTCTGTTTCCAGTGACTTTTTTTTTTTTTTTACTTTACACATGTAAGTGATACTATTTGTCTTTCTCTTTCTGGCTTATTTCACTTTAGCCTAATGCTTCCCAGTTTTATCTTTATCATCACAAATGGCAGGATTTCTTATTTATGGTCGAATAGTATTCCATTATCTATCTGTCTCTCTGACATTTTCTTTATACATTCATCTGTCAATAGACTTGGGTTGTTTCCTTGTCATTGCTCTTGTGAATAATGCTGCAATGAATTTGGGACTGTAGCTATCTCATTGAGATACTAATATCATTTTCTTCAGATGTATATCCAGAAGTGGGATTGCTAGATCATGTATGGCAGTTCTATTTTTAATTTTTGAGGAATCAAGGTACTGTTTTCCATAGTGTCTGCACCAATTTACATTCCCATCCACAGTGTACAAAGGTTCCTTTTCTCACTTCCTCACCCACATTTGTTCTGTTGACTTTTTGATAATAGCCATCTTTATAACTGAAGTGATATCTCATGGTGATTTTGATTTACATTTCCCTGATGATTAGTAATCTTGAGCATTTTTTCATGTACCTTTTAGCCAATATTATTATGTCTTCCCTGGATAAATGTCTGTACAGGTTCTCTGCCCATTTTTTAATCAGATTGGGTTTGGGTATTTTTTGCTACTGAGTTATATGAATTCGTTATAAATTTTAGATTAACTCCTAATCGGATAGATGCTTTGCAAATATTTTCTTCTCTTCCGTAGGTTGTCTTTTCATTTTGTTTATTGTTTCTTATGCCATCCAGACGCCTTCTTGTTTGACGTAGTAACAGTTGTTGATTTTTTATTTTGCTGCTTGTGCTCCTGGTATCATAACCAAAAAAATCCTTGTAAGGACAATGTCAACAAGCTTTTTCCCTACATTTCCTTCTATGAGTTTTATGGTTTCAAATCTTAAGTGTAGTCTTTAGTTTACTTTGAGTTATGTTTTGTGAGTGGTGTAAGAAAGGATCCAGTTTGATTCTTTTGATGTGAATATTCAGTTCTCCCAGTACTATTTACTGAAGGGATTATCCTTTCCCCATTGTGTGTTCTTACACCCTTCTGAATGTTGGTTGACCATATATATGTGCGTTTATTCTGGGTTCCCTCTTCTGTTCCACTGGTGTATGTGTCTGTTTTTATGCCAATACCATACAGTTTTGATTATCTTAACTTTGTAGTATAGTTTGAAATCAGGAAAAATGATATCCACAGTTTTGTTCTTCTTTCTCAGAATTGCTTTGGCTATTGGGATCCATCTTCCCAATGATCCTTTCTTTATACTTACTCTCCATTTTTTTCAGCTCCACTACGTAGCAGTCCATCATTCATTGGAATCTTGAGCCCTCTCAGGGCTATTTTTGTTGCTGTCTAATTTTTGTTTTTGTGTAAAAGAATGAAGGCCAGTATATTCTATTGCTGAAGAATCATCATCATCTGTTGAAGTCACTCTTGGTAATGTGATAAGGACTGGATATGGATATTTGCTAAGAGTTCCAAAGGTAGGTAGATAAATATTTTTATTACAGTGTTTAGTTTATTATAATTATTTTATCTATGAAAAACACTGATACAAAATATGTATATCTATAGCTATATGGTGGCTATACACATTCATTTAATAAATATTGATTAAACACCTACTATGTGACATCACAGTGTTAAAAAAAAATAACTCAACTGTGGAGAAAATAGGAGGGAAAAGCTAACACGTAAATTCTAGAGCACTTAAAGGAGCTTCTCTATGGCCAATTGCTAGAGGCCATGATTTCTGAAAACAATCTCTCCAATTGACATCTGCCAGATTGAGACTGGTCCCAGACAAGCTGAAAATGCCCTCTACTGGAGGATGTTGGTTTACCATGTCTGGATCAAGTGCAGCCTGTTTCCATGGGACACCTGAAAAGAGTCTAGATTAGGTCTAGGATGGCTACAGTTTAGGGGTGGGAGTTGAGGGTAGATATGAAGAAAGCAGCGACTTTTTTTGAGGAAATACATATTGTTTTCATGTAGTAACTTTATCCCCAAATTGCACTTATATTTTGGAAGTCTTTCTTACTTATGAGTACACTGTTTTTACTTTTTTGGAAGAAGTGATAAGAAATTTCAAACTGGAAGGAAGAATGTGAACCTTTGACTTATTCTACAAGCTTCTGTTGGTGTTAAAGTTATGCATATTCTATTTTTGCCACTTACAAATTATTTAGGCATAGAAAATATTATTTTAATATTCACAAAAATCATATTGTTTTCCTTACTTCCTCTTTTAGTCGTTCATTCATTCAATATTTAGAAAGCAAAAGAATTGCAATAAGCATGGTTAATCAGTTTCCTTGTCAGTCTCTATTTCTGACGCAGATCAGTAAGTACATTATTTTTCATCTTTTCTATTTTTGGTTTTGTTTATTTCACAAGTTTTCCTTGAGGACCTACTATGTGCTGCCTGGAGTAGAAGACAGAAAGGGACTAAGTTAAAGCCTGTGTATGTAAGACCTCATTATTTCTGAATAAAGCAGCCAGACTCAATTTTTACTCTAACACCATAAAAACTGTATATGATTCTTTTATTTAAATTTTTATTTATTTATGATAGTCACACAGAGAGAGAGAGAGAGAGAGAGAGAGAGGCAGAGACACAGGCAGAGGGAGAAGCAGGCTCCATGCACCGGGAGCCCAACGTGGGATTCGATCCCGGGTCTCTAGGACCGCACCCCGGGCCAAAGGCAGGCGCCAAACCGCTGCGCCACCCAGGGATCCCACTGTATATGGTTCTTATAAAACTGAAAATCATCACTGCCTTTAATAGTTTACAATCAATATTATGTAAATAATATTTATTAAATATAATATATTGTAATTAATATATAAATAAAGCTGTCACATGTTAATGAAAATCTTTGTTAACATACATTATTAATAGCTCAACTCACCATTGCTCAAACTTCAGAATCACATGGAGGGCTTGTTACGACACAGATTTTGACCTCACCCCTAAAGTTTTCTGAGTCAGCGCATCTGGGTGAGGTCTAAGAATTTGTGATTCTAACAAGCTCTCAGAAGATGATGATCATGCTGGTACCAGAAACAGTAACTTAAATCAGGGCTGCACAAACTAAAGTCTTAGGCTAAATCCAGCTACTACCTAGATTTTTTTCTTGTAAATGAAGTTTTATTGGAATATAGCCACACCTACTCTTATTGTCTATGGCTGCTTTTGTGCTACTGTGACAAAATTACATAGTTGTGACAGAAAAGGCTGTTATTCGCCAAGTCTAAAATATTTACTATCTGACCTCTCTCTCTTTCTCTCTCTCTTACTCAGACACACACAGACACACACACACACACACACACACACACACACACACACACACACCGACGTATGATTTCAATGATCCTTGTGTTCTCATCTGAAATTCTCATTTGAAACAATTTTTGTGATTTTTAGTTAAATATAATCTTGATAATCACAAATCCAAAGCAAGAAATACTTGCTTAAGGATTTTTTGGAGTATTTAGTATGCAGCCCTTAAAGACTTAACAAATAGGTTCCTGAAAGTGTTGACTGAAAAGTAAAATAGAAATTCCTTTTCGCACCTCCACAGTGTGCCTATACCAGTAAGAAAAAGAATAAATAATGCAGTATAAAGGGCAAATTAGTTTGATGGTCAGATCTAATTGTGCTATTAGATATATGAACTTAAAAATTCTAGATGCTTAATATTAGCTATATCAGCTGGCAAGAACATAGAGACTATTTTCACAGCATTTTTCTTCTGAAATAATAATGCTACGTCTCACTTCTCTCAAAATAAGGGTTTTTAGAGAGTGACTATTGAGATAGAATCAGAGTTGAAATTTGTTCCTTTTAAGTTAATCAAATACTTCAGAAATAACATAATAACCCATGCAGGTTACAAAAAACTTACAGAAAATGTGGATTCATATTTTTAATTCCTTTGATGTTCTTCTTCTAATAAGCATCTGTGGTAGATAGTTTGGTTTGATTTGCTCATTGTCCTTTCCAACCATCTTCAAGGATACAGGGAAGAAAATGCTAAAACCTTTGCCAGTCTATCTTCCAGGTAGGATGCTTGAGTGATTGACGTTCCATTAATTGGATGTTGTCTGTGAGACTTTGATTTAGAACTGCATCATTTGGGTGGGGAGGCCAGGTGGGAGCCTCCAAGTTGTGGTGGTGCAAATCCTGGAAGAGATGGTGACATTCCCGGCTCTGCAACTGATTGCTTTCCCCAACTACCAAAGGGGTAGGGTAAAGGCTAAAAGTTGTGCCAAGAAACTTAATCCAGAACAGAGTTTTCTCAACCTTAACACTATTGACCTTTTAAATTTGCGAGGGGGGGATTATCCCTTAAAATAGAAACAACAGTTTCAATTTTGTGATTTTCTAAATATCGTGGGTTTTTTGCTTATTTTTTTAAAAAACAAAGGGATTTTTCAATGTATTTTCTATGGCAATATGAATTAAATACCAATGTGAAAGCAATAAAATTATAAAAGATAATAAAAAGACATCACTGAGGATTGAAAGAGGTGTATGTAACACTGTCTCTGCAGGTCTCCCCTATGGAGTAAGGAGCAACCAATGTATCCATAGGAAACAATATCAGAACTGTGAGTACAACATACACATGCCTATTTTAAGTGCAACTCTAATTATCTGAGTTGAAAATAAGGCTAGACCTAATTGTTTTGTTATGGACTGAACTGTGTCCCCTCAAAATTCATATGTTGAAGCCTGAACCCCAAATGTGATTACAGTTGGAGATAGGGACTCTAAAGAGATAATTAAGGTTAAATGAGCTCATAAGGATGGGGCCCTAATCTGATAGAACTGGTGTCCTTATAAGTAGAGGAAGAGACACCAAAGATCTCTCTCTGTTTCTGTGCTTGTGCACAGAGGAAATGCCATGTGAGGACATGGAAAAGAAGGTGGTTGTCTGCAAGCCAGGACGAGAGGTATCACCAGAAACCAACTGTACCTCGATCTTGGACTTGTAGCCTTCAGAATTGTGAGAAAATGTGTAGCTATTGTTTCAGCCATCTGGTCTCTGGTATTTTGTTATGGTAGACTGAGCAAACAATAATGTCTGTTGTGCAAAAAGACCTTAGCAATAATCAAATACCATTGTTCCTACAAATGTATTTGAACCATTGTTCTTGCAAAGGTATTTGAAAACAGATTGTGAATATTTTAAAGGAAAGGCATTAGACTGTCTATATCAAAATAGAAAAAACATATTGACAAAAAGCTTTAGTTTGGAGGAGTAAAAAAGTAGACAAGAAAATAACAGCATGACAAAGACATCCTCCTTGCCCTAAGGATGGGAATTCAGCAGAGGAGACAGAGATATAGAGAAAGAATTGTAATGCAGTAAGATACTGAATTTGCATTCTTTTGTTGCCATAACAAGTTACCACAAACTTAGCTTACAACAAAATGTATCATCTCACAATTTGGTAGGCCAGAAGTCTAATGTGGAACTCACTGGCCTAACATCAAGGAATCAGGAAGCTGTGTTCCTTACTGGAGGCTCCAGAGAAGAATTTGCTTCCAAGCTGATTCAGGTTTTGTGGAATATTCAGTGCTAGTAGCCAAAGGGCTGAGATTCTTTTTCCTTGCTGGATCGCAATGTGGGTCATTCTTAGCTTCTAGAGCTTCCCTGGCTCATTGACCTTTTTATCATTAAAGGCAGCAAAGGCAGACCAGGTCCATCTCACACCTTGAATCTCTCTAATTTCTCTTTATTTCATCTCTCCTGTGTTACTCTTTTACCATCCTTTTTGATTTTTAAGATTTCATGTTGGGTCCACAGTATCTTAAAATCAGCTAATTAGTAATCTCAATTCCATCTGCAGAGTCCCTGCCCAGCAGAACCTAGACTAACTAGTGTTTGAATAACCTGGTGATATGGATCTTAGGCGGGTGGAGGGGGACACCTTTAAAATTCTGCTGACCACAAGACAGTGTCTGTCCTAGTGTTGTGTATAGGGTACATTCAGAGCTCTGCACCAAGATGTCTAATGGCTGCACTTGAGAGCACTGAAATTGTCATTGCAATGCCTGTCCCCTACACCAATATTTTCACCACCACTGCCGTGATTATCTTCAGTGCCATTATACTTGTCACAGGAGGGTATTTGGAGAAAGCTCATTTTAGCTTTGCTCTTTCCATTTGCAGCCTCCTTGTCCTAGGACTCAGGCGGAAGTCCTTGGGCATTTGGCCAGAGAGCAATCTAATATAAAAATACTGTGCATAATATTTTCCCTTGATGACCATCTTTTGTCCTTGAAACAATCTCCTACATATCTATATTTTCTCCCCTAAGAATGAGTTCTTCTCCAGAAGTTTCCTTGGACTCTCATGTAAAGAGACTTCTGCAATTCCTACCTCCTAAGACTGATAGATTTGCCTAGATACACCCAACTCTTAGGATAAATATAGTTCAAGTTAAACTGAAGTCCTTGCTATGCCATGCTGTAAAGAGGTACACTGGAATCTCCATTTTCCTCAGATATGGGGTATATAATTTTTTTGGACTCCCCAATTCATGGTCTGTGGGAATTCAAAGTCCTCCCCATGATTTTCATAAATTTGCCTCCCACTTACTTCTTCATGGTCCTGTGTCTTCCCTCTCCTATGTTTGTGCATCAGTTGAAACTACTTTTAGTATTGTGTAGCAGAAACCCAACAGCAATCGCTCAATCAAGTAGGGGACTACTTTCAGTATAGCTTTGTATGTTAAAAATGTTTCAGGTTCTTTTCTTCTTTCTGCTCCTACATAGCTTTTACTATGTACATAGCTTTTACTCTCTTCATTGCAAGATGGCTGCTTCTCCTTTAGTCTCCTGAGGACACTCCCAGTAGGAAACAGAAGAAGGGGTTGTTGAGGAGTCACCTATCTGAGGAAACCCTATCTCCAGCAGTCCTCCAGTTACATTTTAGTGATGTGAATTGTGCATTTGGACACATTTCACCCTGAAAAAAAAAAGAGAGAGAGAGAGAGAATCTGTTCTTTAAGAAGAAGGGAATTAAAAAGACGTATCATGATGGGCACAGAGTAATGTATAAAATTTTTGAATCACTATATTGTACACCTGAAAATAATATAACACTGTATGTTAATCATACTGGAATTAAAATAAATTAAAAATGGAGAAAAAAGAAAGGGTTATGGTTATTGGATAGGTGTTAGTAATGGCTGCCACAATGAGTGACTTTTCACTTCTAATTTAAACCAATTGGAGCAGTTTCGTCATTCATCAGTTTCCACCAAGGATTACTCTGCACTAAATATTTCAGTTTTTTAATAATTAGCAGAGATCTCTTGAGGTATAACTAGCTCCACCAGCTACTCTGCTACTCCTCATTTCTCATGACCCGGGCCAGCCCATTTATTTTTTATTTTTAAAAAGATTTTATTTATTTATTCATGAAATACACACAGAGAGAGGCAGAGACACAGGCAGAGGGAGAAACAGGCCCTCTGTGGGGATCCCAATGCGGGACTCAAATCCAGGATCCTGGGACCATGACCTGAGCTGAAAGCTGACACTCAACCACTGAGCCACCCAGGTGCCCTGGGCCAGCCCAATTAATGCAGCATTACTAAGATGAATGCCTATGCCAGCTGTTAATACAGTAAATTCCCACTCTGTCATATACATGATGCTCTGATATAAAATTAATATTGTTTCTCACAGTCACATCTTTGCAATCTCCAGGAAGCCAACATCGTAGTCCATATTGAGAAACACTGTTGTCCTGCTATGAGGATGCAGTGCTTTAAAACTATTCTCCTGAGCTTTCATAGATTTTTAAAATTCAGGAGGGTTGTAGCAGCTTGATAGCATAGATTATGAAGCTATTATTATGTTAGAAGTTAGGAGACCCAATCCTTCCCCCCCCCCCCATAGCCCTAAGAATGATTGCTCTCAAGAGTTAGAAAGTTGTATCTGTTTTGACCCTCATGGTTTTTTTTTATGTAAAATGGAGCTGGGCAGGGTGATCTTTGAGGTCCTCAAATGTTCTGAACTGTGAAGGGAAAAACGCTTGTAATCAGCTATTGTTTTAAGAGAAAGTTGGAATAAGAAGACGAAGATGAGGGGGAAAGTGGGAGCCATGGAGAGGCAAGTGAGGAGAACCAGGGAAGGAAGGAAAGAGATGAGGAGGAGTGGGAGGGGGAGAACATCTGACTTAGGAAGACAGCCATAACCTAATGTAAGTAGGACCAGGGAAAATGTGATTACCCTGAGCTCACTTTTAGCTGTGGGTAGGCCCTTAGTTCTATCCTGCTTGTAAAGCAGCAGCCAAAAGTAAGATCCCCAAGGAGACTTGGATATATTCATGTTCACTTCTGTGCCATGTTACATGATGTTTCCTCTACAGGAAGACACTAGTTCATATCAAAGCTTTCCTCCCTGTTCACCATGCTTTGTTTCAAGCCCTTCCATGCTTGGCACAAGGAATACCACCTCTCTGGGGAGGGTGCATGGGGTGTCAACCCTTTGCTCACTTCCCAAATCTATGCATGTTTTGAGTTATGTGCTTTTCTTCTGTGTTCTTATGCTTTCTATGTTTTTTTCTATTAGATGTATTTTTATATACAGTTATATATTTCTTTTGTAAAGCATTAAGTCAACAAAATGTATTGAGTAAATACTATGATGGAAAGCACTGTGATAGTTAATAAGGTCAAAGATGAATAAGATAGTGTTGCTCTCAAAGACTGAATAGTCTACCGGAGGAAGTAACTTAACAGGAAATGTAAATGCTCTAAAATATGCACACAAATCCATGGGAGCAAAGAGGAGAGGCATCTAATTAAAACTAAAGAAGTCAGAGATGGCTTTCTAGAGAAGATCCCCAAGTGGAGACCTGAATAATATGAATTATCTAGAAAAAGAAGTACAGTTAGGCATGCCAAACAGAGGGTACAGCATAGGCAAGGGAAGAGAGAGACAGATGGCACAGCTTGGGGTGTGAGCAGTCTGTATGGCTACAGAAGAGGGCTGTCCCTTGCAATGAAGGATGCTCATGATGGTCCTGCATATCAAGTTCAAGTTTATTTCACACCCACAGAAGCCATGGAGAGGCTTTAAGTAGAGGTTTGACATGAGCATTTATACATGGATGCCACAAAGATGCATTTGCTTTTCTTATGAACTCTTGATTTGAAAGAAAATTCTGAATTATAATCATATATCTTCTTCTCTGTCTTGCCTATTAGATTGTGAATGTCTTTGAAGGTAGGGAAGATGTTTTATCTTAGCAAAGCTTCTGCACATATTAGGTAGGCATTTAATAAATGTCTGTTGAATGAATGAAGAAATGGATGAAAAAAATAATCTTTTGGGGAAAAAAAAGTGTGTTAAAGATATTCAGAGATGCTGTTAACCGGCAAGCAGAATGGAAAAGGCTGTGATACTTCAACATCTCTAAAAGCTAATCTGGAATTTCTTAACCCCGAAGCTGCAGTGGCTTAAAACATTTTTCAATGTCTTAAGTTTTGAAAGTAAAAAATACCTTTATAATCTGTTGAATAGAATTATTAAAAAATTTAGAGAAGAGGCAGACATGAATTGTTAGAAGGTATTTTCTTCCTATAGCTAATATAACATGCAAATATTAATATTAACCAATATTTAATTGGTAAACTGTAATGTTAATAACATGATTTTTAATTAAGAAAAAAATCCTTGGCTAGGTGAAGAGTATTTATTGAAGTAAATATTGATGCCTAACTTTTATGTAACACTTAGATTTTTAGATTTTAAAACAGCTATACTATCCATCCCGTGACATTTCTAGGATAGTGTCTAGGAATAAGTAGTAACTAGCTTCCATATTTATAATTTCATCATATTTCAGAAAGGGTAAATGCACAAATGGTAAGTGGAAAATTGCTATCATCTCTCTTATTAACCGTGTCAATGGGAAGCCTAGTTATTCAACACCATGAATCTCTAACTAAGATTGAACCACATATTTGGTGTCATAGAATCTTAAGCTACAGGCCTAATTCTTTCAGGATAAACAGTTTCAAGGTAGCTGGTCTTGCAAACTCACACCTATAAAATACAACAAATTTTATATATGGTTTTAATCTTTATTGCAAGGACCTTCAAATGCTTTATGGACAGATTAATCCTCATAACCTCTATTTGGGAGATGGCAAGTATTGTCTTCATCTTATAGAGTGAAAAATTGAGTCATCTAAAGGTCTTGGCTTGTATCCAGTTAGCAAACTGGAACGTGCAGGGGAAGAAAAAAGCACCTTAAATTTGCTGCTTCTTGGTTTAGAGCCTCAGTCACTAAAGTTTGGCAGCCATCTAGATGGTAAATTATAGAATTTATTCCCTCTTGCAATTCATTCTTGGCAGATGTTTTTCTATTGGTAGATTTAAAAATGTATGCTGCCTAATTTTTAAGTTAAGTGAATGTATCATTTAATAAATCTTGTACTTTAGAAACCCATTTCTCATACGAGCTAATATTTTTGTTTTTAAAAAATTAGCTTTTATTAAATGTCTAAAAATGTATCATACATTTATATGACTATAAATGTGATTTATGTATGATGTAAAGATATATGTATGATATAAAAAAGTAGTAAAACCAGCACCCATGTACCCACAACCCAACTTATGAAATGCATTACCAATAACTTTGAAGCCCTCTTTTCTCATCCCAAGGGGTAACCACTGAATGCTGTGTTTATCATTTCTTTGATTTTCTTTATAGTCTTTCCACACGTGAATATATCCCCTAAACAAAAATAACATATTACTGAGTTTTGTCTGTTTTTGAACTCTATATAAATGGAATTATACTGTATATCCTTTGTAACTTACTTCTTATATCATTTTAACTCCAGGATTAATTCCATTATGTATGTACCACAATTTATTTTTCCATTTTTGTGTCAATTGATGTTTCTGTTATTTGTATTTTTTTCCATTATAAACAATGTTGCTATGGAAATTCTTGGAAGTAATGCTTGTCCTAGCTTGGGTTCCTCTAAGAGCAGAACTCGATTTACTTGTATACAGATAGTTTATTTGGGAAACCATCTTAGGAAACACAAGGAATGAGGCATGCAAAACAGAAAGAGAGGAGTCCAATAGAGGATGTTGTCCAATGGACTGAATGTCTGTGACACCCCCAAATCCACGTGTTGAAGTCTAATCTCCAGTGTGGCTGCATTTGGAGATGGGCCCTGTAAGGAAGCAATTAAGGTTAAATGAGCTCATAAGAAGGGAGTCCTGACTAGGGTTAGTGTCCTTATTAAGAAGAGACACCACAGCATAAGGAATATAGTCAATGATATTGTAATAGTGATATATGGTGACAGATGGTTGTAGCTACACTTGTGGGGAACCTAGCATAAACTTGCCTAGTCATTAAGTTGTACATCTGAAACTAATGTAACACTGCATGTCAAGTATATTTTAAAAAAAGAAGAAGAAAGAAAAACAAGAGACACCAGAGAGCTTGCTTTCCTTTTCTTTTCCTGCCATCATGTGAGGACTCAACAAGAAGGCAGCAGTCTATACGTTAGGAAAAGAGCTCTCACTGGGAACTGTGTCTGCTGGCACATTGATCTCAGACTCCTAGCTTCCAGAACTATGAGAAAATAAATTTCTGTTGTTTAAGCTACCCTGTCTGTGGTATTTTGTTGTAGCAGTTCAAGCAGACTAAGACATTGTCCACTGCAGTGGGCGAAAGGTGGTTTTTATCATTGATATTTATATTTTTAGATCTTACTTTTAGATCTTCAATTCATTTTGAGTTAATGTTTGTAAATGTCATAAGGTAGGGTCCAGCTTTATCCTTTTGCATGTGGATATCTGGCTGGCACCATTTATTGAAAACACTATTCTTTCCCTATTGAATTATCTTGGCACCCTTATTGGGAATCAATTGACCATAAATGTGAGGATTTTTTTATGGACTTTCAATTCTATTAAATTGATCTATATGTCTACCCTTTTGCCAGTACCACACTGTCTTGATTATTGTATCTTTGTAGTAAGTTTAGAAATTGGTGAGTGCATACTTTAACTTTGTTCTTCTTTTTCAAGATTGTTTTGGCTATTCTGGGTCTTTTGCATTTCCATGAATTTTAGGATCAGCTTCTCAATTCCTGCAAAAAAGCTCGTTGGGATTTTGATAAGGATTGCATTGAATCTTTAGATCAATTTGGGGGAGTATTGCAATGTTAGCAACAGTATGCTTTCCAATCCTTTAATATTCATCCATTTGTTCAGGTCTTTCTTTCTTTCCATAATGTTTGCTGTTTTCACTGCATAAGTTTCATACTTCATTTTGTAAATTTATTTCTAAGTATTTCTTTTTTTCTAAGTATTTCATTCTTAAATTTATAAGTATTTCATTCATTTCTAAGTATTTCACTCATAAATGGATTTTTTTTCTTACTTTCAATGTAGGATTGTCCATTGCTAGTTTACAAAAATAAAATTGATTTGTATATTGATCCTGTACCTAAAACCTTGCTGAATTTGATTATTATTAATAATTTATAATGGATATCTTAGAATTTTCCATATACACTATCATATCAGCTGTGAATAATTTTATCTTTTTCCTTTCCTATCTGGATGCCTCCTTTTCTTGCCTAATTGTCCTGACTGACTAGGAACTTCCATACAATACTGAATAGAAGTGGCAAATGCAGACCTATCTGTCTTAATTTTAGTGAGAAAGCTTTTAGTCTTTCATCAAATTATCATGTCAATTGTGGGTTTCTTGTAGATACCATATACCAGATTAAGGATATTAGCTTCTGTTCCTAGTTGCTTAGTATTTTTATCATGAAAGGATGTTAAATTTTGTCAAATGCTTTTGCAGTGTCTATTGAGATGATTATATGACATTTGTCCTTAATCCTATAACTACAATGTATTACATTGATTTATTTTCATATTCTAAAAAACCTTACATTCCTATGCGTTATCCCACTTGGTAATGGTGTAAATCCTTTTAATATATTGCTGTATTAGGTTTGCTAGTATTTTGTTGAGGATTTTTGTATGTCCATTCATAAGGTATATCAATCTATAATTTTTTAATGATATCTTCATCTGTTTTTTTCTATCAGGGTTTTGAGTTTATCCTAATTTGAGTTCGTTGAGATTCTTGAATTTGTAAATTAGTGTTTTTCAAGTTTTGGATGTTTCAGCCATTCTTTCATCAAATATTCAACTGGTTTTGGCTTCACAGAATGAGTTGTGAAATGTTCCCTTCTGTTCTATTTTTTTTAGATGAGTTTGTAAGGATTGTCATTAATTATTAACATTTGGTAAAGTGTGAATTGTGAATATATCTTGTCTCTAGGTGTTTTACCTGTTAGGAAAGTGGGGCATTGGCGTCTGCATATATTATTGTTGAATGGTGTATTTATCCCTTCAATTCTATATATCTTGTCTTCTTATTAAATTATTTCCTAACATATCATTTTAATTACTGTTATTTCTTTCAAACATATGAAATCCTGCAGATTATAATTATCATCTTAATTTATAACAAATTAGTTCATATTAATACCAATTTAAATATTTTTTTAAATTTTTTTTTAAATTTTTATTTATTTATGATAGTCACAGAGAGAGAGAGGCAGAGACACAGGCAGAGGGAGAAGCAGGCTCCATGCACCGGGAGCCCGATGTGGGATTCGATCCCGGGTCTCCAGGATCGCGCCCTGTGCCAAAGGCAGGCGCCAAACCGCTGCACCACCCAGGGATCCCCTATTAATACCACTTTAATTTCAATGCTTTGTAAAATCTTTCCTCCAGTACAGGTCTATCTCTTCTCCTTTCTTTGTGTTATTAATGCCATTATAATTACATTTAAATACATTATAACTTTATCAACACAGTTTCATCATTATTGCTTTATGTAGTTGTTTTCTAATAGAGTAAGAGAAAAAATCCAAAATGCATTTATATTGTCTTTTATATTGGCTTATATAATTATTTTTATTGGTGCTCTTTCTTTCTTCATGTGGATTAGTCTAATGTCCTTTCATTTTAGCCTGAAGGACTCTAATTTTTCTTATAGGGATAGTCTGCCAGCAACAAATTTAGGTTTTGCTTATCTAGAAATGCTTAAACTTCTCTTTTGGCTTTTGGAGATTTGTTCTGCTAGATATAAAATTCTCATTTGATAGTCTTTTCATTCAACACATTGAGTATATCATCTCATTACCTGTAGCTTTGTGATCTCTGAGGAGAAATCAGCTGTTAATCTTTTTAAAGGTTATTTATTTATTTGAGTGGGCACGCACGTGCACACACACACACACACACACACACACACACACACACACACGAGTGGAGGTGGAAGGGCCAGAGGGAGAGGGAAAAGGAGCAGCAGTAGACTTCCTGCTGAGCATGGGGCCCCACGAGGTGCTGGATCCCAGGACCCTGAGATCATGACCTGAGCCGAAGGCGGATGCTTAACTATCCAGGTGCCCCAGGTATTAATCTTATTTTAAAAAATTTTAAATGTATTATTATTATTTATTTATTTTTTTTTTTTAGGAGAGGAGAGAGGCAGAGGGAGAAGGAGAGAGAAAATATCAAGCAGGATCCATGCTCAGCACGAAGCCCACCATAGAGCTCCTTCCCACAACCCAGAGATCATGACCTCAGCCAAAATCAGGAGTCAGAAGCTCAAACTATTTAGCCAGCCAAGTGTCCCTCAGCATTAATCTTAATAAGCCACCCCTGTACGTGAGTGTTGCTACTCCTTTCCTGCTTTTAGAATCCTTTCTTTGTCTTTTGACAGTTTGATCATGGTGTGTCTAGGTGTGGATCTCTGAGTTTATCCTACTTTGAGTTTATTGACATTCTTGTATTTGTAAATCATTGTTTTTCAAGTTTGGAATATTTTCAGCTATAATTGCTTCAAGTATTCTTCTGCCCATTTATATCTCTCTTCTCCTTCTGGGGCTTCCATTATGAATATGATGATATGCTTGATGATGTCCATCAGTTATCTGAGGCTGTGTTCATTTTTAAAAATCTTTTTACTTTCTGTTCCTTAGACTGGATAATTTCAGTGGGCCTCTATTCAAGTTTGCCGATTCTCTTTCCTGACTGTTCTGCTGTTAAGTCCCTCCAGTACATTTTTAATTCCAGATATTTTAATGTACTTGTTTATAATCTTTTCTCGTCAGAATGTGAGCTACTGAGAGAAAGAATGTGGTCATATCATTTCTTTAGCTCTGGCACTTGGTATCTAGAATATAATAGGTACTCTGTGGATACATTTGAATTAATTAATATGAAGGTTCATATCCAAATACTGTGTACCATGCAAATACAGCTAGAAACATTGAGTTCTCCAGGGGATTTCTATACCATTTAAAGATACTGATACTTTTCATTATGTGGAATCTATTCTAGAATAGAGATATCATAGAATTCTTGATTTAGTCTAAAACAAATCTCATTATATAAGACAGTTTAACATAGTGGTGGGAGAGCCAGCTTCTAAATGAGCCAGACTGAGTTCAAATTCTTGCTCTGCCACTTACTACTTGTGTAGCTTTTGGGCAAGTAGTCACCTGTAGGCTTAAATTTCATTTCCTATAAAATAAAAAGGGTTTACTATAAGCATGAAACGGCATACAAATGGATTAACAACAATGGACATTGTTCTAGACACATAAGAATCATTCAATAAATAATAAAATTAATAAAATGATTAGGATTCTACTATCAAGAAAAAGACCAACCTCATCCATGTATATAGACAAAAAATTCTTATATAAATGCTATTTGATATAATTTAATAAGTGATAAATATTTCCTCATGATAAAATAAATTTTTCTCAGGAGTGAGGAATGCTTCAACATATGGGATTCTAATAATAGAATAAATTTCTTTGCTTCTGATTTTCCCTCTATATTCGATATAATATTGACAGTATGGCCAGATTACTTCTGCTAAAATACTGCTACCCATTGCTTCATTAATCTATAAAGGAGTTTCCAATTGGAATTGCATTATCTATAGAGTAAATTTAATTTGAGCCCCATTTCTATATTCTCATCCTTAATATTTAAGTTTTTCGTAAAAACTTAACTTTGGAGTAGAAACAAAGTGGATCCACCCTTTCTCCCCCAAACATCTCATACTTTTCTGCCACTTTACTTTTGTTCATTTCATAGCATCCACCCCCAAAATTGTAACTCAAACTTCTTTGGATCATTTTTCTAAAACTGTATATTGTCATTTAACAATTATATTTTTTGAGTGAATTTTCCTCATTTTTATTTTTGTTCTATTATTACCTAAAGGACCTTTGACATCCTTTTCTTCAACTAGGCTGCAGTCTTCTATAGGAGGAGGGTCTAGCTACTTTTGCAGATTTGATGTGCAATACTTATGGTTACAGAGGAAATATTTGTTGATTTTAAAACCATCTTTATAAATTATAGTTTGTAGAAGTTCAGTCTTAGCTAGTAATCTTTTTCTAATTAAGGAGAAACCACTGCATGTCACTTTTTAGGAAACTTAATGTGCTCTGATCCAATGCATCTGTTTAAACTTCTGTTCTAATATAAGCCTAAAATTTTAAGCTACAGTAGTCCCCTCCATCCCTACCCAGCCATCTGCAGTCTCACTCTTCACAGTTTCAGTTACCCACAGTCAACCATGATCTGAAAGCATATGATCCTTCTTCTGACATACTGTCAGATCAGTAGTAGCCTAATGCTACATCATAGTGCCTATGTTACTCACTTCATTTCATCATAGTAGGCATTTTATCATCTCACCCCGTCATAAGAAGGGTGAGTATGGTGCAAGAAGATATTTTGAGAGGGAAAAAGATCACCTTCCATAACTTTTCTTACAGTATATTATTATACATGTGCTACTTTATTATTGTTGTCAATCTCTTGTGCTTAATTTATAAATTAGGCTTTATCATAGTATGTATGTATTGAAAAAACATAGTATATATAGGGTTTGGTACTATTCATGGTTTCAGATATGCACTCAGGGTCTTGAAATGTATCCCCCATGAATAAGGGGGTACTACTGTGTCTGTTCATTCATTAGATGAGTTTATCAATGAACAGATGTGTGTGTTCCACTATGTTGCCTCAGAAACAAATGAATGGGGTTAGGTTGTTGATCTGGTGATTTTAAGGTGGAGGAAGGAAAAAGTTTAGAGTGATATACTCTATGTAATGAAAGTATACAATAGCAATTGAAGGAGAGAGAACTCGATTAGGGGGTCCATCATTTCTAGGAGTTTATGATCTATGGTCTCTCTTCCTCGCTTACACAGGAAGGCTGGAAAGAGGGGAGTGCTAGTGAGTTGCTGTTCTTTTATATCCATCCATCATTCTCCAGGAGTACCTAGTTTTTTTTTGTACTATATGAGACTGGGGAAAAAAAGTAAATGAGAAACATTGGCTATCTCTTTTTAGAAAGGAAAAAAACCCAAATGTTTTTGTAGCCACATGACACTGGAGTTCTGGATGTAACCTGACAACAGAGAGAGTAGAAAAAACTGTTCTGTTCTTGGCAAAGGCTTGAACAAGAATTCAGTAAAGCATCAATAATAATTGAGGATAAGTAAAATGGATGGCTAGTGTTACCTTTAGTTTCTTTTAACATTTACTTCTTTAAAATAGACTTCATTCAGTAATGGCTGTATTTCTCTGATATTATAAAGAATTATTTAACATAGACATGTACTTTGACCCTCTCTCAGTTAACTTATGTTACTGAAATATGGATATTAGATCATGAAGATTTTAGAAGCAACCACTTATCTTGTGGCAGCATATTTTAAACAAAGGCAAAAGAACTAAAAAGGAAAAAAACAGCTTCTTGAATTTTGAGCTTGTGAGTCTACATCTATTAAGCCATAATGTCAACATTTCACAACTGTGTCAGGAAATCTATCTTATATTTAATCAGAATCATTATATTTCAACCTTTATTACTCAGCATGTCAGTGAAGAATGTATCCTTTATCAGAGATGGATTTACCAAGAAACTAATGGAATTTAGCTTCATAGCTCCTCCTATGCACAGATCCTTTCAAGGCCCCAGAAGGGATCCTAGCATTGTGTCACATGGTTGTATATTTTTGTAAAATTTGCAAATGTAAATTATTTTAGTTGCACTCAGTTAAACTGCTTTCTTTGCACTCATGTGTACACTCCACCATGCTTTCTCTTGGTGGTGGCAGTAGTCACCATGAACATTTTTGGGATCTAGGTGAAGGGAAGTTGAGTGTTGGATACACTTCGTTTGAGTGTTGTGGAACATACTTTTCTATGGTTCATTGTCACTTCTATATGTAGTTTAGTTGTTGCTAGTTAGCCATAGTAGGAATAGTTTCCAGGAGTATTCCTATTTTCTGCCAACTGATGACTTATCTGGTGTCATAAAATGAAGATTTAGGGCCAAGCATTGTAAATTTATATGAGTTCGTCCCATGGCACTTGCCATTGGATCTAGGTGGGAAGCAGAGACAAATAGAAGTTGAAGTATGTGGAGTTTGAAGCTAATCTATGGCAAATTCTTCAGTTTATCAGATTTGTAAATTATAAGCAAGGAATGGTTCTCATCAACACCTAACCAAATAGAAATTCTCCTTTCCTCAGAGAATGAGGAAAATGTAGCATATAAAATTTTTAATTCATCACATATATGTTTCCTCTTTGTTGGAGAATTTATCAGAATGTTTTTAGGACACAAATATGCAAATGTCAAAAAATAAATGTGTATGTCTGTGTGAAGTCACACATTTTTGTGCATCCTAACTACAATAATAAAACCATTTTAATTGACTATGAAGATAAATGAATTGTCTCTCTATTCTCTCCTACCTCTAATCTCTCCTATAAAATGATATCATAAGATTGTCATATGAAGAAGCAAGATGTAGGCAATATAAAACAGTGTTAGAAAGTCAACAAAAATACTGCTTCTTTAATTTTTTGTTTGTGATATTTGCCAGTTTTAAAAATTTGTAATTTTTGTGATTTTTTATTATTCTGTAAAAATGTTCTCAAAGACTAATTCTATTATCCTTCCCTTAAAAGTATCTCCAAATTATATAAGCTTGAGTTCCCATAAAATTTAGTTTTGCCCCTGTTCTATATAATTATAGTTAATTAATTAATATAGTTAATTAACTATTAATCAATTTAATTTAAAAAGTCAGACATGCCACTCAAAAAATTTTTTTAATGTATAGAAACAGCATAGGACTTCTTCACATATTGTCAAAGTCACTCATTCTCTCTTTTCTAAGAACAATAATCCTAGTTCCTTTAATTTTTCTTTATGTATTATATTTCGTACACCCTCTTGGTCCAATAGAACTTTCTCTGATGATAGAACTGTTCTATATCTATGCTGTGTACTATTTTATCCATTCATCATATATGGCTCTTGAGCACCTGAAATGTGGCTGGTGAGACTGAGGAATTAAAATATTAATTTTATTTCATTTTAATTACTTTGCATTCCCACTGATATAGCCATACATGGCTAGTAGCTCCTATACTGAACACAGTTTACAGCCTTAATCAACCTTAGAATGAACTCCTCCTATCTTATCTACACCATTATCTAGTCATTAAATATAGATTTCTATGTCTTTGTGCAGTAAACTCCTAAATCATGACTAACATAACATGTATATTATTCTGATGATTGTGCTCAATTTTTGAATATCTCAAATTAAATATTCTTATATTCTTAGGATGCTGTATTTTTAGGGCAGGTTTTTATTTATTATGTTTATTGTTGGCAGATGCTGGAAAGCTTAAAAAGAGATTTGTGGAAATTTCCTTTTCAAATACGCTCTTCAATAAGGTAAAACAATCAAAGAATGCTTTATTTGAGACAAAAGATGCAGAGAATCCAATCAATAATGCATTTTGCTTGCCTAAAAGTTATGCTTACCAAATGAACTTGACACAAGTGTGATGCATTCCACAAATGGAGACTTTCTGCTATACCAGAATCAATTTAACAGCGATAGCCAGATATTTCACATGCTCTGCAAGTTTAGAATGATACTCAAGGCAGATGCAGCCATGGCCTGTCCCCTGGAAGATGATTGTTTACACCCAAGAGCAATTCCTGGAATGTAACAGGAAGCGGCACATGACCACAAGGCAGGCGGAGCTGGGTATTTCTCCAGGCTTCCTGTTGGAGGAGTAAGTGCTTTTCATTCTCCTCCAGGCACAAAAGAAAATCATTCTGAAAACCATACAGAAGAAAATACTAATTTAACACAAATATGACTTTTTCTACATATATGATTATTTGCCGAATGATCTCCAAAGAACTATGACAATAGGAATTGGAAACCTAACAAAGCTTTAGAAAGCAAGAGCAGTCCAGATGTTGGGGTCCAGGATATTATATAATTACACTGAAATTCAATATTAGCTGAATTTTTAGGCCCACAACCATTTATAGAAGCCTTTAAATTTAATTCAACACATTTTTCACATATTTTCTGTTTTCACGATATGTTTTTGTCTACTGTTTTCATGCTGCTGGATTGAAAGATTATGATGATTTTTCTATCAAACACAGTATTCTATGTGTATGTAGCACTGCATATATGGGTAAAACTGTCATGGGCTACCATCAAGATGTTTTCTATTTAGTTCATTTTATCCTTAAGGCAAGTGGGTAATATGTTTTTTTCAGGTTTTTTTTTTTTTTAATGAACCTAAGTGCACACAAACTTAGTTTACTTAAAAATAGAAACAGTCACAAAACCAGAAAGTAATAAATGCCTTTTTGGAGGCCCAATTTTATTTAATTTTATCTTTTTATTTTGAGATTTTCAGAGTATGAGCATTTGCTAATTTTTAATGGCTAATTTATCTTTTTATTTTGAGATTTTCAGAGTATGAGCATTTGCTAATTTTTGAATTGGGAATTTATGTAGAAATATAATCACTCTCATCATCAAACTTATGTATCTAGATAAATATCCTGGAAACAACCCCAGTGTCCATATGAGAATGGGGGACTGACAACAGAAAGCCAACAGGAAACTTTGGGTAGTCACACATATATTAATTGTCTTGTTTGTGTGATGGTTTCACAGGGATACATATGTCAAAACTTGTCACATCGAACACTTCAAAAAATGCAGTCTATTTTATGCAATTTTACTTTAATAGAGCTGTTTAAAACTAAAAAAAAATTTTCTTTAAATTGTGCTTTAAAAATTTTTATTCAAAAATAAAGCCTTTATCCAAATAATTTTCACAGTCTCACAAGGGAGACTAGGTAAGTTCCTAATAAATGCTGAATAAAATACAAGAGCTACCTCAAAGAAGCAAATGATCGATTTCCAAATGAATGATAATAAAGCCAGGAAAAAAAAAACACAAATCAGATTGGTAACACCTCTCTGTCTGGGAAGGCATCGACTTCAGTCTTCATTCATTTGCTAAAACAAAATACTTGGGCATCCTTCTGGATCCTGGACTTATTCTCTTTCTTGCTCTTTCATTCAACTAGTTACAGTTTGTCTCCCTGTACTGCATATATTCTAAAAGCATCTTATTTTTTTATGTTTTCTCTGACTCACCATCCACTGCTTTGGTCAGATCTTCACCATTTCCCATCTGCAAGTAATTCTAAGTATGTCTCTGCAACCAGTTTTCTTCCCCTTCAATCTATGCTCCATACAACAAAAGAGAGCAGTTACTTACAGCAGCCAGAGAAAGAAGCACCTTCTCAAACAGGAGAGGTTTGACAAATGACAAATCTGTGGCCTTTGGCAAAGTAACACAGCACTGCTGAGCCATGGCCTAGAGGGGAACAGGGAAATAGATACTGACCTTTATTCCTCTTCCCCTTTAGGCTCCGGCCATGACCTTTTATTGGTTAAAATCCAAAAGGAAAAGCTAGGGAGCTCTGTGGATGTGATGCATAATGGTTGGCCTTCGAGGGCACAGAGCAGAGTTGAAAAGAAAATGAGTGGATCTGGAGAGACAAATGGAAAATATATTAACATGTCCTCCTAAACATAAGACTGATCATATCATTCCCTTAAGAATATAGGAATATGTGTGTGTGTTGGGGGCCATTGTCTTTATTAGCATGGCTTTTATGAAAGGGTATGCTTTTAAAGTAGTATTCATATTTTAGTGCAAAGGAAATGTCAGATTTTTAAAAAAGATTTCATTTATTTATTTGACACAGAGAGAGAGCACAAGCAGGAGGAGTCACAGGCAGAAGGAGAGGGAGAAGCAGGCTCCCCCTGAGCAGGGAGGATGATTCCAGGACTCTGGGATCATGACCTGAGCCAAAGGCAGATGCTTAACTGACTGAGCCACCCAAGCATACTATATTTTTTCTTTCATAAGTAAACACAATAATTTTAATTGTAAACTCCAACAAAATTAATGGCTTTAGCTCTGATTTTGATAGTTGATTCTTTTTTAAAATTTATCTCCAAACCAGAACTCCAGAACTTAGGGTATGTATTCACATATTGACTAGAGGAACACTAAGTTATGACCTTTTTTAACTGGAGTATAAATGACATATAGTATCCTACTAGTTTCACATGCACATCATAGTGATTTAATATTTCTATGTACTGCCAAGTGGTCCCCATGATAAGTCTAGTTACCATCTGTCACCATACAAAATTTTTAAATGTAAATTGGTTCAATTGCAATGACAGCATGGACTCATCTCAAAAATTAAATATAGGGTTCCTGGGTGCCTCAGTCAGCTAAGTGTCTGACTCTTGATTTCAGCTCAACGATCTCAGAGCCATGAGATTGTTATGATCTCAGAGTCATGAGATTGAGCCCCTGTTGGGCTCTGTGCTGGGCACAGAGCCTACTTGGAATTCTCTCTCTCCCTCTCTCTACTCCACCACCCCTCCTGTGCGCTCCCTCCCTCTCTCTCTCCCTCTCAAAAAAAAAAAAAAATTCAAAAAAATGCAAAATAAAACTACCATACCATTCAGAAATTTAACTTTTGTATATTTATCCAAAGAAAATGAAAACACCGGGATCCCTGGGTGGCGCAGTGGTTTGGTGCCTGCCTTTGGCCCAGGGCACGATCCTGGAGACCCGGGATCGAATCCCATGTCGGGCTTCCGGTGCATGGAGCCTGCTTCTCCCTCTGCCTGTGTCTCTGCCTCTCTCTCTGTGTGTGTGACTATCATAAATAAATAAAAATTAAAAAAAAAAAAAGAAAATGAAAACACCAATTTGAAGAGTTATATGCATCCCTAATATTCACTGCAGCGTTATTTACAATAGCCAAGATATGGAATCAACCTAAATGTCTTTGGATAGATGAATGGATAAAGAAGATGTAAAAATATACCATGGAATATAACTCAGCCATAAAAAAGAATGAAATGCTGCCATTTGTGACAACACAGATGGACTAAGTTATGATCTTAAAACTATTCTAATCAGATAAGATAATTAAGTAATCACCTATAAAGTAGAAGAAAATCCCCATATTTTTTCAGGGGTAGTTTGAATTGCTTGTATTGTCCATTCACTAATTCCTATCCTAGTGATTATTTTTTTAATGAAATTATTTTCTTACTTAAGTATGATATTCCACTCTCAAAAAATATATATGGTAGCTGAAAACATTAAGACACCCATAAAGGACAACATCTTAAAAAATTACAAAATAGAAAATAAAAATAAAATAAGTATATAGTTATTTTTACAAGTCCTCAATAACCAGTTTGCATAAACTATTGGCAAAAATGAAAAAAAAATCCAATTGTTTAACGGATTTAAAATTTTTTTAAATAAACTTTTTCCTCAAGCTTGTTTGTCATGTTAAAATAACTGTTGAATAAAATAAAATAAAATAAAATAATAAAATAAAATAAAGTAACTGTTGATTTGAGCGTTTCTGTGTCATGAACATTAATGTATCTAGAGAAAAGAATGGCTGGCAGGTTAGAATGTGAATAATGCAGGAATCTGGAATTGCCTACCCTTCCAGTCTGAGAATCATAAGGAAAAATAGAACTCATCGTTTTGAATTCAGACTAACTGCCTCAGAAATCCTTGCAAAAAGAACTTTTAAGGGGCCTGAACTAATGAATTTCTAAGGAAATCATATCTAGCAAGCAATTCTTAAAATTGATCACAAATTATCTCTGATTTATTTAGGTCCATTCTCCACTATAATTACTTTTTTGAAGATTACCCCAAGCTTAAAAATAATCTGTCCTGCATCTCCACGAACAGTGGTTCTTGGATGTGCTGTCTTTTCTCAAGTTTCTTGCTCTTTCCCCCTCTCTGCACTTCCCTATTTTTCTCAAATGAACAAAACCTGTTCTCTTAGTTACCTTGACTTGAAATTTTTCCTTAATGCCTTTTTCTACATCTTCTTCAAATCCAATAATTTAAAAGAAAATGACAATTATTTTTCCCGTCATTGACACCTCAGTTTAATTCCCACTGTCATTATCTTGGTCCCAAAACTCATTACTTCATAGCAAGACTATTTTAATAACTTCTTAGCTTGATCTTGTTTCTGGCATCTCCAAATATTTTTTATATACCCCTGCTTTCTTTACTCATTTACTCAGTTTACTTTTCCTACTTGAAATTCTCAAGATTTCCCTATAGCCAACAAAATAAATGTAAAATCCCCTAGTCTATCATCGAAGGCCCTTCACTTCTGATTCCGATCTACTAAGTTATCCTCATTGACTTCACAGACATTTTTGAGAGTTACTTTATGCCAGGGACTGTGCTGGGAATTGCACATAAAGATGACTAAGCTAAGGTCCTTTGTCTTAACAAGCTCATAGTGCTTCTCAGTAAGAGGACATTAGCCAGTAATGGTTTCCAGATATTCACAATTCTAGGGGCTATTTTTTTTATCCAATAAAAGGTTGGCTACTCATTTCCTCCATGAAGACTTCTTTAATAATCCAGGTCATTTTGGTTCTTCTTCCTCTGAACTTTTAGCTCATGGTGTTTGTAATAATAACCTGGACAATGTGTTCCTCCCCACTTCTAGCTGAATTAGAGTTATTTGACCTTATACCATTATGTAGGCTTAAGGTATACAACATGATCCTTTGATACATGTATATACTGCAGAATGATTCAATAAAGTTGGTAACAAGAAGATAGTTAATTAAGACCTCCAATCTCTTTACATAATTATATTTTTTGTGCGTGGGGAGAATATTTAAGATATACTCTCTTAGCAACTTTCAACTAAGTAATACATTACTGTTAACTAGAGTCATCTTACTGAATATTAGATCCCCAGAACTTATTCATCTTATGAATGAATGGGGGTATCCTTTGTACTCGTTGACCAACATTTCTCCATACCCCCCACCCTGGCAATTGGCATTTTACTCCATGTCTCTATGAGTTTGTCTAATTTTTTTTTAATTCCAAATGCAAGTGAGATTATACAGATTTATCTTTATCTGTCTGACTTAATTCATTCAGCATAATGCTTTTAGGGTCCATTCATCTTCTTGCAAATGATAGGATTTCATTTTTCTCATGGCTGAATAATATTCCATTCTCTTTCTACATATCACATTTTCTTTATTCATGCACTAATGGACATTGAGATTATGCCTATATTTTGGTTACTATGAATAATGCTGCAAAGAACAGGGGGATGCAGCTATCTCTTCCAGATAGCAATTTCATTTCTTTTGGGCATATACCCAGACTGTTGCACATCTGTGTATTTTCTCTGGATAAAAATATATATTCATGTCCTCTGCCCATTTTTAATTGTATGATGATGATGATTTGCTATGGAGTTGTGTGAATTCCTTTATATATTTTGGATATTTTCCCCTTAACTGATAACTTTGTGAGTACTTCCTCCATTCTGTAGGCTGCTGCTTCATTCTGTTGACTTTTGTTGTTGTACAGAAGCTTTTTAGTTTGATGTAGACTCACTTTTTAAATTTTTGCTCTTGTTGCTTGTGCGTTTGGTGTCATATGCAAAACCTGAATGTGACATTGTGACATATTGTCTACTTCTGCAAAAAGAATTTTTAAAAACCCAATAAACTAATTGACATCTGCAGATTTAGCTCTGGAGACACAAATAGGAGTCTTTTGCTAGGTCTCCATATGAACTGGACTAGATTATAGCCGAAGTCATTACAGCTGAGTATAGGGCCTCTAAAGAGTTCTGGGAATGCAGACAAAAGTGTCTTGTATTGGGTTTCTGGGCTGGCAGGTCTGCTAGTAAACTGTGTGACTGTGATAAGGTTGCATGGTCCTTCAGGATCTCTGGGGGTGCAAATGGAAATGTCTCCCACTGGGACCATGGAGAGGTCCAGGATTACTGGCAGATCATGGCTGTGAGGAGGTTTGACCCATGTCTAGGGCCCTTTCAGGTTCTCCAGGATCAGAGATAATGTCTCCTGGATGGCATCTATGCCAGCAAGACCATTCACGTACCATAGCTGATATGAGAACCCTTTCAGAGTCTGTAATCTCTCCAAGTTTGGCAGATTTACCTCCAGGGGCTCTCAGAACATGGCCGACAGGGGCTGGAGCTAGTTCATGGGTTACTTCAGGGATCCACAGCTGGACCAAGTTCTGAATGCCTATTACCCAATGCATGGGTGGGTGTGACTTCTCCCAGAGCCCTTGGTGTATGATGCTGGTGACGGGATCAAGCTAAATGGGGCTGTAACTCAGGCCTCAGTGATACAGAGCTGTTAGCAGGACTGTAACTGGGACCAAAGGCAGGGAGGTGCCTTCTGCATGCTCCCTGTGCTGGCCGTACTGTTCATAGACTCTGGCTGTGATTGGCTAGAGCCAGTTACTGGGCCCTTTCAGCATCTGCAGTCTGAGTTAGGAGGCTCTAAGTTGTAATGAAGAGGTGGGTGCTACTGACTCTAATGGGTAGAGGTCAGGGATGTTCTAAGTTGCTCTGGACAGCTTTCACAACAAAGAATTATCTGGCCCAAATGCCTATACTGACTAGACTGAGAAACACTGATCTGGATAATTTTTTATCTATGCATATAGGCCTTTTCTTCAATTATGAAGTGATGAGGTCACAGCCAGACACAGAGAAGAGGTGATGGGAAGATGAAGGCAGAAACTGGAGTGATGTAGCCACAAGCCAAGGAATCTGAGGAATGCCAACAGACACCAGAAGCTTGGAGGCAAGGAAGTATTCTCCCCTAGAGTCTCCAGAGGGAGTGCAGCCTGCTTCTGCCTGGATTTCAGACTTCTAGCTGTTAGAACTATGATAGAACACGTTTATTATATTTTGCGCCATTAAGTGTATGGTGATTTGTTATAGCAGGTGTCTGGAAACTACACACATGCCCGGTACAATGCTTTACCCATAGTAGGCACTTAATACATACTTCATATTTATGATGAAAACTGCCTTGCTTCTTCGTAGAAACTTGATTAAGTCTCCTTACAAAATCTAATCAAATACATATTCTTATACCTCCATATTATTTCCCTCAATACTATGATGTATCCCTAAACTATAAGACATATCAGCCTACAAATGAATAGAATACTGCCTAAGGGAGAGGCCACACAATTTGATGATCAGATGTTGATATAATGAATTCGCTCATGTGTGTACTCATTAATTTATTTCAAAAGTACTCCATACAGATGTATCCTACTATAGTTTCTCCTATTGGACTTCTTAGCTATAAAATGGGATGTTATAATTTGAAAGCTAAGTTGTAGTTAATGTAGTTTGTAGCAACATCAGCTTTAATCTCTAGATGGCACTATGTTATAAGGAATCAACCTAAGATCTGCTACTACAATTTTCATATAACTGTTTCTGGAAATAAATAATATTTTCCTGCAAAAATCTTCCAAGAAATTTTATGCAGCACTATGAAAGTTCTATTTTACTAAATATGGATAGGATTCTAATTTTCATATTACTGTGATAAAGAAAGATAATAGAAGAATTGAGTTCTAAAACATTCTTGCTAACAGTAAGGAATATATCAGAAAAATTTATTTTCGTTTAAGTTTTCGATTATTCTGCATACATTGTGTTGGGGAATATATAAACAACAAATGATATAGCTCTGGTTTCTCATATAAGAGAGTGTCCACATAACTTGGGATAATCCTTTGATAGTTATAGGTAAAGATTAATAATTCACTCTTCATTTTATCTTAAAATATAAACAAGAGAATATTTATTTTTTATCCTCATTACTGAAATTTCACCTTCAATCTGAGATAAGACAAAGCACTTGTGTTATCTTTTTTACATTCTTTACCTTTCTTTTGAAAAAAAAATATATTGCATATGTGGGAAACTCATTTAGCCAATAAAATAATGTTATTCCTTGTCTTCTTCACTTTCAAAGCATTTTGAACCACTCCTAAGGTACTTTTTTCGTTGCTTGCTTTGTATTTAATTATTTGCATACAGACCCACCTTATGTACAAAATTATACATTCCTAGGGGAATGGTATATTGACTTATTTACCTTTACGCGAATGATATATTCTTGGTAACTGTCTATTGCATTAAATGGATTTGATAGTGCATTATGATGATTCAAAGGAAAAAACTAGCTTATTTGGGAGTTGTTTCTTTTTAATCCTTTTTTTTCTTTAAAAAAATCCAAAGGTCTTTGATCTGAAGCATAAAGTGAGATTAGTAAATAAAAACATAAAATTTTCTTCATCAGGGCAATAATTTGGGGATTAAATTAGTTATTAAGTAAAATTTGAGGACATTAAAAACCAGTTTGTTTGAATTTTTTCCATTTTCTTTATACAAATGGAAAATCAATCTTTGTCATCACCCCAACCTAATTCCAATCCTTAATTTATACTCTTTCCTCAGGTCTCAGTTTACCTGCTAATTCTTACAGGTTTAATTCCTTGCTCTTTAGAGAAATTTTGCCCTTTCGTGTTCCTAAAGCACACTGCCCTTCCCATATAGGAAGGGCACATATTTTGGAACTTTGTTGCTTATTTTTTTTTTGTCTATGTGTTTATTATTCTTTAAATTTCAAAAGGACAAGAACCGTGTGTATCTTATATAACCTTTACCCTTATATAACCAGCACCTGGCACAGAGACTGTTGCATCATGACCACATGGTGTTTACTGTGAAGATAAGAGCTGAATAAATGATTTAAGGGTGAAAGGGAAACATTTATATCATTTACTTTGCAAATATGTTGGGATACTTATTAGACATCAAAAACTATGCTAAACACAAGAGAGGGAACATGACAGACAAACCCCCTGCCTCTATGGAGTTTCCATTTTAGGGTGGTGAAGACAGGCAAGTCAACAAATAAATACGTAAGTAAACAAGTGAATAGAAAATAAAAGATATGTAAAAAATAGCCAAGAATACTAATAAATTAGTATATAATTGATAAAAGTGAAGCAGATAAAAGTGACAGGCTTCAAAAGAGTTCCAGGAAGGCCTTTCTGAGGAGATAAAAGCTAAGGTGAAGTGGGAGAAGTTTCTGTGGATTTTTTTTTTTTTTTTGAGGCAGAATATTTCCTTCAGAGGACAGGTAATGCAAAGATCATGAATCAGAAGTTTGCTTGGTGTGTTCCAGGAACACAAATGGAGTGAGTGAATGAGAGATGCAGAATGTGATTGGAAATGTGGTTGGAAAGGAAATCTGATGTCAGATTATAAAGGACCTTATATAACCCAACAAGGACTTCAGATTTCATTTGTGAAGCTAATCACATGAACCACTTGAATCTGGGTCTAGGGGTCAGTAGGAAAAGTCAGAACAAAGTGGGAGAGCAAATGGATATAAGGGAGATTCTCTATGCCTCTCTTTGAAGATGAAAGAAGCCACATGGCTTGAAAAGTGTGTAGCCTCTGGGAGCAGACACTGGCCCTAGGTGGCCATCAGGAGTTGAGAGTGATCCTTGGCTGACAGCCAGCATGGAAATGTGGACCTCAGTCCCATTATCTCAAGGACTTGAATTCTCCAAGAATCTTTAATGAGCATGGAAGTGGGTATTCCTTAAAGTTTCCAGATTCAAGGGGTCAAAGTCTGGATTGGAGCCCTTGTGAGACTCTGAGCAGAGACCTCAGTCATGCCTTGGCCAAACTTTGACCTGCAGAATTTTGAACTAATACATGGGTATTATTAATTTTTTTTTGCATTTGTGGTAGTTTGTCACACAGCAAGAAAAAACAATACCTCCAAAGTTTCTGTGATGATCAAGTACCCAGTATTCCTAATTAATTATATAGTGGCAAATATTAAAGGTCCTTAGCAAGTTCAAATATTCTAGAGGTCCCTGGTGTAGACCCTAAAGATGAAACTAAAGGGCAGTTCTTGCAGTGGATGGAAGGTATTTAGGGTATACAGAGCCAAAAGTAAATTTTTTTTTTTTTTTGAGAAAGAGAAAGCACGTGCAGGGCATGGAGAGGGCATGGGGTGGGGAGCAGAGACAGGGAGAGAGAATCTTAAGCAGGCTCCATGACCAGCCTGACATGGGGCTCTATCTCACCACCCTGAGATCACATGACCTGAGCCAAAATCAAGAGTTGGCCGCTTAACTGATGGAGTCACCCAGGCGCCACCAAAAGTAGACTTTTATTGATTTTGGCTCACACTGGCTTTACCCTTAATATAGTTTTATTCTAATTTGATTCTAATATCAAAACACCTAAGTTCAAAATAATGGCTTTACATTTGATTCAGTACTCCTACAAGTCACCAAGTCTGATTGCTAATGTGTCCTCCCTTCCTATTTCCTTTGGTAGTCCCTTATTCCAGCACTACCTGGTAGTCCCTTATTCCAGCACCACATCCTCCAGTAATTGGTTGATATTGAAAACATTTACTTGTCCATCTCCAAGCCCACTTCTGTGTATTACCTCCAGACTCATTTTGCCGAAATCTTTCTTCCTTCATGCTCCTCCTTCACTCATAGCTTCTTTCCACAGGATTCTATCTTGCCAAGACCTTTGAGCTGCAGTGGTCTCTTGGTGTTTCTCATTTTATGCACAAGGAAACTGAAGCCAGAGAGGTACACTAACTTATTTGACATCAGAGCAAGCAAGGGGCAAAGTGAAGCCTGCAACAAGATCTCTTGATTAAGTTAGTGCTTTTCCCATGATACTTTTCAGACTTCTCAGAATGACTTCAGGGCTTCATTTTTATTTGCAACCTTACCTCTCTTACCCTTACCCTCTTTGCTCCTCATCATGAATCATCCACTCCAGACAGACCCATTTCCCAACTGTCCTGTGAATGTATGACTCACCTTATTCTACCTACTGGATGCTCTCCCTTTTCCCTTTGCCTTTCACAATTATGGTGTTTTTGTGTACTGGTCACTCTACCTCACACAGATGACTCCTTTCTCCAATCTCAGCATTTTCTGATTTTTTTTTAAAATTTATTTACTTATGAGAGAGAGAGAGGCAGAGAAGCAGGCTCCCTGCAGTGATCCCAATGTGGACTTGATCCCCAGACCCGGGATCATGCCCTGAGCTGAAGGCAGACGTTTAACCACTGAGCCACCCAGGTGTCCCAAGCATCTTCTATTTGGATCAGTCATTCATACATACAGCTTACAAACCACCTTATTTGGTGGTAGATGTTTCATGGATGGCTGTCTTATCTTTTCAAGAAGATTATACATTCTCTTTCATGTGTAGCCAGCTCTGCATTCAGCATAAATAAGTAATAGACTGAACTAAATTCATCTTAGTCTTCTTCTGTACTGTTTGCATTTTAAATCAACTAATATTTATTGAGGGTTCTTGGGTATTAGATGGGGGAATGAAAGATGAGGTAGGCTAACTGTCCTCAAATAAGCTCACATTCTAATGGGAATTTGGGCAAGTGAAGTACTCTGAAGTAATATGATAAATATATTGCACAGCAAGTTTGGAGGTAATACTACTCCTACTATGAATCCAATGATTAAAGAATATGAGGTCTCTCAGTTGGTTTTGATCTTGGCATGGTTTTTTCTACTATGAGGCTGTTGGTTCATACAGGGATTTTATTATGATACATGTTACATTAGTTCTCTGCTGTAGCCAGTTGAACACACTACAATAACTGCAAAACACTGCAGCAAAGCCACATTTTGCTATAGCATGGATCCAATTATTCTGGGTAAATAACTTATCTGATTAGATGCCTTATTGTATTTTCATTTGAAAAGTGCTCTGATCCAGAGCCAGTTAATTAAAAATCTATTTCAACCTGTTTTTTTTTAAATTTCAAACAAATACGCCCTTATCTTATTGTGAACATTTTAAAGTTTAGAATATTGGCCCTTCCGAAACATGTTGTAACTTAATTATAATAAATTCTGCAGCTTGACAATAGCTACAAATGAAAACAAATCTTCTCCACATAATGCTTTCTAAAAAGGCAAAAAAGAGAAAGGCTGAAAAGTCCAGTTGACAAATTGCAATTGGTCTGTGCTAGGGTACTTCAGTACATCATTCAGTATCACTGAAATGTAAAGGACCTTTGTTAGGCTTTAAAAATTGAGGACTTGGATTCCTACCCAGTTGTAATAACACAGTGTAGCATTGTTAGTTCTGATTCAAGTGCAACTGATCAAAAGGTTATTGAATATTCCTTGCCTCTCTGCCAACTCTGAATGTCTTCTCCCTGACTGGAATATTTGGATCCTGTTGTTCATTAACGCTTATCTTACATTCCATTCACTATCATTATCTACCTTTCTCAGTAATTAGCTAATTACATTTCAAGATAATTAGTTTAATGAAAGTGTGGGAAGTATGCAGGGAGAATCTAAGTGATATTGTCATGACTTCTACCTGTAGATTAAGTAAAAAATCAGAAACACAAGAAAATTAAAAAGAAGGAGCACTTAAAATACTATGTATGTGTGTTTCACTGAAATACTTGAAGTAAGTGCTAGTCTCCATTTAGGTTCCATTGCTCCTTAGGGGTATATAATGGTATTTGGGGTGTTAGGAATTTGAATGATTCTTTTAAGCCTATGGTGGCTTTTTTGATCAGTACAGATGCAATGTTTGTTGCTGCTTGTTTTGTTGGTGAGTTTCTCAAATACAAATAAAGAAATATGGAGAAATTTAGAGAAACAAAGTGAAATAATGTTATATTAGTCTATTAATAGAGGGAATATAGCCATACTGGTAGTATTTCTCCATTTTAAGAAATGAGCAAACAATTAAGTTGAACCTAAACGCTTATATATTCAATTATCTAGTGATCCATGTATGTATGCATGGATGAATTTATGGCTATGTATGTATGTTTGTATTGAACAAGGCACTTTGCTAATTGCTGTAGGGGAAAAAATAAATACATTAAAAGTACTTTTTCCCTTTGAAGAGGTTATTATCTCTTTAATGGCAGCCATAAGAATGCACATCTCACTCTTCCAAAAACGGAGCATAATTGACCAACGACTTCTGCTGTTGAGCTCTGAAGTTCATCACTGATAGGTTGCCTTGAACCCATGCTTCCTAGAGGCTGCTCCCAGCCAATGGCCGAGTACAGCCAACATACTGAGGTAAGAGGATCCTGGGAGACATGGGACTCCTACGGTCCATTCTGCCCCCTGAGAACCACAGAACTTCCTCTGACAGCAAGGCAATCTAGGATGCTCCCACCCAACCTTTCCTCCTGTTCTCCTTCAGCCTTGCTTTGCATATGAATGGTTCTCCCAACCTTCTCCAGCTTGCAAAATACAAGAAATACAAAATAAGAGGCAACAAACAGTACAGTTGAAGAGGTCACAAAAAAGAGGTCCCTTGCCTCAAGTAAAGGGAGACTGATATAGAAATTAGGATGCATAATATATTTGAATATAATAAGCATTCTAGTTGAGTGGAGTATAGAAGAATTGAATGAGGATAGGTTTGAAAGGTTTAATGAACTTAAATTATAGAAGACCTTGAATATTATGCTGAAGAATTTGGCTTGTCTTTTTCATCTAAAGTCCTTCCCCTGAAAATGTGAGAGCAGAGACAGTTCACAGATTTGGAAATGCTGAACACCAGCTTGTGTTTTCTCTTTCAGGCTCGCAGTAAAAAGGCATGACTAATATCTGGTGGAGTTCAGCAGCCCAAGCCCAAAAGGAAAGCTATGAAGAGCACTGGGACTGGACCGGGATTTAGGATTCTAACACCTTGATAGTTTTTTTTTGTGAGCTAAAGTATTCCACACATGCATGCAACAAAGACTGCTTTTGAGACTTGGGTCTTAGTTCTATATCGACGACAAGCTAATTGGCTTATTTTCTTTCTTCTAGAAACTGGGTTACAATGGGCAGTGTATGGGCCAGAGTTGAGAGGTTTTGTTTGGCAATGATGGAGATAAAAAGAAACCAGAAATGTAAAGTCAAAATCCAAATTTATGACTATTTTTTAATAATCAGTTTATTAGACTAGATTAGTATTCTTGTGTGACTACACAGCTGGAGTTGAGTAGCAATGACTTTAGTTAGATAGGGCCAAGGTTTTCAGTAAGCCACAATTCCCACTCCATCCTACAGTCTAACATTTGGTTCACACTATTCATCTATAGTCCTGATTAGTGTTTGAAGCCTTTTGAGCTTGTGACCTCATCTACATTTAAGCCTTATTTCTTTGCCACACTGGTGTTGAAAACCCAACCATAGCCACATGGGCAGCATGTTTTTGCTTTTGGGCAATAGCTCTGTGATTATAAATTAAAACAGCTGAAGTGAATTGGATCCCAGGGAACTTTGGTGATAATCTTCTTGTTTGACAAAGACATACAAAGGGCACAATTTTCTACCAAGCACCAAGAAGGTTACTTTGTCAACAGAGGCAACTGAGCTTCTGTGCAATCAGCGTTGAGGCCAATTGTTGTACAGTCTCACTCCAAAGAACAATTCAAGTCCTGTTTTCCTCCACAGCGACGAGGAAAATCAGGGCTTTTTTGAGGACATGTGTAATGGAAAGTTCTCTACAACATATCACCATGTTATATGAGCTTTTGCCTAGGTTATATATTACTTGCATAATCTTTCTTTGAAGATCCATTTATTGAAAGGCCACAGGAATCACTCAGTCTGTGTCCTAGGTGATGAGGTTTACACATGATTTCCCTGGTCATTGTTTCTACCTTACGGCCTCACTGATGAGGGTATCAGTAAACTTTTTCTGTTAAGTGCCAAATAATATGTATTTCTAGCTTCATGCACCAGGTGCTTTTTGTCACAAGTATCCAACTGGGCTGTTCTTGTGAAAGCAGCCATTGGTATTATTTAAACAAAGGGGCATGACTGTGTTCCAATAAAATTTTATTAACAAAAATAAGTGGTGGGTAGGATATGGCTAACAAGTATAGTTTGCTGACCTTGCCCTAGGGCATAAGGAAAAGGATACACTTACCACAGCCCTCCATGCCACAGCTAAGTTTGTCAAGGATTTAGGGAAGCTACCACTTTTCATATTCTAGATTTCTTCCTTCTGTTTAAAATGGAAGCTTCTCCATATTTTTACATTCAGCTTCGGAGAAAACTCTGCTTTTCCCCTCCCCAGCTCACTCATCAAACTCTCCACCAGTTTTGTCCTTCTCAAGTCTCCATAGGTTTTTGGTGTTACTCCTGAGCATACCCACCTTGATAGCCCATGCAAGTGGATGGAACATGCAGAGCATGGTCTCAGTTCACTGATCTTTCTATGTCCAAAGAACCCAGCTTCACTTCAGCTACCCACCCTTCTTGGTACTCCTTATCGTCTCCCCTGACATTTCTATGCCTGTTATTTCCAAATTTATACCTGCAGTCCTGACAAGAGTTTCAACTTGTTTGTCCTACTGCAAACTGATACCCATTTAGAGACCTAACAAACGACACACACTTAATATTGCCAAAGCTGAATTTATTATTTCTGTCCTTAGACCTGTTCCTACTTTGTCCTCCATCCTCAGAAAAGGATCCTATTTTATCCTCAGTCCCAAGCTTGTATTCTATTTTGCTTGTTGCCCACATCCAAGCCATCAAAACATATTCTAAATCTCACCTTCATTTTATTAGCTTTTAGCCTATTCTACCTCCTGGAAAGATAGAATTCTCCTTGGATCAGTGGAGATGACAACCACCTCATTCCCCCCTCCCTAACTCTTGCTGTTCACAGTCTACACAGAGCAGCAATAACCAACCTTTAAAGCATAAACAGATCACAACTGTCCTTTAATCTTTTGAAACAAAATTAAGAGCCAACTCCTTATCTATTTCTGTTAAGCTGTACATGATGTGGCTTATATTGCTTGGATTTTACTTACCATAGTGTTGCCGGCCTTCTTACCATTCCAAGCTCATTCTCACCTTAGTATAGTTGTGTTTGCTCTCACTTTCTGGATTGCTCTTTCCTTTCATGTATTAAAACTTAATATTTCTTACCCAACTTTCAATTTAAATGGTGTCTCAGACTCCCTGACTATCTAGTATAAATACACTACCTTGTCACTTGGCATCATTTCATCACATTTTAATTCATTATCATGGCTTTTTTGTTTATTTGTTTACTTTATGGCTCCTCCAGCAGAGTATAAACTTCTAGGGAGTAAGAATTGTTTGTTTATTCAATTACCTTAGTTCTTTAGTCAATTGATTGTTTTGCATATGCCCTGTCCATCAGGCACATCTAGTTGTCCTTAGTTTTTTGTTTTGTTTAATTTTATTTTTTTATTATTATTTTAAAAATATATTTATTCAAATTCAATTTGCCAACATATAGTATAACACCCAGTGCTTCTCCTTGGTTTTGATGGTAAATTATCTTGACTATTATTTCAACAAGTTTCCTGCCTATATAGCTCTGGCTGTTTTTCATCACACCAACCTGGTGGTCATAATATTCGTCATTCCTGAATGAATTAACTTTTACCCTCTCTGTGCCACTATTCTGCTCGATAAGACTTGCTGGAGAAAATTACATAACTGAGAAGACTGATACCATTATAAACTTAGAGTCATCATTTCACTTGGGCTCTCGACACTGCCTGGTAATCTTAATATATTTCCTAATCAAATTTCAAATCTCCGCCCCCTCACTCGCAGCACATGAGCTCACCCTCAGCTTCATAGAAAAAAATAAGTCCTCAAAGAGGCCCTCCCTCAAGTTTCTACTGCCAAAGCCACAAACCGTCCTTTCTTCCTTCCCTCTTGTCACACCAGGGGGTGTTCCTCTCCTGGATAAGCCCAAACCCTTTATTGTTCTGGAGACTGCTCTTTGCTCTTTAGCAGGATCTTGCACAATTAGTTATTTTCTACTCCATACTTGACACTACTTGCTCTTTACTGACTCTCCTTCACTCATTATTCTTACTGGGTTGAATTTCTTTCAGTTCCTCATATCCATCAACCTTTTCTTTCTCTCTCATTCTTTTTTTTCCTCCCTCTTTTGAAATTTTTGGCATAGTCCTCTGTCTGCAACATTCCTTCTCCCTCTTGCTCTCACTCGTAGCAAATCATCTGGCTAATCTGTGTTTCTTTCAGATGTCAGTTGAGATGTCAGTTCTTCAAAGTGGCCTTTCCTATCCACAGCCTCTGTCATTGCTCCTATCATATTCTGATCTTCCTGATATCATCATCATTTAAATTATTTGTTTAATATCTATATTCCTTGATCCACCTAAAGCTCCATGAGGGAAGTGACCACAAATGTCTTATGAACTACCTTATATTTGTACCTAATACATTGTTTGGCACAGCACTGGCACTCACTAATGGATATTTGTTGAATAAATGAATGAATGAATAGAAGAAAGAAAAAGAGGAAGAGGAAGAGAAGAAGGGATAGAGTAAGCAGAGGGAGAAAGAAGAAAGGTAGACAAAGGAAGGAGGGCATCCCAAAGAAAAGCACATCCTAAAGCCTAGAACTGATTTGGCTAAGTTATTTATTTCATACCTCCCTCACCAGAGTTGCCCATGGCTTCCCTCTTCCATCAGGAAGGTGCTCCAGACCCATTTTCTATATGGGGAATAAGCACTCTGATAAAGGTCATCACAGCATGGTTCTATGCTGCCTCCAAACTATTGATCTCTTCCAGCCTGCTGTGTGTCGGATTCCATCACCTGCTGTTGCCCAAGAAGTCTGAGGTTGACTCAGGTTTCCTTGAGAGAGGACTTGGGGTGGAAGGAGGAAACATTGTGCTCCTCCTAGTGGTCAAAATGTATCCTTACAATGAAGTCTTTGGTGCACTTGGGCTTGGACTGGAGAGATTAGAGGTTGAAGGTTGTAGTCTGGGACAGTAGTTAGGAAGATGCTACAGTGGATGAATAAGGTGATAAGAATTTAAATGAGCATGGTGAGAACTCTTTATATTGTAAGATCATGTATATACTGCTGTACACTAACACAACTTAAAAATAACTAAATTTAGAGAGCTAATTCAAATAAATATGTTCTCAAGTGTTTCCACAGACTGATAGGCTGAGAGATTACCTTAAAAAAAAAAAACTAATTTGAACATATCAGATTGGGTTAGTGAATAACAAAAATATTGTTTTGAGCAAAGAAACATTAAATATATCAGTATGCTGTTTTAATTAGTTGCTAGAGCTAAAAGAAAAAAAATTAAAATTTCTTATTAAGGATTCAGTTATAGAAGCTTCTTAGATAAATGCTATGTGAATTTGATTTTCCTTTTATAATCTTTACCATGTCACAAAAAGAGTAGCAGATGACATAAGCAGATGGACTTGTGTTATCTGCTACTGCTTAAAATCTTCTCTAAGCATTTTTTTGGCCATATTCATAAACATAGGATATGGTGGAACTAACTTACATCTGCTTAAGATCCTTGGTAACTTCTGTTAACATTTATTTTAGTAAGTTATAATATGGCAATGCTTTTTAAATTATGGACAGTATGCTATCCACTTTAGAAATAAGGTCTGAGGTATATTTCAATACTTCTAGATAACTCTAAGTTTGAAAAACAAAATGTGCCTTTACTTGAGTTTTCATATTAATGAGTATTTCTGAGAATATAATTGTTTGTAGATGATATTTTCAATTCATGGGAGAAATGGAGTCAGACATGGAAAAATTCTTGTTGTAGTTAATAATTTCTGCAGCTTTTTACAAATTTCAAAGCATTTTAGGACTATGACTTTCCTTCTTTACCTAGGCTTCCCTGTTTTCTTTAAGTAGCATGGTTTGCTACTGAACAAAAAGCAAGCTACTCTGTCTCCACTAACTTTGTTAACTCTATCTGAGAAAAGAATGTAACCGTGTCCACTCTTTACTTGATAAAAATTTGCCTGACTTTAGTTTTAAAGTAACCACAGGGAGGGGCACCAGGGTGGGTCAGTCAAGTGGGCTCCCACTGGTGTAGAGCTTGCTTAAAATTCTCTCTCTCTCTCTCTCTCTCCCCTTGGGCCCCTCCCTCGCCACTTGCCTGTGCTCTCTTAAAAAAAAAAAAAAATCATTTAAAGTAATCACAGGGAGGGTTCCCTGAGTGGCTCAGTCAGGTAAGTGTCTACCTTTGGCTCAGGTTACGATCTCAGGATACTGGTATCTAAGGCAAGTCAGGTTCCTCCCTCTCCCTCTGCCACCCCCCCTGCTTGTGCTCCCTCTGTCATAAATAAATAAATAAATAAATAAATAAACTCTTTAACAAAAAATTTTAAAAAATTACCACAGGGAAACGTGTTGAATGTTATTCCCATACCTATAAACTGATAGGAAATATCACACCGGATATCAAAGAATTCTTAAACAATTACGTTTAATTAAAAGTACATACTAATATTTGTATAGTTATAGTTCAGCTTGTTGTAGAAAAAAGCCAAACCTAATGAAATTCACTAGTTCAGTTGATTTTTATAGAAAATTATTATCATTATGCATTTAATAGATTTATTCTGTTGTATAGCTAAATAATAAGAAGAAATATGCTTTCTGAAATAATGATAACTTTTTTAGGATTTTATTTATTCACTCATGAGAGACAGAGAGAGAGAGAGAGAGAGAGAGAGAAAGAGAGAGAGAGAGAGAGAGGCAGAGACACAGACAGAGGGAGAAGCAGGCTCCATGCAGGAAGCCCGACGTGGGACTTGATACCAGGACTCTGGGATCATGCCCTGGACCCAAGGCAGACACTCAACCGCTGAGCCACCCAGGGATCCCTAATCATAACTTTTAAATTCTGATTTGCTTACTACTTTATTATTTAGAACAAATTTTGTGATTTTTTAAAGCTGGATTTAAAAGCTAGAATTTGTAAGCCTCAAAGAAGCTCCAGGTGAGATCATTACATATAGAAAAATGTTAGTAAGGTATACATTTACTTTTCAGGCAAGTGTCCCTAAAAGACTATCTTTAAGAAAGAATCATTGAGTGAAAACAAATCCCCAAGTTATGGTCTATTTGCTAAGATTATGAGGCAAGCCCACTGATTTCAGACAGACTCCTGGTGTTCCAGATAAGTCCATGAGAACTTCCACAGTGGGCAACCAGAGTGTCTGGGGTAAGACTTCTTCCTCAAACTTCCTCCTTCTATAGATCAACTCCACTACTACAAATATAACTTATTGAGGTTTTCCCAAGATTTTTTAATTTTTGAGAGGCTTTTTCTACTGAACACAATAATCACAATACAAAGTAAAATGATAATTTCTTAATTAAAGATGTTAAAATGAAGAACTGGGTCAAATCAAATAAATCTTCCATTATTTTCTGAACATTCAGGCAGCTATTTCCATTTTAATTCTACCCAGGAATTACAGTATAGTCTCAATATCTTTTCTAGGTTATTCTGGTATAACACATTGGTATTAGAATATTTATAACATGCTTCTCTCCTTAATTCTTTTCTTTAAAAATCCTCATTGCAGAATTCAACAATTTACTAACACAGAATTTGTTAGTCATGGCGTTTTCATGATAAAGCAAAATAATTATTCAGTATATAAATGCATTAAAATTTCGTCAAGTCAATCTTACACAATCAGGGACTAACAGCAGGAAAGGCTTAGCTCATAGCAAATTCAGATCCTAAAATATACACCTGTTTTACCATTACTATAATCAAAAGCTGTTGATTGTCTGATGTTCAGAACTGCATCTGAGAGGAAAAGTTCAAGTTGATGGTCAAATGAAAGCTGATAATTTAAAAGATTAAATGTTGGGATTTCCCAACCAAGACCAGAAAAGCTAGGTTGAGACATGGAGCACAATACTTTTATTTGTGTTAAATATTATCAGTTTCTTGTAGCTGTGGGTGGCAGAGAACCTGTGATACTCATGGGTAAAGCTATTTATATCCCACACTGATGTGTTTACTTCCAGCTCCTAATGATGGGGCTGAAGCCTTAGGATTCAATAGTGCCATTAGATTAACAATGTCACACAGGGAATACATTAACATCAACTTCCATTTCTCTACAGGAATGAGGAATTCCTCATTCTGAATTCCTGCAAAACACAGTCCCTCTTTTCAGGGTGCACAGTTCTGAAATATCCAGTTCGAAGTGGAAAAACGTAAAAACTTCAATGCTTATCCATTATTTCAGGCCAAAGAGAAATAAACCTCAGTGTCTCTCAAGCTTGTGATCAGTGACCTTTGTTGTCTGACAGGAAAATGAAAAACCACCCATTTTTATATTTGGCTTAATAAGGTACGTGAGGTAGCAATGCTCAATAGCCAAAACTGACTGGTGATTTCCTTTCTAGATGACCCATTAAAATTGGCTGAAGATAATGAATTCATCCATCACTTATGACTAAGTGTACTGTCCCCTGCATGCACTCAGGATAATAGCATTTTAGAATGAAGGGTATTAAAATCATCAGATAAATCTAACATTACCAGGGAAAGTCATTTCACAATGATCATTCAGAGGTCATCATTATACACATTCATACCAGTTTCCAACTGGTTGAGGCCCAAAATTGGAGAACAACAGAGCAGGACAAGATGCAATTTCTTTCAAGTGACATCAGTATTTTTCAGCTACTAGGTTGTCTAGCTTTTTACAGGGAGAGAGAGAGATTGGAGTGTTTCTCAGTTACAGTATTGTAGACATTTTTTTCTGCTTTTCATGAAGTAGAAACTTTATATATTTGATTAATATGAAGCCACCTGGATGCATATTATTCACACAGATTAGGACTGAAAGACTCTGAAGAGGAGCAGGGTTTACACCACTCCAGGAGAAGCCATTTTGTGTAAGAGTGTGGGCTTCTACCTCCACCATTTGCTGCCTGGGTAAAGTTTCCAGAAGTTATTCAACCCATTCTCCCTGCCTCTGTCTCCTCAACCACAAATGGGGATAATAATATTAGCTGCCTAGTGAGAGTGAAGTGGAAATTAAATGTATTTATAGACATAAAATATTTATCATACTGCCTGACACAGAGTAGACCCTCAAAAAAGGTTCTTTATGCTATGAGCATCATCATCATTATTGTTTTTGTTATTTTTAGTTTGTTCTGACCAGGAATCTGAACAAGCAAAAAGGTACTGAGTAAATGTGTTTTGTGGGACGATTTTTCTTGATTTTCTTGTTTTTCAACTAATTGCTCCAGGATACGCTCTAAGCCAGCTTGCATTTTTTTTCTCTTATCAATAGCGTTTTATAGCCTTCTTGATCAGAAACCACTCTGTTTAATCCAATAAACACATACACTTTTGGAAATTTGGGGCTTTCAAAACACAATATTGGATTTAGCTTATGGTGGGGTAGCAGGAAGTTTCTGAAATGATCAGAAACCTCTGGAATAAATTGGCTTGATTTGTGGTTCTTCCATTATGGAAGGTCACAAAAAAGACAGGATCCAGGATCCAGAGTGTCACTGAACTGAAACCTTCTTTCTACTGCTCATTATAGGTGACTGTTGTTATGGTAAAGGAACATGATGGAACAGAGTGGATATTGGAGAAGATATTTCAACCAGTTTACTGATGAAATAGAAAGCTTCTCTCTTTGGAGTGGATTTTGGGCAGAATATCTGGTTGCAATTTTGGTTACAGAATACCAAGCAAACCAAGCAAACTGCACCTATGGAATCTGAAAAGCCATCACAAAGTCCACAAAATGTACCAAATTCCCCTAATTTGTCTTCTCTTTATCACACTGGGACCCTTTAGGAGCTCAGGTAGGATCTGGTTTTGTTGTTGTTGTTGTTGTTGTTGTGTTATTGTTGTTTTGATATGTCTGTAGGGAATATAATCATTTAAAAAAACTTTTTATTTATTTATTTTTTGCAAGAGATGGAGAGAAAAAGAGAGCATGTGTTCACATGTGCGCAAGTGGGAGGAGGGGCAGAGGGAGAAGCAGATTCCATGCTGAGCAGGGAGCCTGATGTGGGGCTCAATCCCAGGACCCCAGAATCATGACCTGAGCCAAAAGCAGACACTTAACCGACTAAGCCACTCAGGCACCCAATATACTAATTTTTCTTATCATCTGGTTTAGAGACCATAACTGACCACTGTGTACGTTGTAGACTTACTGATTAAAGTTTTGCTTATTTGAAGCCTGTCTTTCTAAAGAAATAATTATTAATGCCAACTGACTCTGAAGTCAGAACCTGGGATGACAAGCATAAGAAAGACATCATCCCTGACTTCAGTGATCTCTTGAGTCTAATGAGGGAGGAAGCCCCAATGATACCATGACTCTATTTGGTCATTTAAGTATAAAAATTGCTCTAGAAACTGAGAGGAGGAAGAAGCTAGTTGACCAAATAATCAGTTGCTGCTGACCAATTTTTATAGCTTTAGCTTAAATTCATTCATTTGAATAAAGCTCATTCAAAGAGACAGATGGTCTCAAAAACTAAAATATCCCAAGACTGCCTCTCTGAGTTAAGATATCTTGATAGAACTGAATAAAAACGGGGCTTATTTAGACTGTAATGTTTCTTATATTGTAGCATTGTAGATGATCCTAATTCAGCAAGGACTTCTTACTTCTAGGCATTCTCAGTCCCCATGTTTGCATTTTGATTCTATTAATATTTATAGGACAGCCAAGGGTTCTCGGTACAGTCTCTAGTTATGTAATTTCATTGAGTTTCACTCTTAAAAAGCAATGTTGGAGCATCCAACAGGGATACATGTTTACTGGCGGAACTATATATCAGAAGAAATCATTTAAATCCATTACTTACTATGTCCCTGAGTTATAAACCTATTGTATAGAAGGCAATACTAAGAATAAACTCCTAAATGCCATAACTTGGCTTTAGAATGCAAGACAATGAATGCACTTATGTAAATTCTATCTTTCAAAGAGAAGACTTATTCTTTACCATGGTAAACTGACATGTAAAAGATAGGGAAATGTGCTAGTCACTGTCTTGATCTGATGGCTAATTTAATTAACATGCTGCAAGTCCTGTGGACCACTTCCACTGAACTACATGTTTGGATTTTTTTTTTTTAAATAGTGAAATCTTGGTTGCACAGTAACACAAAAAGCTCTAATGGAAATTTGATTTCATTTAATCTAGGTATCCACTCCCCCTTTCTCTTAGATATTCTTAGACTTATACTTCCTTCTTGTTTTACCATTTATTGTTTTTTCCCACACCATCCCTGAAACGGGTTTGGTGTCCACAACTTTAAAATAATTCTCTGTTCTGTAGGTAATATTTTTAAAAATAATTGTGGTTAAAAAATGTAACATAAAATACACCATTTTAGACATTTAAAGTGTAAAATTCAGTGACATAAGTTCCAGGACTTGTTCATCACCCCAAAAGGAAACCCCATTCCCACTGGCAGTTGTGCTCCATTCCTTCTCTCCTTCCCTTAGACCTTAGCAACCTCTCATATGTTTTCTGTCTTTATGCATTTCTCTGTTCTGGATTATGCAGCTAATTCTGATGACTAGTACTGTCTGAGAAACATTTTGTTCAATGCTGACTTCATTGTTCAATTCAAATGTTTTGTTTGAATGCTGACTTCATTCTTATTTTGGAAAACTTTGTGAAAATATTTCTTCTTTTCAAATTTTGTACACATGTCCCAGCACTTATCACTATCCATATGTCAGATACTGATAGTTTAACTTTTAGCCCTGTTTTGCCTTTTTGTGAATATTTTCCTTTATTGGACTTTCAGCATGTTAGGAATGTCAGCTGAAGCCATTGATGGATGAATCTGAAGGGCAGTAGGATGATATAATTAGTAATTAATTCAGAGCCCGAGAGCTACTACTTGGGGTTTATTCCTTATAGTGATCTTGAAATTCAGCAGATGTTTATTGAATACTTCCCACGGGCAGAGTGCTGGGAGTATACTAAGGTAAAGTATTTAGAGACAATGTGGATGAATTCACAGAATATTTAATTCCTTCAGCAGTCAAGAAAAAAAACTGCTGTCTCTTCATGCTTCTTCTCTATCAAAGAGGAGGCCAAGTGACTCAATGGACTCTTTGGGTATTGGAGACAGTCTGTGCCTCATTCGGGTATTCTACTGCGTCCTTTATTAGGGTGGTTAAAAACGTGGTTTGCAGTATAAACAGGGAAAATCTGGGTCTAAGAAAAGATGACACTTCATGGTACATAATAGGGAGAATGACAAAAAAACTGATGCTTACCTCTGTAGAAGCTCGATAGCTCAAACTTATCTGTTTTAACTCTTGCTAGAAGGGAACTGGTATTTGGTGGAATCTGAAGGTGTGGTGACTTAGAGCCAGGAGGCAGTGTATGTCTGCAATCAGTGAGCCCTGAGGAATTATTGCAAAAGTCAGGATGAGACAGGAACAGGCCTTCCTGGAGCTTACCATCTGTGAGAACAGTACACACCTAGGAGCCGAGAAGTGAGAAATGGAAGATTGTGCTCTGAAAGCAGGTAAGATTACCTAAAAAGAAATCAAGATTGTGCCATCAGCATACTTAATTTGACTTTATAATTTTTTCCTAGAGCTTCCATCATATGTAGCTGGAGACTTATCTACATTCAAAGGACAGACACTTATTATTGTTACCATTATTATTACATGAATATTTATGATTGTGTCATACTAAAATATGTCTTTGAAGCAGAAATTAATGAAATGCTCTCATTTTATTGCTTGAGTTGAAAATCACATAAATTAGTTTTATTTCTATTTTGCTCTGAAGAATAAATTTGGATGCTTTCCTTCATTGGCAATATTACTTTTAGTAAGTTTCTATCAAAAAATGAAGAAAAAGACAACTGTGGAAGTATAGGCTTGACTAAATATATAGTCTTATTTATAAAGTCTACAATATACATTTACATTATCAAATATGAATGTGTGTAAAACATAGCTGTAACTCCAATTTCCTAAGTAACACCAACCTAGGATAAACATAGGAAGACAAAAAGTGAGTAACATTCTCAGTGGTATTCCTCAACTCAAATCTTCAGTTTTATAATACACTTATTTTATTTACAAAGATTGCAAGCTTTATTATTATTAATCTTATTTTTGGAGGTGGGGGAAAAACACAGATTATTTAGGGAAGTGTGAGGTGACAAGTACTGAATCAAACTCAAACTGAGAGTTGGTTAGAGAACACAGGGCTCAGGAATCTGTTATAAGAATGAGGATTTGGGCCTTGGGTGTTTCCCACCTCCATTACTCTGTGATACACACCTTCTATGTATTTTATGCGTCTGACAAGAATACATCTTAAATGTGATGCTTTAATTTCCAGATGAGGTATCACCCTTTTAAACTTTCAAATGAAATACATCTCAGTCATCGAAAGAGTGACTTTCTTCCCTTCCTTGAGATATTTCTATCATAATAATGTCAAGATACAAAGGTACTTCTTCAGCAGAGAGAGGCAATTTTGATTATTCCTACAAATGAGCAGAGAAAACTAGAAAACTGACTCAGTCATCCAACATCAATGTCAAAGAATTCTTTTTTTTTTTTTTTTAATATAGATGTCACTGACATATTTGCTGAATAATCCCACCATGCCTCACCCAGGGCAGTGCAGAGAAAGCAGTGTGGATGTCTGGGGCAGGGTGAATAAGCACCACCAGGAGGTGGAATCGGTCAAAAGTCGTCTGTACAACAACATCTCCTCAGATCTGACATCAAGGTTTCCCTCCTTGAATTTTGAACTTTGTTTTCTCTTCACAAACTTAACAAAAATGTGAGTACACCTTCAGGGTGATACTTAGCAGGAGAGGATAAAGGAACAATCTCAAGGCTCTATGGCCATTGAAGGGCAATAGGGAGATTATCTCTGTGGTGAGGGGAGACATTTGTCTTCAGCTCATTTACTGCATTATGTGCTAGGGTTGAATACTTTGTATTCCTTAAGTAATAATTAGCTAATATCTTAATAAGGATCACTAACAGGAGGGATGTAATAATTGAAGGGGGGAGGAGAGAAGGGCTTCAGAGCTTGGTCTCCTCAGTTTTGCCCAAATTTGGGTTCGATCCTAAGATGGAGAGGATCTTGGTGCCCTCTCACCTCCCCTTCTCTATGATTTACATCTTATGCAGATCTTTTGCATCCAGAAATGATACACCTCAGATGCAACGCTGTATTTCTCAAGTCTCCTACAGAACTTATTTTTATCATGCCAAGTACTTGCTGCTTTCTATGAAAGTAGTTCTTAGTAGTTAGCACCTTGACTATTTCTTTTTCTAAATTCTTGCTCTCAATGAAGAATTGTTTTGAACATTACAGAAAATCTACATAGAGAACAGAGCTGGGAGAAGAACAGAGACAGGAGCCATCTGTTGCTTTGGCTATCCTTATGCAAATTGGAAAAAACTTTTTTTCTCCCTTTTTTTAAAGATTTAATTTTGAAATTATATAAATATTTCAAGTAGTTGAAAAAGCCCAATCTTAAACTAATAATTTCTATCTCAAAGTTTATGAAGTATGACTATAAAATAACATACTGGCTTTATTCACTTTCTAGCACATAAACTTACAAATAAATATTATATTAGAGGGGATCCCTGGGTGGATCAGTGGTTTAGTGCCTGACTTCAGCCCAGGGCATGATCCTGGAGTTCCAGGATAGAATCCCGCATCGGGCTCCCTGCATGGAGCCTGCTTCTCCCTCTGCCTGTGTCTCTGCTTCTCTCTCTCTCTCTCGAATAAAAATAAATAAAAAAACTTAAAAAAAAAGAAAAAATGTACTTTAAAAATATATTAGAATACATCATAGGAATCTTTATTATTATTCAAATGATAGTATCATTTTGTAAACCTTTTATTTTTTATTTTTTGTAAACCTTTTAAATATATACTTTTGAAGCTTGCTTTAGATCTAATGTTAAAAATTATTTTCACTATATAATTGTATTTTTTAAATCTTTTTTTCAACTTTTTGTCAGAATTGGAGCCATGCATCTTCAGGCTGTTTTCAAAAAATCAAATCTGTTATCAACACAATTTGTCACCTTTGCATTTTTGAAGTCATTTTCTTTTACTTTCAAAAGAGATCTAGGATCTTAGGTCACAGTGGCAGCAATGGAAAATGTCTAAAGCCTCTAATGAAAATAAATTTTATAAAAGGATAATACTTATTTGGGTTTATGATATGTGGCAGATGGTTTTTAAAATGTCATTTCACTAAATGTCACACCCCATATATCTGTTTTCAGATCCAGTGTGATTGATGGGAATTAACTTTGGATGTTGGAAAAACTCCCTATCTGAGTTTTTGTTTGTGTTCTTGTTTATCGTTGTGAGATTATCACTTGCGTTCATCCATCTCCCTCTTCTATGAAGATGCCAGTGCCAGAAGCACAGCAGAAAAATAGTCAATGGTTGTTCTGAGATTCTTTACTGAAAGAAATAGACTCATCTTCCTCCTCTAACATCTGTGCAGTGATTTTGAAACTGAATTTTGGGTTTATTTTTATAAGTGGATGGTGTACAACTCTCATAACCATAGTAGTTAAGGATTTAGAATCTATAGTAAGAAGCTCTCAAGAATTTGAAAAGAAAAAGAAAAAACAAGAATTTGGACACAAAATCAGAAGCAGTCTTCCTTATTGAAATTGATACTAAAAAAATTAAAAAATTAAAAAAAGAAATCGATACTAATAGCATATATATATATATATATATAGCAAGCTATTCAACTGCAGAAATACCACACGGAAGCAAAAAGAATACCATTAAATTAGTGCATTTTAGAAAGGCAGTTGTAATTGCTTTAATAATAAAAGTATGTTGTTGCTGTTTTAATATTTAAACGCTATCAAGATAATCACAGTTGTTGAATGTAGTGGGTCCAAATGCTAGCCTATGGATAAGCTGCATCAAATGACCTGGGGGGTTTTAAAATTATTATTATTATTTTTTAAGTTTTGATTTAGTCCTTAGGGCTTTAATCCAGAACTACTGAGTCAAAGTTGCAGAGACCAAGGAATATTTACATTGAAAACATATTCCAGCTAATTCTGATGCAGTTTGGTTATGCAGTGCATTTGAGACTCTCTGGTGCAAAGGAAGGTATCCTTAGCAATGATCTTAGAGGAACGACAGAGTGCAATAGAGATCAGAGATGAACAACACATGATCCCTGTTTTCAGGAGCTCTGTGTAAGGGGACAGGGTTTGTGGCTGGGGATTACCAAGAATGAGTGTTATTCAGGCACCAAAGAGAGGAACCCAAACAATTCTGGAAAATTCAGAATGGACTTTCAGAAGTGATGCTGGAACTGAGTATTATAGTATGTTTGATTAAGCAGGTGAGCAGAACATATAGGAGAGGTACTTTGTATGCAAAAGGTCTTTGAGAGAGCATATGGTTGGCAAATTGCAAGTAACTCATAGGATGGGATGGAGGAGGGTAGAGCTGAGAACTCTGAGAGAGCAGGGGCCAGATTTGAAGAGCACTATATGTCATACTAAGGGGCTTTTACTGTATTCTGCATGAAGTAGGTACCATTGAATGATTTGGTTTATGAAAATGACAAGATCAGGTTAGTGATTTGCACATGGCACTCTGAGGTCAGTGTGCATGTGGGGGATATTTGGAGCTGAGTGAGGTATGATGGCTGTCCCAGTAGCCCAGTGGGAAATGAAGAAGCCATGTGGCCACACAAAAAGAGAGGAAGAACATCTTGATCAAGTCAGGAGCAATACTTAAGGACCCAAGATTTACTATGAGTAATTCTTCTAAAATATTTCTGTTAAAGCACACCAGTAACATAAGGAAGTAGTTGTGAAACTTTGGGGTTATAGCAAATGGACCCCATATTCCTTTGAATTGTTACACACCATCTCCAAAAAACATGCTCATTTTGAATGCACTTATTTTATGAAATGTGATGTTCAAAATCACTTGTTAATATGAAGATGACAAAGGGTGAGGGAAGGCATTCCAGGAAGATTCATTGTGTTCCTTCTGTGCATTCATATATTACCTGTTATGACATCACTGTCCATGGATGTCATATTTCAACTTGAAAAGCACAGAACTGCACAGGCATTAAAGAGGCATAATTAGATAATTTGGTATGGGAACTAGGGAGGATGGAGTGTGTAGGATGATCCCCAAATTTCTGACTTGGACACCTGGTTGAATGGCAATGTAAGTAATTCCTGTGGAGTGCTAAAAAGCATGAGAGGAGTTCCCTTTCTTTAGGAGAAAGGGGAACAAGGAGGAATAGTTTTTCTGGAGGAGTGAAGGAATGATGGGTTCCATTTTGGCATGTTGACTCTGAGTGCAGGTGAAGATAGACAGGTAGATTGTGGCTCTGGGCTGTGGACCGAAGGTACACAGATATATATGTTGAAGGTATTGTTATGCTTTGAAATACTCTTTACTGATGCTAAAGATGGATTTAATATTTGCTTGCTGGATAATTCTAGTCAGTTAACCTGTCTAGTTTTCCAATTTTGTATTTGAAAAACTAAGTAGTTCTCTCTGAGATATTAGAGGTGAAAGGTGGTGACTGCAGGACTAATTGGAAGGGAAAAGGCACAGTTTTCTTGGTCAAGTTATGAGCAATTCTTAAGGATATAATCCTCAGCTTTATACTTGCCATATTTAGTAAAAATACAAAATGAAAAATACAACAAATGGGGAACTAAATGGCAAGGAAAAGAAAAACAAGAGGAAACAAAAGAAAATCCAAGTAGAAAATAGTAGGAAATGTAAGTAAAATAAACTTTTCATAAGAGAAAATCCAAGTGAAATAAACAAAAATAGAATAAAACAGAAACAAAAACAAGATTCATTATCACAAGATTCATTAAATCACTTAATAGATGAAAAAATAAATTAAAACGGGCTGAACTCATGCAAGCAATATATTTTAACCAGAAAATTGTATTGTTAATATCTAATTCTAAAAGAAATTTTAAAAATACTTGAAAAATAGAGATAAGCAAAAAAGAAAATAAAAATAAGAAAATTAAAAAAAAAAAAAAGTTTTATCTTCCAGGAGGAAGCATCCCTAACATTTTGGTAAATATTCTTCCAGTTTTTTTTCTCTGTAGAACACCTACATGTTATGTAAGATATATATTACACAGATCTACAGTATATGTGTACATTTATAATAAATTTATATATTGTAAAAAATATACATATATAAATATGAACAAATAGTATAAATTATGGGTATTAATATATGTGTTACAAATATAACCTCTTAAATTCTAACAGAGTAGAGGTTAAATTTGAATTAGAAGTGATAGAATAGGTAAAATAAGTTTAATTACAAAGTTAACATCCTCAGGGTTCTTCTGACTATTGGAGTTAGGATCCCTTGAAACATTCCCTGGGCCTCCCTCCTTAGAGTTAGATTTCCCTGCAGGGGATCTTTAGCAGATGTCCTTTGAGCTGAGAGCAAAAGGGCAAAGGTTATGACCCTTGCCCTCTAGCTGGGTCCCTGTATTCTCTTAAGCAGCTGTTGGAGATACTTATCAGCCTTCAAAGGCTGCCAGAAGGGAATCCCTGCTGGGTGCCTACCCACACGTAGAAGTCCCCCTTTCTTTAGGAAGTCTCTTTCTTGCCAGAAGCCAATCTAACCAACACGTGTTTAGCCCAGGACAGTATATAAAATTATTTTATATGCATCATCTCATCTGATCTTCACAACAACCCTATGAGGTAAGTATTATTCCTTGGCCTTTCTTTCTTTCTTTCTTTCTTTCTTTCTTTCTTTCTTTCTTTCTTTCTTTCTTTCTTTCTTCTTTTCTTTCTTTCTTTCTTTCTTTCTTTCTTTCTTTCTTTCTTTCGGGGGCAGGGGGGATTAAGTCACTTGCTTAAGAATACAAACAGCTAATAAGAGGTGCAGCCAGAACTCAAACCTGCAGCTTTGATTTCAAATCCTATGATCTTTGCTCTACATTTACAGAGCCCCTCCTGCTCCTGAGTAAATGGACAAAACTGCAATTCTGGATTTCTAAGGCTGAAAGACATACCTGCAACAGTTATTCCTCCACCTTGAGATTATGAGTCTTCTTGGAATGTTTTTTAAAGGCCTATGTGGATCTCAGTAACAACACAATAAACATTTGTTGGAAAATAAACAGATATATTTTGTACTTTGAGTCTTTGTGAAGTTTATCAGTCGATCTTCCTTAGAAGTTGGATTCAAAGGTATTTTATCTCTTTCAGATCTCAAAATCATATTCCTATGCCTTTAATTAATAGGACAATGCATTACGAATAAGGCTTTACCAATGCAAAAACAACCTATGAACTTAAATTGAAATAAAGTAAGCTATTGGGATAAGGATACAAAATGTAGACACAAAAAGGGAAAATGTAAGATATTGAGCCTCAAAAGGCATGTGAGTAGAAGGTAATAGGTTTACAAAGGTGGGAATGAGGACATTTCTTTAATAATTATGCCTGGAGTTTCCCCAATCTACACCTCCTATTTTTGTACTTTTTAAATGAAATACTTGGAGTTATGTAACATAGATTGATCAGACTCTCTCACTTTGTCTTTTGCCTTCTATTGCTGACCTAGCTTTTCCTCGGTATATTAATCAGATACAGAAATAAGGCATCTGGTCAAATGAATTTAAATGCAGAGAGTTTAAACTCTCTAGGATAATGGTTTTTACAATCTCTGATAGAGAAGAACTCATTTTTAAAAAAAGATTTATTTATTTATTCATGAGAGACATACAGAGAGAGGCAGAGACATAGGCAGAGGGAGAAGCAAGCTTCCTGTGGGGAACGCAAAATGCGGGACTCAATCCCAGGACCTGGGGATCACGCCCTGAGGCCTAAGGCAGACAATCAACCGCTGAGCCACCCAGGCGTCACTAGAAGAACTCTTTCTTTAAACAAGCATCCACATGGAAGCCCAACAAGTAAAATAAAAGCAAAGCTGATGTCATGGAAGTGGGAGCAGGAGAGCAAATCACCACCTCTTGAGGCTCTCACACCCTTGCTGATGATGAGTCTAACCCTAAGGACTTGAAGCCAGTTGAATCCTTCAATTTTATTTTCTATGATAGAGTACAGCAATGAGATAAAGAATACACCTTATGCTTGTCACCGGCTTTGCTAAAAAGTAGAGCTTAGGGGAAGTAAGGGATCTGGGTGGCACATAAACAATGTGACACAAAAATGGGAAGTGGGAAAACCAAACTGTTTCTATTTTTCTTCTAAATTTTTCATTATGAACATAATTTTGTGAAAGAATAAATGTTCTGTCATTTTCAGAATTTAAAGAATGGGATGAAAAACTTTTAAAAACATTGTAAATTGCATTATATCTCTTTGATTTGTGGTCTAGCTCTGCCATCCATCATAATGTCTGGAGATAGAAGGAGACTTTTGTTCATCAATCTGTCTTCCTGCTCTTGTCAGTGCTGTGTCCTCAGATAAACATAATCTGTTTCTATTATTTATTTTTTGAAAAGGTTTGAATAAATTGAAATATAGAAGATTTTGTTTTATGCACATACTCTGTAGAATTGAATGCTTTGGAACTTTTTGTGGCTAAAACTCGCCAATCAGAAATTGAGAGAATAAATTTTATATATACATATATTAAATTGTATAGTAATTGCTAGGTCTGTTTGCTTTCTACTGTACTGGAGGATATTGGATCTTTTTGTACTTTTATAAATCACATGGTGGAACTGTTTATGAAGCTTTTGAGAAAATTATATAATTTCTAAAGTGCTCCTTCTATTAGGAATGCAGGTATTTTTTTTTCATTGAGTAATGCTTCATACTCAGCATTCCTCTGCATATGTGTAATAGCTAGATCTCTTGGTGGGGGTTTCCATTGAACTTGAACCTGGCATTGTTTTTTATTTCTCATTTGTAGATGGTTTTCAGATTTACCCTCATATGGTGTACAGTTTCTTTCTATGTTCAAGCACATTCTTCATTTACCTAATGGCATTTTCCTATTCTTGACATTTGAGACAGTTAAATATCTCTTAAAATATTCATAGATATACCCAAATATCTTTACATCTGAGAGAAATTTAGGGGATGCTTACCTCATTACCACACTCTCTCTTTAATAATTCTCTTGTTGGAAATCAAAAGTCCCCTAAAGTTATTTTCATTCTACGCTGACTTTATATACACAAGAAAAGTTAGAAATAGGCTTATGATATGAAATGTTTAGTCTGTGAGTATTTTTATTTTTATTTTTTTGTGAGTATTTTTAGAAAAATTTTATGAGAGTAACTTGTTTGGAGAACTTATGAGATGTGGCACACTAAGGAAGATAGCATGGTTCAGGAGGAAACAATTTCTGTAGAGCAAGTAACTTCTTTGAAGGAAATTATCCTACAAAGAATGCAGAATTCGAACTGACCACCTACGAAAGAGCTTCCATGTTTTTACATACATCAAAGTTACTTTCACTGTGGAATCAAAGTTACTTTTACCATGAACTTTCATTCTCCAACATGTTCCTTTGGCATTAGACGGCCTGCCTGGGTGATCTTGTTGCTAACCCACCCCTTTTTGGTCTTTACAATGGAGAAGGTAATTCCTAACATGGCTATATGAAGGGAGTCTTGTTAAAATAAATTTAAAAATGGTGTGAATGAACAAAAAGAACACAGATGCTGAGTTTATCCCATGAAAACACATCAAACAGGGTTGCTATTCCTTTCCAAATATACGTGTTAATCAGCATGAACATTCTGAAATGCTTGAACAACCTGATATTCCAGCAAAATTCTGGCTTCTCAGAACAAGATTAAAGAGAGGAACTGATTCAACATCATGGAAAGTAGGTATAGATCAAACTTGAACACAAAAATTCTATTTTCAGCTGAGGAAATCTTACTGCTAAAGCATGTTTCTGTTTGCAAGCTGGATACACTAAGCAAGCCTACTTTTTGTAACCTCTTGTTCTCAGTAGAGAACATATGTATATAATCACATGTGATTCATTATAAAGTTTCTGTTTTGCATGCAATCAGATGGTTATGGGTTTTTGTACAAGAGTTTCCGTTTGAGGTTAACCTTCATTCCTGGTGTCACATATAGTTCCTCTTAAAATATTTATTGCAATTACTTATGATTCCTTAATGTGAGGTTTTGTCGAGCAGTAACGGCCATCTCTTATTGTGTTATTTACTCAACTTCCAATTATATTTTTAACACAGACTTTATTTTTTAAAGTATATTTAGGCTCACAGGAAAATTGAGGTGAAAGCACAGAGATTTCTTATATATCCTTGGTCCTCACACATGCATAACTTCCCTCACTATCAACATTACACACCAGAGTGGAACATTCGTTACAACTGATGAGTCTACCACTGACACATCATTCTCACCCTAAGTTCATAATTTACATTAGGGTTCTACACCAAGTGTTGCACATTGTATGGGTTTTGACAAATGCATAATGGCATGAACTTACCATTAAAATATCATATAGTACTGCCCTAAAAATCCTCTGAGCTCCACTTATTCATCCCTCCATTCCTCCAGTCCATGATAACCATTGATCTTTTTATTTTCTTTATAATTTTGCCTTTTCCAGAAGGACATATATTTAGAACCATGCCTTTCCAGAACAACTATACTTTCTTAAAACAGAAAATATTTATTTGCAAATCATTAATTAATTTTTAAATTGGTGACTATTTTTAATATTAAACATTAGTAACATAGTATATTTTGTGGTCAATATGCACAACATGGAACTGTACATATATTTTTCAAGTTTTATAGAGATCATGTTCTTTACCTTGTAGCTACATCCAATTTCAAGGGACACTTTCAGGTCCTGAAAGAGGCAATTTATTGTCTTGACTCTGCATACATAGTTTCCCTGACTTCTGCTTCTAAATTCCTGGATGAGATACCTGCTGAGAAAAGAGACAAGTAAAGCTAAAATAATTGAAAAACTTTAAGATTCATTTTTCTATTCTCATCGACTTTTCTGTCAAGATAGGAAATTCTGAATTCTACCAGGGGCCTAACCCCTTAACATATTTCCTGCCTTACTGGAATTTAGAAGAACTTGAAATTTTCAAAATGGGTTGCTTCAGGCTGAATTTTTAATTACTTATTTTAGGTAAGCCTTCCTGTTCTTCCAAACCAAACCTTGAATGATTTGTGGACATGATTACCCTGGCTGCTGTGAAATAAGGTGACAGGGAGGTCTTGTTGTTTTGTCAGAAGTAACCATTATAGACCTTGTTAGGTTGTGGTCATTTCTCCTACATAGATGGTGTTAAAATCCCAGAATGTGAAGTCTTAAAATGTCATAATAAGAAATCCATTTTCCTCTGAGCAGCTAATCAAGTCTCCCTGTCACAATTTGTAAACATCATTATAGTGACAAACTGCTTAGGAGAAGTCCTAAAGAAGTGTGGAAAGAAACAGTTCTATGTGTGAGCGGTGCTAGCTGTCAATTCCCAAGTATTAAGTGTGGACGCCTAAGGCAAGACCATGAAAACACTGAAAGGGAGGTGGAGTACTAAAGGAACAAAAACATTAATTTTAACATCATCGTTTACACCAAATTCAGTTCCATAAAAATAACGGAAGTCTCTTAAATTTTGTTTGAAGTATTGATAATGCTAATAGGACTTTTAAATTTTGATTAAAAAATGGGTCGTGTCATTTGTTTTTCTTTGTATCAATGGAATATCTTTGGTTTGAGAAAAATTTTAAGTGCTGTGTGAAATGAGGAAGTCACAAAACCAAGGGACATTATTACCTGGAGAGGAAGTGGTTTAGGAAACTTGTCAATCACAGTTGTGACCAAGGAGCCACTTTGGTCACCATTTCCGATCTTTACCAGCCGTTATCTGGGGAAGGGCAGATGGCGGCACCCAAGTTAGATACCACACTAGTGAAAACTGCTTGGGGTTGGAGATGAGGGAGATGGAGCAAAGTCATGTGTCTTATATAGTGTTTTAATTAAAAAAAAAAAAAAGACTTTAAAAAATACTTGCAAAATACAGTAATCAGCTGACTCTAAAATGCAGATGTTCTAAGATGGAAAAATTATACTTTATAGAAGTTCACGTAAAAATAAATAATTTAAACTATGTTTAAAAGGAACATAGATTTCTAATCTAAAATATGTCACTTAGAGTTATATGATAGATTGATGAAATATACAGAAGGAATATAGAACATTAGACACATGCAAAAAATGTCTGGATAAATAATAATTTGTCAGAATACAATTGAAAGGTTAGAAGCGTGTGGAGGTATAGTCTAATATAGCTCACTTTACAAATCAATTTCTAACAGATTGTAAATGTTCTAAAAAATCTCAAAGTGTGGGATATTTTTATAAGGATCATTACTTACTGCAGATCCTGGCATATGTCCTGCTTCTTTTAAATGCAAGAGGGTGAGAATATGTTATCTGAACAGTTGGTTCCAGAATTCCTTTTAGGGAAGCACTGCTCTTGTTTCTGCAATGTTCTCTTGGGGCAGGTGTAACCCTAGGGTATTGGCAGGAGTAACAGTAAAGGAAGAATTGTTGGGCTTCTGGGGGTAGAGAGCGGGAAGGAGAAGAAAAGGTGGTGGTGGTGACATGTGGACTCAGAAAAGTCTGACAGGCTTGGGGCTGGAGGCCTGAGAGGAATGGATCTGCCAGTTACAGTCAGTTGGGGATGGCTGAAAATGGCTCCTTGAGCATCCCAAATCTCCAGTAAAAGTTTGCTATAGCTAACAGGCTTGACCTTGTTGCTGCTGTTGAGAGAGGGATTAGAAGAGGCATCTTTGTTCTACATTTGAGATAACCCCGGGACCAATAAATAAAGAGAGCAATGAGAGAGCACAGAAAAAAATTAACTTGAGTCAGAAAATCCTATCAGAAGAGATTGTGAGAATTTACGGCACACCCCCACCTGCTCCATTCTCGGTGATTCGGATAGATCTAAGGAAGATTTTGAATTTCTACAATCCATGGAATAGGAGTTCAAATCCGTTTTATGTAGATTTTAAGGACTAGGATGACCATGTGGTTACATAATAAAGTGTGATATCTTTGACAACTGAGTGTGAAACTTCAGAAGAGGCCTTTTTTTCCATGTTTTGGTTGGATTTTCTTTTTCATATTGATATTTACAAGATCTTTACATATTATGGGCACAAATCCTTTGTCAGATACATATGCAGCAAATGATTTCTTACTTTTTGGCTCTTTATTGATTTTATAATAACTTTTAATGAGCAGAAGTTTGAAATTTTCAAGAAGTTGAGTTTATCAAATTATTTTTAGAGTTTGAGGTTTCAGGGTGTTAGGAACTCCTTCCCAACTCTGAAGTCATAAAGATATTATCCCATACTGCTTCAAAAACTAACAAACCTAATGTTTAATCCTTCTAAAATTGATTTCTGTGTTTGATGTAAGGTATGGATGAAATTTTATTTTACTTTTTATGGTAATAGAGGTCATGGAAATTTTTTTTTGTCATAAAGTTGTTTTCTTTTAAAGAGAATTTTTTCAATATTTTGCCATTAACTGTGATGTTTGTTTTAATTTTCTTCTTGTAGATGTCCTTGCTCAGGTTAAGGAAGTTCCTCTTTCTTGCCATTTTCTTATTTCTCTGCATTCCTCTTGAAAGTTACTGAATTTTGGGATGCGTGGGTGGTCAACTTGGTTGAATGTCCAACTCTTGATTTTGGCTTGAGATTGAGCACCATGTCAGGCTCTGCACTGAGCAAGGAGTCTGCTTAAGATTCTTTCTCTTTCTCTCTCTCTCTCTCTCTCTGCACTACTCCCCCACCAGCTTGCATGCTCTCTTTCTTTCTCTCTCAAAGAAACAAAAAAGATACTGTATTTCATCAAATCCCCTTTTCATATTTATTGAGGTGATAATTTTCCTTTTTTTATTCTATTAGTATAGTGAGAGTAATAATCTATTATAAATTTGATCCTATGTTTTTGGAGTAATTCCAGTTGTGTCATGATGTACTATTTCTTTTAAGCCATTCTGTGCTCAATTTTCTGAATTTACACTCCTTAGTAAGATTGGTGAGTAATGTTTTTCCTGGTTTTCCTTGACATCACAGTTTGAGAACTCCATAAAGGTGTTATGAGGACATTCTTTTTTTTTTTTTTTTTATTCTTTGAAACGTTGTGCACAATGGGAATATCTGCTATAAAGCCATTTGGGCCTGATGTTCTCTTTGCAGAAAAGACTTTTAATGATTATAAACTATTCAACTTTTTACTTCTTGCGTCAATTTTGACATTTTCCGTTTTTAGGAATTTATCTATTTTGTCTACATTTTCAAAACATTTGATACTAATTTTGCTACTAACAACTCATCATAATGTGTTTAATTTCTGCAGCCTTTATAATTATGTCTCCTTTTCATTACAGATATCTTTTTTAGGGGCACTTGGGTGGCTTAGTGGTTGAGCGTCTGCCTTCGGCTCTAGGTTCCTGGGATCTAGTCCCCCACTGGCGTCCCCGTGGGGAGTCCACTTCTCCCTCTGCCTATATCTCTGTCTCTCTCTCTGTCTCTCATGAATAAATAAAAAAAAATCTTTAAAAAAACCCAAATATATTTTTTATATTGTGTCTTTTGATTAATCAAGCCAGGAGTTTTCATATATTATTAATTTTCTCAAATCTTTTCAACTTTAGGCTTTGCTGATTACTTTCATTGTATTTCTAAATTTTCATTAAGTTATGATTTTATCTTTGATATTCCTTTCCTTCTACGTCCTTTGTGTTTGTTTCTTTAAATTTTTGAGCTAAACTCACTAATGTTGGTGTTTTTACTTTTCTAATGTAAATATTTTGTGGTATGTATCAAGTTTTAAGTTCCACTATAACTGTATCAATCATTTTTTGCTTTTGTTTTGTTTTGGTAGGTATGTGCGTTTCTTTCATCTTTCTTATGTTCATTTAGACTGAGTTTATGTCTTCTTTTTTATCATTTTACTTTTTTCTTCTCAATTTGTTTAGTGGGTTATATATCTTTGTCTATTCTTCTAGAAGCTATTCTATTTATTTTAAACTTCATACTTAACAAAGTTTAGAATTGTCAAAGTATTTACTTTCCTCTTGAAAAATAAAAAAAAATAGAATCTTAGATGCTTTAACTCTGATCGTATCTCCTTTTCAATTTACATAGCACTGTTGGCTGATAATTTATTTCTGTTACATTTTTAATGTCAGAAATTAAATATTTTATACATTCAACATTTGCTTAGATTTAATCACAAATTTAACAATACCTTTACTCATAACTCCCCCTTCTTGCTCTCACAACTTCCCTCTGGGATTATTTTCATTCTGCCTGAAATACATCCTTTAGACTTTTCATTATAAAGGATTTTTGCTGATATTTGGTGTTTTGTTTCTTTCTTTTTCAGTTTTTGTGCTTCCTCTTTATTAAAGAGATTCAGTTTTACTTTATTTACCCAAAAAGAAGTAATTTGAAAGACAAAATATGGGTCTGGAGAGAAGAGGAATGAGGATTTATTATCTAAAGGGTACATAATTTCTCTTCAGGATGACAAAGAAGTTGTGGAAATGGATGGTGGTGATGGTTGCACAATATTGTGAATGTACTTAATACCACTAATGTGCATGCTTGACAATAGTTAAAATGGTAAAGTTTACATTATGTATATTTTCAAATACACACACACACACACATACACACACCAGTCTTAAGAGATGGATGGTCTGTATTCAAACTGCCCATGTTTTCTAACAAAAGAATCACAAATTAACCTTGCTTTGCTTTCATCTTCTCATTGGTTAAATGGAGAGATAGAATTACATACCTCAAAAGGCCTTTATGAGGATTGCATGAGTTAATAGATGTAAAATGCTTTAAGTGTTTTGCTGGTCTCTAGTCACTATTCAGTGAGTATTAGGTATTATTATTTTTCTTTGTTTCTCATATAAAAGTATCACTATCCTGGGACAGAAATGAGAACACAGACCTATATGGAGGTCACATAACTCACCCAGAGGGTAAACACAATATTGTAACTGAAATTCTGCATTTCTTTCCTGAAATTGTGGCTGTACACTCAATGATTTTACCCATTTCAGTTCTAATTTCTATTTCCCTGCCATGTTCAGAGATAGGAGCCTATAACTCAACAATTCTTATTTTTTTCACTTTGGCTGTTTTATGTATGTGTTTATAGTACCAAACAAAGAAGTATATTTTTCCTGGATTGTAATGCCTAGTCTGTTTGTATTCTTTCAAAAAGTCCATTTTCTTTCTTTGTTGTGGTAAGAGTTAAGAAAAAATAAAATTAAAGATCTCACTGTAGTTTATGAAGAAAAATAATGAGACGTTATGTAATATAAGCTTACCTAGCTTCTTAATCTATGGATCTTATTGGTCATATAGTATATATTTTGAATACAGTTAGGTAATCTATAAATATTTATTCAATATACATAAATTAATGTTATCTCTTCATTCTTTTTTTAAAACTTATTTAACTGCAGTTAGCGAAATTGATAACCCTATTTATCAGGAAGCTCAAGCATCTTTTAAAGGTACATAGAATGTTTAGAACATTTAGACAATGCAAACTGAACATATTCTATAATGTTCATGAAATTTACTCAATTGGCTGGTTTGGAAAAAAAAAGTTCTTAATTTCTTTAATCATATTTTCGAAGTGAACATTATAGTGGAGACAGAAAGTAATTTAATTGATTAGGTCAGAACTCATCAATAGTAAAAAAAAACTTCCCAAGTGTCCATGAAACATTTACAAAATAAACTTCATACAAGGACACAAACAACAACATTTTCTCCCTTGACATTAAGGACCTCACAGACACATACATTTCAAATAATCCCTTTTTCCCAGCTGGCCATCCATTTCATATTAAGTTCCTCTAGGAGTATTTCATCAAGCTGGAAGATAAAAATATATTTAATTATCAGAAACTTCAAATTTTTAATAATAATATTTTTAATTGGCTCTTCAGCTTTCATTTTTAAAATAGGGCAACATTTCCTAACAACTCAGAGCTGACATATCTTTTGGTGGCTGAATGTAAGAAATGCATGAAATCCAACCTTTTAATGTTATAAATAGAGCAAAATCTACTTGCTACTAGTTTTCAAACCAATTAAAATTATGCCCTAAAAGACCTGATGATATCTATTGCATAATGCTAGTTTTACATGTAATATTTTAAGGACAAATCAGGTATGATATTCATCCCCAGGAGAGATTTTGTACTAATTGTTATAGTTTTTGTTTGTTGTTTGTTTTGAGACCTATAGAATCTGGATGACACCCTGCCACCTCATTGAGAACAGATAGTATTTTAAAATCGAGGAACCATGGAAAAGTTAATTTTCCTAAGTTCATTTTCTTCATCTTAAAAATAAGTATTAGGTAAGGTGGATCACTAAAGTCTAATCTATGAAATTTCATGATTCAAAATTCTAGACATGAGTTTTTATTTTCTGTACTTCAGTTTATTAAAATGGTAAAGTAATATTTTTTAGTGAGGTAGTTGATCGAGTGTATTAAAGACAATTGCAGTGGGTCTTCATAGCACAAATCTGAATGTTATTATCACTGATTTTTCTTGGTCTTTTTTACTATGACTTAGAAATTATAACCATTTTACCTTAAAAAAGGCAATGGTGTAAAAATAAATCCTGTTTTCAGTAGTTACCTCACTTATTACTTTCACTACCTTAGAAATATAAGGGTCCTATATGGTAAGTAGCATTAATATTTCAGGTATTCATTTACACAGTATGCTATGTCTGTCAATTTTTGAACTATTGAGTTTAAAAAACTAACATTTAAGACATTTATGATAGCCATATTGTTTTAAAGATGGACAGGAAGATACGAATTTTCCCAACCTCTTGTTTTATGGGTGAAGAAACTGAGATTTAAAACACATCAAAAAACACAGGCTTTGGAGGAGTCGACTGCTGATTCAACTCCTGAAACTAATACCTATCTAGGGTGCTGGCCTATGGTTTTTAGATTTGCCCCCACTACAACTCATGGCAGAGATAGAGTTTCCTTGTTAGCACTTTGAATTTGTGAGTGCCTTTTTTCCTAGTTTGCTTTTCACTGAGAATGAAACATTTTGAGGACCCAGATTTATAAAAACAGGAGTTCTGGTTCTAATTTATTACTTTGCATGGGCCAAGGACCTTATTTCTTGCCCTTCACAGATAGATATTTAAACCCAGGTCCCAAGTTTACAAAGACTATCCACATCAACAACTCACAAACAAAGAACAGCTGCCTGTCCTATTCATTTACTGCATTCAGTTTCAATTCTCTTTTGTTTCTGACTCCTGCAAATTCTCCTTTCTTGAACTTTCAACCATGCATTCAGGTGAATTTTTATCTAGCATTTCTAGGTGTATTCAACTGGATAATTTTCCTTGTTGGCCTCTCTCTGGAAGCTAGTTGTAGTAACAATTTGTTGAATTCTTACTCAGTGCTTCAAATATACTACTTTATATAATCCTCACAACAAAATTTTGCCTACACACAGTAGGCAAATGGCACAGGCAGGATGTCAGTGAAGGCCTATTTGATTCAAGAGTCCTTCCTCCTAAACACTTATCTTCATTGTCCACTGACACAACTGCTTTCAAGAGACAACATCATTTGATGTGTATTATCTGCTATGATTATTTGTAAAAATGAATAACCTTTTATATTTCACCTTAGAATATGCTATACATGTATATGTATGCATACGTTTACTTAATGATGATCCCTTCCCATTGATGTTTTCAGAATGCATTCATGATTTAAAAAAATGTTCTCCCTATAATGTTTTCTAGGCAGATGTTAGTCAATGCATATTTAATTTTAATGATAATTATATATATTTATATATATTTATATATATGAAATATGTTCTTTCATGGCAATGCTGGCCATGATTTAATAACTTACAATTATATGCAGGATAGTGCCCATGATTTTTAGTCTATCACTCAACACTTTCATGAATTAATCCCACCTCCTTCACACTCAGCTTCCCAAACATTGCTTTATGGTTTTGGAGTGAGAGAAGAGTCAGGAAGAGCCCCTAAGCATGCGTCCCCTGATTCTAATTTAGTAACTGAATGGGTGAATGGGTTGGGCTAGTTTCTGAGATAGAGAATGCATGAGGTGAGGACCAGGACTGGAGACAGAAAGAGAAAGCAAATTCAGTATTGCACATTGTGTTAGCTATGGTGGGACATCCAAGTAGAGATGTTTAGGAGGTAGTTTGGTTCTAGGGAAAAGGAGAGAGAATGTTGGGTTGTATCTTCCAAATCATAGTGAAGTTCCTGGACACTAGTGCCTCAGTATGTATTTTATAATGCCAGTGCCTTGCTCAGTAGGTGCTCTCTGCCTAGGATTAGAATCCTTGGATATATTCATATTTTACTTCTGCGTATTTCCAGAACACCCCACTTACCCATGCCTTAGCTATCACATTGTGTACCTTTGCTTTGATCACACATTATTGATATCTTTTACTTATTTTCTGCTCTCCCTGCCAGACTATATGTTCCTAGAGGGCAGGAACAGTTGTCTTACTTATTATTATAAATGACACCTGGTATTAAATACATACTTGTGGGAGAGATTAGTAGAAACTTCCTAATTATATTTCTAATTCAATATAGTATTATGAAAGTACATAAGATAAGGAAGGAAGCCAGAATTTTGTTATGGACAAATAAGTAGTAAAAAATAAGGGTGTTCTTTATTGACTAGTTCAAGAGGAAAGTACCATTAAGGTATAAGCCTCATGAATTGTACTAGTTCAGAATTATTTTTTACTATTTAGCCTGAAAATGAACTGGAATAAGTTCACTTATTTCTGCTCCTATTATGCTCTAGTGCTTTACACACTCCAGTTCTTTATTCATTTTTCACAAGGTTAAAAGGGTTATTTGGAATTGTACAGAATGTTCTTCCATTGCTATGAAAGGAATGCATGTTGGTAACTCCCATTAGCATTTATCAAAGTTTATATGTACCTAACTCAATGTAAACAAAATGCCTCAAATTCCCATTTCTTGCAAACCTTGTTTGTCATTAATAGTTTCACTATTTAAATTATACAAAAATATACATGCTTTAAAACTATATGAATTGTTTTAAAATGTCAAGAAAGGTAAAGTTTATATATTCTGCCACCTGCTTAACGCCTGTAAAATCATTCCTGCTGGAGATATAGAATTGTCTTCCATTATATTAACATTGCAAGAATAAAAATCCAAGCCTTTTAAATCACAAGTTTCATAAGGTGTCGATTGGCCTAGAGCAGGATAAATTCAGACAAATATTTATGTTGCCAAGAGTTGTATATATAAATATTCTTCCTTGAAAATGTTTCCAGTGTACTGTTAAACTGCCAAGGTGATATAATTTAACAGATAAAGCAGTGAACAGAGAGCCAGGGGTCACTTAGTTTGAATTCTTTCTCCATTCCCACTTTAATATATGATCCTGAACCATTTGGACCTTTCTAAAGTCAAATTCCCACTTCGCAAAATGGCAAAAAATTAACGATATAGTGATGAGGACAGGGTCCATGGTTATAGAAACTTTTAAAATCTGGAATTATTATTAAAATGCAGAAATTTCTAACACTGTCATTTATGGGGAAAATTATCTGCATTTCTTATTAATCTTCACATCTGCAAACTCTAAATGTAATAACACTGGTTACCATCTATTGATTGCCTGTCATGATCAGACATTGTCCCTGGTGCTCTATATTTTTCATTTACTTCTTGTAACAAACCTGTAAAGCAGGCATGATTATTTTTCCCATATTAGTGGGATTAATATTATAGAATGTGATGTGCCCAAGATCTCCCAGTTTGAAGGTGGTAGAATCAAAATTCAAATTCATGTAATTCTGAAGCCAGAAGGCTGGATTTTTATCCCCTATGCCACATTGTCTCCATGCTTTGCAAATGAGGTATGTGAGGCTTAGAAAGGTCAAGCATTTCACTGAAGATCACAGGCTAACATGCTGGACTGGAATGAAAACCCGGAGTGTTTGACGAGGGAGCCATAGTTATTTCTGTTACTGCTTCTCTAATAATATTAATGTGCTTGGTATCTTTCGTACCACCTTTCTTTATTGGATTACGAGGATAATTGGAATCAGTGTTCTGCTGAATGCCCTGACCTCTCTAATCTCAAAAATCCAATCTTGCTAATGAATTCTACTTTAGTGGATATGAAGGTGGATTATGCATCAAAGGTGAAACCGGTCGCATTTAAATCTTTTTGGAATTCAGTCCCTTAATGCTTAAATGAGGGGTTGGGATGGTAGAGTCTCTAGATTTTCAACCTTCATTATAGTGCAGCCCCTTTGAGTGCAGTGTATGTACTGATTTCATCTACTGAGGTTCTGGTGTCTAACTTGGTGTCTGGAACTTTGTAGATATACCAAAAATATTTGTGAGTTTTTAATGAAATTGAGTTAAATTCTTTGATTTTTAGACCAGGCTAAATGGATTTTCCACTAGATTTCAATGATTATTAAAATGGCAAGTATATTCTTTCCTTTATAAGATGAAGGGGATTAAATATAGACAACAAATGATTTACTTGAATTGTTTATCATATCTTTGTTCAGGAGGCAGACAATGTGAGATAGTGACATGATGGAACCACTGGTAGACCCATGTAAAGTCATCTGTTCCCTTCATGCTCCTAAAGATACTCAAACCAGTCATGTCATCTTGCTAAGACTGTTAAGAGGGACATGGGGTATGATATTATCAGAAAGCATAAAATGTTAAACAGTAAAGGTCCAGATAGTTGCAGCCATAGGATATAATAATTATTATATGTAGGTAGTTTCAGAAAGCCCAAGGATTCCAGCATAAATGGACTTATTTTAGATTCTGATTCCCCTTGCACACCATTCCCTTATAGGTAGTCCATGTTATGATTGCTTCTAAATTACCAGAATTTTCTCAAACTGTGCTTTCATGTAGGTAAGGGAAGAAATGAAACCTTCTTCAGGATTGACTAACATATTGCCAGCAATGTTCAGTACAAACTGCCATTACCTTTGAGTTCCTGCCACAATACAGACACTTTCTAGTTGGTCCCATGGTATCTGCAGTAGGCAGAATAATGGCTCTCTAAAGACGTTGATGCTCTAATGTCCAGAACCCGTGAACATGCTACCTTATGTGGCAAAAGGGACTTTGCAGATGTAATTAAGATTACAGGCTTTGAGACATGGAAGATTATCCCGCATTATCTCTGTGAGCCCAATTCAGTCACAGAAGACTTAGTAGTGGTGAATCTTTTCTGCCTGTGGACAGAGAGATGAATGTAAGGACTCAATACACTGTTACTTCCTTTTTTAAAAGAGGTCATAAGCCAAAGAATGCAGGTGGCCACTAGAGATTGGAAAAGGCAAGCAAACAGATTCTTTCCTAGAGTCTCCAGAAAAGAATGCCATCCCTTTGATTTTTGCCTGGTGAGACCTGTGTTGAATTTATGATCTACAAATCTGTAAGATCACAAATTTGTATTAAGTCGCTAAGTTTGTGGTGATTTGTTAGTGCAGCAATAGGACACTACTACAGTACACTGTACATTATCTTTCCTAAGTCACAGCTTTGATATTTCATAAGAACTGCCTTTGAGTAGTATTTAGGAGGTATTAGGTATCATGCTAGGTGTTTGTGTGTGTGTGTGTGTGTGTGTGTGTGTGTGTGTGTCTAACCATCATGCAATGACACTAAAGAAAAAACACCCAACTATACTAATTTTCCTATTTTGCACGTGAGAAAACTGAGGCTTGGAAAGTTTAAGTAACTGACATAATCATATATCCAGTAAGTGGTAAGTGACCCAAGTATTTGAAACCATGTCAGTCTTTGGTCAAAACCCATACTGGGTCTATTATACCATGCATATGTTAACTTAAAATGTTAAGATTCATTTTTTTCATCAGAAGGTGTTCAAAGGTGATGATGTTCATGTAAAAACAGACTTTGTCATGTCAGAAATTTAGCTATCTGAAATGTCAAATTATTTTCTCTAGCATAGTGCCTGGTATATGATACGTGTTTCATATATGGTAATTAAATCAATGAATGAGTAGTATTGTTTAATTAAAATAGAGGGATATAGGTATATAATATTACACTTAATGCATTACAAATATATATTATAATTCTATATTCATATATATGTCTAGGAATCAGCATTTTTTCTTTGTAAAAAGTAGCATAGATTTTTGCCACAAAAATCAAGGATTCTAGCAGATTTCTTCTGCATTTATAACATTTGAAGTTATAATTACATATTATTTTAAAATGTGATTTGTAGGTCATTTGCAATTTATTTTTATATTTAACATAAGTGATGAGAGTATATTTAATAAGGTAAAGAGATTAAAGTGCAGGAAATATATATAAATTTTGACATGAATGTTCTCATTAAAGTATTAAAAAGGATTACTGAACAATGCAAATGACCTTTGTTTTTCAGTTAAGGTGTTTCATTTTCTTTTAAAAATTGCCAATAAAATTGGAAAGATAACAGAATCCAATTAAACCATGTTCTTTTCATTTTAAAAGTGTCCACTAATATTTAAACACAAACTTATGAATAACAGTGCAACTTTATTCATTAATTAAACTTCAGTCCATATTATTCCATTTTTAAGTGATTACTAGATGACCTAAGGGAGAATGTAGATGTCAGTGAAACTTCAATTTCAAAAGGACATCAGTTATAACTAAACTAGTCCAGAGGACAATTAAACAAGAAGCAAATTCTTCATATAACCAAAATAACATTTACTGTTCATTTCCTTCCAAATTTTTTATACAAGTTTCAAGCAAAGACTCTCAAATGATAGTGATTCATTTTATTAATGAGAAAAGTAGTTCTCATTATTTTATTAAATGACAACGGTTACTATTTGGCAACAAAATAATCATAGGAAATTGAGAATGTTATCTGTATTGTTTTAAAGATTTCTTTATTTGTGTGAGAGAGAGAAAGCGCACATAAGCGTGGGGAGGGACAGACGGAGAGGAAGAGAATATTAAGCTGACTCTCCACTGAGCACGGAGCCTGATGCAGGACTTGATCTCACAACCCTGAGATTAGGACCTGTGCCGAAATCAAATGTCTGATGCCCAACCAATTGAGCCACCCAGGTGCCCCATTATCTTGCATTTAATAGAAAGATTTTGAGAGCAAGATACTTAATCAGGATCTAAAGTAATTTTAAAAAATACATGGTTTTGGTATTAATAACATGATAATTTATTTTAAATCTCCAACATTGTTATTAATACAACTATACACACATATTTATATTATAAAATCATACATAATTAAGTATATCTATTATATAATGCATTGATGCCTAAATAATAAGTAATTTAAGTGCAAATAGTTCACACTGAAAGGGAAGGGGATACTTTATATATATTTTATATCACAGCAATCTAGACTGTAGCATATATTGAATATCTTGATTAGACAATTCAAATACTTTGTGATAACCAAATAGTCACAACTGTGGGAGTGCAGGTGGATAGTTTCAGGAGAGTGAAAAATAGATGACATTTCAGATGGGAATATTCATAGTAATTTGATGATCTCAACTCAGAAATCCATTTTGGAACCCTATCAGATCTATGAAATACCAGTACACAGAGGGTGGATATCAAAATGGACATAGAACTTGCAGCACAGGGAAAAGCAGTTGAACTACCTGAGGTCAAGAAGTACTTGTTCCACATGCTGGTGGCCAAGAAGGTGTGGTTTAGAATCAGACAAAAGACCAGAATTAGAGCTCATGAAAAACCGAATGCCTTGGAAAATAATTACATTTGCCCTCCTCTTCTCCCTTCCTGGATGTCTCTGGTGAACACGGTTTCTCTGCATTTCCAGCCTGATTCCTCTGTATATGAGTATAGGATCCTCACTGCTTTCACTCCTTCTGGCACTTTACTTCTTAATTGTCTCTTCTCTTTTGCCATCTTTATCCTCATCTTCCTTTTTATCTCCTTCCTCTTGATTATGACTGAGTCAAGCTTATCCATAGCAATTCTTCCCCAAGCCCTCCAGCCCATTTTAAAGGGAATCTAGTTGTTTCTTTTTTTCAATCTTGCATATTTTTTCATTCTCTGTAAATATACACACACGTAACTCAAAGTGCTTTATTATTTTTTGTAACTCTTAGTTTGCATAAACACTAAAACCAAGTAATCTTTAGATTAATTGTGCTTTGCCATATACTTATCTCTGGTTTCTGTGAAGAAAAGTGCCACTATTTTTAGTTCCTGATCTTAAAATAACTCATTTTGAAATGCTGTAAAACCTTAATGAATATATAACTTCATATAAATTATTGAAGCTATAATTTCCTATACTAAACAGTCATTAAATTAACATACATCCTTAGATCTCTTTCCAGCTGTACAAAATTAGCTTACTTGAGTACTTTTAGTTTATGATTTCAGGCAACACAGAAAGTATTGCTTTTCTAAGTTGTATTCTAAGGTTACAAACAGCAATCTGACTTTAAAATCCCATTTAGAATGTTTCCTCCAGTTAGTATTCATGTAATAGAAACCCAGTATTTTCCTAAGAATTATTGAATTTCAAAACATTTCCTGAACTTCTCATTTACAGATGAGGAAACTGAAATGTAGAAAATTTGGATGATGTACTTAGGGTTTCAAAATGAAGCTTGTATTTTTTGAGATATGCTCTCTGTTCTTTCCTTCTTCTTTCCTTTAAGAAAGCAAGTGTGACAGAACTGGTTTTGTTTGAATATAATTATGACTAAGAAAAAAAATCAAGCAATTGAAATGGTGACATTTTAAAATGAAAATATTAGTTTAAATTTTTATTTCTTAATTGTGTAATGTCCAGGAATATATAAATTCTACTATATGCTTGTCAAGGTGTCCCTGTTTTATTCTTCACAATGCTCTTTCTGAGGATTTCAATCTCCAAGAGCCATAACAACATAGGAGAGTCATCTTCATCTGTTCCAATAAATGCAGTTTCTTTTCTCATATATTCCTTTTTTAGCCTCTAGATTTAAGCTTTCTGTCTGTTTCTATCTCACATCTCTCACAGATTCTTTCCACATACTTCACTCTGCTAGTTTGTAATGTTTCCTTTTTGACAATTCCTTATTTCTCTTCTTTTGAAAGGGAAACCCTGCTGCTGTCATTAAGTTTTCTTTAGACTTTCTTCAGATCTCTCTTTTTGCCAGCTACCCAATTCCCAGTTTGCAGGGAATCTGCTGCTGGCAATATTTCTTTCCTTTTCTCTTTCTTTTTTTTTTTTTACTCAAAATACTCAGAATGTTGTCTGCATAATAATGGTAATAGGTATATTGTATTTATAAAGTACCCTCCATCTGATAATCTCAATGTAATATATGTGCATTAATTCATTAATAGTTTTTATTTTCCCATAATGTGGTGGATTAGTTTGTTTTTCCTCTCCGTGAGTGAAAGAGAAGTGAATAGAGAAGAAAGGACTTGGGACTCAAAAAACCATAAGTGCTATGAGGACAATGTTCAATAGGACAAGTTTTGGGGAACGATGTATCTATGTTAAAAATTTAGTTGACTTCACTAATTTTAAGAAAATGGTACTAAGTGGAGTAAAATTACCAGAATTAATTTTATTTCAAGAAATTCTACTTTGAATTTCCCTTCCCTTACTTGCACTTCTAGATTCAAACTAAGGCATTTGAGGGTTTGTAGATCACTCCCTGTGATCAGCTCATTTGTTTATATGTCTATGTCTGCTTTATTAGTAACTTGGCAGAGTTTAGTAGTGTGACAAAGACTATGATTTCCAAATCCTAAAATATTTCTCATTTGGCTCTTTACAGAAAATGTTTGCTGACCCTGATCTATTAGGATGGCTCAGGCTGGCTAGCAAAGTAGAGGAAGGGGTCTTTTTGCTATTTCTTAAAGTGGGTTCAAGTTTGTCTTTTTGGCTTATTCCATTGGCCTAACCATTTGCATTTTAGTCTTTTATCCCAGGCTGCCTTTTGATTATGATTGCTAACAAAGTGATTCTTGGAAGTTATCTTAATCAGGCTTCTTGAAAGCAGAAACATGAGAGGGTGATTTCTGTGTAAGGGGTTTATTGCAGAGTTACCTGCAGGAGAAGGGGAGTAAGGGAAGCAAGATAGGGCTTCAGCTAGCTAAGCAAGATTTCAGATGGAAACTAGCTTCAGCCTGTTCTCAGAGGGAGCTTGTGGAATAGGAATTGGAGCAAAGAGTTGGCCCCTTCTTGAGGCAGGAGGTTAGCTGTACTTTCCCTCAGTCATTTATTGTGGCTTGCCTCTGGGGCGGTGGAATCTACCCGGGAAGGCAATTCTCAGGAGTAGGGGGCAGCCCTGGGCCCTTGGAAAACTCGGAGGAGCTGGAGAATGGGCACTCCAGACTGGTAAAGATTAAAATGTGTGCATCATTAAGTTTTTACAGTGTAACAAATGGCTTACTGGTCTAATGCTGCAGAGATTTTTGACATTTCACATTTCCTTAGGTTGACCGTTGGATGGGAGCTCAGCTGAGTGATCCTTTAGGTCTTAGGAGGTCCCAGCTGTTCTCATTCACATCTGGGGTCTCAGCTTGGATGGCTGTGACAGTTGGGGTGACTGGCTTCTCATCATACGATTTCATCTTATCTACCACAGAGATCTACCAATTGCAAATTTGGTTTTTGTAAATAAAGCTTTATTGGAGTACAACTATGCTCATTTGTTTATGTATTGTTTATGGCTCCTTATTACTTAAAACGGCACAGCTGAATAGTTTTGACAGACACGACATGATTCCCCAAGTCTAAAATATTTACCACTTGACTCTTTACAGTAATAAGTTTGCTGACCCTGATTTATCAAGATAGTTTGGCTGGCTTGCATGGTAGAGGAAGAGATCTCAGTTCACTAATGGAAGCTGCATGGCTTCTTGAGCCCTAGGCTTAGGACAGGCACAAAGAAATTCTGACAAATTCTGTTAGTTAAAGGAAGTCACAAGACCAGTCCACATTCAAGGAATTTAGGAAATAGACTCTACCTCTTTATGGAAGGAACTAAAAAAATGTGTGGCCATTTTTTTTTCTATCTACAGCAGTGAGGCCCCAGTAGCATCCACTGCAGAGGTTAGCCATATCCTCATTTTTGTAGATAAGGAGACTGAGACCCAGACAGGTATAATGCATCAAATAACACTATTTGTTAGGAGAAAAACTTAAACTAGAATCTGGATCTTTTGATTATATTCTACTACTATTTGAGCTCTGCCATGATACTTTTACTAAATAGTCAGTATTGGAAGTAACTTTCATTGGCTATTAAATGTTATGCCTCAGGACTTTTAATATGTTTTGTATGAATCCTATTATATACCAAAGAAAAATATAGTCAAATCTTAACCATCTGCTCAAATTTTGACTTTTCCATTTTAAATCAATCATAAAATAAAAATACCAAATTGAAAGCTTTACTTCTTATATGTTGTATGTAATGCTATGACAAAAAATTGCACTCTGACTAGACAAAACTCTTTAGTAGACAAACTAAAAACATAAAAATGAAAAATTAAACACCAGAGGACTTTATTGTCAGACCAACTATTTACTATCAATCTTACTGGGATATGTCACTAGGACAAATGTATGAAAATGAAAGTATGTGATATCCTGGATAATTCCTGAACATTATCTTTAAAACATTTTGTGATCAAAACTGCTACTGTAGGATCTGGAGTATGACATTTATAGAATCACAATAATTCATAGGTTTGTTGAGCATTTACTATATCTAGTCAGTGGCCACAGTTTTACAGATGATGAAATTGGGACACAGAAGAGTCACACAGTGATAAACTGGATTTTTTTTTTTTTAAGATTTTATTTATTTGAGAGAGAGGAAGAGAAAGAGCATGAGCAGGGCGAGGAGCAGAGGGAGAAGCAGGCTCTGTGCTGAGGAGGGAGCCTGACACAGGGCTCGATCCCAGGACTCCGGAATCATGACCTGAGCCAAAGGCAGATGTTTAACCAACTGGGCCACACAGACCACCCGATAAGCTGGATTTGAATCTGGTCAGCTGAAATCCATTACTGTACTTTTAAGTACTGAGTAGAAGTTCTGTTCCAACAACATCGTTTACCAGTTCTGTGACTTTGGTAAAGTCACATAAATTTCCTGAGTCTCAGTTCCATCACTGAATAATGGCAATAATGGAACCTGCCTCAAGGAGCTGTTGGGACAAACCAATGTGGTAAAATACATGAATGCCCTGTGTTTGAGTATGTTGGGGATACAAAAGTAATTAAGACATGTTCCTACTCTTCTACAAAAGCTTACAGTTGACCTAAATTAGAAGTAAATACAGTCAGGTATTATGAAATTGACACTTCTCCATAATTCAGTAACCAGGGAATAGAAATTTTGACTATTGTACTGATTCCTATGAAGGCAGTAGACATAAACTTTAACCCTTCTTCTCCTCATTTTAGATTTTTCTCACTAGATCAAAAACTCATACATGAACCGACCTCCCAATATATTGAATCTGAACACAGATAGTCTTTGTCTCATATTATTTTCAAAGTCAGTAGTCTTCATTGATATTGTTTAGGGAAACTTATCTCTGCAGTTTTTACTCCAATTTACTGGAAAACTCTAACTTCATTTTCTTCTTTAAAGATATTTATTAAATAGCAAAGACAAACAAAACATTGTGGTAGGCCATGGGAAACAAAAAGACAGCAAAATGCAGTGTGAGCCCTCAAAGAGCTTTACAACAAAAAATTAATGGTTTCCAACTTACTTATATTACAGACCCTCAACAACCACAGAAATGTAAGTTGCATTATCTGTGGATTGAATAACACATTTTAAAAATTAAATGTATAACTATTTTTTAAATGTAGTGAGATAACTCTTATGACTAACAAAAGTTCATTAATGTATACTTGTTTGTCATGAGGTTCGTCACTCAATATCATTAAGGACAGTCCATCATGGGTCTTGAATATTCCTGCATACTGCTGAGTGTATCAGACTGCCAGACTTATCTATCTCCTAGTCCAGAGCCATTTCTATAGATAACTATACAGACAGCTAGTAGGTCAGGAGAATCATACCCTGACATCCTTGCAATTCCATGCTCCCTGGAGAAAGGAGGTGTAGCTGTTTATTACTTGCTACAGTGTTTGCTACTCACTCAAAAATATTGCTGAGCCTTGTCTCTGGGGTTCTTATTTGTGAAGCAAATCTAGTGCATGAGTAATACCTATCTGGGCCAGCAATGTTGCCCTGGCAAGACTGGGGACAAAAGGGCTAAGAAAACCCATGTGCTGATGCTCACATTGTTTCTTGTGCTAACAGGATTAAAACATCTTTAGTCTCAGGTCTAGGAGACTCTTGCCTTCCAACAGCATCCATGCAGCAATCACAGGCTAACTTATTAGCCTGTAAGTAGGTGAAAATCTTAGATCTTTCACCCATTTCTGACAGACCTGGAGATCTTCAACAATTAGTTTTTTAAATATGAAAGTGATTTCTATCACTCCATAAGCTAAGAATCATTGGTCTTGGGCCTCAGATAAATCAATCGCTATTAATTAAAAGACTTAGATGAGCTAATAAAAGGAAAGATTTTGGAGAAGAGAATGACCATGAACAAATATATGGTATGCAGTAAGAAGACAAAGGTACAGAGTTAAAGAAATGTGACAAGAGTATAGGATAAATATGAAAAAAATTGAGAATGCTGGATAAGTCAGCTGGGGCCCACTTCGGAGCATGATCAATGTCAGGCAGTGGGGAGCCCTTGGAGGTTTTCTAGCAAGAACACGACACAATTAGTTTTTCTCTAGGAAAATTAATTTTTCAGTAGGGAGAATATAGAAGAGACCAAATATGGGATACTAATTAGGAAGGTTTGAAATAGTTTAGATGTAAATTCTAAACTAATAGTGCAAAAGGAATAACAAGGGGTAGACAGATTTAGACATTTTGTGGAGAGAGATGAGATGGGCTTCTAATTGGTTAACTTTATAAAGGGATTGAAGAAGAAATAATAAACTAAGACTAGTTTTGAGCCTAGGAGTAGGAGATGGCATTTGTATTGAAAAAATACAGAGAACAACAAAGGATATTTGGAGGTAGGGGGGAGATATTGGGTTCACTTTTATCTAGTTGTGATTTGAAGCAGCCCATGCAACCAGTCTGTCTTCCTTTCTTTCCGTAGTACTCTCTCCTTTCCTTTCTTCTTTCCATTTATCCATATCCACTTGTTGTCAAACTTTTGATTTTTGCCAGTCTTGGGAACAGAAATATAAATAGGTCACAATCGAAAAGGAAGATTTAAAATCTCAGTATAATGTGATGAATTACATAATATATGCTATAAGTGTAGAAAAGGAACAGCTAACTCTAAGGGAATTGGAGAAGTCATTTCAGTGGAAGGGTATTTGAGCTGGGTATTAAACACTGAGTAGGAGCTTATGAGGATGAAAAGGGCTGTGGGAAAAATAGAACATTTCAGGGAAAAGGAACAGGAAATAATATGTGCAGAGTACAAGCAGGTAGAAAAAAATATCCAAGAGGTTGGCAATGAAATATTAGAAAAATAGCTTGAAATGTCAATCTATAAGATTTTACTAGTTCCAACTTGAACAAAGTGATAACAACCTAAATTTAGTATGTGCTTACTATGTATCAGGCTCTTTTCATTTAAAGCATTTTATAGGTGCTAATCTTGGTATACTCAAAAGAGTGATACAGGATTTAAGATGAACAAACTAAGGCTAAGAACTTAACCAAGGTCATGGAGCTTATGAAACAAAGTGTCAGAATTCAAATACCCTCAGGACCAGGATACCATTCATCTCATAATCTTCATGGAGCTGTACATAGTGACCTCAAACCATCCAAACCTTATTCCAGAATTGCTCTTAGTCATTATATTCCTTTATCATCACATTATTAAACTGAAGAAAGCCTCTGTGTATCACTGAACCATACAGAACTGAAGGGATGAGTATGCAGATTTTTCAGGGGTGACATCAGATTACCCAAGGGATATGTAACACCAAAAAGAATTAAGAAGATTAGGGATTGCTACTCAGATGGTAAACTTTAATCACTGATGGATAATTCCGTTTTTTAAACAGAAAAATCAGGGCAACAAGAGGCAATTTTCCCAAAACACAGGCAATCAATACTCTCATAAAACTTTAATGTTCATTTCAGTTTGTGATAAATAACTTATTTTTTTCAAGTGACCTATACTATGGGTTTTGTCTTGCATGAAGTCTAGAGAGAGAATGGGCCTTCTCATCCCTAATGCCAATGAAATTCACTAACCTGAATGGATAGAAAATCAGTACACGTGGAAGTAAAGCCCTTCCCTTTAGTCTTTCTCATATTTCCAGATTATTTTTGAAGTTATTTTGAGGAATGCAATGCTGATATTTTTTTCTGAGTGTCTATTTTCAATGTTCCAACCACAAAATGAGGAGAACCTTAGATGCTAAATACATTAGCCTGCAAGTTTTGTTTGTTTGTTTGGTTTTTGGGTTTTGTGGTTTTTTTTTTTTTTTTTTTTTTTTTTTTTTTTTTTTTTGCACTCTTCACATTAAGCCTATGATAAAAGGCCCACTGGAGGGCTGTGTTCAGTGCCTAAAGGGAATGCTTTAAATTTAATGATACATCAAAATTTAATGATACTAGATTTTCCCTAGTAGGTACTATTGTACTCATTCACGTGGATTCCAGTGCAGTTGTTTTTCCTTTTGCTTTATGCTTTGTGTATAAAATAAGTGAGATGCTTTAGTTCATTATAACAAGTATCCAGCTAATAATTTACTTTGCCTGTTATTTATCTCTGTCAGGATGAATGTCTGCCTCTCTCCCACTCTTGGTTCACAGGCATTATTCTAATAATGTTAGTTCTGCATTTTAAGAATTCCACATGGAGTTGCTAAAAATTGCTTAGAAGTACTTCATACCAGAAGGTTAAATCTCAAAGAATTTTGGTCTTGCATCTAGCAAGCTAAATTGCTCCTAGCAACGTTATATTAATTAATGTCAGGTCAAGTTATTTCCTTTCCTTTGTGCTCAATTCCAAGTACCCCAGCAAGTGATTTTGGCTGAATCATCAACAAACTGATTTGAACTGTAGAGGTTGACTGTACTCAAACCACTTGCTATTCTGAATATAGCTACTTAGTTACAAATTTGGCTATTTTATTACTTCTTAGAATCACTTTTAACAGTAAATCACCTCTTTGTTAAAAAAAAAAAAAAAAACAACAACTGGTTTGGAGTTGCATAGATACCATATTTTCTTTTCCCTAGATACTTGTGTAAATGTTGTAAGATGGAATTAGTCTGTATCTAGAGAATGTTCTAGCTCTGGAAGATTTTCTGCCCTTTGCAATCAGTGACCGTACTTTTCTTGTCAGACTTAGCAGGGCAGCCACAGAGTAGAGCTGAAGGCAAAGAGGATGGGAGATGTTAGGTGGATAAACCATGGCAAGGTCGCAGTTCACCTACACATCCTTTCTGTAGTCCTGATATTGTGCCCACTGTATCCTTCCATTTGCCCCATGTGCTCTGGGTGGAGCCTCGTTTCAGGCCACTCCGTTGGAGATGGTCCATGTGAAACTGATCAATCAGTCTCATTAAGAGAATATTATTAACCAAGATTTTGGTGATAAAAATGCAATAATACCTAGAATATATGAAATTTAAGCAAAGATGAAATAAACATGTCAAAACTAGAGGAGCTTTTAAGGATGAGACAAGTTTCTTTAAATTGCAAATATATAAATTACAATGAATAATTCTTCCTTTTTATCTTTAACATCCTAGCTAAAATTTGTTCATCCAGGATCACCCAATACTTAGATCCATAAATAATTATCAATCAAGTATTGGGAAATCATCCAGGGGAGTTAAAAATGGAAAAAAATGCATTTACATTAATACATATCTGTGAATGTGCACTCTGTACCTCTCTTTATGTATTTGGCACCTTGTTTTACCTTCAAACTTTTGGTTTTTCTTAGCTTCTGCATTTTCTTTTGGTATATTTATATATATGTTTTTTTTAGAATCTGATACAGTTTTTTATAATTTTTTATTTTTTTGTTTTTTGTTTTCATTGAAGTTCTATTTGCCAGCATATAGTATAACACCCAGTGCTCATCCCATCAAGTGCCCTCCTCAGTACCCATCAACCAGTTACCCCAACCCCTCACCCACCACCCTTTCCACAACTCTTTGTTCATTTCCCAGAGTTAGGAGTCTCTAATTGTTTGTCTCCCTGTCTTATTTTTCCCACTTGGTTCCCCTTTTCCTTTATAATCCCTTTCACTAGTTCTTATATTCCCCATATGAGTGAAACCATATGATGATTGTCTTTCTCCAATTGACTTAATTCACTCAGCATAATACCCTATAGTTCCATCTACATCAAAGCAAATGGTGGGTATTCATCCTTTCTGATGGCTAAGTAATATTCCATTATACATATAGACCACATCTCTATCCATTCATCTGTCAAAGGACATCATGGCTCCTTTCACAGTTTGGCTATTGTGGATATTGCTGCTATGAACATTGGGGTGCAGGTGTCCCAGCATTTCACTACATCTGTTTCTTTGGGGTAAATCCCCAGCAGTGCAATTGCTGGATCATAGGGCAGATCTATTTTTAACTCTTTGAGGAACCTCCACACTATTTTCCAGAGTGGCTGTACCAGTTCACATTCCCACCAACAGTGCAAGAGGATTCCCCTTTCTCCACATTCTCTCCAATATTTGTTGTTTCCTGTCATTAATTTTTGCTATCCTCACTGGTGTGAGGTGATATCTCATGGTGGTTTTGATTTGTATTTCCCTGATGGCAAGTGATGCAGACAGAACATTTTTTCATGTGCTTGTTGGCCATGAGTATGTCTTCTTTGGTGAAATTTCTTTTCATGTCTTCTGCCCAATTCATGACTGGATTTTTTTGTTTGGTATATTTCTAAAGAAATGTTTTATCCAAGGGAAGAAATTTTTTATTGATATCCTTTTCAAGAAAAAGAGGGGAAAAATCTGAGAAACTAAAAAGATTTAAACTGAAACCAGAACAAACATTGACTATATCAACATGGCTTTACTGTTGCTACTTTGCGGTGTTTTGTCTTATTCACTGTGGGAAGCTATAATGAAATCAGTTTTATAATGAGCCTGAACACCAAAAGTGCCTTAAGTTGGACTCTAATTTTAAAGAGTCTGAGCCCTCCTTTCTTTCTAGAATTTATCTCAAAATGATTGATAAAGTTAATGAGTTCTAGTTGATAACACAATTTGTGCTGCCATTTCTGTTAGTAATTTTGGAGGACAGCACTAGGATATATTCAGTCTAAACTAAATTTGGATTTCACCATCGGGCATTAGATGGCAGTATTAATCAAGACATTCAGAGTTGACTTCTGTTGCAGCTACTTCTAAAGGTAGTTATAATTCTCCTAAGAACGTTTCATGAAATAGTTATTTATTCTGCATTTTTTTCTTCTGCAAAGGGAATGCATAAAATGTACTGCAGATCTGGTTTCATAATCTCTTGCCTCTTGTATTTACTTCTGTTTGCAGGAAGCTGCTAAAAGACAAGTGCCTTTATTTCCGGTAGGTTTGTTTCTAATGTTAAATATCCAAAGTGTTTCTTTTGTGAATTTTAAATAGTTTTTCTCTTGTTGTGGATAAAATTGCATAAATGTCAATGATTAAAATTTCAAAATTAGTGAATGGCCAATAGTAGGTGTTATTTGTAACGGTTGTGTATAATCTCATTTAAAAAAGTACCATTTGAATGAGAATGATTGCCACCTCTGATCAGAATCCTAGTTCAGCTACTTACTAGCTGTGTAGTATTAACCCTTCCATACCTAAAATTCTATAATACTAGTTCCCAGCATAGTCTTGCTATTGAGGATTATATGATTGCTTATATGTAAAATACTCAGAATAATACATGGCATGTAGACAGAACTACGTGTTTGCTGCTGAGGGCTTGGGAGATGCCATTGTGTCTGTAATCATAACTCCCCTAGAGTGCATTTCTATAAAATAAGTCTTGTTTTGGTTTTTTTTTCTTGTCTCTATATTTTACTGTACACAAAATATCAGGAATGAAATTCATAAAAAGCTAGCTCTCTCCGCTGCTGTTGCCAGGCAGATTGGTGTTCAGTTGAGCCAAATAGGAGTCATCATGGTTTACATGCAACACAATGGTGGGATTCTTTTCAGCAATGACCAAACTCAGAGGCGATTCTTCCCACTGGAAATGTCATGGAATCAGGTTCCCTCCATCTCTGCAATAGAGCAGAGCACAGGACACAGATCTGGCAGTGCAGAGAGGTGTCAGGCACACAGCTCACAGAGAGGAACAGGCAGCTGCAGGATGCACATATTGAGAGAGAAACCATTTTCAGAGACATGAGTAATCCTTGGCAAGCATTCAGAGGGGCACTTTGGAGGAGAGTTTGTAGATCATTTACCAGGGTAGACAAAGAGTTGGATATTGAAATGTGAACTTTTGAGATATCGTAGATAACATCTGAGAATTCTCTTCTCTGGTGCTGGGAGGCAGACAACCCCCATGAAGGGCAGAGTGAGAATATTGTGAGAGACTCTGAGTGTGGTAAACAGAGCCTAGAGATCAGAAGAGAACTGTAGATCAGATGCTTAGCATCAGCTAATGGTTTCCACCAATTCTCAGTAAGGAAAAAGTGTATTTTCCATGATATGCATGATAAAAAAAATAATAGTTAACATTTTTTAAAATTTTTATTTATTTATTTTTGATAGTCACACACACACAGAGAGAGAGAGAGAGAGAGAGAGGCAGAGACAGAAGCAGGCTCCATGAACCGGGAGCCCGACGTGGGATTCAATCCTGGGTCTCCAGGATCGTGCCCTAGGCCAAAGGCAGGCGCCAAACCGCTGCACCACCCAGGGATCCCAATAGTTAACATTTTTAAAAGCTAGGTATATGCCAAGCACTTTATTGTCCATATCTAATCCACAATAATGGTAAAGTATTCTTTCCTATTATGTTCCTTGGGAGAAAACTGAAGCTAAGAGATGTTAAGTAACTTGCCTAAGGTAACCAGTGTCAGTGTGTAAGTTAACTGATCAGTTAAACTGAATACAAGTCTTCTACCACATTGGTTCAATCATTCTACATTGAGTCTTTTATTGTTTCATAAAGTTGTAAGTTAAAGAAGCCTTTTAGGTAATTTTTATTTTATTTATTTATTTATTTATTTATTTATTTATTTATTTATTGGTAATTTTTAAAATACCTTTAAATTGATACAGATGCAGTTGGAGTGAAAGGATTTTACCTAATGATCTCAGTAAAGGTACTGGATCCCATGATGGGCAAACAGAGTAAGTAGCCTTCTTTATACAATATTGCTTTATCAAGACTTACTATAATCTGAGTGTGCCACCTGTATGTATGTCTGTGTGTACACACACACACACACACACACACACATATGTATATAATTTGTATCTATATGTTTGTATGTGAATATCTACATTCATGTATATGGATCTTGCCTTTTTAATGCTTGCTATATCAGCTAATCAAAATTAAATATAGGGTAATTTTCATTATTCCAGGGCTGGGATTTAAGGACCCCTAGACATGACTTAGTATTTTATAGCTTTTAATTTTCTAAGATAAACCATTCACTTCAATGTTTAAATTTGACCTTGTCTTCCCTCCTCACTCCCATCCCTTCTATTTTATCAAATGGAACAACATCCAATTCTAATGTTAGTGTCTATTAATGGATATTAGGTTTTTCACTTAAACCACCAAATTAACCTTTCTAATAGAGAGTTAAGCACCTCATTTAGGAGAGATTTTTAAAGTTTAAGTAGTCTGAATGAAAGTATCATTTTAAGTCTCCCTGACATCCCCTTTCCTCTTATATTCCATAAAATTTATCATTAGCATACAAGGAAGACACCAGTGATGTCTTTTCCTACTGGTTGAATTTGACACTAAAGACAAAAAAGAAAAGTGTGACCCATCTGCCACAGAGGTCAGATATAACGTCTGAAATCACTGTTTACAAGGTCCACTAGTGTTTACAGCTCTGCCACTTTCCTTCATGGTCTGCAAAGCATTTTAGTTTGGACTCAGTTATTCTTTCATAGCAACCAATTTTCTATAGTGTGGATATCTCTTTGACTGAGAAAACTCCAAAGGAAGTTCTGATGTCTTCTATGTGAAGGTCTGGTAATACATTCGTATTGCTGGGCAGCAGAGCCCAGGAGACTATAATTTGTCTGTGGGACAAGGAAAGCTGTGCATCCTGAACTCCAAAGTCAAAATGGTATCACAGATGACAATGTCTACTCTCTTCTAAATAGTTTGAAAGCATGTTTTCTTTTGCTGATCATACAATTCTGTTTCTCTTTAACAGTTCATGACACCGTTGATACTTCAGACTCTCCAAACCTGCAAATACTTCATGATTGAATATATATATATTGGAAAATATATATCTCCATCCATTGATTTGGATGGAGATTAAACTGGAGCTAAAGCATCTAGAAAATGTATCTATAAGATGAGTAAAATGATGATTTATATACTTACTACACAAGATGTCAAGCAAGACCAAGACTAGACGGAGTTAAGGAAATCTCCTTAAATTTCATGACCAAGGCCTCTCTCTTAACTTACCCAGGTTTCATCCCTAGAGTCAAGAAATGGGAAGGGTCTGAGATTTTTTCTACTTGCAAGCTAACAAGTTAACCTGCTATAGTTTTGAGGATGCTGGTAGAAGACACAAGACTCTTGGATCAAAGACTAAGGGTGTTATTACTTATGGCATATCAAGAAGCTTGTTTCACATTCCTTGTTAGCCCCTCTTGCCATCCAAGACTGCTCCGTTATGTAAACAACCCAGATGGATGCTGTATACCAAGTGGGTTTGCAACACAGCTCAGGAATCCCAAGCTTAAAGAATCCAGATCTTTTATGGTGGACTGTAAACAAAGCTACCTGACCTTTCCCAGAGTAAGATTTATCTCTATTACACTGCACAACAAATAACAACAACAAATAGAAAAAACTCTCTCCCCTATGAGGAGATACCATCTCTATCTTTCAAGGTTGTTTGCTATACAAAGATACTATAGAGATAAGCTGAGTAACTCCACTCATAAAATATGCATCTAATTTGTATATTTCTATGTTTGTATGTGAATGTATATATTCATGTATATGGATTTTGAGATACAGACAATTGGCCCAGGGTCATTCTGTTTTGTGTTGTGTTGTATTTTTTTTTCTCTTATGTATGGCTTTCATCCTGCCATCTATTTTTAAAATTTACCTCTTGCTTGGGAAAGTGTGGTGCCAAGCATGCAGCAAGACAACATGGTTTTCATAGGCAAAAGTATTTCATCAGAATTTGAGGCAAAAATTTTATATGGTATTTGCATACTTCTAATAAAATTAATCTTTTCTGTCTTTATTGGTGACTTTTGCTGTTCAGCAATATTCAAAATATGTTATTTTCAGCATCTATGTGCACCCAACCTCCTAGGCACCTTAAACCTACACTTTCGTAATATACCTTATTTTCTGAAGGCATATTGTCATTCAGCAGATTTTTAAAAATTACTTCTGCTGAAGATACAAGTTAAAGTTGTGTTTTTACAACTACAGGCACAAATGAGACTCTTTATGATAGCTGCGTCCAATTGGATTTCCCCAGGTACTCTACACTTGATGATGCTGAATCTCTAGATTTTAAAATCTACCACAGTTTAACTGTAGTAGATTATGCCAGTGGTGCTACGCTTGTTCTTAATTTAATGGCAAGTAAGATGTCTGGATGGCAGGAAGTGACCTTGAAACTTGACCATTAATTCCGATAAGAATTAACTGAGGAAACAAACAGATTGCTTGTGAATCAATGAGGTTTTTTCTTTTTCAAGAAAAGGCTACTTACTCTCAAAGTGACTGCTTTTCTCCCAAATTTCAATATGACATTTTGGCCAAAAAATTAGTTTATTAAGACGTACAAACTTCCAGTTATAAATAAATCACAGGGAGTACAGCACAGGGAATTTAGTCAACAATATTGTAATAACGTTATTTGGTGACAGATGGTAACTCCACTTACTGTGGTGAGCATTTTGTAATGTATATAAATGTCAAATAACATAGTGATTTTACTATGATTCACTATGCTATACATCGGAATCTAATATAGCATTATATGTCAATTATAGTTCCATTAAAAGTAAATACATTAATTTAAAAAATAATACCATGCTGAAATGCAATCATTTTACATTAATTCTGGATTAAAAGAATCCCATATTTCAGAACAGATTGAATGCTAAATGTAGAGCAACTCGTGAACATATCTGTTATTTAGGATTTTTTCTTTTAATAGAATTCATTTCAGCCTTACCACAGCCAAGTAGTATTATAATGGCTGTCAGCCAGGACCCAGAAATAGCATCATTCAATAGAAATGGGTCCTATAATTCTGATCCTTAAAACTGAAGTCTAAGCATACATTTATTTTGCTAACGTAATGAAGAATGGCGAACAGGGAGGTGACCCTTATTAGGTAAAAAAATAACACTGACAACAGTAACCAACAATAAACCTCTCTAATGAAATATTTGTTTTGGGTGGTTAAAGATACACACCATTTTGTCAGGGATGTACCATTATATAAAGGACAGATACTATTTCCTTTAAAAATAACATGTATAATATATTAACTATATATATATAATATAAAATATATAATACGTTGTATATTTTCTTATATGCAATATAATAAATAATGTTATAGAAATATAATCAGAAATATAAATGTATATTTACTGTTCACTATTTCAGATGCCCTGGAGCCTTCATTTTATTTAGAATCCTCCCTTTAAAACAGTTGGTACAGGGATCCCTGGGTGGCGCAGCGGTTTGGCGCCCGCCTTTGGCCCAGGGCGCGATCCTGGAGACCCGGGATCGAATCCCACATCAGGCTCCCAGTGCATGGAGCCTGCTTCTCCCTCTGCCTGTGTCTCTGCCTCTCTCTCTCTCTCTCTCTGTATGACTATCATAAATAAATAAATAAAAATAAAAAAATAAAAAATAAAAAAAAAAAATAAAATAAAACAGTTGGTACAGGGCAGCCCGGGTGGCTCAGAGGTTTAGCGCCAACTTCGGCCCAGGGCATGATCCTGGAGACCTGGGATCAAGTCCCACGTCAGGCTCCCTGCATGGAGCCTGCTTCTCCCTCTGCCTGTGTCTCTGCCTCTCTCTCTCTCTCTCTCTCTCTCTCATGAATAAATAAATAAAATCTTAAAAAAAACAAACAATAGTTGGTACAGTCTCTCCAAACACCTAACTTAGCACAGATGTAAAGAGTTGGCGCTATAATGTGGAAAATCACAAGTAGGAATTAAATAAAGAAGTGTTTATTAAGTGGGTACACATTTAAGTACCTTTTGTGTGCCTATTACAGTGCTCAGGTGATAAACATGAAGATATATACAGCCTCTACTTCCTGTCCTCAAAGAGCTTAGGCAATGCAAACCAACGCACAGACACCTTCTCCTCTAGCCAACCCAGGGAAGCTGGGTGGGGACAAGAACCTGGCATGAGCTGACTTAATATTCACTTGGAAGGCTGCTGGGGCTCATATATGCCATATATAAGACCTATCCGACATATCTCTTTGCTTGATGCCATAATAACACACATCTACAAAAAAGAAGGAAATCCTACTCTGACCTTTTGGCACATCCCTTAAGCAAAGCTTGGTCTTTCACTCGAATAAGAATAAAATGTTATTTCCCTCTCTCTCTACTCTTGATAGCTTCCTAGCCTCTCTCTTCCCTGTAATCTCCAGTACCCCACTCTTTCACAAAGTTTCTCAGTGCTCTTATACTGCCAGGATCCAGTGGGCTTACAGAGTCCCTCACCATGTGACTCTCTAGTCTAGAACGGGGTGTTTTTCTGTAAGGGGCACTACAGTAAATATTTTTGGCTTTGTGGGCCATCTAGGTCTGTTGTATAGTCTTCGTTGTTCTCTGTTCATAGCTCTTTTAAAATATTCAAATCATTCTTAGCTTTCATGGTAGTATAAACCTGTCATTCCCTAATGGTTCACAGCTTTTAGCATGCATCCAAATAATCTGGAGGGCTTGTTGAAACACAAAGAGCTGTACCTCACCCCCAGACTTTCCGATTCAGTGGATCTGGGGTGGGACCTGAGAACTGGCATTTTTAACAAGCTCTAATGTGATGTTGTTATTGCTGGTCCTGAAGCCACACTTTAAGAACTGCTTTAATATAGTGGCCCTGATTCATGATAGTATCTTAGAATCAGCTAAGGAATTAGAAAATATCAAAACAAACAAACAAAACCCAAATTACGTCCAGGCCTGTTCCAGAGTCTAAAAATGGTTTTTGCATTTTAAAATGACTGATGTGTATCCAAGCTCCAATCCTAGCACTTTGTATACACACACACACACACACACACACACACACACTCTTCCATCACACTTCCTTGTCTCCTAGGTAATTATTACATGCAGTCAGGACTAAAGGTGATTGTTCTGGGCCCTGCTGGACCCCCTCCCTCCTCCAAAAGACAGGCCAAGTATCCCTTCCCCAGCAAACCAGTGCTGTGCACTAGGTAATAATGATGAACTGAGATATGCTTTCAAGTTACAGATAGACATTTTTTCCTTTTACTACCCCAAAGTTTATCCTTATCCCTTTCAACATTCAGTAAGACTTCAGGGATAGGCTTAATTCAGGTAGAGCTAGACCCGTACATTCCAGTAGCCTAGCAGAACATGTGCAAATTGAGAGGGGACAGTCACCATTTATGGAGAAAGCTACAATGTATATGATGCCACTAGCGGGAGCAACCAAGTGGCATAAGGGGGTCAGAACATAGAGGTCCTCGCGCCTGTGCCTGTTAGGGGTGTGAGAAGGTGTGTGTGTGTGTGTGTGTGTGTGTCTCAGAAAAAGAATATCTATTTCGTCTCCTTGATAATTTTGCTGGTGATGCTCCTGGACCGTCTTCAGGTGCGAGCACAGCCTTGCGTGCGTGGCGGAGGCGGTAGATCGCTAAAATAACTTCCGTTGATTCTTTCCAGCAACATGAGCCTTTGCTTTTCCTTCTTCGAGCCTTCTTGGAAGGTGCCTTCTGGAATGTGCAAGGTCAAGGATCCAGCAGGGCGGCGGCGGCTCCCTCCCACTATTAAAACTCAGTGTCTGTGACGAGAGCGGCAGAAAGGTCCAGAAAAGGAGGAAGAGGCGAAGTGGAGAAGGTGGCCCAAGGGGGCTGGGGGCTGGGGGCGGGGCGGGGGGGGCGGGCCCGGGAGGAGCTCCGCCCGGCTTCCCCGCCCTGGGCGCGGCGCGGGGCCGGGCGCGGGCTTCCGCCAGCGGGGGGCGGCCAGCGCGGGGCTGCTGCTCCCGAGGCTGGGCGAGCCGCGTCCCAGGCGCAGCCGCGAGCGCCGCCCGCCCGTCCCCTCCGCGGCGACGCCCGCCCCGCCCCGCCCCGCCTGCGCGCTCGGCTCGGAGCTGGGCTCTTGCGCCCCCGCGGAGGACGCGCCCGGCGGCCGCGAGCACCGCCACCGACCGCGGGGGGAGCGCCCCGCCGCCCGCCGGCGATGGGGAAGTGGTACGGTCCTGTGGCAGCTCGGGCGTGGGCAGCCTCAGCGGAGCGGCCGCGCGGCTCCCCGCGGCTCCCCGCGGCTCCCCGAGGCTCGCCGGCTCCTTTGCTTCCTCCGGTGAGCGCGGGAGGAGCTGCGGCGCCGCGGGGCCCCGAGGCACGGGCGGGGTCGAGTGCGGGCGCGCAGGTCTGCGTGTGCCCTCGGGGTCAGGCTCCGGCTGCTCGCTGCCCGCGTGCTCAGTGCTGGACCAGAGCCTTTAAACTTGGCCGAACTTGCCTGGCCACGTCTTGGGAAGGAGGCCGGGAGAGGTGGGGTCCCGCGGAGGAGATCGGCGGCTTCAGAACAGAAGGACACGCACTTTGCCTCTCTTCCTCTTGATCTTGGGTGCGCTCTGTGACTCCGGTAGTTGATCCCTCAGCAGAAGTTAGGAAGCAAACAGGATATTTAGGTTTAAAACTGCCCGTCTGTGGTCTGATGGCTCATCTAACGTGGCCTTGTGTGTGGTCAAGGTCAAATTTGAGGACCACGTGATGATTTTAGAGGCTGCGGTTTCTTCCACTGGTCTTTCATATTTTATTGTTAATCTTTTTTTTTTTTTTTTATCCTTCATTTCATTTTTATATGCCTAGTGTCTGGACACAGTCATGTTGCTAAGTGCCCTAATATGGTGACTCTCAAATTTGATGTGCATGTCAGGATCACTGGGAGGCATTGCTAACAGAGTCTGGGGTCTCACCCCTGATGTTTCTGATTGTGTAGGTTTGGGGTGGAGACTGTGAATCTGCATTTTCTAACAGGTTTCTAGGTGATCTTGATGCTGCTCTGGGGACCCCGCTTTGAGAACCACTGAGTTCTCAAACTGGAAAACTGCTGGAAACTGGAAAACTGGAAACTGAGTTCTCAAACTGGAAAACTCAGTCCTAGGACTGAGTCTAATGCTCACTGAACCCTATCCAAATCAACCCCCAGAGCTTTAAAAGACAAACAAAACAACAACAAAAAAAAGTATGCCCCAGCTCCAGTGCCAGACCTTCTGAGTTAATTGGTTTATCATAAGACCTGGCCATTTTGGTATGGTTTTAAAATCTGTTTTGGTGCCATTCTCAGGCTATTCCCATTTGCTATTAGGGTGGAAACCTACATCACAGTGTTGACAAATGTCTCCATTAGAAACACTTGTTTACATTCAGACACTTTTTCCCAAAAGTTAGAAGATGCACCCACTGCCTCATTAGTGGAAATCAATTTGATTGATTTGCTTATCTTGACAAAATAGGAAATAGCTTAGATGCAGTCTCATATGGGGAGATACTCTGGAAAAAAGGAGTCTGTCTTGCAGGCAGATGATCCAGAGAGAGGATAAAGCAGGGGGGAGGGACAATCAAGTAGAGGTGACCTCATTAACAGTATTTTCATGTGGACATGAAATTCATCCTGTCTATGCCCCCACTTTTCCAGCAAGAAACCTTTACAGTGTTGTTTTTTAGTTCTGACAAAAAAAGAAATCATTACCTGATGATGGGTGATACCTTTATGTGCATGATCATATTTAAAGATATGAGCACCAGAAAGGATCTTCTAGAATCTCAGACATAAACAGAAAAAGTCGTCAGTAACTATACTTGTAAATAAAGGCACATCTATGAACTAACCCCCTGAGGATCAGATACCCAGGACACTCAGAGAGCCTGTAAGTCTGTGGAAGAGATGCCCATGTGGTCCAAGTAGGGGGAGAGTTTCATAAACCTTAATTTGCATGCAGCTCCCAATTTGTGAGTTCTCCTGTTAGTGGGATAAGCTTCTCCACTAATCTGATAGTTGAAGTACAGCCTCTCATTTTTGTTTTGATTTGAAATTTTGAATTACTAGGGAACCTGAACCTATTAATATGCTCAAACCAATTTTAATAGATTATCTTATGACTTGATTACTCAAATCCTTTATTCATTTTTCTATTGGCATGTTTTTCTTAATAACCAGTAAGAACTTTATGTGTTTTAAGGACATTGATATCTTCTGTATACATTTTCTTATTTTTGTCTTTTTTTTAAGATTTTATTTATTTATTTATTTATTTATTTATTTATTTATTTATTTATTTATTTATTTATTTATTTATTTATGAGACACAGAGAGAGAGAGAGAGAGAGAGAGAGAGAAAGAGAGAGAGGCAGAGACACAGGCAGAGGGAGAAGCAGGCTCCATGCAGGGAGCCTGATGTGGGACTCAATCCCGGGTCCCCAGGATCACGTCCTGGGCGGAAGGCAGGCGTAAACAACTGAGCCACCCAGAGATCCCCTCTGTTTGTCATTCTTAAATATTCCTTTCCTATCTTATTAGACAAAGTAGATAAATATTCGCTATGAAATTTACATATTTATTTTTCACCTAAGCCTCTTGTTGGTCTTGAAATAATTTTGCTCTGAGAGATGAGATGCATTTTATTTTAGCTGCTTTCTTCCAAATGGAGAGCTGGTCCTAATGCAGTTTTTATTAATTTGCTGATTATAGATGCCATCTTTACCTGTAGTTATACCTAAGTGTATATACATTGCATGTATCCATCTCTTTCTCCCTAGGTCAGTACCTCCCTTTTAAAAATTTTTATAGTTAAAAAAAAAACAAAAACAAATTATTATAGTTTATAAAGAGCATTTTAATACTTCAGAAATCTCCTTATTAAAAAAATTCTGTGTATTCTAGATGATTTATTCTTCTAAATGAAATAAAGGGTTGCTTTGTCAGTCTCCTCGAAAACTGTAATTATAACAATTTATAACAGCTGAAGATGTTTAAGAACCTCTCACCAAAGCACATCACTTGGAAAACACAGCTCATGTAAGCTTGCTTATAACAGGTATGTAGGGATTTGCTTTCTTTTGGTCAGAAATGGGAAGATATTTAATATTTAAAGCCACCTTTTACATAATACATTTGTTTAACATTAATTAACTAACCAACAGTTATGACTTCATAGACTTTTGAATGTGATAGAAGGGGTATTTGAGAGAAAGCTAAACTCCAAGGGATGAAGGTTTAAAGAATACAGGAGATGATTTCTTTCTCAGGTAATATTTGTAGGTCAGTAGGGCAACTCTACTCCTTGAAATTATTTGCTACCCAGGTTTCTGCTAATTTCATGTTCCAGCATCCTACAGAGCAATCAAGAAGCTGGACTGCTACCATGTCTGGGTTGCAGTAAAAAATTAGGGGAGAGAGGCCATAGAACAGATATGTTCTTGGTTTTAAGGCATAGCCTTATTTCACTATGAGGCTGAAAAGGCATCTATCACTTCTGCCCATAGTCCTTTGCCACAGCGTAGTCATAATCCACACCTAACTGTAAGTAAACCTAGTATAGTCTGTAATTAGAAGGTGACACACTCAGGATAACTCTCTGTACTGTAAAGAGAATGATCAGATTTTGATTGTCAGCTTGCTCATCCTATTTGAGCTTTATAAAATAAAATCCACCTTCCCAACAAACTTGTTCTTGGATTTCATGTAAATCATGGATGAGTCTTGACCAGACTGTATCCCCTTTGCCATTTTTGTTTTCCTGGTACTTTGCCTTTGCCTTGTATTATCCTTATATGGTGGCCACCACACTCCACTTAGCTCCTTAGTTTGACAAGACTTGCATTTGTTATTCTTAAAGAACTCTGTGTCTCCTCCCTCCCCACCTCACTAGTCATGACTACCAGGTCTAATTCTGGTTTCATTTTCATTTTCATGAGAGGAGACAAGAATTACCCCTGTCCTATATCTTGTTCCCACTCTGCTAAGTTCATCTTTCTCCAACCCTGACAGGAAAGAAGGGCCTGAATGCTAAAGTATTATTATTTTTAAGATTTATTTATTTACTTATTTATTTATTTGAGACAGAGAGAGCCAGGTAGAGGAGTAAAGGAGAGAGTCCTAAGCAGACTCCTTGCTGAACATGGAGTTGGATAGGAGGGTTCCATCTCACAACCCCAAGACCAAGAACCCAATGCCCAAACAATCACAACCCCCAGATCCCCTTGATGCATTATTTCATGATGATAAATGAAATATTCTACAAACTACTATTTGAAGGTAAGATGAAGTAAAAAATATGCAGTTCAATCTTGGGATATTCAGATATTGGTAACACCATTAGTAATAATGGGAGAAACTGATATGAAGTGAGTGTTTGGATAAGAAAATATAATAAACTATAATGTTTGATTTGCTCTACTAAAACTTTTGTTTCTGCATCAAGAGCTAGCTTATACATGGTAGGTAGATAGAGGAGGGGTGCCATTATAGTGCATCCATCCCATATGTTTTTCCATGTGTGATTTGTTCCAGCATGCTAATGTTTTACACCAACACTTTCACACAGCAGGTATGTTTTACACATCTCATGATAGCAGCTGAATGCAAAATACATGAGCACCACTGCCGTAGAGAATAAAGTCCTATACATGATGTTTATTGTCCTATATTATTCCTCTTGACTCAGCATGGCCACATGCTTTGTCCTGGAAGTTTCTATTTTGCAATTCTCCCTAACATTTGTACATTTTGATTTTGTTTCTACAACTCAGCAGCCTTAACTCCTCCTTATATCACCTCTGTCAATCTACTTTCACTTGTATTTTTTTCTTTATTAGGAATGTCAATGTCTTTTTAGCTGAACTAGCATTTTTATCAAGATTGTTTTTGTTTTGTTAGAGTTCTTGTTACGAATCATAGATTGTGAGTGGTCTGCCCATAACTATATATATATATATATATATATATATATATAGCATATAATATATATATATTGCATAATCTCTAGTTATTTTTCTTCATATATGATTTACAGAATATGAGGCTTTTTTTGGAGTGCATATTTTGCCTTGTAGCACAAGCTATATTTTGTAAATGCAACATGACCTGAATAGAGGGAAGTGGAGTCTGTTGATGGTCTTGCTGTTAGATTTGATTTCTACTTTGCATAGATCTATTCTGTTTTCTCTAATTAGGAGAAAAAAACCCAAAATTTTAGGTTATGTTTTTCTTTATTATTCCTGATAAGGCCCAGCTTATGGCTGTATATTATATGCTGTCTTATATTACTTCTTGTCCAACTTTTTTCCAGGTATAGAGAACTGATAGTCTCACCTTTAGCCCAACCCCCCTATAACTGAGGACAATGGAACGAAGTGGTACTTAGTGTGATCTAGGAAAAATAACTTGATTTGACACTTGATGTACATATTTTCCTTTTATACTTAGTGGTAATTTTTTTCCCCATCAGATTAGGTCTAATCTGTTAACACACCAGAGCAAATAAGCAGACAAATTGGGCATCCCTCATTATACATGCCTAGATTGGCACATCCTTTCTGCCTTTGAAAGGACAGGGATGGCTATGTATTTCAGAATGACGAAATATTAGCCAACATGTCCACACTAGAATAGGCATATGGGTATAGCATTGCTCTAAAGCATTCTATTGTCTGATTATATAAGCTCCTGCTTTCCATGATCCTATCAATGTCATGAGAGCAAAATCCCAATCCCTTACTTCTCCAGTCTATAGCTGACTTTTCTGCTTCTTTCTTATATGAACAATTGGAAGAACAACTATATGAGAAGCTTGGGATGACCAGTAAAAATTGACCAGGGCTTATTTATTCTTTTAATATGTATATTTTATATATATTTTACTTATTTATTTATGAGACACACAGGAAAAGAGGCAAAGACGTAGGCAGAGGGAGGAGCAGGCTCCCTGTGGGGAGCCTGACGTGGGACTGGATCCCAGGACCCTGGGTCATGACCTGAGCCAAAGGCAGATGCTCAACCACTGAAAAACCCAGATGCCCAAGCCAGGGGTTATTTTAAAGTGATAGCTTCTATTTCTTCAGAAACTGTCAAAGTGAAGTAGTGAAATCACTGGAGGCACTGGATTGATCACAAGGGATTTGTCTGTCTAGAATTTCTGAACTCCATTTCTTGGCTGAAATCCTGTCTGCGGCTGATCCTACTGATCACTGTGCAGCAGCAGGAAAGGGCAGTGTGATCTCAGAGGCATCAACTACATTGTGAAGTCTTAGGCCACTCCTATCTGCTGAAGCTCCAACTTTGCCAAGAGGCATGTTGAAGTTCAGACGAACACTCTCCTTTCGTTTAAGTGGCTGGTGGTTGGGATGGCTGCTTTCATATTTGGTAAACCCAAAATGGGAGGAGTACAATCTCATGGTTTGGAGAGGACCAAGAAAGTCATTAACTAAGATTTAGACCAAAACAGCAGCCAAACCAATACCGAATATAGATTTCAACTTCATTTTTATTCATTAGGAGTCTTGCATTTACTGTTATTTTTACAAGCAAAGATTTATAGCTGTTTAGGTATGTAATGTTTTCATGCAGCTTTAGTGAAATTATGTTTGCTGCTGTGTGAAATTCTTCCTGGCATTCTAAAATTAAAACCATTCTTTGGCAATTTTTACATTCTCCCCTCCTCCGGAGAGTCATTGTAATATGTTTTTTTGTCATTTAATGAAGTCAATTGCAATTTAGGACAGATCTATTCTAATTAACTAGGGTACCATGGATTCCTTAAAGAATGAGATTTTGGGTCTGACAGTATGAAAATAAGAATTGGTCTCTGTGCCTTTTTAGAAGCTGTGGAGCCCATGAAGCTGTTTAAACTTCTTTTGTTTCATCAGAAAGATTTTGCTTTCTCATTCCATTGCTTTATGCCTCTGGGGGAAAAGTTCCCTATTTAACTAACCACGTGGACTTCTATGTGTGGATGAAAAACTTCCATATATTCTGTTTGCTGGTAATGGAAAATCATACCTATGTTATGAATGATGAGATGTTCCCTAGATGGGAATGGACCAGGGCTATCTAAATATCAACTGGAAACCACCGTTGAGTGTTACTGCTCTGTCTCTGCCTTTGAAGGTATCCATTGTCATATTCAATTATTATTTTTCTTGAAGACCTAGCATGGCCTTATGAGTTTTGCAAGTAAGTAAATGATCTGTCTCTGTGTCTCTCTGGATACATATGAATGTATGGGTGTGGGTATGGGTGCATATGTAAGTCTTTTGGCTTGGCACCAGGGAACCTGAGCATGGCTCCAGGTGAATTTTTCTCTGATACCATTCTCACTGTACCTTCCTTTCTCCTCTTCCACAGTTTAGAGCAGTTCCTCACAGGCCATTCCATTTCTGTCTCTCAGGACATCCAGAATATTCCCCCATCCTATTTTCTGATGACTCCCTCTCAAACTCTCTGTTCCAGTAAGTAAGCTTCCTCCTTCTTCCCTGTACACATCATGCTTATTCTTTTCCTACCAGGTATCTGGCACATCTCATCTAATGAATGAAAATTAAATGAATTCCTGATTTCAGTGCTTTGTTCAGGCTGCTTCCCAAGGGATGGTGAAAGAAAGGGAGGGACATTCATGCTCTTTTCTTTATTTGTTGAGCTTCAGCTCCTCAACACTCAAGTCCTGCTCATCTTTCCTCATGGAGTCTTCCTTGATAATGACCCAAACTTTTCTTGCCCTTAATTCATCCTGGAAGAACCTATTATATATCTTGGTGCTTACTTTTATGTTTATTTAGCACTTTAAAGAAAAAGTTCATATATTCTTGGATTTTTTATTTCACAATGAGTTTTAACTACACCAAAGGTTTTTGAGTGCTGGGTTTCGGCCATATTCTTCTTTTATATTCTCTAACAAACTTAGCACTTACTATCAAGCACATAATATGCCCTTGATAATAACTACTTGGAGAACTGAAATGAATGACATTGATTAATCTCTCTGAATGTGGTCAGTTTGTGCTATTGCTGTAATTCAATCTACCATTTGCCTCTCTCTATTACCACTAAACCAATGAGTCACATTTGTCCGCATATACATGCCCATGTATATGTTTGCATACATATACACACTACACAGAACCAGTAGTCTACTGGAGGATTAATTTTCCGTGGTTTTTGATCCTATGCAAAGTAAAAGGAAGTAATGTATTTTCCACTCAGCCCTCTTCTAATCATGAGAAATTACCACAAATAGTTGCAAATATTCTGTCCTCTCAGTCCTGGGCAAGGCTCTATTGTTAAAACATTGCCCTGTGTTTAAATGGCTGCTCTGCCACTTATGAACAGTGTAACCTTGGGCAAGTTATGGAACCTTTCTGAACCTTGATTTCATCCTTGTAAAAGGAGAATAATCATGTTACCTTTTCTTTTTTTTTTTTTTTAATTTTTTTTTTTTTTTTTATTTATGATAGTCACAGAGAGAGAGAGAGAGGCAGAGACACAGGCTGAGGAAGAAGCAGGCTCCATGCACCGGGAGCCTGATGTGGGATTCGATCCCGGGTCTCCAGGATCGCGCCCTGGGCCAAAGGCAGGCGCCAAACCGTTGCGCCACCCAGGGATCCCTCATGTTACCTTTTCAAGGCCACTTTTGGGATTATCAATAATGTCTATGCTAGTCACCATTTATTGAGATTACTATGTTCCTGACAGTGTGCTCTGTGCATAAATTTCTCCTTTACCTGTTACCATACCGTTGGCATATACTAGATGCTCAGTAACAGTGACTATTATATTTTGTACCTTGGCTTAAATGTACACTGAGTCAGACTAAAGATTGCCAAAGACTCGTTTTTCATTTCCCAGGATTGGTGGAAAGGTTTGATGAAGTCAGGCTACTACCAGGTGCCTGTGGCCCACGGCCAGTGTAATGGTTGCTCTGAGTGGAGGCCAAATGCTAGGGCCTGCCATCCCATCTTCATAATGGCCCTTGGGCCAAGAAAGCTTGCTCCCACAACAAAATTTGGCTTAGGGAACAAGAAGGTACTACCCTGAGTTGCTTGTGAGCTGATTCACACTATACATCAGTTGAAATGGCAAATCAATTGCATTTAAGCACAAGAGAAACTCATGTAAACCAAGGTGACATTCCAAGGATAGAGAAGGGTAAAATCTGAGTCTTGTGAGCAGTTCTTGTTTCCTTTGAGCTAAACTCTAAAATGATGGAGCTTAGCTTTCATCAGGAGGGCTTTAGATTAAACTCTAGGAAAAGTTTCTTGATTGTAAAGCTTTGAAAGCACATAAACATCAGAACTAATAAGAACTTACCTCTGAGTTACAGCTTTCCTGTACTTCTAGGAAGCAGAGAAATGACTTGGATGACTTCAAACAGTAACCTCCCAGGACAGTGATTTCTTCCTCTCCTATTTCCAAAAACAAAATTATATTTTAGATTATGTCCCCCACCCCACCCCACCCCGCTTTCATCTTATTAAACAACAGACTTTTGGGGGTGAGGTCTGAAGATTGGTGTTTTGAAAAGCCTTGCAAATGATTCCATTGTGCTGCCAGGGTTGGGACCAGCTCTTTGGATAGAACCATTCACAAAGATTGCAATCCTGCAATCTTGTGATAGAACCACAATTCTGTGATGGGATTCAATACAGTAATATCCTGTTTATTGCCACTTTGTGGTTGCACCTTCCATTATGACCCCGAGTCCTGGCTGAAGTGATGGCAGGAAAGCTCTCTTCTCATTGGTCTTACAATGATTTTATGAAGTTCCTAAATGGAGTGATCTTAGTTTCTTACAGTCTCTGTCATATCTTCCCTTACTTTCTTACTGCAACCTCTCCTGAGAAAATCAGGGCCAGGTGTAGAGCCTTTTCTATTACAGTAACCTGCTAAAAGCTTCTATATACTCTTAGTTAAGAATAGTCACTGAGATAATATTCAGAGGCATTTTTTTATGTGCCATATTCATTACCACCCTCATTATACAGGTAATACCAATGAAGCCCAGAGAATATAAGTAACTTGTCTAGGATTACACAATTTATGAATGATAGAGCTTGATTCAAAGTCAAGATCACCTGGGTTCCAAGCTCATGTTCATGGTTGTGATATCCAGTCACAAAAGAACTAAAGATTGGTGGAGAGGAGGCTAGCAAGATAAAAGTAGGGCTCTACTCATAGAAAGGGCTATGGGGGTACTTTTCTTTTTAAAATCAATATGGAGGGATCCCTGGGTGGCGCAGCGGTTTGGCGCCTGCCTTTGGCCCAGGGCGCGATCCTGGAGACTCGGGATCGAATCCCACGTCAGGCTCCCGGTGCATGGAGCCTGCTTCTCCCTCTGCCTATGTCTCTGCCTCTCTCTCTCTCTCACTGTGTGCCTATCATAAATAAATAAAATAAAATTAAAAAAATAAAATAAAATCAATATGGAGCTCAAGGATACAGAAAAATGCAGAATTCTTTTTATTTACAGGGTAGCAGCCTGAGACTGAGGCTCAAGATAATGGAGAATGAGGAGACAATTCAGAAAAGCAGTCAAAATCACTGGATGCAGCAGGCTTACATTAGGGCTCTCCTCAGCATTGGGAGGATGAGAAATCAAAATAACAAGAATTTGTTTAAAGTGGCTGTGCTTGCAGCACATGTGTTGGCACCACTGTGGGAGGGAGGGCCATGGAGTTACAGTCTAAAGTGGAAGGGGTTGCTTGCGTTTTATGAGCATTTGCTCATGTTCCAGGTAACACAGTAAGCAAGTAGTATGTGTTTTAAAAATTTCATCCTCAGAATAACTTTGAGATGAATAGCATTCTCATTTCCATTTTAACTACCACCAATATGAAGTTGTATGTAACAAATTTACCCAAGTTCAGAGATAGTAAATGTTATAAGGGGATTTAAATCCTGGACTTAGCAGTCTTCATATTTTGCCTCTACACATTATTGCTCCCCTGCCCCTGCCCCTGAGGCTCCCAGCTCCTCACTCCTTCCTTTTTTTTTTTTTTTTTTTTCCCCTGTGAGGGACAGATCAATCAGAAAAATGGAATTCTAGCTACTTCCATTTATTAATCCAACTAAATTAAAATTGATAGCACTTTCAATATTTGTGAAGGTCATTTGATGTCTTATTCGGTGGGAAGGTGGAGAAGAGACTTGTCTTTGAGGAAATCCCCCCCGCCCAAGTCTGTGAGCTGAGGTTAGGAGACCTGGTAAATTACTCTCTCTCCTCTTCCTATAAGTAATCATGTGACACTGGCTCAGTCAGTAAAGAAATGCTTGTGCCTGGGGCTTTGAACTGTTGAAACTTAAGAGGAAAAGCAACTGGTGAGAAATCTTCTACTGTAGCAATGGAAGCATTAGAGGAGTTAATCTTGGGTGCCTACTGGAATTGCTGTTAACAAGACATTATCCTTATCAGGATGTTTAGTGGTGGGACTTGAACTACTTCCCTTTCTAAGATGCTGTCCATTTCGGAGACTCGTTCTTCAGCTGCCCCCTCCCACAACCACCCTCTTAAGTCTTTGAAATGCTAGATATCCTTTAGGTAATGTCTTTCTTTCCTTTTTTTTTTTTTTTTTTGTTGTTGTTGTTGCTTAAATTTGGGTTGATGTCTCTTGCTACCAAGGATCCATACTGATACTGACTGCTATACTTAAAGTGACTTATAAACAGACTAATTATATTCAGGAGATATTCATACTCCTGATCCATATAGCTATTTTTCCTTAGCTGTTGCTATCTCACATTTTAGGTCACTCAGAATTTTGGTCATCTTATAGAAAGGGTTTTCTCTTCTAATTCACTTACATTTATCTCACTCTCAAACATTGTTTTTGATCTACTTTTCTGATTTATTCACTTGACTACTTCTCCAGATTTCTTTCCCAGCCAGGTGGGCCACATATGGAGTCTTTAATACTTCCGTCAGCTTTCTCTCTGGGTGTTCTGCACCTCAGCTTCCCTAATCATAACCACGATTGCCTTGTACTTTTACAAGGCACTTGCTTATTTAATTTATTTAGTGTACTGTTCAATTAATGACTTAGTCACAGTCAGCGTAAAGTTTCTGCACTGCTCCAACTTGGAAATAGAAAAAGGAAGTGTTTCCTTTTTTAAATCTCTGAACTGGCTTATACCAAAACAGAAAATGAGTATTTTAATTCTTTCATCACTGTTGTATCTTCTATGACCTCGAGTTAGGCTGTTATAAATCTTTTTTCTTGCAACAGGACTTCTAAAGCTTATGGGTATTCATGGACTATCTTTGGTTATTATGACCCTGACATAAAGGACTACATTAGCTGTTTTGAATAAAACGAAGTAACAGAGAGGAAAAAATATGCTAGTTAAAATTATAAGTAACAGAGCTGTTTTTGTCCCTAAGAAAGTGGCATAATTCTTCTCTGGAAACTTTTGTTTAAGAAAATATTTAATAGTCTGACCTTGGAGCTAATGCTTAAATGATTTGGAAGAAGACAGCAAAACAGCAGATTGTCTGCAAATAAAATGAAGAGAAATTGAATGGTGGGAGCTGCCAGAAGAAGTGAGCAGCAGATGCAGCCTTGAAATATGGTAGAAAGTTGCCCAAGTAGAAGGGTAAATTTTCTCTAGAGATGAGAATGGTTCAGGGATTTGAAGCGTGGAATATTTAATTTTAAGTGGCTTGTTTGAAACCTCCAGTAAAGAATGGTATATGTTCCCTTGATTTAATGACTTTCTGGGCATGAATGGGTGGGGTGATTGCCAACCAAGAGAGTAGAGGTCTCAGATGTGATAAGGAAATAAGTGCCAAGAGGAAATGACCCAGTAATTGACATGAAACAGCTTCACTTTCCCCAAATAGACCAGAGGGAAAATAATTCTGAAGAACAGGACTTGGAAGTATTTGGTTTGCAATTGTTACTACATAGCCAACATTTTGGAGAAAGAAATTGAGCAACTGAAGAAGCGGAAAAGGAGACACTAGATCAGCTACAGCAAAGAGAGTATCAACTCGATGAATACAAGCAGAAAGAAGAACTGGAGGTTCTCCCAGACAGGGAACTCTCTGTCTTTTGTAATGCTGAAATGTGGCTGGATCTATTACTCCTCAGTTAGTATAGATCTTAGGTGTGTAACCAAGTGGCATTAACTCTGTTTAGCACCATCTAAAATGAGGTAAGCAGGTTCAAGGTATCTTTCTCTAATAGCATTAGTCAAAAACAGAAAATATAAAAGAATATTCAAACATCTAACAGAAATGTGACTAAGTATTTTTAGAATATAAATTTCTTAGTGGGAATGTTTGTGTAATAGAAATTATTTCCTTATAGATGATGGGTAGAGAGGCTGTAATCTGCTTTTTACAGTCATGTTAATGCTTCCAAATATATGGCTTACATGATTATAGCCATAAATTCCTAATATAACAGGTCTTATTAATCTCTTTATGACTGAGCACAACTTTCAAATTAAAAAAAAATGTGATTAAACCCCATGGAAATGAATAGTTCCCCAACTGGGATTTCTTTTGTCTGACTAGAGAGATATAATGGTTGGGAGGGAAGAGGTAAGGGTCTTTTGGAGAATTAGGATAGATATTTAGAATAAAGGAATATTAAAAGGAAGATGGGGTTAGGGGGAGAAGGAAAAGATATTGAAGAAAAACAAATTAAGAATTGCATTTTAAAGCATTTGGAATAATATACTATTTGCAATTTCTATCTTGGTTGAGATAAATTCTCACCTTTAGGAGATATGAGAAATAAAATTTCTAGATGGGAACTAAGAAGGGCTATTTTATTCTAAGGCTACTCATTACATTATGTAGCAATTGATCTTAATTATAAACATCTATTATATAGTAATGGTGTATCATGACCATCACAGAAAATCAGCAACAGGTAGCTCACAGTACTTTTGGAATAAATATTTTGGTTTAATGTTGCTATATTTGAATATTGCAAGTTTATAAAGCAACTTGGAATAAAGTATTCCTCACTTGGTTCAGAGTTAAAACTCAGGACACAGAATTTTATCATGTTTTTAAGAACATGCAGTTTCCTGTAGGATAATGGTGGCTATTTAAATCTGCGTCCCTTACACCTTTTCTGAAAAACCATGTGTATCAAAGATAACAGCAAATAAACCATCCACGATCCACATTTAAAGCATAATAAGGAGACTGTGCTACTACTAGCTTCAATTGTATGTAAGTAAATAAGTAAATAAACATAGAGTTAACACCATAAATGCTTAATGGTTAATGGCAGAGTGGGGAGTTAGATACTGAATGAAAAATTTGTCAGAGGTTTGGATAAACTCTTCCCCCAGAAAGAGTTACTTGGGTATCTTTCTAAAAGAAGGCATTTAGATATTTTCTTTTTTTTTTCATTTAGATATTTTCAACATAACATTTTCCCCACAATATAGATTGCTAACTGAGGGCTTAGTGAAAGAAAAAAAAATAATCTTTAGGCATAAAATGATTAATTTGTATGAACTGAAAGCTGTTCATCACATTTAACCTGTCATTTTGCTCCTTGTTCCTCATTTAAAAGTAAAATATAAGAAATACACAAAAACATTTCTCATTAATTAAAACATTAAAAGCAAGTCAAGATAGTGAAAAAATAGAAATCTAATTGGATAGAACCACCAAAGGGGACCAGATAAAAATCCTTTTGTAAATTCAACATCACTAAACAATATGAGAAGTGAGTGTGAATCAGAGAATGGATTAGGACTTGAAAAAAAATCCCAGCTTTATTAAAGTATACTTGACAAATAAATGTATATTTTTGTGTGATGATTAAATATACATAGACACTGTAAAATGACTATAATCAAGTTAACACATCCATCCTCTCACACAGTTACCACATTTTGTGGGTATAGTGAAATCATTTAAGATCTACTCTCTTAGCAATTTCAGTTGTACAATCCAGTATTAACTATAATCATTATATGCTGTACATTAGATCCCCAGAACTTATTCACCTTATAATTGAAAGTCTGTACCATTTGACCAACATTTCCTCCCATTTCCTCAAGCCCCCAGTCTCTGGTAACCACCATTCATTCTATTCTCTGGTTCTGAGTTCGACATTTTTACATTCCGTGTATAAGTGAGATCATACAGTATTTGTCTATCTGCATCTGGCTTATTTCACTTAGCACAATGTCCACCAGTTTCATCCAGGTTGTTGCAAGTGGCAGAGGATACCCCCCACCTATTTAATGGCTGAATAATATTCCCTTGTAGGGAAGACTTTTTATGGGATAGTTACAGGTGAGGGCTTCCCACTTTGGTGTCCAGTTTAGCAATCCTGCTGAGAGTGCAAGTGTAGGCTGCTATGAAGCCTGAAAATGGAGGACCATCCTTCTTGTTGACATAAATATAATTTCTGCACCTGTAGGATAAAACCTGCCTGTTAGTTTTCAGGTAAAAGCAGTCATTTCCTTCCCTATTGGTGGCAGGCTTACTGATATATAAACACTCCTCTCACTATTTCTCAGATGTCTTGGACAGAAATGTAGGTGGTTCTTCCCACAACCCTGTCTTTCTCGGTCTAATAGGTCTTATCTCTCAGGGTTGCAGCTGTGAGTTTTTCTGAGGATGCATTACCAAAGTCCAACCTTATTCACACTCCCAAGAACACTCCTACCTCACTGCCTATCATCCCCATATTATTTTAGGTGACTTTTTGCCATATCTTGTTTTGACTGAACTTACCCTCATCTCCACTCTTTAATTACATTATTATTCCGTTTCCTTATCTTTCACTAGATTATAAAGTCAACTCATTCACCTTTATGAACTCAGTGTCTATTGTGGTGCTTGGTACATTGTGGATGCTCAGTAAATATTTGATAAGGGAATACTTTTGTTCTTCTCAAGAAGAAATTGAGTATAAATAACTGAAACTTTCAGAGAAGTGTACTAAAATATGCCTACAGTCATTATTGCCTTTTCATATACCTTGTGCTCATGAATGAACGGAATAAATAACCTTTTATGCTGCTCTCCAGTGAGAGCTATTCCACTTGTATTTTTAGTCAATTTAGGCAATAGCATTCAATTACAAGAAAAAAATAACTGGAACCATTCTTTGCACATTATACCCTACTGTTCATGGATTAGACAAATTGGTTTGAAGACAGCATACTACTTTCTTAATATCTATCTGGCATTTTTATACTTGTGCCACCAGCATAGTTTGGAGTTTTATGGACTCCTACAGAAATAGTTTTTAAATTATGAACAGGAAACATTCCTTCCTGTTACTTCATCCAATCTCTAGCACACACTGCAGCTACTTCAGACTTCCTGGCACATATGTGATCATGTCCCTCTTCTTTTTTTTTTTTTTTTATTCTATTTTATTTTATTTTTTTATGATAGTCACAGAGAGAGAGAGAGAGAGAGGCAGAGACACAGGCGGAGGGAGAAGCAGGCTCCATGCACCGGGAGCCTGATATGGGATTCGATCCCGGGTCTCCAGGATCGCGCCCTGGGCCAAAGGCAGGTGCCAAACCACTGCGCCACCCAGGGATCCCTCATGTCCCTCTTCTAATCGAGAACCTACAGTGAGTGACTCTTCCCTGTATACCTATCCTATTGCCAGTGAATAAAATCATCCAACTTACTTTACATTTTTCTTATCCTTCCCTCATCTTAATAAACTTTTTATTGAGGTGCAATTCACTTGACATAACATTAATGATTTTAAAGTGAACAATTCAGTGGCATTTGGTACACTCACAATGGTGTGCAACCACCTCTCCCCTAGTTCGAAAACATTTCTATTACTCCAAAAGGAAACTCCATACCAATTAAGCAGTTACTTCAAATCCTCTACTCCCCCTCGTTGCTGGTAACTATCAATCTGTTTTCTATCTTTATGAATTTAATTCTTGTAGAAATTTCATATATTTGAAATCATAGAATAAGTGACCTTTCGTGTCTAGCTTCTTTCACTTAGCACAATGTTTTGGGGCTTCATCAATGTGATAGTATGTGTCAGAACTTTGTTTCTTTTCATGTTCAATTAATGCTCCATTATGTGGATATGCTATGTCTTATTTAACCATTTACCTATAGATGGACATTTGGGTTCCTTTGGCTATTATACATAATGATGCTATACTTCCTTAAACTGTTGCATCTTTTCTTCACTTCTCTCTTCTTACCCAAATTAAGAGAAATAATTAGTCTTTTCTCTGAACCTCCATAACCTATGTCACTTATTAATCCAAATAATCATCCACACATACAAACATTAAAAAAAAAATTACTGAGCTCCTACTCTCTGAAATCCCTTTCAAAGCCAGACAAACATTACGTATTTGTGAATATGTCTTCTTTCTCTTACTGGTGTTAAGTTTTAAAACATAGGAACATCATCTCACTTGATCTCTCCATTCCTCACTGATCTCAGCTCAGCAGACAGAGTGAATTAACAAAGGCACAAATGCAACTATTTTCTAAACAGCCTACCATTGCTAATGTAAACAGCTGTCTTTAAATCCTTGACCTTCACATATCTTCCACTAACATGAAGGACCGACCTCAGATGAGTCAGGGAATTTTATAGCAGCGCACTTTCCCCAAACTTACCAAGTTTACTGCACTGTCTCTCTTTTAGCCTCTGGCCCCCTACTCATCCTTTCTTTGTAAATGTGATTTTCAGTTTCTCCAGGGTGGGAATTGTTGTGGCAAGATAACCATTATCTATTTCCTGGCAGCAAAACCAAAGAATACGGTATTACTTCAACTTACTTGCCTATAGATTTTTTATAAGTGATTTTGCCAGACTCATTTGAAGTTTTAGTAAAACCATTCAACAAAATGCCAATATAAGAAGTGGTTCATACATCTTTAAATATTTCCCAAATATTCCTTATATAAAGATGAGAAGGAGTTATGATAGTGTGTGTGTGTGTGCATGTGAGGTATGCTTCTTTTAACTTATTCATGGTAAATAGTTTTCCAAAAAATTTTTTCTAAGTAGTCTTGAAACAAGGCAAATGGCCATGGTGCTTATAGGATTGATAGCTTCCAATATAACATCTGACATTTTAATCACATCTCACATAGAGTAAAGACATATTGTTGGCTCTTTTCTAGGTTTTTTTAATTTTTTGAACTGATAGGTTTGATTACCTATTTTCTCCAAGCTACAAAATAGTCCTCAGATAGAAAATTTCTGAATTTAAATACTACTTGCTACACAATACAGGTAAAACAAAAAAAAATCTATTTTTTTTGAAAATGAGAAGGGATGGGGTGGCAGGTATTCGGAAAATCAGTACTCTTATTGTGCTGAAAAATAAGGTACAAGACCTGTGATTTATTTACATACTATATTAAATTTAATTTAAAGTAAAATCCTGATAACAGCATTCCTAATTAGGTGGATATTTTCAATTTCTCTTCCTTCCCAGCATAACTTCTTATGCCCTTGCTGATTTTAAGCAGTGCATTAGATGGCAGTATTCACATAGTTTACAGTGGCACTTACTGCAGTCATTTCATTGCACAGACCCAAATACGTACCTTTATTTTGGATTTTATACTACTCTAGTCTCTAAAGCTGCTATTTTTCTGGACTCCCTTTATACCTTTGGTTCAACTTGGAAAAAACAATTTCTAAGAATGCTAGTGATTGTGGCTATCCCATGACAGATATAAAAGCATGTTCTATGTCTTCTTGAATCCTTACGTCTTACTTAAGCAATGAGGAAATATGGCAGATCATAACCTGTCTCTTACTCATGGGTATTTAAAACTCACAGAAATACACTCTGCTGTCATTTGCTACTATAAAGCCCACCATGCTCACCTAAAAGTAAAGACAAGTCTTCGTTATTAAGAAATTTATAAGGTTTGAACCACGTTCCTTATTAAACATTTTTTCCTAATTTAAAAGTCTTTTTAATTTCACTGTTTTCTTCCTTATTCCTTTCTCTTATGCCTTTTTGTTGACTTCGACCCTTTGGCTTTTGAAAATAAAACCCCAATTCTAACCCTCCTTGTGCTTCTATTTATTTTTATCCTCAAATCCAATAAGGATAATTTGCCAGGTCCAAGCCTGATTAACTCTCCAGGAGCAGAGTCCATTTGGCATATGGACCAGATGCCAAATAATTTAATATGTCTTAGATGCCATCAGGGAAGTATCTCAAAAGCCTAAATCAAGATGTCTTTTAGCATTAGGACATAGCTTTCTTTTAGAAATTTAGCTTAAAAAAACAAATCTCCAAGTCACTGTTTTCCTCCAAATAGTTGAATGGTCTGCCTTCTCCAATTTCTGCCGCCCAGCAAAATCTGTTTCCTAGTTTTCCAGAAACACTGGGACCTCTTGACCTGGGAAGGTATGATGCCATATGTTAAAACCACTTAGACTAAATTTAGAAGCATCTTTTTCCCTACCCCAAGTGAGATCAAGCAGTCAGCGTGGAGAGGATAGGCAGGACTTCCAGAACTAAGGCTTTAGAGGTCAGAGGAATAAAGAGAGCTTTGTAATACCTGAGTTTTAATCCTTCTTATTTTTTCCAGAAACATCAGTGATTCTGGCTATATCTAATGATTAGAAATATGCATATGGAATAAATCCTTTTGGAAGGAGGAACTCTCAAAATATGTTTGTTAAATGAATACCACGTGACTGTGAATAATAATGCATATCTGATGATAGTTGTAAAAGCTTCTTATATTGAGATAGGCACAATAGATAGATTCTTTTATCTGTTTTGTAGATGAGGAAAGTGAGATTCAGAGATTCACAGAACTAAGACTAATACAACTTCTGACCTGCCTAGTCTTCTTTTGGTTAAACTGAAAACTCAACCAATTCCAATGCTTTTTTTTTTTTTTTTTTGAATAACAATCCGGATTATGTATGTCCTATGTAAACACTGGCTCAAATTTCTCTTGACTACTTAGCTAAGGGCAAAGCTAGAGGTAATTACCTCCTTTGGTCAGGAAACCTTTATGCGGAATAGCTAGAAAGGCTCACTAACTTATTAGTAAATTGCCGTATTACTCCCAGGTTAATCTGAATACTTTTAGAAGTCATTTTACTCTGGATTAAGGATTTTTGAAGGGGTGGGCAGTGTTTTAGATAATTCATCTCTTAGGGGAAGAATGAAGCAGAGAAATTCTTTTTAAGTGAGAGTGTCCATGAAAATAAATAAAATTTATGAAGTTGCGATAGACTACATTTGGTGTTTAATACCCACCATATGTTTGGTTTTATTCAGGGACTAGAGGAGTGGGTTAGTGCTTATTTTCACAGATTATATAAATAACAGTCCTGCTATTGCTTATTTCTTCTAGGTGAAAACATTTGAATTATACTAAATAAAATGCTAGGGAAAAAATTACCACCATCCTAATTATTAATAAGGGCAGCCTGGTAACAGTTTAGTGTCTATGATACTTTGGGCTGTGAGATTTTAGAGTGTGGATTGTTTTACAACCAGAGATAAAGGTGATTGATTGTTTTCAGGACTTTCAATATTAATATCTCCATTTCCTGTTGTCCTTTTTCTCACTTTGATTTTTTTCAGGCTTTGTTTTATGACTCATAAATCTAAAACTGAGTTTTAAAATAAGGGTCCAGTCACACCCTTTGATATTTTTCTTTTTTTCTGTATCTATTCCCCATTAGGACACCAAACATCAACCTTCCCCATTCTCCTTTCCCTGCATGCATCTCAGTGGTAGAAGCGCAAACAGACCTTGCCTGGTTCAGTGCCCAGAGGGAAGAAAGGTACTAACATTTGTGGAGTGCTCTCATGTCCAGGCACTGTGCTAACCTGTTACATATGTGGTGGTATAATATTTCAAAGTGCTAATTGTCCGGTATAACTGCCAATTCTCCCCCGGCTTGGCAGCTAAATGGAAAAGCAACATGGCCGTGGGGACGATTTACAGTGGGGAACAAAGTTCTCTAGCTTTTAAGTTCAAAGGCCACCATCTGGGTATGAGAAAGGAAATTTTTTGAAAAGGAATGTAGTCAGGGAGAACAGGTTTTTCTTCCTAATTTGAAATTAAAGAGATAAAGGAGCCTGGAGCTGGCATCCAAGTCTTCTCCAAAGTTGTCCAGCTCCAAAAACACTGGACTTGATGTTACTTTTTACTTTCCTTCCTTGAAATGTGTTGGCTGCTGCTTTGTTTCAGAGGCCACCCAGAGTCAGCAGTTTGGCAGAGGATAACAGGTTGAAGTTACTTCTTTGGGGTTTGTAACAAAAAGGGAGCAATTGAGTATAATGGACATTGACTATAGAATTGATTAAATATTTTAGTTGAAGTGTTTACAGATATGCTCTTTGGTTGTGGACATAAATCTTTCTATTCTTCCTCATTTTCTAGTTAATAACAAATAGGTCTTGTCTCAATTCTACCCTTCTTGTACCTTCCACCTTTTACTTCAGAAGGCTTTCAAGCTTTTGCTGGGATATCCTCATCTTCAAGCAGTATTAATGAGAGGGCTTGTTTCTAGCCTTCCTAGCAATCTTTTTAAGTGCCCCCATCTTTGAACGGCACTCTTCTCTTATCCGGCCCTATGTCTTCACCCTCTGCCATCTGGCTTTCTGTCTCTCACTGCCCTTTCCTTACTTTCCATCCTTTGCCCTAGCATGTCCTATCTAACGCATACTCCCCTGGGCTGTAGTTCCTTTCCCATAGGGTTCTCTGGCAATATGCAAAATGGAGAGGTTATTTATTTCCTTTAGAAAGTTGTCATTTTGGAATGAAAAATTTAGTATACTCTTAGGAGGAATCCTCCCTACTTCCGCCTACCCCAGAAAATAAGTCCAAGCCGTTTCTAGCTACTTCCTGAATTTCTAATTTTAAAGCATGCCTGTAGCAGCCCTCTTCAGAATGGTAGTGACCACCAGCTGCCAAGATTGCAGAGGGAGACGTGAGCTTTCTATTAGTCATTTAGTGCTGTGGCCACCCTGAGTGAGCAATGCTAGATGTTAGGGTCTTAAGTTCACACATAGCCAGTCCCTTGTGCAGATGTCACATTGGACAACAAATCATTTGTCTCTGTCTCAGTTCTTCATCCTGCAGAATGGATTTCTACTGTCTCGGAAGCAGGATAAAATGAGATGAAAGATATGCAGTTTTTCAAGATAAAGATTCTTTTAAAATGCAGAGTTGTGGTATTATTCTGTGGAGATACTGTAATAAAAATATCTACTATCTCTTATTTAAAACTAATAGACTCAAAATATATGTACTATTTAGATTGGATTGTAAAGTAAATCTATTTTCAAGTAAAATTTGAACTGTTTTTGACATTTTCATATTGCATAAATTATTTAAACCAAACTTTTTTTTTTGTAAAATTGAGCAAATCATGTTAATTTTAAGATTTTTCCTCTTACTTTTTAAAAGTAACAGTCAAAAAATAAATAAAAATAACAGGCAAATTAAAAGCCATTGTGCAAGGCAAGTGAGTACAAAGAACAATGTCTATTGGACTCTTGCTACTTAATAGGAATTCTTGTTTAGTTCCAGCCTTTAGAAAAAGCTATCACTTTTTATATTTGCTGGCAACAATCAAATGTAAGAAAGTATAGTTTTTAGGAAAAAGCCTAAATAAATATTTTAGAGGATATGCAGATCTGTTTTCATTTTCACAGATGGAAATACTGCAAAGTTGGTTACAGCATATTTATCTCATTCAGAACAATCCCAGTTGAATGTTTCCTTTTATACAAAAAATTGCAATTTAAATGGAAAGGTATACTTTCATGTCACAGTGATGTCCTATGTGGCCTACATTTCAAAACTGATATATGATATACATAATCTTTTCTATTTTGTTGAAAACAATAATCAAATTGTAAGGGTGAAAAAAATTGTGTGTTTTTTTGCAAATGTTATGTGGCCAGAAAAACAGTGGAAGATTTGGTCAGGGATGAAGGCTGAAGCACTGATGTAGTTCACACAGAGCTGCAGCGTGTGAAGGGGGCAAGGCCACAGAGCCACCCTGCATTTCCATAGGCACAGGACAGAAAGTGGAAGAAAACGAAATTGCCTCAGAAATGCAAAACCGTTGCAGGACTCTATTAACTATATTCTTGGGATGAGATCTGGAATATTATATCTCTCACTGCACTTCCAATGCACATTTGTTCAACTGTGATAGAATTTAAAGCTATAGGTAGCCTGATGTCAATATTGCAATTTAGAATTTTAATCTGATTGAAGACACAGCACTCTCTTCCTTGCAGTATGCTCTATGTGCTTGGGTTTTTGGTAATTAGTTGGTAATTATTATTTTGGTAACAGTATTATGAATGACTTTGAGGCCAAGGAACCCTGCCTCGCGTCACTGTTGGTCATATCTCTGGCAAGACAAAACCACAATATTTTGTTTATCATGAGGGATTAATACTTTTAATTAAAACTTAAGAAATGAAATGTATGCAGTTTACATGGTGTGTGTTTACTGAACGCAAATTATAAACAGATGTTTATATTAAATAGAAAAATACTGATCATGGACCTAGCCAAGCGGAAGTACACATAGACAACTGAAAAAAATGTAGTGAAAATTTCAGAAAAGCAAATACTGCTTTTAAAAGAAAAGTCTGGGGATGCCCGGGTGGCTCAGTGGTTGAGCGTCTGCCTTTTGTATGGGGCGTGATCCTGGAGTTCCGGGATCGAGCCCCACATCGGGCTTTCTGCATGGAGCCTGCTTCTCCCTCTGGCTATGTCTCTGCCTCTGTGTGTGTCTCTCATGAAGAGATTAATAAAATCTTAAAAAAATAAAAATAAAAATAAAAGTCTGGCTCTGGGAAATACTAGAAAAAAGTATCTACATATCGCAGAAATGTGCAGGTTTCATTCATTGATTCATTCATTCCTACAAATATTTTTGATCATCTGCTATGTAAAATGCATTGTGCAGGGAAGCAAGTTATATGTCTCTGCCCTAAGTTAATTCTATGACGACACAATAACTCATCAGAAGTATCTTGGAATATCATCCAAACACTAGTAAATGTGTTAGCAACTTTAAAAGAAAAAAATCTGCACTTGAATTTAAATATCTGCACAATTCTCCATGACAAAATAATGGTATCAGATAAATTCACTCAAAGATAAAAGCTTGATTTTATAAGGTATTAGAAGCAATGGTGCATGAAAAACATTGATTTTATAATGCTCTTATTAACTTTATTGTGCATAGATGACACAAATCTAGATATAAAATCGCTAGATCTTCTAACATTAAAATTGCTTCCCTACAAATACTAAAGATTGTGTATTAGTTTAATATAAAATCAGAAGCTCAAAAAAAAAAATCAGAAGCTCCACATGCTATGTTACACAAGAATAGCGTAGATAAGGAAAAAAAATACAGTTATCTTAAAACAAAGATAAAGAAATACAGATACCCTTATCACTCTTTAGAATGCACAAGACTAGGAAGTGGGCAGAAATAAGAAGACCCATACAAATTCAGCCTCTAGTGACTGTGTGTGTGACTTGTCTAGTTCACTTCCTGGGTATCCTACCTCTGCTCCCATCTCCTTTCCAAAAAACAGAAAATAAAGAACCTTAAAATTATGGGATAATAATACACCTGCCTTCCCAAAGTAGTTGCCCTTATTTCACTAAATTGTTGAAGTGATCAAAATGAGAAGCTGTATATGAAAACCTGGTTAAATACACACATTCATACCCATGTGAACAAATACCATGATTTACTACAGTTATACTTATTGCTACCAGTTTTCAACTCACTAAAATTTTTAGAAATTGTGTTTTGAAATGATATTATGACCATTTGTCTCATAAAAGATTCAATCTCATATTATAGTTGCATTTCCTTTTTAGTCAGACCACCCTTCCTTGGTTTAAATTACCTACTTTATTCACGGAGCAATTTCAAAATTACCTTTGATGGGAGGGAGAAGAAATAAGGGGGAGAGAACCCACAAGTGACTCTTAAAGATAGGGAACAGAGGGTTCGTGGAGAGAGGTGAGTGGGAGAATAGGCTAGATGGGGATGGGTATTAAGGAGAGCATCTGTCAGTGTTGAACACTGGATGTTGTATGTAAGTGATGAATCACTGAATTCTACTCCTGAAACCAATATTGCACTGTATGTTAACCAACTAGAATTTAAATAAAAATTTGAAGAAATAAAAAAAAAAAATTTGAAGAAATAAAATAAAATGTTCACTTTACAAAAAAAGTTACCTTTGATTTTGTAAAAAAATTCAGTCAAATCCTCAAAGGGGACATTTGCCATTAATAAAGATATTCAAAATAATTTGACTCATGTTTTTTAATCAAATACATATATATATACATATATATAAATGTATATATGTGTTTCAGAAAAGCAAATACTGCTTTTTAAAAGAAATATATAAATATATATATTTAAATATATATATATAAAGCTGTTTAAATCCTAAGAGTAAAGCTTGGTGAATTTCCACAAAATGAATACACTGGTTAATCACAACCCAGGTTAGAAAATAGAACATAACTGGTACCCCAAAGCCTCCTTTGTGCCCTCCTCATAGTCATTCACAATTTCTTTCTTTCCCAAAGGTAACTACTATCCTGATATACATCAACATAAATTAGAGAGAAGAACTTGATATAGGCAAGATTGAAAGGAATGTATGCTTTTGTATTATTTACTCAAAACTGATAGTTATCCACGTTATTACAGATATCAGTAGCTCATTTATTTTCACATGACAATATACTGAATGAATATTATGAATATGCCACATTATCCATTATGATGGTTTGATGATCTTTTGAGGGAAATGATCTAACTAGCATTGGGCTATTTCAAATACTATTGCCATAAACATTTTTGAACATGTGTTTTGCTGAACATATGTCTGCATTTCTCTTGAGTACATTCTTCGGGGTAGAACTGCAGTATCAGTGGACATGTATATCTTAGTTTCATTAGACACTATCAGTTCTCAAAATGTGATGGAACCAATTTGGACTCCCACCATTAGGAGGTAAAATCTCCAGTTTATTTTTTGGTGATATATTACTTAATTTCCAAACATAAAGTGGTTTTATAGTGATTTGACTATTATTGATTTCTACCTTTCTTTTTTCTCAACCTTTTTATTTTTTAATTTTATAATTAACTTTTAATTTTAATTCCAGTATAGTTAATATATAGTGTTATACTGTTTCAGGTGTACAATATAGCAATTCCACGCTTCCATATATCACCCAGTGTTCATCACTTCAAGTGCCTTCCTTAATCCCCATACCCTATTTCACCCATCTGGTAACCATCAATCTGTTCTCTATAGTTAAGAATCTGTTTCTTGCTTTTCTCTCTTGTTTTTTTTTTTTTAATTTTTATTTATTTATGATAGGCACACAGTGAGAGAGAGAGAGAGGCAGAGACACAGGCAGAGGGAGAAGCAGGCTCCATGCACCGGGAGCCCGATGTGGGATTCGATCCCGGGTCTCCAGGATCGCGCCCTGGGCCAAAGACAGGCGCTAAACCGCTGCGCCACCCAGGGATCCCTTCTCTCTTGTTTTTTTTTTCTTGTTTCTCTCTCTCTCTTCTCTCTCTCTTCTTTGTTTTGCTTCTTAAATTCCCCATGAGTGAATCATATGGTATTTGTCTTTCTCTAACTTATTTCACTTAGCATTATACTCTCTACCTCCATCCACATCATTGCAAATGGCAATATTTCATTCTTTTTGATGGATGAATAATATTCCTTTATATATCATATATATCCTTTATATATCATGTATCAAATATATATATGATATATATGTGACATATATGATATATATGTATCACTCTTCTTTATCCATTCATCTATTGATGGATACTTGGGTTGCTTCCATAATTTGTCTATTGTAAATGGTGCTGTAATAAACATTGGTGCACATTACCCCTTTGAATTATTAAATCCCTCTAGTGATACACTGAGAGATAATCTGAGTGAAGCATTGGTAGAAGAACAGCAACAAAGAAAACTGTCTTGTACTTACACAATTATGGAAATTATTTACTTGAATATCTCATAAATTATATCTGAAAGTAGTTTTAAACTTGTTTTTCAAAAATACCTTGACCACTTAGGGACATAAAAAGACCACAAGGAGGTGCATGTATCCCTTTGAGTTAGTGTTACTATATTTTGGGGATAGTTCTATTTTTAACTTCTTGAGGAACCTCCATACTATTTCCCCTAGTGGCTGCACCAGCAGGAAAAAATATACAATGGGAAAAAGACAGTCTTTTCAACAGATGATGTTGGGCTACATGCAAAAGAATGAAACTGGACCACTTTCTAACACCATACACAAAAATAAATTCAAGATGGATTAAAGACCTAAATGTGAGGCCTGAAATCATAAAAATCCTTGAAGAGAACACAGGTAGTAATCTCTCTGACATTGGGTATAGCAACATTTTTCTAGATGTCTTCCGAGACAAAGGAAATAAAAGCAAAAATAAACTACTGGGGCTATATCAAAATAAAAAGCTTCCACACAGCAAAGGAAATAATCAACAAACAAAAAGATAACCTATTGAATGAGAGAAGACAGTTGCAAATTACAGATTTGATGACGGATTAGTATCAAAAATATATAAAGAACTAATGAAGCTCAACACCAAAAAGCCCTAAATAATCCAATTAAAAAATGGGCAGAAGACATAAACATTTCTCCAAAGACATAGAGATGGCCAATAGACACATGAAAAGATGCTCAACATCACTCATCCTCAGGGGAATGCAAACCAAAACTACAATGAGAGATTATCTCACGTGGCAGAATGGCTAAAATCAACAACACAAGAAACAAGTGTTGCTGAAGATACGGAGAAAAGGGAACATACCGTTGGTGGGAATGCAAACTGATTTCTACCTTCCTTTATAGTCCAAAAATATATTATTGATTAAAATCCTTTGAATTTCTTACAGCTTGCTTTGTAGACCTGCATATGGCCAGTTTCTATAAATACACAACGTTTACTTGAAAAAGAATGTACATTCTGCAGTTGTTGTTGCTTTGCTGCATATTAGGTAAATTAGGTCAAGTGTGTTAAAAGTATTGTTAAAAATTTTTATAGCCTGGGATCCCTGGGTGGCTCAGCGGTTTAGGGCCTGCCTTCAGCTCAGGGCGTGATCCTGGAGTCCCGAGTCAAGTCCTGCATCAGGCTCCCTGTGAGGAGCCTACTTCTCCCTCTGCCTGTCTCTGCCTCTCCCTCTCTCTCTCTCTGTGTCTCTCATGAATAAATAAATAAAATCTTTAAAAAAAAATTTTATAACCTTCATGAAGTTTTTGCCTTTTTTTCCCCATTATTGAAGTAAGTATTTAAAATTTCTCACTATAACATTCTACTCTCTTTATAGTCTGGCAATTTTTGCAATATACTGCAATATATTTTGCAATATAAATTTTGCAATATATATTTTGTACCTATATTATTAGGTACATATAAATTTAGAGTTGTTTATCTTCCTTGTGGGGGAATGTGAAGGAACATCTTTTGTTTATATTTAGTAATACTAAATATTCTTCCTTTTTTGTTTATATTTAGTAATACTAAATATTCTTCCTTTATTTTATTTATTTATTTATTTTTATTTATGATAGTCACAGAGAGAGAGAGAGAGAGAGGCAGAGACATAGGCAGAGGGAGAAGCAGGCTCCATGCACCGGGAGCCCGATGTGGGATTCGATCCTGGGTCTCCAGGATCACACCCTGGGCCAAAGGCAGGCGCCAAACCGCTGCGCCACCCAGGGATCCCAATACTTCTTCCTTTAAATTTTACTTTATTAATTTATATATGTTAGTTTTCTTTGAGTTAGTATTTGTTTAGAATATATTTTTTTCATACTTTAACTTTCAAACTTTCTTTGTCCTTCTATATGTCTTTATAAATGTGTCTTATAAGCAGTATTTATTCTGGATTTTAAAATCCAATTTGGTAGTTTTTGCTTTTTTAAAAGAAATTATTTAGTCCACTTATTTTTATTGTTTACACATGTGTTTATGTTTGTGGTGTGTGTGGTTTTGTTGTTTGCTTGCTTTTAATTTTTAGTGAAGTGAAATTTAAATATGTTGAAATGTATCTTAACTGTATAATATGATGAGTTATTACAAATATAAACACGTGTAAACAACATTTCAATCCAAATATAGAACGTTTCCATCACCCCAGAAAGTTCTGCTGGCCACATTACAGGCAATCTCCACTTGCATACACAGTATTCTGAACTCTAGTACCATGATTAGATTAGATGTGTATTTAATATAATTGAATTATACAGCCTATAAGCTTTTGCATATAGTTTTCTTTGTTCCACATGATATATGTGACACATATAGCATATTCTTTTTTTTAATAATTTCTTTTTTTTTAAATTTTTATTTATGATAGTCACAGAGAGAGAGAGAGAGAGGCAGAGACATAGGCAGAGGGAGAAGCAGGCTCCATGCACCGGGAGCCCGACGTGGGATTTGATCCCAGGTCTCCAGGATCGCGCCGTGGGCCAAAGGCGCTAAACCGCTGTGCCACCCAGGGATCCCTAGCATATTCTTTTTATTACTGAGTAGATTTATATTGTATAACTATTTTCCTGTTGACATACAACTGAGTTGTTTCCAGTTTTTGTATAGTATGAATAAGACTGTTATAATCATTTGTATGTACATACATTCCTATTTCCTCTGGGAGAAATACAAGAGTGTAAAGTTTCTGGGTCATAGGATAAATGTACACTTAACTTTATAAGAAATTATCAAAAAGTTTTCCAAAGCCATGGAGCTGCTTCATGATTGTTCTAAGCCAGTTAGATGTAATGTAATCAAGGATACATTTGATAGTAATTCTATCATTTTACTCCTTTTTATCTGTTTGCTCTGACTGTTCTATATCTTTTCCTGGTGTTTTGCTTTTTTTGTGTGTTTTTGTTTTTTGTTTTTGGCATCCTTTGGATTTCATAAAATATTTTTTTATCATTCCAGCTTCTTCCCTTGAACTTTTTGGTTATATATTAATTAATTAATTATATTAGAAATCATACCATGTATCCTTGACCTACAAAAGTCTAATATAAATCAAATCTTTATCACTTTTTATACTGTATAAGGATCTTAAAACTCTTCAACGCCATTTATTTACACCTCTTGCCTTTGAATTATTTTTGTCGTGCATTTTAATTCTATAAGTACTTTTTAGCCAATCAGGTAAAATTATTATAATTATTTTCAGTCCATATTTATTTAGGTTTATCCATATATTTCAAACTTCATTGTTTTTATTCTTTTCTGCATTTCTGGGCTTACAACGATTATAATTTTCCTTTTGCTTGAAAAATTATTTTTAATATTTATTTTACACATGTCTGTTGGCAACAATTTGTTGTACTTTTAGTTTGTCTAAAAATGCTTTTATTTGTCTTCATTTTAGAAGAATATTTTCACTGGTTATAGTTTCTAGGTTGGTGCGTTTTTATATTACGAGACATTATTTTATTGTTTTCTGACTTCCTTTATTTCCTTTGATAAATTTGTTATTTTGGTCCTTGCAAGTAAAAGCTTGTATTTTTTCTCTAGCTTCTTTGAAAGTCCGATCCTTTCTTTTTAATTTTTTTCAGCAAATTTTAGTAATTTACCTAAGTGTATTTTCTTTGTATTTATTGCACTTGCGTTTCATATTGCTTTTTGAATCTATGGCTTGATATTTCTTCATTAGTTTTGAAGACTTCTTGGCTTGGTCTTCAAATATTGGTTCTTTATCATTTGCTCTTATTTTCTGCTTTGGGACTCTAATTATACATGTATTAGATTTTGACATTTTGTCCTATAGTCTCTTAGTCCCTTTTCTAGTTTTGTTCTCTCTATACTTTATTTTGGACATTTTTTCCATGAACATAATTTCCAGGTCATTTTCGTCTCTTCAGTTGTACCTAACCTATTATTATACATATGTATTGCATTCTCCATTTCAATTTATCACAATGTTTTAGTTCTAGAGAATTAATTTGCTTTCTTCTTTGAACAGGTTTCAATTTTTTATTGTCTTAGTCTGTTTATGCAGCTATAACAAAACTATGTAGGCTAATAAACAACATTGATTTACTTTCTTACAGTTTTGGAAGCTGGGGAGTCCAAGATCAAAGTGCTGGCGGATTTGGTATCTCGTGAGCACCACTTCCCAGTTCATAGTGGTGATCTCACTGTGCTCTCACATGGTGGAAGGGGCAAGAGAGCCCTCTGGCGGCTCCCTTATAAGGGCACTAGCCCATTCATAAACCCTTCACCTTCATGACCGAATCACCTGTCAAAAGCTGCACTTTCTAATACCATCACATTGAGGATTAGGTTTCAGAATCTGGAGTTTTGGAAGGACACATCTTCAGTCTATCATACTAATAAAATTCTTCATCTTGTCAAATATTTTCTCAAGTTAATTGTAATATCTGTGCCTTATAGCTTTAGTATTTGTATTATATCTGCATTTGTCATCTATTTTCACTCTAGGTCTGATCAGATTGCTGGGTTCACTTCTTTGTGTTTATCTTCTCTCCAGAATCTTGACCCCTCAAGCCCTAGACTACCAAGTATAGGGTTCCCAGTCCTCTGAGACTATAGAAAACTACTCAGCTTCCCAGCCTCTTCATATCACATTCTGCTCAATTTCTCAGACTTTATGTCTGTGCTGATTAGGAAGGGGAAAGTGGCTTAAAATGCTGAGTCTCATGTCAATGAATTTCTGTTCCCTTTGGGATCGTGGCTTCTTAAGTCTGGCTTCCCTGAGAGCTCTACAAAATCTTCAAGCAGATTTTTTAAAAAGATTTTATTTATTTATTCATGGGACAGAGAGAGAGAGAGAGAGAGAGAGAGAGAGAGAGAGAGGCAGAGACAGGTAGAGGGAGCAGAGAGCCTGACGTGGGACTCAATCCCAGGTCTCCAGGATCATGCCCTGGGCTGAAGGTGGCGCTAAACCACTAAACCACCTGGGCTGCCCTTCAGGCAGATTTTTAAAAAAAGTATTTTGTTAAGCTTGTCGAATTTTTCTTGGTGGGAAGACCATTCTATCCTAATCTGCCATAGCCAGAGATATTTACCTTGGATTTTTATGGCAAAGACAAATAACTTAATACCCACAGAATCCTGGGGTTGGGCAACATTCCTATATGACTTTTAGCCAATGTGGCTTTTAGTTTCAGGGCAGAGGCAAGCTACCATCAAGAAAATTTGTATGTGTGGGATCCCTGGGTGGTGCAGCGGTTTGGCGCCTGCCTTTGGCCCAGGGCGCGATCCTGGAGACCCGGGATCGAATCCCACGTCAGGCTCCCGGTGCATGGAGCCTGCTTCTCCCTCTGCCTATGTCTCTGCCTCTTTCTCTCTTTCTCTCTCTCTCTCTCTCTCTCTCTCTCTCTCTGTGACTATCATAAATAAATAAAAATTTAAAAAAAATTTAAAAAAAGGAAAATTTGTATGTGCAAATTTAAATTTAGAGTAAATCAAGAGAAATACTCCAAATTACTGTTTCATCTTTATACTAAAATACTACAAGAATCACTTTTTATTTTTTGAGTTTTCAGGGGTTTTTTCTTTAAATAAGAAACAAGGATGGAATTAGACTAAAACACTAACTGTACAATTAATAAAATAGTTGATTTATACTATAATAAATCAGAATAACAGAATTAGAAAATAAGTTTATAAAGACAAATATAGTTTCCTCATTTCCTTTCAATTATAATGAATTATATCCTTTACCATCTTAAATTAATGTTCTTCTGAATTTTTAATTTTACTAGATTCTGAAGATTAACCTCAAAATCCTTAGAAGAGAACAAATGGTAAAAATCATATTTGAAATTCTGTGAACCTTAATTATTAAGTATACCTTTGAAGCAAACATTTAAAAACATTCTAGTGTCCACTGTTTACATAGCAATTACATTATAAATTATAATTAAAAAATAAGATTTTGTTCTAAATGTGGTAGGGAACTGAACTTTTTAAACAACATTGTAATAAACGCATAAGGAAAAAATTCCTTTGGTAGAGTCAACTCTTTATTTGTGTTTTCCAAATTTGAAATATCTATTATTGAATTTTTAAAAGCGAAACATAGCTTATTTATTTATTTATTTATTTATTTATTTATTTATTTGAGACACTGAGAGAAAGAGAGAGAGAGAGAGAGAGAGAGGGAGAGAGAGGCAGAGACATAGGCAGAGGGAGAAGCCGGCTCTTTGCAGGAGCCTGATGTGGGACTCCATCCTGGATCCCGGGATCATGACCTGAGCTGAAGGCAGCAGCCCAACCGCTGAGCCACCCAGGCATCCCAAAACATAGCTATTTTAAAGCAGATATAAATTATAAGTAATCCTGGCACCCTATTCAAGAAAATTAAAATCATATTTGAGGTAATATAACATATTTTGAAAACACAATTAGGGACTTTGACATTAGTAAATGCATAATTATCTGAATTAAAGTTCTGTATCTATAATCCTTTATAAGTTGATTATGAAGAAAGCTATCCCATTGGAGGGACCACCTATCTTCCTATGATCCTGAGAGGCAGTCCTCAATACTCAACATACCCTTAAATGTTGCAATAATATGAACTCATGTTTTAATCAGAAGGTTAAACATAGTCTTAAGGGTTCTCTAATTTCTAATTCTCTTTATTCATTTTCCTTTGGTGATTATCTAAAGCTAGAACCCTGCAGGTTATTTTGCTCAGAAATGTTTAAGCCAGACTGCCAAAAAACCTTTTCCTACAGGTTTTGAAAAAACATTTCTCAGATGTATAGGAATTCTTATTTGTCAAAAATCTGCATGAATCTAAAATTAAACACAACAACAGCAATTCATGTTGAAAAGAATTTATGAAGAAGGAAACCATGGCAACAGAATCATTTATTTTTAACTGCACCAACCCTTATCTCTACCCTCACCTCAAAACTAAGCATACTTAAGTCATTGCTTTTTCCATGCTTCCTTTATCCCATTGTAATTCTGCAAGAGTCAAAAATAGCAACAGGAATTGTCATATTTATATTACTAAGTACTGTGCAAGCCATCCTTCTCTTCATATTTACTCGCTCACATTATCCTGCAAATAGTCTTTGAGGAACTTCTGTAATTGTCAAGGGGAAGCTCAGGTAATGCATCCTACAGGGTCAAGTGCCACTGTTAACTTGGACAGGCTCTCCAGTGGGAGGATTAGGGTTCTGATTTAATTACTCAAGGATTTTACATCTTATCAGAAGTGAGCTGACCATACAGAGCACGAGCAAATGTAACTGCAGCATATTTCAACATAAGTTAAGCTTCCCTTGGCTCCTCTTTGTGCACAGAATCCAGAAAGCTCTGTTTTTGCTGTGCTACTGCCTTTTACATCACTGCCTGACCTTACATCACCAGGCCAGGAGAACTCACACAATGTATGTGCTTTTCTGAAGCAGAGGATTACAAACTTCTGGTAAAGACTGTTTTATTAAGATGTTCTAAAATGACCTAACAGAAATTTTTATATTATGGATAACACTAAAAAAAATAAGCATATTTCCCTAGAATTTCAAATACAACTCACTTTCAAGACCAATATATACCTGAAAATCTTATAGCCTGTTCTAATAAATACCAACTAATAGGTTATGGTATTTGAAATGTGTTTATCCCAATTCCTTTGTCTATTTTGATTTCTGTTAGCTCGGTTAGGGTGAAGAATGTTGGGTATACAAAATAAAGGTCCATTCCTCATTAGTTTAGATCAGCTCTTCATCCAAGAAGAGCCCTATGAGAAACAAAGACTTCAGTTTTGAAGATCAAGACTTGGGTAACAGAAAAAGGCACAAGAACATATTTAAAGCATGAAGGGCATTAACCCAATAAGTCAACTGAATTGCATGGAAAATTGATCTTATATTTTCTGAAATAAATGGAAAATATGATAGTTAAAAGGGCTCTAGCTTGCTTATCTGTTAGCCACAGTCAGTGTTAAGTAAGAGATTGCATGAAGGCTCAGTCTTATACCAGTCACATCAAGAGGAGAACAGAGGCATCAATTCCTTATTGCTTCATTCCAACTTCTCCCTCATACATAAGGAAGTTTCTGTGGCCAGTTTCCCAGAATTCCCCCCATTAGGTTGCTCTGCAGGTCAGTTTCCCTGACCTTGTTTCACTGAGGGTTTTCTGGGATATGAGCCAAAAGATTACCTGGTATATTTGCACAAAGGCTTTGGCAAATTCTCACATAGATACTTAAAAGAATGAATATTTAACAATGACATTAAGCGTCTGGATTGCTCTGAAGTAAAGAAAAACAAGAAAAACAGTGTTTTAGATGATTTCTTTGAAATGAGACAATGCCAAAGGCGTATCTTTTTCAGCTTCAGTATGGAGATACAAAATCTTTTCTCCCTTTGGAAGAATGATAAGGAGAAAAGCAGGAATATCTTGCAGTTCCTTTATTTCTACAGCTGCAGTTACTTTATTTCCTGCGATTGCTTCTTTGTTTCCAACACTTCCCAGTTTTGGTAGCAGCTCTGGGGACTTATTCAGCAAATATTTATTTTGCCCCTATGAAGTCTAAGTCACTGCCCATGATCAATGGTTAAGTGTAGAAGTTGGGCTACAGGAGCAAAAATATAAGGGGCTCCAGGTGTAAATATGGTTTTGACTAGCTGTCTCTTGCCATGCCTTGGAGACATGCAAAAAGAAAGGTGCTTATTTGACAAGATAAAAATAAGAGCACAAAAATAAAGAAAAAGGACAGAGATTTTCTTTTCCTACATTTTGTAGAATATGTAAATGACTGTCCTTGAAACAAACCAATTTGGGACACCATAATTCAATGAGCAGATAAGAAAAAGGAAAATATCAACCTTTCTGAGCTTATGGTCAGCTTTGTTATAGTCAAGCTTGATCAATTTGGGTGCCTTTGCATTGAAAGGCTCGCTAAGAAGTTGATAAGTCTAACAATTTTTATTCTTCGGATATGTCATTGGAAATGTATTAAACATATTAAGTAGGTAAGCAAGTGGGCAGGGGAAATTTGGAAATATCTGAAAGAATTGCTTACAGGCATCTGGGGTGTGCCTATTCTTGGGAAGAGACAGGTATTTAAATTCTTTTTCCCTGTTGGCAAACACTGTTAGGAAAAGAAGGCTGGGGACGGCTGGGTGGCTCAGTGGTTGAATGTCTGCCTTCTGCTCAGGGTGTGATCCTAGAGTTCCGGGATCAAGTCCCACATTGGGCTCCCTGTATGGAGCCTGATTCTCCCTTTGCCTGTGCCTCTGCCTCTCTCTCTGTGTCTCTCATGGATAAATAAAATAAAAATCTTAAAAAAAAAAAAAAAAGGAAAAGAAGGCTGACGTTAGCATAAGGAAAATTGAAGACTTATGCTCCAATATTTCATTTGTAGTCAACCTCTTCTCAAGCAGCTGTGTTCAAATGTCTGATATATAATAGGATAACAATAATAAACATGTGAGGTAATCAAGACAAAGAGAGAAGCAGAGAAGAAAACAATTGACATTAAGCCAGAAGAGGGATGGGAATGTAAAAGGTGTGAGTGTTATGAGGTGCTGCCCCCTTGCCAGGAGAGGAACCCTGATTTGTCCCAACACTTTCTGGCCACCATCCTAAATGGGAAACCAGTGGTTACATGATTTACACTGTCCATGAGCTAAATCTAGTGCAATAATTCAGAAAAAAAGCATAATTATTCCTGGTACTTAGACTTGAAGGAAATTTTCCTCCCTTGGGTCCTCATAAAAAAGCCAGTGAATCATCTGCTGAAGCTCCTGGAGTGTGTCCTCACTGGAGGTGGAGGCATTTCATGGAGAGCTGCCTCCACTCAGGCCCCTGGGGTCTGGCATCCACTCACTACTCAGTAAATTAAGTCACTTAACCTCTCAGTGACCAAGATGCTTCAAATAAAAACAAGGGCCTGAGTGACCTCTTGGGCTTCATCCAGCAGGGAAATTCTGTTCTTGGATTCTAGTCAGTATAGTAGGTCTTGAAAAAGCTCTGCTTGGTACATTTTTCATCCTAGAATAGTTTTGAAATAAGACTATACATATGTGTTTGTGTATATTCATTGAAACTTTTTACTCATTGATATACTGTACTAGACAAGGTCCAGGAAGGAAATAGAGTCAATACCAGTAATTTGAAGAGATTATTTATTTATTTATTTATTTATTTATTTATTTTAAAGATTTTATTTATTTATTCATGAGAGACACACAGAGAGAGGCAGGCAGAGACATAGGCAGAGGGAGAAGCAGGCTCCATGCAGGGAGCCCGATGTGGGACTCAATCGCAGGACCGTGGGATCACGCCCTGAGCCAAAGGCAGATGCTCAACCACTGAGCCACCCAGGTGTCCCTGAAGAGAGAATATTTAATATAAAGAATTATTAACTGGTAGCAGGTGAGTAGCCACTAAGAGGGGATAAAAGAAAATTCAAAGAATACCCTGGGGCTGAGAAACAGTACCCAGTGAAGGAATGCACTTGAAGTGGGGCATCCTCTGCAAGGCTGAGATTTAGACTTTACTGGAGAGAGAGTAGCTGGACCTACTGGTTGGCAGAGAGTTCACTATATTGTCCAGGCTAACTCTTGTCACAGCCAGGTGGCAGGGATTAGCATTCAGAAAACCTTCCATTGGTGTCTCAGCAAACTGGTAGAGGGTTTGTTCCCTGGTTCCCCTTCCCCATCACCTCTAGCAATTGAGCCTTAGACAGGAAGAGAGGAAGCAACCAAATCAGAGAAGTCTCTTCCTCTGGTACAATCTGTCCTCTGACACCAGCAACTGACAAAGCTTAACATGGTGCCAGCTGGCAAAGGAGAAATCCGTACTGATTCCAACTCCAGTATCACAAAGCAGGGTAATAAAACGTGAATTTGGAGACTAGAGGCAAAAAAAAAAAAAAAAAAAAAAAATTCGATCACCGGCATACCTACCTTTCCCTAAGTCATTAAGTTCTTAAATGTCTAATGTGCCTATACACATGTTCACCATGCATTTTATGCTACAGTACATAAAGTGATGCATATTACAGAGGTTTAAGTGTTGGGATAAGAAAGAATGGCAGTAGGATCTAGGGCATTAGTAATTTTTCCAGCAGTCCCATGGACAGTTGACAAGGGAAGTTTGTCAAAGAAGTATACTGTATTGCTGTAATAACTTTCTAATATTCATGGCATACATGTTTGTGATTTAGAGCATCACAGCAATACTCTCTATTATACTCTATTATTGGCCCTAAGCCAATAATAATCTGAAAAAGAAGACCATATTTTGAGTAAGTGCTAATTCATTTATTCAGTCAGTCAACAGATATTTGACAAATATCTATTATATGCTCGAGTTAGGGATATAGAGCAACATAAGAATTAAAAATCTCCAAAGTATTTGCAGCGGTAAGTGCTACAAAAGAAGAAGAAGAAATTGCATAAGTGCTATGAAAGTGAACTATAGGGAGACTTCACCTACTCAGGAAGACTGCACAGAATTTTCAGTAAGTGCAATTGAAGGTAGACTTACTTGCCTAAGGGAAGGGTTTGATGGAAAAAAAAAAAAAAACAAAGCAAAACAGCGCCAGGCATATCATGTGCAAAGACCCTATGATGGGAAAGAATATATATTCAAGGAACTGAAAGATCTGTGTGTCTGAAGCCTAGGGATCATGGAAAGGGATCACTGAGGGAGATGAATTCTCCAGCTAATATCCTTTAACTTCATCTGTACTGTTGGCTCTTCTGGGTCTCCAGACTATTGGCACATAACACAGATCTGGACTTACTAGGCTCCAAAATCATGCGAGCCAATTTCTTATAATAAATATCTTTTTACATATATCACATCCTGTTGGTTCTATTTCTCTGGAGAACTCTGACTAATACTAAGATTTTGGTAGGTAGGAAAACACCATGTGGACACTTCTTAATGATTTAATCACATTGTCAATGGTTCTCAAATGGGGGCAAATTGGCAGACATTTAGCAATGTCTATAGATATTTTTGGTTTCCATCCCTTGGGGAAGGTGATATTGGCACCTAGGGAGTAGAGACTAGGTTAAATCTTCTAAAATGAATAAACACAGTCCCCCAACAACAAAGAATTGCCCCATCCATATAGTCAATCCAATTGTAGCAATGTTGAAAAATCCTGCTCTGTCTGAATGGATAGCCACTGAAATCTTTTAAGCAGGACTGAGTAGGGTGTTGGAGTGGGGTGGTAGGAGGAAAGATCAGTGAGACTGATCTTTTGCATTTCAAAAATATATTGGTCTGGAGAAAGTCTGTAGTAGATACACATTGTGATCAAAGGAGTCTTAAGAAATACTGCTGTCATTGGTAGCCTTATAAAACCTTAAGTGAAATTTGTTTACAATCATTCATAGTTTTATTATTTTTTAAAATCATCACTATAAAAATTCTGGACCCCATTCCTCAGGAAGGAGAAAGTGAGTGACAGCATTATTCAAATGGCTTAATATAGGGGGAAACAATTAAAAGATGGATAATGTTCATCTTTTAGTTATCTTATTCAAATGACATGAGTTACAGGTTCCTGTGAAATTAAGGAATTGATTTATTTCCTATCAACTCAACTTGCAGACTTAAAAACATTTTCAGGTAAGCATGCAACAAATTCCCCTAAATTTCCATATGGTTAAGTGTTATTAAAGACTAGCTGTAGAGGAAGTCATAAATATTCCAGGGGGAAGGTAATGAAGATTAAATTCTGAGATTTCTAATTTGCAGCCATAGGACTCTTAGCTGAGATCTGAGAGGACAAGATTCTAATTGCTGTTAAGAAGTTTTTGGTATTGCAGTGATAGATGTGAAAAATAGGAAAAAGCACATTCAGAAAGCATAGTATGTCACAAGATATTCAGATAGCATAGCATATCAATGTATAGCTTGTAGCCTATCCAATTTACCCTACCTTTAACTCAGAAAGGATAGTATTTTAACATTTAGACACCTTTTTATTCAATACTTTCTGTCCAGAGATAATGAAAAGTATAGATTGCAGGTATACTTCTATAAACAGCTTTGTGCTAAGATTTTTAGGAGATATTTTGTTTTCAACTTTCATAAATTTTTTAAAACTTTTTTGTTTTTTATTATTATTTTTTATTTTAAGTAGGCTCCACATCTAATTTGGAGCTTGAACTCATGACCCTGAGATTATGAGTTGCATATTCTTACCAACTAAGCCAGCCAGGCACCCCTCAACTCTTTTAAATGAATTATGAATATTGAAAATCTCTGTAGCAAAAGTATTTACCAGACTTGTTTGAGTATTTGACAAATTCTTTTTATTTTTATTTGGCAAACTTTATTTTCCTTCCAAATTCTGATTGAACCCGGGTATATTGGCCCATCTAGACCTAACTTCATCAAAGTACTGGCTCTCACTATATTTTCAAATTATTAAACACTTCCTTTATTCCTTAGACAAAGAGAAACTGTCAGAAAAAAAAAAACATGGATTATGAATGAATGCTAAAAGCCAGTAAAAATAGCTAAAAATAGGACTGTCCCCCAAATATGAAAAAAATTCTAAATGCAAAAAGAAAAAATAAGAATCTTCATGTTGGCTAGGAAATAAATAACCATCAAAATATTAAGTGGGTAAATGCTAGAATTTTTTAAATTTTTATTTATTCATCAGGGACACATAGAGAGAGGCAGAGACATAGGCAGAGGGAGAAGCAGACTCCCAGGGAGGAGCCTGATGCGGGACTTGATCCCAGAAGCCAGGGATCAGGACCTGAGCCAAAGATAGACACTTAACCACTGAGTGGTTGCCCCAATCCTAGAATATTTTAATTCAAGAGATTCCATTTGTTTTCATCTGGGTGAAAAAGTATATATCACATTTTGCTGTGCTGAGCCCTCTTGATGCTTTTATTAATTTATACCTTTAAGCCTTCCCCACCGCCTATTATTTGCTTAAAACAAGGAAGCAACAAACAAACAAACAAGCTAGAATATTAGAAAGGAATACTTCTGAAAACTGAAATAATTTGATTGTTACCAATCAGGAGTGTGTATTAAATAGATTCTTAATAGATATGGCAAAAATGAAGTAATATTTAGGATTATACATATTAAATAATTGAATATTCAATCCAGAGGGCTTCTACATACATTTTTAAAACTGAACCACCAATATGGATGGAACTAGAGGGTATTATGATAAATGAAATAAGTCAAAAAGACAAATACCGTATGATTTCAGTCATATGTGGAATTTAGAAACAAAACAGATGAACATAGAGGAAAAGAAGGAAAAATAAAATAAGATAAAAACAGAGGGAGGCAAATCATAGAAGACTCTTAGCTATAGGAAATCAAACCAAGGGTTACTGGAAGGGAGGTTAGTGGGAGTTAGTGGGGTGAAAGGGAAACTCGGTGATGGGCATTGAAGAGGGCACTTGGTAGAATGAGCACCGGGTATTACATGCAACTGATGAATCACAAAATTCTACCTCTGAAACTAATAATACACTATATGTTAACTAAAGAAAATTTTAAAAAACACAAAAACTATAAACCACCTGGCTCCCTCATCTGTACTCGGATTGGCTCCAATACTACATTTTACTCCCAATGTATACAAATATTCATCTTTCACTCACACTCCTGATAAGAGGAATTGCATTTCTTTGTAGATGGAAGCAATCTAGATAGTGGCTAAAAGGAAGTGTTGATGAACAAGCAGCTGCAGGGGTGTTGTCTACAATATTTAATGACTGTCCTGCAAAGAATCAGAATCACAATTTATAAAAACACTGACCTTCCTACCTCTTGCCACATCACATTTTAAATCAAAGAAAACAAAGATTCTAAAAGAGGAAACATATGGCCAACTGTTCACACTGTAGTCCCTGAAATCAATCTATTCCACTAGAGGACACTTTAAATGGTAGAGCATTTGCCTTCATGCTTTGTGTTTTCATTTAGTTCTTTTGTTTTTGATATTTATCCTCTCTCTGCCAGATTGTTGGTTGATAAATTATTTTCAACATTTGTATGACTTTTGTTTATGTATTCCAGAGGGGGGAAGACCTTTTGTTATAGGTAGTAAAAATCAAGAAAAACAGATAGTCGGGGTCCTGATTTGCCAAATGTCAAAGGTCATGACAAGTGACTGGCTCCAGAGGCTTTGAGGTCAAAGGTGCAACTGGAATCCCATAACCTCCACTCTGAATTTTTGCATCACAAAGGAGACCAATGCTTTCCTAACTTCTGTGAAGGAATCTATACCCATGTTCATGGTTTTCCTTGCAAAGTTATTTCAAAATGATTCTGCCCATGATTATTTTCCCCCTTGAAACCAAGTGGCATGAAATAAGCTTTTATATAAATTGAATGTCTCCTTAGCTTTTTATTAGTATTCCATATTGGCAACCTAGAGGAGGAGAAACTAACAGAGATTAATATGTGTTTTTTAAAAGGAAAATAAACACATTTTTTAAAAGTTCAAAATCCAAACCAAAGAGGAATATTTATCTTTTTGTTATTTTCTTTTTCAATTCCATGTGCATTTATTAAATGTACCTAAAAATTTGTTTTCCTTGAAAGAATAACTAAAAGCAATAGTATTCTCTATGCTTTCTAGTGGGGATTTATCTTTAAAGCTGAATTTTTAATACAGGTCCAAAATCAGGTTTTGTAACAGGAACCGTTCTGGAAGTATTATAATATGTGTGTGTGTGTGTGTGTGTGTGTGTGTGTGTGTGTGTGTTTCTGATTTGAAACAAATATAAAACATCAATGATGCCAGGGTCACTGTTTAGGTCAGAATGTCTGGCAGATCTCACGATGTATTAGTAGCTGTGGCTATATCTATACCATGTGAACTGGAGGAAAAATGGAGAACCTTACTTTTCAACTCCACTGGTTTCTAACCTCTCATGAGCACTTAATTCCTCATAGAGAAGGAAATAGTCACGCTGTAGAATCCTGTGGCCCATGAAGGGTAATTGGATAACATCTTTTGAAAGATTTACAAGGCTGCCAAGGATTTTGCCAGCTTTAAACCTGATTGATTCAGTGTGAAAAGATCTGAACAATTCTGACCTAAAAGTTTAAAGACAGACCTTTCCTGTGAAAGTATAATTTAGAGCCTGTAATAAAATTGTATTGGAAAACACCACATTGAAGAACACAGCCATAAATTGCAAAACTTAGCATTATGTTAAAGGACTTTTTTTTTTCCTTCAAGTCCTCTGAAAGAAGCCTAATTGTTCACCAGATATTTTAATAATGAGGTGTTTTTTGTTTTTGCCCTTTTTTTTTCCTGGTCGTCTCTAAAGAAAGACAAAACTAGCCAACTACTTTGCCTCCCTACCCAAGAGGTCAAACATCTCAGTTATACCTACACGTGGTGTTTATATATCCTTTTTCTTATTAGGTAAAATAAAGAAAAGCAAAATTCTGTTTATCTTTAGCAAACAAAGAGTAGACTAAACAGACTTGTTCTATATTTTAATTTTTCAACATGCTGGTTCTCATCATATATTAATTTCCATTTTGATAAAATATATACACTCATAATTAGTGCAATATTTTGTGGGTAGGCTCAAATGCCTGTGATGACTCAGACAGATTAATGATTAAACATCTTCCAGCTAATTACTCCAGGTCATTAATTATTTATCTAAGTCCATAATTCTATCATCTGTTTTAGCCTCTCTCTTCTATTCCCCATCTTGGAGGAAAAGCAGGTTTGGGGAAATGAAAGCATAAAAATTTGAAGCAAACAAAATTAAGTAGAATATACACATCTTTTTTCCGTTTCTTTAAAATCAGGAAAAAATTGAGACTATGGTATTTAGACAAAAGCCTATTTATCTTTAAACAATACCTCCTTTGTGACATGTTCACTAACTTTGTGTTTCCTCCTCAAATTTCAGTTTGAAGGATTAGGAGAAAATGCTGTGTGCCCACTTACCTGTGATGTGGGAGATATGCCATTTGCCTTTTGATTCTTTGAATCATATGAACTAGTCTCAGATGTTTAAAAAGGAATCTCAATTTATGGGGATTTTTGTCATTATAGACATATTTTATTTACAAGTGACTAGAAATGACTGGTTTTTTTTTGTTTGTTTGTTTTGTTTTGTTTTGTTTTTACAAATTTGTGAGAACACTAACTTGTCAACAAATTGAAGGCCTACTTTTCTACATCCTTTCAAAAGACAAAAAAAAAAAAAAAAAAAGCAGAACGGTAGTACTAAGAAAGAAGTTTCAGTTAAGAAATGTGTAAAGGGGGGATCCCTGGGTGGCGCAGCGGTTTGGCGCCTGCCTTTGGCCCAGGGCGCGATCCTGGAGACCCGGGATCGAATCCCACATCAGGCTCCCGGTGCATGGAGCCTGCTTCTCCCTCCGCCTGTGTCTCTGCCTCTCTCTCTCTCTCTGTGACTATCATAAATAAATAAAAAATTTAAAAAAAAAAAAAAAGAAATGTGTAAAGGAGGAACCCTCTTCCTTGTAAACTAGTATAGAGAAAGGCATTCCGAAAGCAAGGAGGGGATAATGTACTGGGCTCTCGTATTTCTTTCCTGAAGAATTAGGTGGTAATTCTTACTAGTAATTCTAACTAGTAAGTTAGCTTAGGCTTTCACCTCTTCCAACTCTAACTAGAGTTAAGTGTCTAGGAGGTAATTCAACCACTATCTGAAAGTCCTCCTTGCCTTGTGAATTAGAACCGTTCTACCCTTATTGAAGCCATAAAGAGTTGAATAAATTCCACTGTATCAACTTCCAGCTAGCTGACTGCTAGCAATTTCTGGAGGACAACGTTATTACATTGGTCATCAACAGTACTCTAAACTGGCATGGTCTCTAGAAGTGCTTCCTCAGGGCGCTACAGTCAGTTAAGCTGAAAATTGTTAACTACTGGAAAAATACCCCAGGGAGAATGAAGAGGCATATTAGAAATTGGCAATAAATATATTTTCCGATAGTACACATCACATCAAATATCTTTATACAAGTCATACAATAAAGGTTTAGAGCAGATAACCTTTTCCAGAGGCCTGATTTTGAGTTCTGGTGCCACCTAGTGGAAAGGAGGAGGAAGAGAAGATGCAACAGAGATGACTGAGTCACTACACAGTAATAGATCAAGACTATCATTAATTTCCTTCAAATCGGTTAGAATATAAAAAATACCTATCATTTTCCTGATAAGATACTTTTCAAGTCTCCTCATCAGTTAAGATATTATCAAACACCTATTTTTCTGCAGCATTACTTGCAACTTTGTAGCATTAGTTGCAACTATTCTTCTTCACAGATTTTTCATAATAGGTTGGTCTACTTCCAAACAACCTTCCTCATCTTTGTTCATGATATCTTCTCAGCCAGAAAAGACTCTCATATTTGGAAATCTCACATTTGGAAAGACTTTATGGTTGGATTAGATGTCTTTAGTCTTTGTGCCTCCCGTAAAATTTCCTTCTAAGAATTTCCTCCAGCATCTTCTTGAACATCTTTAGAGGCAACGAATTCAACTATCTGAGATGGCTTGCTGTGTTTTCAACCACTTCTGGTAGAAAGTGTTTTCTTACACTGGACCCACAGCTTCACCAAAAGAGAAGAGTGAGTGGTAGATGGAGGTATGGCTTCAGTGCACAGACTCCAGGGCAAGTTGAGTTTGCATTTCAACTCTGTTAACTCTCTAGTTGTGTGACACAGGACATACGACAAGTTACCTAGGTCTCACCTATAAAATAAAGATGAGGGCAGCCCAGGTGGCTCAGCCGTTTAGTGCCGCCTTCAGCCCATGGCCTGATCCTAGAGACCTGGGATTGAGTCCTACGTCGGGCTCCCTGCATGGAGCCTGCTTCTCCCTCTGCCTGTGCCTATGCCTCTCTTTCTCTATGTCTCCCTCATGAATAAATAAATAAATCTTAAAAAAATAAATAAAATAAAGATGAGAATAATGCCTATTATCTTATCAGTGTTGTCAATCCCCTTGTAGGAATGAAAGTACTTAGAACAGCATATAATACAGTACATGCTTTTTAAGTGTTTATTATACTTTTAGGTTGGGGAAGCCATCAAGATATCAGCCACAGCTACAGTAATGGGGACAGATGAAAAGAGTATATTGAACAATATACTTTTGTATATTGTTCAAGATTTTATCTTAATGTGTATACTTAGAATATTCCACCTATAAGATACTCCACTAGTTCCATGGGGACATAAATTTGGGAGATGCTGCATGCTATAGACAGCTATCTAGTGTATATGGCTATACACAGATGTCCATAAATATATGTACAAAGATATGTGATAATTAGCATAATCAAGGATGTCAATTCCTGACATATTAACAACTTACCTTACTTTGTCTAACTTGGCATTTCCTTAAACCTATTTGACCCAAGAATCCTTTTTATAATAGAACATCTTAACATCTTAATACACATTCAACTCAAAACCTTTAAGGACAAAGCAAATAATGTAAACCAGGGAAGTAGGTCAGGTGAAATGCAATATGGAATAGTGTGAATCATGGAAAACCAAAGGACACATACCTCACATATGCATTTCAATTTGGCTTGTGAAAAACACTGTGTAGGCCAAAAAAACATATCTGCAAGCTGAATCTTGGCTATATTCAGCAAATCTGATTCCTGCAGAGTGAGAAAAGAGAACTAACTGTGTAATTTGGGGAAGAATGAATTTTAGGAGATAATAAGGAGAACTTAACAAAAGTGACTGTGAAGGAAAGGTAAAAAATATAAAAGCAGGAGAGGATGTAGCATCCTGGAAACAAAATGAGGCAAAACAGAGGGGTCTCTGGGACCAGAGAAAGGGTCTATCCATGTCCATTGCTGCTCTTATAAAATACTACAGTCTTTGTGGCTTAACACAAAACTATCTTAAATTCTGTGGGTCAAAAGTTTTATGTGGGTCTCACTGGGCTAAAATCAAGGTGTTGGCAGGGCTGTGCTACTTTTGGAGGCTCTAGGGAAGGATCAGCTACCTATCCTTTCCAGCTTCTAGAAGCTGCCTACAGCCCTTGGCTTTGGCACCCTCCTCCAACAAAGACAGGTTGTGTCCAGTCCTTTTCACATCACATCACATCACATCACATCACATCACATCACATCACATTACATCACATCACCTACCCTCCTGCCTCCCTCTTCCACTTTTTTTTTTAAGATTTAATTCACTCACGAGAGACACACAGAGAGAGGCAGACATAGGCAGAGGGAGAAGCAGGCCCCTTTCAGGGAGTCCAATGTGGGACTCGATCCCTGGACCCAGGATCACACCCTGAGTCAAAGGCAGATGCCCAACCATTGAGCCACCCAGGCATCCCCCCTCTTCCACTTTTAAAAAAGACTTGTGATTACATGGGACTCACCTAGATATCTCAGGATACTTTAAGGTCAGCCAATTAGCAACATTAATTCTGTCTGCAACCATAATTCCCCTCTGTCCTGTAACACCACAAATTCACAGGTTCTAGAAATTAGAACGTGGACATCTTGGGGGAGCCATTATTTTGTCTATGGCAGAGAATATGTAGGAAGAATCCTGAAGAGAGAGGCTACTGTGTCTCTGAGAGCAAGGACTGGAGCTTCTTTACATCCCTGCTCTGCTAAACTATCCATCCTCTTACTTTATAATAATGAGAGAGAAAGGTAAGAAAGGGAAAGGAAATTGAAACCCACTTGGCAAGAAATTATGCTCATAATTCAGTGTGTGGCTCTACGGTGTCTGTACAAATTAGAATACAGATGCTCCTTCAGGAAGAAAGGTTAGAAGAAGAGGCCTATGGAAAGGAAAAAAAAAAGAGTACTTTTCCAAGCAAATAAAATCCCAAAAGGCTACCCATTCCCCAGTGAGGGGAAGATGGTTTCAAAAAGAGCGCCTACTCTGGCTGATGCTGTGAAAGACTGTGTGGAGGGATCAGGGGAGAGTCCAGGCAGCCTCATCTGGGTTCCTCTGCTTGGGGCACAGCATCACAATGGTGGCTGCACAGTGACAGGGAAGGAACAGGGAAGCCCAGTAATCAGGGCTCTGCTGTGAAAGTTTCTCAGCTGCTGTCATGCTCAGACCCATGCTTCTTCCATGGCCTTTTCCAAACTTTGTAGGATTTTCTCAGAGCATTTTGCACGGAACTCTAGAATAGCCTATCACACGTGTTATCTTGATTTCCTTGATAAATACCTTTCTTCTTGATAGTGAGTTCCCTAAATACAAAGGACATTTAAAGCATTTTTTCGACCCCAGCAGAATGTCTATTTAAATCATTAGGTTTACCATGGGTAGGGGGGTACATGAGAGGATTTTACATGACATAAAGATAAATTTTAAAACATTGCTAGTTAAGGATTTGAGTATATGTATTTGTGTGTGTGTGTGTATATAAATAGCTTCTTGATATTCAAAGTGTACTTCCAAGCCTCACCGTGGGGCTCATGAAAAATGTAGAAATGAGCCCCATCCAGACTTACTGCACCAGAATCTTCATTTTAGTTCTATCCCTGGGTGACTTGTTTGTGTATCAAACGAGAAATACTGATGAAGAATGAAACCCATGATCTGACAGGTAATGCTGTGTAGAATGGGGCACATTTTTTAAAAGTGAGTCCATTTAAGGCAGCCTGGGTGGCTCAGTTGTTTAGCATCGCCTTCAGCCCAGGGCGTGATCCTGAAGACCCAGGATTGAGTCCCAACATTGGGCTCCCTGCATGGAGCCTGCTTCTCCCTCTGCCTGTGTCTTTGCCTCTCTCTCTCTCGTTCTCTCTCTCTGTGTCTCTCATGAATAAATAAATACATAAATAAATAAATAAATAAATAAATAAATAAAATGTTTTTAAAAAGTGAGTCTATTTAAGCTGCATTTAAAGGAAAAATAGTACATATGTATTGCCTAAATATGGCAAACAGTGAAAGAACTAAAAAAACAAACAAAAACTGAAATGTGGAAAATAGTGAACACAAAATGTGACTAAAAATGTGCATTCAATTAGTTGTGTATAACTTTCTGTGCCTTTGGGCACCATGTTGTTATACTCACCTAATAGGTTGCTACTATTTTTTTCCTCCACCTCTACCCTGAATCTTCTTTTCTTTTTCCTTTCTAAGTCAGTAACTTCAAAGCTTTGCCTTATTTGTTTCTTTTTTTTTTCTTAAGATTTTTATTTATCCATTCATGAGAGACACAGAGAGGCAGAGATATGGGCAGAGGGAGAAGGCTCCCTGCAAAGAGCCCAACAGAGTACTCGATCCCAGGACCCCGGGATCACAACCTGAGCCAAAGGCAGACGCTTAAGCACTGAGCCATCCAGATGTCCCACCTTATTCATTTCTTTACTCAGTCAACAGATACTTGTCTGGGAGCGCTTGTCTGTGCCATAGCCTAGGTATTGGTAAACAAGAAATTATATATATATATATATATATATATATATATATATATACACACACACACACAAACACACACACATACACACACACATATATACACATATATGCATAAGTATTAGATAGATATTAGATATATTAACCTCATAGATATTATATTATTCCACCATACCTATGATATCTGTAGGTAACTAAAGTAATTTCTTTATTACTGACAACTAACAAACCCAAGAACAAAGAACAAACCTCACTATCCTCAGGTTTGACTTAATCATGCAAAGCCATGAGCACATGCACATGTTGCAAAACTTCAGTTGTAAATGAAAGTATACTTAATCCTATGACAAAGTACTAGCTGTACATAAAGCAAAACCAGTTGAGTAATGGTAGCATGCAAACTCCACCCAGATTCCACAGGTCCTAGGAGTGGAATATGCCACATCTTCATCCTTTGATATGTCCTACCACTAGCAGACATGGGCCCTTTCAGGCAGTTAAAAGCCAGGGGTCATAAATAAGCAGTCAAAAAGCCCTTTGCTCTGAGTGACTACATGCTAGCTGCTACTTTGGGGCTGCTACTTGAGGCAATACAGTCTTACTCTTGGAATCCTAGGCATTAATTGTTCAACTATATCATTCTTTTTTTTTTTTAATTTTTATTTATTTATGATAGTCACAGAGAGAGAGAGAGGCAGAGACACAGGCGGAGGGAGAAGCAGGCTCCATGCACCAGGAGCCTGATGTGGGATTCGATCCCGGGTCTCCAGGATCGCGCCCTGGGCCAAAGGCAGGCGCCAAACCACTGCGCCACCCAGGGATCCCTAACTATATCATTCTTAATCTAACCCTCATGAAACCAGGAATTTCAAAGGTAAAATGCTTCGTGTACAGAGCTTATCATTCTTCTCAGACTTTCAAAATAGTCATACTTTAGGAAGGTTCTTCTCAAAATTCTTTTGTCCACTTATGAGTAAATCTTTTATGATGTAACATTAGGGATATTGTTACTCTGTGTTTTGCTGGTTTGATATTTCCAAAGGCCTAAATAAAGTGAGTCGTGAATGGTTTAGAGTGTGGTTTTAAGATAAAGAGACATGGGGCATTTGTACCAAGAATAATAATGTATTGCCTAAATATGGCAAACAGTGAAAGAGCTAAAAAACTTTTTACTTTTAAGAAAATCTTATTATTTAAAGATGTAGGGCAGTTAGCAATCAATACTTTATTCAGTAGAGAATTGATTCCATAATCCAATGAAGATCTAGTATGAATGACTGACCACTGAGGCAGTTTTATTATTGAAGATATTCAAATGCTCACTTCTCTGTGTTATTTTGATGTAAAGGCTACAATTTAATATTTATCAAATGTCTTAAGTGCTTTATTTGTATCTTCTCATTTAATCCTCACAACTTCCATTTTAGAGGAGAGAAAACAGGTACAGTTGATTTGAACCCAGGATAGCATGAGGATAAAGTTCAAATTCTTAATTCTTTCCTTGACATTAACTTAAACTTTTTTTTTTTTTTTTTTTTTTTTAGTTTATGGTGTCTGTGAAGCATGAGTCTATAATATAGGGGAAAAATTTGGCTGGCTTGAAGAAAAAGTAAATTGAAACAGAAAGCAATTAATTTCTCTTAATGTGAATGAAAAATGACCTAAATACTGTGGAGAAGTGATTTCAAATATGGAAGTTTATAGGGAAAATAACTTCTTTTCTAAATAAGCAATTTAGCATTAATCCTCCTATTTTTTAATCTTTATATTTACATTTTACATTTGTTCTTAAAACTTGCTATTTTCTACCCAACCATGGATATATTGTTACATATATGTACATTCTCTCTCTTTCTCAGGGTGTGTGTATACATTTTTATACCAATATATGCAGTTATTTATTCATAAAATGACTAAGAAACATTGCCTTGGCTCTCTTTACCCCTCTGTAAATCTCTCAGTTCTCCAGTGTTTGGAAAGGAAATATGATCAGTAGAATGAAACTGGACCTACAACCTTCAGACCTTTGCTCGTGACTTAACTGGCTGTTTGTGCTTCAGTATCTTCTATTTGTAACATGAGAACCATAGCAGAACCAACAGATAAGGTTACTAGGAAGATAAAAGGTAATAAGGAATGTCAGTAGTACCGTCCCTATGGAGGAGCTTTAGAGCTTGAGCCGTCAGGCCTGTTTCCTGAGGTTCTGGCAAAAGATACAGCCTTGTATAGGCTGTGCTGGTTAGATTTCAGCCTTCCCTGTTCCAGTCCATAAGCTAGGACTAAGCCCCATTCAGGCTAGTCTGCATGTTCTGTATCAGCCACTAAGTGATTTCTTGCAAAGACAGCTTTCCCTTCACTGTGTGGTGTCTTTGTGATGAGAAATAAAGAAACAAAGATTTAGTAAAGGGGTGCCTGGGTGGCTCAGCTAGTTAGGCTCAGATCATGATCCCCGGATCAAGTCCTGCAGGGTGGTGGTGGTGATGGAGTTCCCTGCTCAGTGGGGAGTCTGCTTCTTCCTCTGCCTTTCTCCCTCTCTCCCTCAGCCCCTCTCCCCCCACCCCCACCTCACTCTTGTGTACATGCTTTCTTTCTCTCTAATAAATAAATAAGATCCTAAAAAAAATTTAGTAAAATAAAGTTACTGAAACTCAGTAAAATAATATACATTGGAATTGATGGTATCATTGTATATTATTACATCCACTAGAAAAAATTTCAAATGTAAAATTTTTTCCCTATTGTTGTGGCTATTATGGATGTAATAAGTTTTACATGGCCATGGGACTTACATATGAATTGTTTAGATTTCTTTCTTTTGTATCTTTCAGAAAATTAACCATTTTTTGACATTATAATAGTATCTGAATAGAAACAGAAATAATAGAAATCTGAAAAGACGGACGCCTGGGTGGCTCAGTGGTTGAGCTTCTGCCTTTGGCTCAGGGCCTGACGTGGGATCCTGGGATCAAGTCCCTGCATCAGGCTCCCTGCAGGGAGCCTGCTCCTCCCTCTGCCTATGTCTCTGCCTCTCTCTGTCTCTCTCATGAATAAATAAATAAAATCTTTAAAAAAAAAGTCTGAAAAGAGATATTCAAATGTTTTAAATAATTATTCTGCAGACCTAACTTTTCTATATTTAACATGTATTGGTGTATTTATAATTTAAAACACCTTTTATTTAAAAATTCTTTGGTAAAATATTTTTGAAATAGCTATTTATATCTCTTTGGGATGATTTTAGCCATTGGGTAAAGTCAGCAATGAAAAGAAGGATTTGACACTTCAAAAAATAAAATAGTTTTGGCATGTGAAAAGTCACACCTCAAACTTTAGCCGTTAATATTAACAGGGATACTTATAGCTGAAAGGGTCGTTACATACTTATAAAGGAAGTTTCACTAAATATAGTCAGCATTAAGAGGAGCTGACAGGAAGAGTTGAAAATAAAACCTCAAGACAACTTTTTGATTTAAAAATCTTATATTTTCATGTGTTAATGTCATTTTGGAGGAAACTTCACACCTTATTGCAACATAATAAAGAAACGAGAAAAGTAAAAAAAATTGTTAGTTAGCCCAAAGTAGCGGACAGTCTTTATTTTTTTATTTATTTATTTATTTTTAAATAATATTTTCCCATACATTTTTTTTTTAATTTTTATTTATTTACGATAGTCACAGAGAGAGAGAGAGAGAGGCAGAGACACAGGCAGAGGGAGAAGCAGGCTCCATGCACTGGGAGCCCGATGTGGGATTCGATCCCGGGTCTCCAGGATCGCGCCCTGGGCCAAAGGCAGGCGCCAAACCGCTGCGCCACCCAGGGATCCCGCGGACAGTCTTTAAATAGGTAGATACATAGCCCATGAGAGTTTGAAGCTTTCATCTTATTCATCCTGTTGGCCTATTTAGGAGATTTGTCCAACACCAATTTGGTTAAAACACATTCTTTTCTTATAGTTTTAATTGAACTATATAAAAATTGTTTTGTCCTAATAAGTAAGCTGGATTTTCTTCACTATAACAGGGTTAATATCCTTATAAATATTATACCAGAATATTTTAATTTCTTACTGAAAACATGTCCCCCTTCAGGTCAGGAATATAGGGAAGAGATAGGTGGGAAGATAGTAGAGTAGGAGGACCCTAGGCTTACCTCCTCACAGGGATACAACTAGATAACACATCTGTGTAAATAACCCAGAAAATGACCCAAAAACTGGCAGAACAAACTCCACAGCTAAATGTAGAGAAGAGGCCACATAGAAGAGAGTAGAAGGGCAGAGACGCAGTGGGGAGTTAAACAGAGCCTCAGGACTGAGGGAGGCAGGGTCTGGCATATATGGAGAGGGGAGAGGAACAGACTATTACCCCTAGAAGCCCACATGGGAGGTAAAGCCCCATAATATTTGGCTTTGAAAACCAGAGGGGCCAAATTTTGTGAGTGTTTACAACCAGCAGGACTTAAAACTTGGAATTTTAGGGCAGCTCCGGTGGCCCAGTGGTTTAGCGCCATCTTCAGTCCGGGGTGTGATCCTGGAGACCCAGGATGGAGTCACATGTGAGGCTCCCTGCATGGAGCCTGCTTCTCCCTATGCCTGTGTCTTTGCCCCTCTCCCTCTCTGTGTGTCTGTCATGAATAAATAAATAAAATCTTAAAAAAAAAAAAACCCTGGAATTTTAAAAATCAGTGGGCTCAGCTCTAGGAGAGCTGGGAGAGCAAGAGGAAACCGAGTCGTCACCTTTAAAGAGAGCACAACAAGCAGCCTCTCTGATATAGCACAGAAGCAGCAGTTTGAAAAATGCCTGGGGCAGGGGCATATGGGAAAGAGTTATTTACTCATCTCAGAGCATGTCCTGAAGGGGCAGAGATTCTTGGGAGACTCCTTCAGGAGCAATGAAGCTGGTAGGCACCATTTCTTTCCCCAGCTCCTAACATAAACTCATGGCCACCTGCTCAAACCAGTACAACCAACACTCACTTCCTAACTTGCTAACAACCCTGCCTCACCTACCTGCACTTCAGAGTATCCATCCCCTCCAGTCAGGCCTGCTCCAATCCAGCAATGCAGGTCCTCTCTCCCAGAGGACTGACACAATATGCCCTGCTCTGCACACATTGTGGATCCTCTCCCTCTAATATGCTCTTGGCCAGTGCCCACCAAAGTTGCCACAAGCCTGGCAATGTGCAAGTGGCCCCAAGAGGGACTAGCACCACCCCAAAGAGACTTCCGACCCCGGGAAAGGAAAAGATAACCACACACATCAGTGAGACTGTAGCCCAAGGGGTGGGCTGGAGGCAGACATCTGGTCTGACTGCAGGCCCAATCCACCAAAGAAAGCTTAGGGGACAACACAGGGAGAGTGCCCTGCAGTTTGGTGCTACTATTTCTCACAAATGCCTGATCTGACTCAACTCAAGTCCAAGGTGACTCCAGATGGGCCCACTAACACCACAGGGACCAAACATTGTCCACGACAGGCAAAGAAAGCTATGTGATTGTACTGAAGGGAAAAGTGACTCACCTACAACAGCAGGGCACACTCAACACCCATAGGAGAAGATCCTGATGTGCCAGGCTCTACTGCATCGGGCTATTGCACTGCAAGGAACTATAGAACCTGTTTAATAAAGCCACTTCTTTCAAGAGCAGGACATGTAGCTGACTTTCCTAAAACACAGAAACAGACTCAAAGAGACAAAATGAGGAAACATCCCAAATAAAACAATAGGACAAATCACAGCAAGAGACCTAAGCAAAATGAAGATAAGTAATATGCCTGATAGAGAATTTAAATCAATAATCATAAAGATACTCACTGGACTTGAGAAGGGGTGAGGACATCAGTGAGATCCTTAACAAAGAGATAAAAAGAAATCGAAGATGAACAAAATAATAAATGAAATTAAAAATGAACTAGATGGAATAAATAGCAGACTAGAGGAAGAAGAACAAATCAGTTACCTGGAGGACAGAGTAATGGAAAATAATCAAGCTGAACAGGTGAGAGAAAAAAATTATGCAAAAGGAGAATAGACTTAGGCAACTCCATGACCCCACCAAACATAATAACATTCACATTACAGACAGCTTAGAAAGAGAAGAGAGAGAAAAGAGAGCAGAAAATTTATGTGAAGAAATAATAGCTGAAAATTTCTGGAATCTGGGGAAGGAAATAGAAATCCAGATGCAGGAGACACAGAGACCCCCCCACCCCCCAACAATCCAAGGAGGTCCACTCCAAGATACAGAAATTAAAATGTCAAATAGTAGTGACAGAGAATTTTAAAGGCAGCAAGACAAAAGAAAGCAGATATATACAAGGGAAACCCTATAATGCTATTGGCATATTTATTCAAACCAAACTTTCCAGGCCAGACAGGAGTGGCCTGACATATTCAAAGTGCTAAAAGGAGAACAACAACAACAACAACAACAACAACAACAAAAAACTGCGGCCAAGAATACTCTGTCCAGCAAGGCTCGCATTAAGAAAAAAGAGATAAAGAGTTTCCCAGACAAATAAAAGTTAAAGGAATTCATGACCAGTAAGCCAGACCTGTAAAAAATGTTAGAAAGGATTCTTTTAGTAGAAAGGAAAGACCATAAGTAAGAGTAAGGAAAGTAGGGATCACAAAGGCAGTAAAAATAAGTATATATGTAAGAATCAGTCAAGGGACTCAGAAAACAAAAGGATGTAAATTATGACATCATGTACCTAAAACATGGGGGAGAGAGGTGTAAGGAATGTGTTCTAACTTAATGACCATCAACTTAATATAGACTGCTATATGCAGAACATGTTATATATAAACCTAATGGTAATCACAAGTCAAAAACCAGTAATAGATATACAAAAAATAAAGAGAAAAGAATTATCACTTAAGAAAGACAACTAATCAGAGAGAAGAACAAAGGAAGAAAAGAATAGAGAACTACAAAAACAATAAAACAAGTAACAAAATGGCAATACATGCATATGTATCAATAATTACTTTGAATGTAAATGGATTAAATGCTTCAATCAAAAGACACAGGGTGATAGAATGGATAAAAGAACAAGACCCATCTATAAACTGCCTACTCATTTCAGACCTAAAGACACATGCAGATTAAATTTGAAGGGATGGAGAAGTATTTATCATACAAATGGATGTGAAAAGAAAGCTGGGGTAGCAATACTTAACATCAGACAAAATAGACTTTAAAACAAAGACCATTAGAAGAGACCAAGGACACAATATAATCATACAGGGAATAATCCAACAAGAAGATATAACAACTGTGAATATTTATGCATGCTACATGGGAGCACCCAAATACACAAAACAGTTAATAACAAGCATGAAGGAAGTAATCAATAGTAATACAATAATAGTAGGTGAATTTAACAGCCGACTTACATCAGTAGACAGGTAATCCAAACAGAAAATCAACATGGAAGTAATAGCTTTAAATGACTCATTGATCCAGATGTATTTCACAGATATATTCAGAACATTCCATCCTAAAACAGCAGAATGCACATTCTTTTCAAGTGTACATGGAACATTCTCCAGAATAGATCACACATAAGGCTACAAAACAAGCCTCAAAAAATTAAAAAAGATTGAAATCATAACATACATCTTTTCTGCCCACAACACTATGAAACTAGAAATTAACCACAAGAAAAAAATCTGGAAAGAGCACAGATACATGGGAGTTAAATGACATGCTACTAAAAAATGAATCAGTCAACCAAGAAATCAAAGAGGAAGTCAAAAAACACATGGAGACAAATGAAAATGAAAATACAATTTCATTTGTACAAAATACAATACAATTTTTTTTTTTAAGCTATGGGGTGGTAATACCCAGGAAGGAATAGGGTGTACTTCTCCTTTATTTTAACTTTATTGATTTCAGGATGTTGGTATGGGGGAGGGGGGGCGAGGTTCAAAATCTTTGGGATGCAGCAAAACTGTTCTAAGAGAAAGTTTATAGCTAAATACAGGTCTACCTCAAGAAGTAAGAAGAATCTCAAATAAACAACCTAACCTTACATCTAAAGGAGCTAAAGAGAAGAACAAACAAAACTCACAACCAGTTGATGAAAGAAAATGATAAAGTAGAGCAGAAATGAATGAAATAAAAACTAAACACAATAAATAAAACACATTAATGAAACTAGGAGATATTTCTATGAAAAAAATCAACAAATTGATAAAACTTTAGTCAGACTCATCCAGAAAAGAGATAGAGGACTCAAATAAGTGAAATCAGAAATGAAAGAGGGAGAAATAACAACTGATACCACAGCAATAGAAAGGATTACAAGAGAATATTATGAAAAATTATATGTCAATAAATTGGGCAACCTAGAAGAAATGGACTAATTCCTAGAAACATATAACCTCCCAAAACTGAATCAGAAATAGAAAATTTGAGTAGATAGATTATTATCAATGACACTGAATTAGTCATCAAAAAAATTTCCAATAAATAGAACTCCATGGCCAAACAGCTTCACAGATGAATTCTACCAAACATTTAAAGAGGAGTTAATACCTATTCTTTTCAAAATATTCCAAAAAAATAGAAGAGGAAGGAAAACTTTCAAATTCATTCTATGAGGCTAGCATTACCCTGATACCAAAACCAGATAAAGACACTACAGAGAGAGAGAGAGAGAGGAGAGAGAGACAGAGAACTACAACCAAGTATCCCTGATGAACATAGATGCAAAAATCATCAACAAAATACTAGCAAACCAAATCCAGCAGTACATGAAAAAAAAATCATTCATCATGATCAAGTAGGACTTATTCTGGGGATTAAGGGTGGTTCAATATTCAAAAATCAATCAACATGATATATCACATCAATAAGACAAAGGATAAAAACTGTAAGATCATTTCAACAGATGAAGAAAAAGCATTTGACAAACATGCATTCATGATAAAAAAAAAAAACCCTCAACAAAGTAGGTTTAGAGGGAACAGACCTCAATATAACAAAGGTTATATATGAAAAGCTGACTGATAACATCATCCCAAATGGGGAAAAACAGAAATTTTCTGCTACAGTCAGGTACAAGACAGGGATATCCACTTTTATACTTTTATTAAACATAGAACTGGAAGTCCTAGCCACAGCAATCAGACAACAAACAGAAACAAAAGGCACCCAAATCAGCAAGAAAGAAGAAAAACTTTCATCATTTATTTATTTTTATTTTTATTTTTTTTACTTTCATCATTTATAAATGACATGATACTCTATATAGAAAATCTGAAAGACTCCTCCAAAAGAACTGCTAGAACTGAAAAACAAATTCAGTAAAGTCACAGGATACAAAATCAAGGTACAAAAATCTGTTGCCAATAACAAGGCAGCAGAAAGAGAAATTTAAAAATCAATCCTATTTACAATTACAACAAAATAATAACATATCTAGAAATAAGCTTAAGAAGGTGAAAGACCTATATTCTGAAAACTATAAAATATTTTTAACCCTTTATTTTTTTATTTTTTTAATAATAAATTTATTTTTTTTATTGGTGTTCAATTTACCAACATACAGAATAACACCCAGTGCTCATCCCGTCAAGTGCCCCCCTTAGTGCCCGTCACCCATTCACTCCCACCCCCCGCCCTCCTCCCCTTCCATCACCTCTAATTCATTTCCCAGAGTTAGGAGTCTTTATGTTCTGTCTCCCTTTCTGATATTTCCCACACATTTCTTCTCCCTTCCCTTATATTCCCTTTCACTAGTATTTATATTCCCCAAATGAATGAGAACATACACTGTTTGTCCTTCTCCGATTGACTTACTTCACTCAGCATAATACCCTCCAGTTCCATCCACGTTGAAGCAAAGGGTGGGTATTTGTTGTTTCGAATGGCTGAGTAATATTCCATTGTATACATAAACCACATCTTCTTTATCCATTCATCTTTCGATGGACACCGAGGCTCCTTCCACATTCTGGCTATTGTGGACATTGCTGCTATAAACATCGGGGTGCAGGTGTCCCAGCATTTCATTGCATCTGAATCTTTGGGGTAAATCCCCAACAGTGCAATTGCTGGGTCATAGGGCAGGTCTATTTTTAACTCTTTGAGGAACCTCCACACAGTTTTCCAGAGTGGCTGCATGAGAATGGGGAAAATTAACAAGGCAGGAAACCACAAATGTTGGAGAGGATGCGGAGAAAAGGGAACCCTCTTACACTGTTGGTGGGAATGTGAAAACTATAAAATATTGATGAAAGAAACTAAAGATAACACAAAGAATGAGAAGATATTCCATGCTCATGGATTAGAACAAATATTGTTAAAATGTCCACACTACCCAAAGCAATCTATAGATTTAATGCAATCTCTATTAAAATACCAATAGTATTTTTCATAGAACTAGAACAAACAATTCTAAAATTTGTATGAAACCACAAGGGACCCCAGATAGCCAAAGCCATCTTAAAAATGAAAAACAAACCTGGAAGAAGTACAATTCGAGATTTCAAGTTAGGCTACATGGCTGTAGTAATCAAAACAGTATGGTATTGGCAAAAGATGAAACACATAGATCATTAATATATAATATAGAGCCTAGAAACAAACCCAGGATTATATGGTAAATTAGTCTTCAACAAAAAGGGCAAGGATATGCAATGGGAAAAAGACAGTCTCTTCAACAAATGGTGTTGGGAAAACTGGATAGCTACATGCAAAAGAATGAAACTGGACTACTTTCTAACACTATACACAAAAATAAACTCAAAATGAATAAAGGATCTATATGTGAGGCCGGAAACCATAAAACCCTTAAAGAGAGCATGGGCAGTAAATTCTCTAACATTGGCCATAACAATATTCGATATTGTCTCCTAGGCAAGGGAAACAAAAGCAAAAATAAACTGTTGGGACTACATCAAAATAAAAAGCTTCTACATAGCAAAGGAAACTACTGACAAAACTAAGATATCCTACTCAATGGGAGCTATTTGTAAATGATATATCTGCATTCAAAATCTATAAAGAACTTATCAAACTTAACAGGAAAAGACCCTCCAAATAATCCAATTAAAAATGGGCAGAAGACATGAATAGACATTTTCCAAAGAAGACATATAGATGGCCAACACACTGTGAAAAGATGTTCAACATCACTCATCATCAGAGAAATGCAAATCAAAACCATGATGAGATACCACCTCACACCCTGTCAGAATGGCTAAGATAAAAAAAAAAAAAACAAGAAATAACAAGTGTTGGTGAAGATGTAGAGAAAAAGGAACCCTCAGGAACTGTTGGTGGGAATGCAAACTGGTGCAGTAACTGTGAAAAACAATATGGAGTTCCTCAAAATTAAAAAATAGAACTGCCATATGATACAGTAATCTCACTACTTTGTATTTACCCCCCAAACCATGAAAACAGCATTTTGTTGTTTCTTTTTTTTTTTTAAGATTTTATTTATTCATGAGAGACACAGAAAGAGAAAGGCAGAGGCATAGGCAGAAGAAGAAGCAGGCTCTATACAGGGAGCCCAATGTGCGACACGATCCCGGCACTCTAGGATCATGCCCTGAGCTGAAGGCAGATGCGCTTAACCGCTAAGCCATCCAAGTGTCCCCAATTTTTCCATATTCTTGATAATACTTGTTTTGTGTTTTCTCCATAATACCCAAATGGTGTGAGGTGGTATCTTACTGTGGTATTGACTTGTCTGACCCTAATAACTAATGATGTTAAGTGTTATTTCATTTGTTTATTGTCCATTTGTATACTTTCAGCAAAATGTCTATTCAAGTCGTATGCCTGCCTTTGAATTGGGTGGTTTTTGTTGTTGAATCTTAGGAGTTCCTTAAATGTTCTAGATATTAATCCCTTATTAGATACGTGATATGCAAATGTTTTCCCCCATTATGTGGGTTGCCTTTTTACTGTTGCCATGTCCTTTTTTTTTTATAAATTTATTTTTTATTGGTGTTCAATTTGCCAACATACAAAATAACACTCAGTGCTCATCCCATTCAAGTGCCCCGCTCAGTGCCCATCACCCAGTCACCCCTCAGTGCCCTCAGTGCCTATCACCCAGTCACCCCACCCCCCCACCTCCTCTTCCCCGACCCCTAATTCCCAGAGTTAGGAGTCTCTCATGTTCTGTCTCCCTTTCTGATATTTCCCACTCATTTTTCTCCTTTCCCCTTTATTCCCTGTCACTATTTTTTATATTCCCCAAATGAATGAGACCATATAATGTTTGTCCTTCTCTGACTGACTTACTTCACTCAGCATAATACCCTCCAGTTCCATCCACATCGAAGCAAATGGTGGGTATTTGTCATTTCTAATGGCTGAGTAATATTCCATTGTATACATAAACCACATCTTCTTTATCCACTCATCTTTCGGTGGACACCGAGGCTCCTTCCACAGTTTAGCTATTGTGGACATTGCGGCTATAAACATCGGGGTGCAGGTGTCCCAGCATTTCATTGCATCTGTATCTTTGGGGTAAATCCCTAGCAGTGCAATTGCTGGGTCAGGGAAGATCTATTTTTGACTCTTTGAGGAATCTGCACACAGTTTTCCAGAGTGGCTGCACCAGTTCACATTCCCACCAACAATGCAGGAGGGTTCCCCTTTCTCCACACCCTCTCCAACATTTGTGGTTTCCTGCCTTGTTAATTTTCCCCATTCTCACTGGTGTGAGGTGGTATCTCATGGTGGTTTTGATTTGTACTTCCCTGATGGCAAGTGATGCAGAGCATTTTCTCATGTGCATGTTGGCCATGTCTATGTCTTCCTCTGTGAGATTTCTCTTCATGTCTTTTGCCCATTTCATGATTGGATTGTTTGTTTCTTTGCTGTTGAGTTTAATAAGTTCTTTATAGATCTTGGATACTAGCCCTTTATCTGATACATCATTTGCAAATATCTTCTCCCATTCTGTAGGTTGTCTTTGAGTTTTGTTGACTGTTTCTTTTGCTGTGCAAAAGCTTCTTATCTTGATGAAGTCCCAATAGTTCATTTTTGCTTTTGTTTCTTTTGCCTTCGTGGATGTATCTTGCAAGAAGTTACTGTGGCCGAGTTCAAAAAGGGTGTTGCCTGTGTTCTCCTCTAGGATTTTGATGGAATCTTGTCTCACATTTAGATCTTTCATCCATTTTGAGTTTATCTTTGTGTATGGTGCAAGAGAGTGGTCTAGTTTCATTCTTCTGCATGTGGATGTCCAATTTTCCCAGCACCATTTATTGAAGAGACTGTCTTTTTTCCAGTGGATAATCTTTCCTGCTTTGTCGAATATTAGTTGACCATAAAGTTGAGGGTCCGCTTCTGGATTCTCTATTCTGTTCCATTGATCTATGTGTCTGTTTTTGTGCCAGTACCACACTGTCTTGATGACCACAGCTTTGTAGTACAACCTGAAATCTGGCATTGTGATGCCCCCAGATATGGTTTTCTTTTTTAAAATTCCCTTGGCTATTCGGGGTCTTTTCTGATTCCACACAAATCTTAAAATAATTTGTTCCAACTCTCTGAAGAAAGTCCATGGTATTTTGATAGGGATTGCATTAAACGTGTACATTGCCCTGGGTAACATTGACATTTTCACAATATTAATTCTTCCAATCCATGAGCATGGAATATTTTTTCCATCTCTTTGTGTCTTCCTCAATTTCTTTCAGAAGTGTTCTTTAGTTTTTAGGGTATAGATCCTTTACCTCTTTGGTTAGGTTTATTCCTAGGTATCTTATGCTTTTGGGTGCAATTGTAAATGGGATTGACTCCTTAATTTCTCTTTCTTCAGCCTCATTGTTAGGAAAACACCACTTTCAAAGGCTATAGGTACTGCTATGTTTATTGCAGCATTATTTACAATAGCCAAATTATGGAGGCAGATGATCTCCATCAATTGACGAATGGATAAAAAAGAAGTGGTACACACACACACACACACACACACATATATACATATCTATATATAATGGAATATTATTCAGCCATAGAAAAGAGTGAAATCTTCCCATTTTTAACAACATGGATGGATCTAAAGAGTATAATACTAAGTGAAATAAGTCAGAGAAAGACAAACCATATGATTTCTTTCTTATGTGTAATTTGAGAAACAAAACAAATGAACAAAGGGAAAAAAGAGAGAGACGAATCAAGAAATAGCATCAACTATGAGAACAAACTGATGGTATCAGAGGGGAGGTGGGTGGGGGGATGGGTGAAATGGTGATGGGGATTAAAGAGTACACTTATCATTATGAGCACCAAACAATGTATAGAATCATTAAAACACTATATTGTACACCGGAAACTAATTTAACACTAAGTTAAATATTCCTTGAATTTAAAAAAAAGCATAGAGGAAGCAAGAATTTTGGTCCCCTTATTAAAATGATAGCCTTAAAAACCAAATGATTTTCATAGGAGCATTTTATTAATTTATTTGTATGTTCTATAAGCATAAGAGGAAATAAACTTGGAGGTTCCAACCCTTAGGCTTTTTCCACAGAGAAGAAAACCTTTCCGGTATAAAGACATATGAAACTCTTCTATATTCACTTGCTTTAAAACTCATAGAATTCAAATAACTATGTTTTCAATGTGCTATAGAACAGCCATATTTTCATAATTGCATTTGAATCATTCAAAGAAAGCTAAATCTCTTTCAATATAATTTGAGTGACTACATTCTTTCCTCAGGTTTGTGCTCTGAAGTATCTGGGATTCAATCCTAGTGCAACTGCATTCTAGATATGAGACACTGGGCAAGTCACTTAATTTCTTCAGTTGATGGGAAGTTAAAATGATGTTATATATTTAAGTCCTACAGCATTACATCTTATAGAAAGCATTTGTTAAATGTAACACGAGTTATAGAACCACAGTAGTGAGTTAGGTGGCCAAAATATCACATTAACTAAAAATATTCCCATGCTCTGGTATTCTGGACATATCACCATTCTTTGAAATGTCCACAGTCTAATTTGTGTGAACTAAGAACACCAATAATCTAAATGATGGCAATAACAGAACATGTTAGGCTATCAATTATTTGACTTTTATATACTCATTTGAAATATGTTTAAAGAACCTTTGCTCTATGCCAGGCAATAGTCTGGGCATTGGACTAACAATGGTAAACAGTCCTTGCTTGTATGGAGCTTACAGTCTAGAAGGCAGAAACACTCCGGATCTACTCCGGATTGGGAAGTCCAGGATGAGGCACTGACATCCAAGCTGACAACTAAAGGATGAGAAGAAGTCAGCAAGGCAAAGGTCTTAGTGTCCCCAGCTGTATTCCCAAGGAAGCAGCAAATGCAAAGATTGTAAAGGCAGAAGAAACTTGCTTATTTGCAGAACAGAAAGAAAGCTGATAGGGGTAAATAAAGTACAGTGAGTGAAGGGAGAGTGGGAGGAGGAGAGGTCTAGGTCATGTAAAGTTTTGGTCATGATAAGACTTTTGTTTTTTAAACAGGTGAGACACCTGACTTGCAATTTAAAGACTACCATAGCTGCTGTGTGAGCAATGGCTGTTGGGAGATGAAAGCTCAAACAGGACATGAAATAAGAAGTCATTTTAATTCAGAAGACATGATGTGAAAAAAGAAAAAAAAGACATGATGTGCCTAGGGTTGAGGTGATCACTGTGAAGATGGAAAGATTGGATGTTCTATAACATATATGCTCCAAAAGGGTATATTTAGAAGTAGAGTTGGTAAGACTTCTTGATATTATGAGAGATGAGAAAGTAACCAAGGACAACTGCAAGGCTTGAGAAATTGGGTAGTCTGTGATACAATTTACTGAGATGAGGAAATTTAAGGAGGAAGATTATGCAATGAGGCCAGTTTTCAGAGCCACATGGCCAACCTCAAGAGTGGATGTGTTCCATTTCTCCAAATATGATGTGATTACTTGGAAACAGAAAACTTGCCACTTCCCTCATCCTTCTAAAATACCTTTCACTTTCTACCTTTTACCTAAAACTATACAAAAACTGGAATATTTAGAAGCACCTGGGTGGCTCAGTCAATTAAATGTCTGCATTCAGCTCAGATCATGATCCCAGGGTCCTGGGATGGAGCCCCACATTGGGCTCCCTGCTCAGCAGAGTCTGCTTCTCCCTCTGCCCCTTCCTCACCTTGTGCACTCTCTCTTGGTATACCCAAGATCACTGCATAGGTAGATTTAGTGTTTAGTTCATAGGATGGCTATCTTGTAGCTGTGCTTTCACATGATGGAAGAGGCAAGGGGGCTTTGGGGTGTGTTTGAATAAAGGTACCAGTTCTATTCATGAGGGCTCCACCCTCATGACCTCATAGTCTCCCAAAGGTCACACCCCAAAATGTCACTATCACAATGGGGATTAGCTTCTTTTCAACATATGAATTTTGAGGATATGCAAACATTTAGTATATATAGCGGTCTTGATTGCTACCTGAAGTCCTCCATTGCCAGCATCAGTAAAGATCAAGAAAGCACGAGCATCAAAACTTACAGAATGTCAGAAGCTTGGAAGAAGACCCCAAAGACAATATTGAGGCATATTTTAGGAGCATCACCAGTGCTCTCAATAGCATTAGAGGGCAATATTTTGTGGGAAAACAGAAGGATCAAAGACTTCATTGGAAGTTATCCCAAGAAGTAAGATCTTGTGAAGATCTGAAATTCCTTTACCAATTTATTTTTATTTTCCATTCATAAAAAGTCTATTTTTTTCAACAAATTTGGTGCATCTTGTATAATGCTATAGACTTAATGAAATACCATTTGCCTTTGCAGACAGAGCCAATAAGGACTTAGGGGTAAAGAGAGTAGAGTGACTGTGTAAAAGTGAAGATTCCAACCCCAGATTCTTATTCTTCAATTTGACTATTTTTCTGAGTCCAGGTTTGTCTCTTACTTTCCCTCTAGTCTGTTTCTAGTACTTTGATACTAATGCTTAAAAATGGAGTATCCATGTCATTAATTTACAGCATTTCCAACACATAAACCTCCAAGTACAGGTCAAAGACTGGACTTTGGCCACAATCAACTTAAGTAGATGTCTTCCAAGGATAGCATATGCATAGAAATGTTAGGCTTTATTTCTTTTAACTTCTTGCCTGATGCAAAATAAACTTTGAATTTATATTCTTTGAGTCTTATCCAGCCTACAAGGTTTTTTGTTATCACTCTGTGTTAAAAGAAGAACATGAGACCATTTGTAAAGGTTTTTGATGTGCAAAATTGTATACCTATAAGTTATGACAATTGTACTTTGCAAAAGGAATTTTTTCAAATTTTCATCTTTTAGCCACAGAACATTAAGTAGCACAATCCATTTTATATTTAATTTTATTTGAATGTTACATAATTAGGACATTAGTTTCAAATTTTAAGATATTATTTATTTATTCATGAGAGACACAAAGGGAGAGGCAGAAATATAGGCAGAGGGAGAAGCAAGGTCCCTGTGGGGAGTCTGACGTGGGACTTGATCCCAGGACTCCGGGATTACTCCCTGAACCAAAGGCAGATGCTCAACTACTGAGACACCCAGGTGCCCCAGTTTTCAAATTCTTTTAATTTTACTTATATAATCTTAATAAAACTGTACTCCATTAATGTCAGTTCAAATGTACTAGCATGATTGAAAGAAATATTTTAATTCAAAAAAGTATTAAAAAGTAAATATCTTTGTTGATGTTTTCTGTCAATATTTGTTGATATGGCTATAAGGCATATTTTGTAAGTAAACCATCTATAGTCTGTTAAAGAATGAGCTAAAGGCCAGATTGCTTGGGTATTAATTACAACTCTGCCACTTTTTAGTTGATTAACCTTAAGCAAGCTACTTATTTTCAAATTTCCAGAGTTTTCTTATTTATAAAGTAGAGGCTGCTAAAGTTGTATAACTATCTTATACAGTTGTTGTGAGGATCAACTTGAAATCATACATATAAGCCACTTAGTACTTGTTACAGAATTAATAATAATCAATAAATGTTTATTATTGCTGTTAACTTTTAAGATCTCTTTTAAATATCTCTCTCCCTAAAGTCATAATGGTAGCTATTTCTCACATTTCTTTCCCTGATATCTCTCAAAACTCTAGCTTACTACATTACCACACTTTCTTCCAGATTGCTTGCTTTCTTATTTTTTTCCCCAATGTAACTCTATTCTTTCTTATAAACTAATTTAGATTTTTGTAGGCACAATTCTCCACCCATTATCTCAGCCCAGTAAAAGTCTAGAGTCCAGTAAAAGTCTTGAGCAGGTAATAAACTATCTTTCTAAGAAACACTTGTGATTGGTACAGGAGTACTGAGGTTGGGAGAGGGAAACTGTTATTTCCTATATTTAATTTTGTGCCCATTTCAGTACATCCCTGTGGGAATTTTCTCCATTCTGTTTATAAAAAAATCACATATATGTGTGTATATATTACCATGAAGTCATTTAGCCTCTCATCCAACAACTGAAAATATATTTTGACAGTTATTTTTAACAATTAATGGAATGTAATTTAATGGGTCAAGTCTGGACTGGAAGGCAGGGCTTTTTTTAATAGATTTCTTGTTGAGCCTGCCAAAGTACTTTTCTTTCTTCCAGAGTGTAGTAGGATAATACATTTAGAAATGACCTACAGGTACATTTTGAAGGTTCATGGTCCAAGAATTATTTTCAATATTTTTAAGAAGATGACAAAAATATATTTTTAGTATACATTTTAGTAATATATTATGCTTTATATTCAGTGGTATGCTGGTAAATGTTTAACAGCTGTGCCTGTCACCCCTCCCCTCCCCAACCCAAAAAAGCAACCACTGACTTCTTTTGTTTCATTTGCATTTCCATGGTGTAGATACTTTCACTATGGGTGACTTCAAGGTATACCAAGGTGAGATCACTGAGAATTGGGAAGAGATATTCAGTAGGACACTGTTAGAGGGTATTCCACAATAAATAAGTAACAAATGTAAATGATCTTGAGAGCACAGATATTAATAAAATGCATTAAAGGTATTAGAAAGTAATGAGTTTGGAGTATTTAGTAATCCCTTTGCTTTTAATGTAATTTATTTAAGTTTATATAATTAAATTTTTTATAATGGCTATGTTTAGTAACTGATTTCCAGAATTTCTGAAAATTTAAGAATGGACTCTTAATGAGCCTCTATGAGCTGGCCCTAGCACATTATTTCTGTATATATGATATTTGTTATTGCCCATTATAACATGGGTCAAAGATAGTGGCGTTTCAACTCATGTGATGTCCCTTTCTTCTTGTATTCTTTCTTTCTTTTAGTTCTTAAAGATTTGCTGAACATGTCAAAGACTTAAATAGACAGAAATCAGTTTTGACAAATCATAAAGCTACCCATTTATGGTGGTATTATAAAGACTGAAATAAGAAGGTTACAATTCATCAGGATTTTATAATATATGCTTTCATTATATATTATGACATGCACATATCTATCCATGTATCTAGATATAGTAGAAGATCTATTTTTGTTTCTATTAAAACTATATTGAACGCTGTGAAAAGACTCAAGTCACTAAAAAAGGGGTCTGCAGGTATGAACCAGGACTGGGCAAGACTGAGATAAGCAATATCAGCTGATGGTTTCTATATTCTGATTATGTTGTTAGTATCTTTACATTCTTGGACAATTTTGAAGAAATAAAACTGGAAATTTTAGATAATGAATATCTGAATGTGGATGATAGTAATCTGGTAACTTATAATCAAAGCAAAAGAGTATATGTAAAGAAAGACAAATGTGTATGCACTTATGTTAAAATAAAATTTAATTATTTCTAATGATTATTTGCTTGTTTTTAAAAAACCATTAACCTATGAACTACTGCTCTAAACTGAGTGGATATGCTTTTGAGGAAAAAAAAATATTATATACATACAGTATATAGCTATATATACTTTATGTGCCAGTTCCAAAATTCATATTTACTAAATTTTAAGTGAAATAAAGTATAGCAATAGAGTAAGTCAAATGAGATAATGGTTTCAGTTATGTCTTTCCATATTTTAAATTTGACTGAATTAAGGAATAAAAAAAGCAAAGCTGGAGGCATCACAATTGCATATTTCAAGTTATATTACAAATCTCTAGTAATCAAAACAGTATGTCATTGGCACAAAAATAGACACATAGATCAATGGAACAGAACACAAAACCTAGAAATGAACCTATAATTACATGGTCAATTAATCTTCAACAAACCAGGAAAGAATATCCAATGGGATAAAGTCTCTTCAACCAATGGTATTGAGAAAACGGACAGCAACATGCAAAAGAATAAAACTTGGACCGTTCTCTTTCATCATACACAAAAATAAACTCAAAATGGATTACTGACCTAAATGTGGGACCTGAAATCATAAAAGTTCTTGAAAAAAGCTCAGGCAGTAAGTTCTGTGACATCAGCCATAGCAACCTTTTCCTAGATAGGTGTCCCGAGGCAAGGGAGACAAAAGCAAAAATTATCTATTGGGACTACGTTCAAATAAAAAGCTTCTGGACAGTAAGGAAACAATCAACAAAACTAAAAGGCAACCTGTTGAATAGAGAAAATATTTGCAAATGATATGTCTGATAAAGGGTTAGTATCCAAAATCTATATGGAACTTATCAAACCCCACACCCTCAAACCCCCAAATAATCCAATTTAAAAATGGGCAGATGACATGAACAGACATTTTTTTCCAAAGAAATAGACATGTTTTCCAAAGAAGACATATAGACACATAAAAAGATGTTCAGCATCACTCATCATCAGGGAAATGCAAATCAAAACTATGAATAGCTAAAATAAAAAACACAAGAAACAACAAATGTTGGTGATGATGTGGAAGAAATGAACCCACTGTTGGTGGGAATATAAACTGGTGCAGCCACTTTGGAAAACAGTATGAGGTTCCTCAAAAAGTTAAAAATAAAACTACCCCATGATACAGGTATTTACCCAAAGAATCCAAAAATGCTAATTCGAAGTGATATATGCACCCTGATGTTTATAGCAGTATTATTTACAATAAGCAAATTATGGAAACAGCCCAAGTGTCCACTGATTTATGAACGGATAAAGAAGTGATAGATAGATAGATAGATAGATAGATAGAAATAGAGATATTACACAGCCATAAAAAAGAATGGAATCCTGCCATCTGCAACAACATGCATGGAGCTAGAGAATATTATGCTAAGTGAAATAAGTCAGAGAAAGACAAATACCATATGATTTCACTCATATATGTAAACTTAAGAAACATATCAAGTAAGCAAAGGGAAACAAAAGAGAGAGAGGCAAACCAAGAAACAGGTTCTTGACTACAATAAACAAACATGGTTACCAGAGGGGAAGCGGATGGGGGGATGGCAATTAAGGAGGGCACTTGTTGTGATGAGCACAGGATGATGTATGGAATTATTGAATCACTATACTGTACATTTGAAACTAATATTACACTATGTTAACTGGACTTTAAACAAAAACTTAAAAAAAGAGTACATAAAAAAGAAATTTATTAAAGTTACCCATATTAAAATTTAGTTCTTATTAGGCTTATAAATCAATATACATAGTTGTGATACTGGAGGAATTTAATACTACTTTAAAGAGATCTTTAATTAATAGTTGGTGCTATTTAAAGCTTAAAGATTGGACACCTGGGTGCCTCAGCAGTCAAGTGCCTTTGTCTCGGGGTGTGATCCCGGAGTCCTCAATCCCAGGACATCAGGTTCCCTGAAAGGAGCCTGCTTCTCCCTTTGCCTGTGTCTCGGCCTCTTTCTCTGTGTTTCTCATGAATAAATAAATAAAATCTTTAAAAAAAAAGCTTAAAGATTAGTGAATATTTTAAATTAAAGTCTCATTTAATATATTCAAATATACTTCTATTTGAATTTCTGACGAAACCAAATTTCAAGTACTCAAATACTTTTACTTATTAGACATATTGAAATGGCTATATGTAAGTTCTACCCATTGTCCAGTATTTTTCATTATCATTCACTTTTACTTTTCAACTCTAAATGAGAACTTGAAATCAATTATTTGGTGACACATATTAAATTGGAATCACAAGGCTGTTCTAATAGGTCAAACTCCAGTGAACATTACACATAGAAACTACATGCCCAGATATCTTAATACAAGAATATTAACACCATATGTTTGATTCTCTTAGGTCTTTCTGTACTTAATTTTATACCTTTCCTACGTTTAATGAATCTTATTCATTAAATAAACAATGATATTAGTCTGAGCAATTTGGAGAGTATCTTCTCAGTTGGTCATGATTGCATAATGACCAGGGACATTTGATAGAATATTATCTGGGCTCCTTTTCATGACATTGATGAGACATTCTGAGTCCTGTTTAGAGGCATAACCCTAGTTGCCTCAGAAGTCTATTTTCTAGGTTTAATCATGGAAAATTTGAAATTCCCACTGATGGTGCGATAATATTTGATTAGCCTCTACATTTCTTTGGCTCTTAATATTTAAATGGCCTCCTTGGCAAATTATGAAGATATTCAAATTTGGGGGATCCTGCATTCATTTCATATTCCTTATATGTCTTTGGGGCCATATTACTTTTACAAATATAATAATATCCAAATCAATTTTGAATATCTTTCCTGGTTTTATCTATTGGACCAAATCTTCAAAGATCGTTCTGTCAAAAAACTATTTGAGGCTTCCTATTTGTTTAAACAAAATCAGAGTGATGGTTCTATGACTTCACTGCCAAAAGAATGAAGTGCATGCATGCCAAATGAAATTAATCAGTGCTATTTGTTCAATCTTTTTCTGGTTATGTAAATAGGTAAACAAAGTATCTTCTCTATAAACAGCACTATGCTTATGAAGTGAGAATATGAAGAGCCCTTGTAAATTTCTTAACATTTTAACATCTTTAATACTGTCATATTAGATAATAACTTCCCTTAAACTCTCAACCCCCCAGATCCCTTTAGAAAAATTAGTATCATTGATTTCTCATGACAGTATATGGAAAATAAGCACAATGATCAGAGGTCTTGGAGCAGGCTGTAGTGAAAGCACACTATGCCTATAGAATGGCCTATGACACAGAACCAGGGTAGGAGGGGATATAGGAAGTGAAGGGAGGAAAGACACCTGGGTGAACAGTATACAGTAAAGCATTACTTCAGTCCCACTTTCATATCTTTCTGTATTTTGATGGAAACGAACTTGAAAATAATGTCCTTTGCTTTTGAGTGCTTGCGCCCTTTATATTACCAGAAAATTCACTACAAATGATAAATCAAATGGTAAAAACAGCTCAAATGCATTTCTAAATATCAAAAATGTCCTTCTGAGGTGAAACTTGGTGTGGGCTAGTCAACTTTTCACAATTCAAGGCAAGGAGGAAAGTGGCCACTACTTGTAAATGTCTTCAAAAAAATCATTTCAAAAACTCTACCGAATTCAGTTCACTAATTACCGAATTCAGTTCACTAATTTCCTTTTCTTTTTTTTACTTTTGCTTTATCTAGAAATCAAGCAGTTATGCTTTTCTTTGTGACTCTCCTCGCCTGCTATGTAAGTTGCCCTATATATGCCCTATGTAAGTTGCTCAGTCTCTTGCAAATATTTTCCAGTTAAAATGGTGCTTTTCTCATGGCAACAACTTATATACCCTAGATCATATTTATACACATGAATTAAAGTAGAAAATTGAGCATTTTAACTCCTATGCTTCTGACCTTTGCTTTCTGTAAATCACTGTTTGGGTTTGGATTACCATGGTTCCAATTATACTTTGGCAAATGGCTTTGCTGGAACAGGCTTCCAGAATTTTCAAGTCAGTAACAATTAGCTTAGAGGGATATGTGAATTTTTTTTTACACCAATACTTCCACTTTATAGTTGTTTTTTGTCATTAACATCTGTGTTAACAACATCCACTCATCTAATGGATAGGGCACAGCTGCAGGTATTAGCTTATGAAATGGGACATTGATGTAGACTAGAATATATGTTTCCTTGTACAAAGAAATTAAAATGCTAAGTGAACATGAGTCCATTACTCATGTCAGATGACTAGAAAATTCATGCCATCCAAAGATCTCACTGATGGGCCCCAAAGAGATGCAGACCTTAAGACAAAGGCACAAACAAAAGACAAATGCGTGAAGTTCTGTGTGTGTGTGTGTGTGCACGTGTGCACATACACGTGTACACATGCAAACTATTTTATGTTGAAAGCAGCTAAAAGTAGTTGAAACTCTTACATTTTAATTAGATAGTACTTTGAAAAGCATATCAGTTTCCATCAATTGGCAAGCAAATTATTGTCTGAGTAATTTCTCCCTTTCTTCCTTTCCTGACATATTTTCCTAAGCCAGTATCACTGTAAATTGCTACTATCCATTTATTTAACAGTTCAATCAGCGGTTGTACTAATACTTATTTATAACATAGGCCACTGCTTTCATGGTGCTCTTCTGCCCTATATTCAATGCTTTACATGGGCTTCCTAAGGATCACAAAATTATTTGACAAAATTTGATAACTGGGGAAACTTGCATTGTCAAAGTGAAGAATTGAACAAAATGTAAAAATAATAACAATTGGGGATAGAAAAAGAAAGAGAGTAGAATACTTTTCTCCTAAATCAGATTCCAGACAAGCTAAATAGTCATTTATGGAATTATCTGGAAAATTACTTTTGTGCTTTAATTCATTCAGATGGCATAAGCTTTGGCCTCATTGCTGGTTCATATTATGTACATATAAATTATGATTAAATCAAATAAATACATATCTTGGTAAAATGACTTTTTGTGACAGAAAGCCTTGTATTCTATAGTTTTAATCTTTTTTTTTTTTAACTCAACTTTCTTTTTTGGTTATCACTGAATCTAGTTGTTTGCTGTAGTCTGAATTCATGTGGCGAATACTAAACTGTGTGGTTTACTCAAGTGTGAAAATCATAATGGAGCTGTGTTTGTTGTGTGGCCTCTGACTCACTTCCCACAACTTGAGAAGGTGTCAGAATTAGGGCTTCTATTAACATTTCTTTGTGAGGGATTTGTGCACCAATCAGATTTGCTCCCAGCCTGAATCAGTAGAAGTGAAGCAATACTTTTTGTTGTTCTTGATTTTGAAATCAAGAAGACACACTGGGCTCACCCTGTTCAATCATTTCAAACCTCCCATTGATTTTAATGTGTCCATTAAAATGATGGCTCTGTTCATCTTATGTGATTACTTCTAAAGTGGTCAAGAGCTTAGAAAGCAAAATAGAACCACTGAAAGATACTTCACTAGGATGAAATTCATATCCTCAACTCCCAAAGAACATTTTTTCAATTTCCCAAGAAGCACAAGCTAATGTATTCACTACAACTTATTTAGTACAGTGGAACACTTTCTAGCAGATTTAACCCTGAAGGCAGGTCAGTGATATTGATAATAAATGCATTAGAGCAAACTATAAATATCCTTTTGTGTTAAAAACTAGAGTCTTTTTATTTGAATATTACATAAGAGAGGTCTAAAAATCTCATGAAAAGTGTATATAATAATGAATAAACTTTACATAACAGGAGTGAGGAATAACATTACTCCTTAAAAAAAAATATCTGACTTGTTTTACTTTAAAAAAAAAATCCTCCCTCTGTTGTATTATTTGAAGTAGAGAAATACAGCTCAACAAGTCTACTTACCATAATTGTAGAGGGTTTTTATTGTTGTTTTTGTTTTAGCTTATTTTTCCCCAAGTGAGAGCTATTTCAGTAGGTTTTAATGTTAAATCAGTTCAATGCAGAGCTCTTCCTTTACTGACAAAGAAACATTTTGATTGAAGACCTCTTTCAACCTTGAAAGGGTCAGTTAAATTTTACCCCAGCGAATGGCTTTATTGTCTGTGTTGCCTTGAACTATGTTTCAAATAATAGGGCCTCTGCTCTACTTTTAAATCTAGTACTTTCCAGTGTGTGCTGCTTCTGTTTTTCCTAAGAGGAAGGGTGCTGAAGGCAATTTTTAAAGTAATCTCAAATCTTCTATTGAAGTAAGAAAAATAAATGCATAAATATGAAACAAACCGTAGGCACCATCATTATTATTTTTACCTTATGAGACACATACTTTTCAGTTAAGGAAAAAAATAATCAATTTTGTTAGGAAAAAGCTTGATACCTCATTTGTACTTCTATATAGAAGTCAGTTGAGTCAGTACCATGCTTTATAATGAATGAAGGGGATATCTAAGATACACATTTTAACTAAATCTGTATTTTCTACTTCCAAAATGTGTTTTTCATTGAATATATTAATGCTACCAATAGCAGCATAGATTCTTCTACATCCACCACAGAAAATTTCTCCTGAATGCAATCATTTGAAATTCCACAATTAAAGACTTTAATTAGACTTTTGATATTTTTGATATCACTGTAATTTTCCAAATTTTTTTGAAAAGAAATTCCTCAGGGAAAGGTAATATTTTAAAAGTTATCAGTCATTTTCACTTATGTCAGAATTAACGTTGGATCCATTTCTGAGACTGGTGTTGATCAACAAAGGAAAACCATATCCAGTACGGAGTGGGTAAGATACAGTATGTGATTTCAGATTCAAGAGGCCAACATTCCACTAGGAATTTTAACTAATTGCAGCCAGGAAATTTAAGGCTTTTATTTTTTTTTAAATTAATTTTTATTGGTGTTCAATTTACCAACATACAGAAAAACACCCAGTGCTCATCCCGTCAAGTGTCCACCTCAGTGCCCGTCACCCATTCCCCTCCAACAACCGCCCTCCTCCCCTTCCACCACCCCTAGTTCGTTTCCCCGAGTTAGGAGTCTTTATGTTCTGTCTCCCTTCCTGATATTTCCCAACATTTCTTTTCCCTTCAATTTAAGGCTTTTATAAGATTGAATGTTTACACAGAGGAAAGGTTTCCTCAGGTTGCAGACTAGGCTTTGGATTTAGAGTCAGATAGCCGGATGTTTCTTAATCAAAAGCTATGTTGGCATCCCTAAGACAGAAACTTCAAATTATTAATACCTGGTATCTTTTCCAACCACATATATCCCCCAGTCATTAGCAATGACTCTTATTTCCACTGGAAGACCCAATGATGACTATGCCCTGATTGTTTAAGGAAGTCTGCCTAGGATAGAAACACAAAAGCTTACAGCAATAGTCATGACATTTCTGATTGCTAGCAGTACTTGGATCTTTTCTCTACTTTTGTCTCTTTTCTCTCTGGATGATCTCATACATTGTACTTACTTTAAGTACTGTATTGTGCTGATGATTTTTCAAGTTAATATCTCAGTCAAGATATCCTCCTCTAATCTCCAAATTCACATGGTCCATTTGGTCCTCTAATAGGTATCTCTACTTGAATGTACATAAAAGTAGGCTATTTATTCATACTTCCACACAATCTTGGTTTTCCCTCCTTTTTGTTGGCTTCTCCACCTGAGTAAATACATTAACTTCCACCAGTTTCTCAAGCCTGGAACCTAAAAGTCAGCTGTGGTTCATTAACTTTCGCCATTCTCATCTCTGCCACTTAATCCTTCATCAGGTGCTAGTCAATCAAAGAGCTCTACTTTTTATTGTTTTATTGTGATTGCCCCCATTGAGGCTGCCATAGTTTCACATAGAGATGCTTCTATGGCCTTCCAACTGGCTTTCTTACTTCCATCCCGGTTTCCCTTAAAATCTAATTTTCATGTGGTAAGAAATAACAAGGGTTGGCGGGAATGTGGTGAAAAGGAGTCCTCTTGCACTGTTGGTGAAATGTTAATTGGTATAGCCACTCTAGAAAACACAGTAGAGGTTCCTCAAAAAATTACAAATAGAAATACCATATGATCCAGTAATTCCAATACTGGGTATTTACCAAAGAAAACAAACATACACCCCTATGTTCACTGTAGCGTTATTCACAATAGTGAAGATATGGAAGTAACCTAAGCGTCCACTGATAGACTGATAAGGAAGATGTGATATATGTGTGTATATATGTATACATATGTATATATGTGTATATATGTGTGTATACATACACACACAGGAACATTATGCAGCCACAAACAAGGAGGAGATCTTGCTATCTGCAACAACATGGATGGACTTAGAGGGTATAATGCTGTGAAATAAGGCATACAGAGAAAGACAAATACTATATGATTTCGCTTATTTGTGGAATCCCGAAAACAAAACAAATGAATAAACAAAGAATAGAAGCAGGAGGAGGGGCAAGATGGCAGAAGAGTAGGGTCCCCAGGTCACCTGTCCCCACCAAATTACCTAGATAACCTTCAAATCATCCTGAAAATCTACGAATTCGGTCTGAGATTTAAAGAGAGACCAGCTGGAATGCTACAGTGAGAAGAATTCGCGCTTCTATCAAGGTAGGAAGACGGGGAAAACGAAATAAAGACACAAAAGGCCTCCAAGGAGGAGGGGCCCCGCGAGGAGCCAGGCTGAGGCCGGGGCGAGTGTCCCCAGGACAAGAGAGCCCCGTCCCGGAGGAGCAGGAGCTGCACCAACCTTCCCGGGCGGAAAGGCCTTGCAGGGAGTTGGAGCAGGACCCAGGAGGACGGGGATGCTCTCGGGCTCCCGGGGACACTAACAGGCACCTGCGCCCCGGGAGAGCCCCACACCCCGCGGCCGAGCTCCCTAAGGGCTGCAGCGCGCACGGCGGGACCCAGAGCAGCTCGGAGGGGCTCGGGCAGCGGCTCCGCGGAGGGGGCTGCGGGGCGGGAGCGCGAATCCAACAGCTCAGGCCCCGGAGCACAGGGCGCCCAGGACCCGGCCTCTCCCCACCCCCACCCCCCACAGGCAGAGACCCGGAGGGCCCAGGACAGCAAGGACGCTCCTGCCCGGAGCTGAGCAGATCAGCGGCCCCACCCCGGAACCTCCAGGCCCTGCAGACGGAGAGCCCCGGAGCTACTGCGGGGGCTGACTCCAGGGCTGCAGAGCTGGCCCCGCCACTGCGGTTGTTCCTCCTGGGGCCTCACGGGGTAAACAACCCCCACGGAGCCCTGCACCAGGCAGGGGCAGAGTAGCTCCCCCAAGGGCTAACACCTGAAAATCAGCACAACAGGCCCCTCCCCCAGAAGACCAGCTAGAGGGACAAGTTCCAGGGGAAGTCAAGGGACTTAAAGTATACAGAATCAGAAGATACTGCCCGTGTTTTTTTCTTTCTTTCTTTCTTTGTTTTTGCTTTTTGATTTGTTTGCTTCCCCCAACCCCCTTTTTTCCCTTTCTTTCTCTTTTTCTTCACTTTCCTTTTCTTCCTTTTTCCTTTTTTCTTTTTCTCTTTTCTTTCCTTCTTTCTCTCCTCTCTTTTTCTCCTTTTCCCAATACAACTTGTTTTTGTCCACTCTGCACTGAGCAAAATGACTAGAAGGAAAACCTCACCTCAAAAGAAAGAATCAGAAACAGTCCTCTCTCCCACAGAGTTACAAAATCAGGATTACAATTCAACGTCAGAAAGCCAATTCAGAAGCACTATTATAAAGCTACTGGTGGTTCTAGAAAAAAGCGTAAAGGACTCAAGAAACTTCATGACTGCAGAATTTAGATCTAATCAGGCAGAAATTAAAAATCAATTGAATGAGATGCAATCCAAACTAGAAGTCCTAACGAAGAGGGTTAATGAGGTGGAAGAACGAATGAGGGACATAGAAGACAAGTTGATGGCAAAGAGGGAAACTGAGGAAAAAAGAGACAAACAATTAAAAGACCATGAAGATAGATTAAGGGAAATAAATGACAGCCTGAGGAAGAAAAACCTACGTTTAATTGGGGTTCCCAAGGGCGCCGAAAGGGCCAGAGGGCCAGAATATGTATTTGAACAAATCATAGCTGAAAACTTTCCTAATCTGGGAAGGGAAACAGGCATTCAGATCCAGGAAATAGAGAGATTCCCCCCCCCCCCCAAATCAATAAAAACCATTCAACACCTCGACATTTAATAGTTAAGCTTGCAAATTCCAAAGATAAAGAGAAGATCCTTAAAGCAGCAAGAGACAAGAAATACCTGACTTTTATGGGGAGGAGTATTAGGGTAACAGCAGACCTCTCCACAGAGACCTGGCAGGCCAGAAAGGGCTGGCAGAATATATTCAGGGTCCTAAATGAGAAGAACATGCAACCAAGAACACTTTATCCAGCAAGGCTCTCATTCAAAATGGAAGGAGAGATAAAGAGCTTCCAAGACAGGCAGGAACTGAAAGAATATGTGACCTCCAAACCAGCTCTGCAAGAAATTTTAAGGGGGACTCTTAAAATTCCCCTTTAAGAAGAAGTCCAGTGGAACAATCCACAAAAACAAGGACTGAATAGATATCATGATGACACTAAACTCATATCTCTCAATAGTAACTCTGAATGTTAACGGGCTTAATGACCCCATCAAAAGGCGTAGGGTTTCAGACTGGGTAAAAAAGCAAGACCCATCTATTTGCTGTCTACAAGAGAGTCATTTTAGACAGAAGGACACCTACAGCCTGAAAATAAAAGGTTGGAGAACCACTTACCATTCAAATGGTCCTCAAAAGAAAGCAGGGGTAGCCATCCTTATATCAGATAAACTAAAATTTACCCCGAAAACTGTAGTGAGAGATGAAGAGGGACACTATATCATACTTAAAGGATCTATCCAACAAGAGGACTTCACAATCCTCAATATATATGCCCCGAATGTGGGAGCTGCCAAATATTTAAATCAATTAATAACCAAAGTGAAGAAATACTTAGATAATAATACACTTATACTTGGTGACTTCAATCTAGCGCTTTCTATACTTGATAGGTCTTCTAAACACAAAATCTCCAAAGAAACGAGAGCTTTAAATGATACACTGGACCAGATGGATTTCACAGATATCTACAGAACTTTACAACTAAACTCAACTGAATACACATTCTTCTCAAGTGCACATGGAACTTTCTCCAGAATAGACCACATACTGGGTCACAAATCAGGTCTGAACCGATACCAAAAGATTAAGATCGTCCCCTGCATATTCTCAGACCATAATGCCTTGAAATTAGAACTAAATCACAACAAGAAGTTTGGAAGGACCTCAAAAACGTGGAGGTTAAGGACGATCCTGCTAAAAGATGAAAGGGTCAACCAGGAAATTAAGGAAGAATGAAGAAGATTCATGGAAACTAATAACAATGAAGATACAACCGTTCAAAATCTTTGGGATGCAGCAAAAGCAGTCCTAGAGGGAAATACATTGCAATACAAGCATCCATTCAAAAACTGGAAAGAACTCAAATATAAAAGCTAACCTTACACCTAAAGGAGCTAGAGAAAAAACAGCAAATAGATCCTACACCCAGCAGAAGAAGAGAATTAATAAAGATTCGAGCAGAACTCAACGAAATTGAGACCAGAAGAACTGTGGAACAGATCAACAAAACCAGGAGTTTGTTCTTTGAAAGAATTAATAAGATAGATAAACCATTAGCCAGCCTTATTAAAAAGAAGAGAGAGAAGACTCAAATTAATAAAATCATGAATGAGAAAGGAGAGATCACTACCAACATCAGGGAAATACAAACGATTTTATAAACATATTATGAACAGCTATACGCCAATAAATTAGGCAATCTAGAAGAAATGGACACATTCCTGGAAAGCCACAAACTACTAAAACTGGAACAGGAAGAAATAGAAATCTTGAATAGGCCAATAACCAGGGAGGAAATTGAAGCAGTCATCAAAAACCTCCGAAGACACAAAAGTCCAGGGCCAGATGGCTTCCCAGGGGAATTCTATCAAATGTTTAAAGAAGAAACCATACCTATTCTACTAAAGCTGTTTGAAAAGACAGAAAGAGATGGAGTACTTCCAAATTCGTTCTATGAGGCCAGCATCACCTTAATTCCAAAACCAAAGACCCCACCTAAAAGGAGAATTACAGACCAATATCCCTGATGAACATGGATGCAAAAATTCTCAACAAAATACTAGCCAGGGGATCCCTGGGTGGCGCAGCGGTTTGGCGCCTGCCTTTGGCCCAGGGCGCGATCATGGAGACCTGGGATGGAATCCCATGTCGGGCTTCCGGTGCATAGAGCCTGCTTCTCCCTCTGCCTGTGTCTCTGCCTCTCTCTCTCTCTCTGTGACTATCAAAAATACATAAAAATTAAAAAAAAACTTAAAAAAAAAACCCAAAATACTAGCCAATAGGATCCAATAGTACATTAAGAAAATTATTCACCATGACCAAGTAGGATTTATCCCTGGGACACAAGACTGGTTCAACACTCGTAAAACAATCAATGTGATTCATCATATCAGCAAGAGAAAAACCAAGAACCATATGATCCTCTCATTAGATGCAGAGAAAGCATCTGACAAAACACAGCATCCATTCCTGATCAAAACTCTTCAGAGTGTAGGGATAGAGGGAACATTCCTCAACATCTTAAAAGCCATCTACAAAAAGCCCACAGCAAATATAATTCTCAATGGGGAAGCACTGGGAGCCTTTCCCCTAAGATCAGGAACAGGACAGGATATCCACTCTCACCACTGCTTCAACATAGTACTGGAAGTCCTAGCCTCAGCAATCAGACAACAAAAAGACATTAAAGGCATTCAAATTGGCAAAGAAGTCGAACTCTCCCTCTTCGCCGATGACATGATACTCTACATAAAAAACCCAAAAGCCTCCACCCCAAGATTGCTAGAACTCATACAGCAATTTGGTAGTGTGGCAGGATACAAAATCAATGCCCAGAAATCAGTGGCATTTCTTTTTTTTTTTTTTTTAATTTTTATTTATTTACGATAGTCACACACAGAGAGAGAGGCAGAGACATAGGCAGAGGGAGAAGCAGGCTCCATGCACTGGGAGCCCGATGTGGGATTCCATCCCAGGTCTCCAGGATTGTGCCCTGGGCCAAAGGCAGCCGCCAAACTGCTGCGCCACCCAGGGATCCCCTCAGTGGCATTTCTATACACTAACAATGAGACTGAAGAGAGAGAAATTAAGGAGTCAATCCCGTTTACAATTACACCAAAAAGCATAAGATACCTAGGAATAAACCTAACCAAAGAGGTAAAGGATCTATACCCTAAAAACTATAGAACACTTCTGAAAGAAATTGAGGAAGACACAAAGAGATGGAAAAATATTCCACACTCATGGATTGGCAGAATTAATATTGTGAAAATGTCAATGTTACCCAGGGCAATGTACACGTTTAATGCAATCCCTATCAAAATACCATGGACTTTCTTCAGAGAGTTGGAACAAATTATTTTAAGATTTGTGTGGAATCAGAAAAAAACCCGAATAGCCAAGGGAATTTTAAAAAAGAAAACCATATCTGGGGGCATCACAATGCCAGATTTCAGGTTGTACTACAAAGCTGTGGTAATCAAGACAGTGTGGTACTGGCACCAAAACAGACACATAGATCAATGCAACAGAATAGACAACCCAGAAGTGGACACTGAGCTTTATGGTCAACTAATATTCGATAAAGGAGGAAAGATTATCCACTGGAGGAAAGACAGTCTCTTCAATAAATGGTGCTGGGAAAATTGGACAGCCACATGCAGGAGAATGAAACTAGACCACTCTCTTGCACCACACACAAAGATAAACTCAAAATGGATGAGAGATCTAAATATGAGACAAGATTCCATCAAAATCCTAGAGGAGAACACAGGCAACACCCTTTTTGAACTCGGCCACAGTAACTTCTTGCAAGATACATCCATGAAGGCAAGAGAAACAAAAGCAAAAATGAACTATCAGGACTTCATCAAGATAAGAAGCTTTTGCACAGCAAAGGACACAGTCAACAACACTAAAAGACAACCTACAGAATGGGAGAAGATATTTGCAAATGATGTATCAGATAAAGGGCTAGTATCCAAGATCTATAAAGAACTTATTAAACTCAACAGCAAAGAAGCAAACAATCCAATCATGAAATGGGCAAAGACATGAAGAGAAATCTCACAGAGGGAGACATGGACATGGCCAACATGCACATGAGAAAATGCTCTGCATCACTTGCCATCAGGGAAATACAAATCAAAACCACAATGAGATACCACCTCACACTAGTGAGAATGGGGAAAATTAACAAGGCAGGAAACCACAAATGTTGGAGAGGGTGTGGAGAAAGGGGAACCCTCCTGCACTGTTGGTGGGAATGTGAACTGGTGCAGCCACTCTGGAAAACTCTGTGGAGGTTCCTCAAAGAGTTAAAAATAGACCTGCCCTATGACCCAGCAATTGCACTGTTGGGCATTTACCCCAAAGATACAGATGCAATGAAATGCTGGGACACCTGCACCCCGATGTTTATAGCAGCAATGTCCACAATAGCCAAACTGTGGAAAGAGCCTCGGTGTCCATCAAAAGATGAATGGATAAAGAAGATGTGGTTTATGTATACAATGGAATATTACTCAGCCATTAGAAATGACAAATACCCACCATTTGCTTCAACGTGGATGGAACTGGAGGGTATTAGGCTGAGTGAAGTAAGTCAATCGGAGAAGGACAAACATTATATGTTCTCATTCATTTGGGGAATATAAAGAATAGTGAAAGGGAATATAAGGGAAGGGAGAAGAAGTGTGTGGGAAATATCAGAAAGGGAGACAGAACATAAAGACTCCTAACTCTGGGAAATGAACTAGGGGTGGTGGAAGGGGAGGAGGGCGGGGGGTGAGGGTGAATGGGTGACGGGCACTGAGGGGGGCACTTGACGGGATGAGCACTGGGTGTTATTTTGTTAGTTGGCAAATTGGACACCAATAAAAAATAAATTTATTATTAAAAAATCTAAAAAAAAAAAAACAAAATAAATAGAACTTGAGGAATTGCTCCACCCCTTCTGGAGGTCCCCTAGACCAGTCCTTAAAACTAAGCAGAAACCCACCTCGGGGTCCAAGTCCCTGCTCTGCTGTGTCGGGTATACTTGGATCCAAGCTCGAGCTTGTAAATAAACCCTAGTGTGTTTGAAAAAAAAAAAAAAAAGAATAGAAGCAGATCCATAAATACAGAGAACAAACTTATGGTTGCCAGAGGGGAGGGGGTAATGGGGATGGGTGAAAGAGAGTGTTTTGTTTTTTTTTTTTTTACAAAAACTCTACCCTCAACATGGGGCTTGAACTCATAATCCTGAGATCAAGAGTCACATGCCCTACCAACTGAGCCAGTCAGGTGCCTCCCCCCCCACCCCAGGTTTCTAGTTATGGAATGAATAAATAAGGGAGATAAAAGGTACAGCATAGGGAATATAGTCAATGGTATTGTAATAGTGTATCGGTGACAGATGGTAACCACACTTACGGTGAGTATAGCATAATGTACAAACTTGTCAAATCTCTACGTTGTACACCTGAAACTAATGTGACATTATATGTCAACTATACTTTGAAAAAAAACCTATTCTTCATATAGTAACCAGAGAGGTGTTTTTATTTATTTGTTTTGTTTTCCTTTTAAGTTAAATTAGATCACGATCTCTGCTGCACATGAAATCAGTGTGACATTCTCCCACTGCACCTAGAATCAAACCTTTACCATGGGTTCTAAGATTCTGCATTATTTTTGTACAACCTCTTTTCTCCAGCTTAACCTTCTGCAAACCTCTCCTCTCACTCACTCCTCCAGCCTCACTGGTTTTTATTTCCAGTTCCTTGGGCATTCCAAGTTTTCTCTCACCTCAGGCACTTGTACATGTTCACTCTATTTGGAATATACTTCTCACTTTTTGAATGGTTGTTCTTTCTTTTTCTCACCTTTTAGTTCTCAGAGTAAATATCATCTATTCAGAGGGGGGCTGGTGACCATCCTACCCCTTGCCCATCCATAACTATCTACCCAAGCATAAAGTTTATTTCCTTCCCCTTTCCACTAGGCAATGAACTGCAGGAGGTCAGGGAAGAGGCTTCTATTTTCACTGCCGTCATGCAATGTTCATTGTGACTAATATTTGGGTATTAAATGAAATGAATGCCAACTTTCTCCAATTGACCAAACCTTCCTGAAGGAGTCTGGTTGCCTCTCTGTATTTTTGTTTAGAGCTTTTACTGTTTTTCAGTTATTTTTCCTATTGCTTTCTGAATAGTTTTTTTCCCCTTTGCTTCCTGTACATTATCTTTGTTTTCCAGCTTTGAGTTCATGGGTGTTCATCTGATCCACTCATTTAAAGTTATTTGCACACTCTTCAAATGAAGAGAAATCTGTTGGATGTGGCAGGGCACAGAACTATGAGAAAAACAAAAGCTTACTCTTATGCCATTGGCACATCTTTGAAAATAGGTATGAGGCAGAGAGAAAGGAAGGGAAGATTAAAATATATTTGAATAAGGTAAGGGACACAAATGCATGTACAGAATTACAGGGATTTCAAAATGCCTCAGCATATGTCTTGTTGCTGATGTACCATATAATCTAAAGCTTGAATTTCTGACTTCTAGGGCCCACTGCATGCTTTTTTTATGCTGTGGAATTTGTCATGATTCCAGAACTGAATATAATAGCCTTTATTGGTTACTTGCAATAATTTTTCTATATTTATAAACAAACTCAGATATTTTAGCTCATTTGTTCAACTGGTAGTTGAACAACTGGTAGTTGTTACTTTGATGAAAAAATAAAAGATCTAGAGTAGCGTATAATTATAATAATGAAAAAGTCAGCTGATTAAAGCATACTATTAAATACACCACAACCAGATTCACCATCTTAAAGTGTTGATGTCACACTGAATATATACCTTTAACACACATCCATATCAGCAGCGACAACATAATTTTTCATTAAAGCATTCCACCCACCTTGTAAGTAAAATTTCGTTAAGGTTTTAGAATCCACCAGTGAGATAACTGCTCACTTGGAAAGTGAGTGAATCATTCTCTTGGACGGATAGAAAAGTTTAACCAAACTTTTGGAAATGTTTAGGAAAAGTTAAACCAAAACTATTTAGTGTAGTTAATATAATGCTTTTTCTTTCTCCTTCTCTATAAGGAGAGTAGTTCAGTAATATAAAAATTCATCATCACTTCACATTGGTCTGTTTGATTATTCAAATATGAATCTGTAAGGAAACCAGCCAGAAAGTGTTCATGTCTATCAAGCCCTGGATCCAAATTTGATGGGCCAGTGGTTATTAAAAACTCATGGAAGCTGTTTAACTGCATAGCAACCTCACTCGAGCAAAAACCAAAATCACACAAACAAAAATAAGGCATAAAAAGCCCAAAGGATAAAATTCTAAGCATTTGAATTCTGCAGTATCAAATTCACTTTAGTAGTAGATGGTGAATGCTTTATTTAAATCTATTCAGGTAGAAACAAAGTTTTTCTTTGGCTAGTGTTTTGTGTCTGATGTCCAGTCAATTTAACATTAAGGTGAGTAAAGTTTATTTTGCCAGCCATCAAAACACACAGAAGAGTTCCAAAATTGCAAGTTGCATAAGAATGGTGTTTTTGAGATCAATTTCAAAGTAATTTATCTGCGCAAATATATTGGTATTTTAATTTTCAATTCATATGTTTGATAGAACTAGCATTCATTTGCCAATATGAATGGAACTCATACGAGATGGTATTGACTTAGAGAGGCATGAAGAAAAAAATTTATACTTTATCAAAACATTACAAGCAAAACCTCACTGAATAAACCCAGTTCCCTGCCACTAAAGAATGTACACACTTTTCAGTAAGTTGTGAATAAGTGACTAGATAAGAGTTCAGTCTCTTAAAGAAACACCATAGACTGCTGTCAATCAAGCACCTCTATTTTGACATATATTTTTCTTTTTGCTCTATGTTCTTTCATATTGTACAGAGGACATTAATTAGACTAATCAGATAGTGTTGCAACAAATTCATTTGAGAATAATTACAAAGAAAACTCCTTTCTTTCATTTTTCCCCCTAAAGGTCAGCATGAGTTCTAGACTGAACCAAAAATAGTCTAATCCTTATTCAGGAGGAACACTCATCAAATTTTACAGAATTACTTGAAATACAGCTTTATCACTCTATACCAAATACAATAATATTTTGATAAAACTAAATTACCAAATAAAAAGGTGTATGGAACTAGTGAACACCAAAGAGAACAAATTACTTTTAAAATTTGACCATTTTGAATATAATAGAACATAATGCAATTGCATTATTGTTGTTTTAAAATGTTATTGAGGTATTTCATACATTTAATAAAGAATATTGAGAAATTTCATAAATAATAAAGCCAGTTTGCTGAGATTTTAAAGGCATAAAGTTATGATAATTATTTGAGTTACAGTATTTTATTATGTAAAATAGGTGTCAATATCATTATTACTGCAGTTTCCAGGATACTTTATGAGCTTGTTGTAATATAATTTAGTTTAGAGTGCACAGCAAAACAAGTATTCTGTTACTACACAACTAATCTTTGTAACAGCTGCACATTTACCATCCTCAGCTGCTCCAGTTACAACAATCATCCTTTTAACAGCCTGACACCTGTCTCTTATTATATTTGAGAGCAATTGTTAATTTCCTTAAATTTTCCATCCCTTTTAGTGCCTTTGCCTTGCTTTATTTCTCTGATGCACATTTACATGGTCTATTATATTAATTCTCTCATTTAATCTTGAAAACCTAAAATTATTAGGAAGTTAATTGTGCAGGGATCAGAGGTTTTTCTCACTTACAGTATAACCCTGTTAAATGACACAGTCTGCTCCAGCTTCTTGCTGACACTGCAAGGGATTGTCTAGAATGAAGAGTTCAATTACTTTCACAGTGCTAATCATATATCATTATGTGGAAGCATGAATCCTTAATTCCCAAGCCAGAGCCGGAAGCAGCATAGCAGCAATAAAGGACATTCCAAATTCCTCTGTCCACTGCAGCATGCAGGTAATAACCAAAGATAAAAATAATTGTGTCTACTTGGCTATGCTCTTTATTAATTTGATGATGCCCACAATGAATCATGTTCCATTAATTTTTATTCACCCACACAAGATTTTTGTCAGGATTGATTTGAAATGCATTGTGCAAGGCCAAATACATATTTACCCTCTCTCTCTTTTTTCTTTTCTTTCTTTTTCTTTTTTTTTGAGAACTTTTCCTCCGCCATTTAGGAAATACAACGTTTCAGGGTACAAACAAAAGTTCTTAAATAACATTGAACCAAGTCTTGCAGGCAAATAATTCCTCAGCTTTAACAAAGCCTGATTTCTCCTTCTCCCCATACAATCTGAAACATGCAGGTTAATATGTAACACACACCATTCTCTTGTTCAGTTTCCCCAAGGTCAACAGAGAAATGGAATTGGAGAGAAGAATATTTTGTTTGTTTCAGAGGCAGGAAAACGTCTTATGAAATCTCAGAGCAGGGTGTAACCTCATTAAGATAAATGTAAAAATAACTCACCAATCATAAGTTATGGAAACAGGAAATCAGTGCTTGTGTTTTATAACAAAGGCACTCTTACATTTCTGGCGTTAGAAATAGCTTCTGTTACCATTTTCTTTCTGTCTCCTTCCTTCTCTCTGTTGGCCTGGCAGGAAACTCTCTGGCTCCCTTTGCTCATGTTTCCAGCTGCCAGCTTGTTCTATCACCTGCCCAGCTGTGGCCAAAGGAGGCTGATAAATTTCTCCCCTTTACTCAGATGAGTAACTTCCAAATCCACAGAGAGTTATAATCAAGATTGCCCTGTGCAAGAGAAACACAGCACACTCCTTACTGTTAAACTTTTTTTTTTTTTTTTCTTGCTAAAGCTGCTCAGGGTCTTACTCTCTGTGTTGTACTTCTTGTTTTCAGACTATGAGTAACCGTAAGAGGATCAGAGATGTTCTATAGTCACAAACACAACTATTTATAGAAAATAACTCCAAAAAGAGTTTTCTAATGTAATGACTTCAATCAAATAGCAAGGTTGGCAACTAGAAAGTTTCAAATTGTTCCATTATTTGCTTGATTTTCTCCAAAATTTAAAGGAAAAAATATTTTCCCTTTTGTTCTCTCTTCTTCCTTCCCTACCACTCTCTGCTTCTCTTTTTTTTTCTCTCCCCTTCCCCTCCTCCCTTCCCTTTCCTTCCTTCCTTCTTTCTTTTTGGTGAAAGGGTCAGTTTTGTGCCTTTTTATATTTTATGTGACCAGCTCCTAACCCTAGACTTTCGTCAATATTTGGCTAATATTTTTTTCTGTGACATTAATAAATCATGTGTAAATTTAATATTCAATATTATATTATCTATATTTAAAATGTATTCTATTTTCCAAAAGTTGAACCTGTAACATTTAAAATCTTCTCTGTTGTTTAGAGCCTTCCATAATGCTTAGACTACCAGGGACTCTGCTTCAGATCACTGGAAACTAGTACTTTTTGCAAAAATCATTTCTATAGATATAGCACTTTTGGGGATTAAGTGGTAATCTTTTGCTTTTATTTTTTACACAATCCATTGTAACTACTGTGAGACACAACTTATAAAAATATCACAGTATTAGTTTGTTAATATTTAATAGCATGACAGTTTCTCCAGGTTTTGATTATTAGAGCACATGACCCAATTGGGTTGGATGCAATGAGACTGGGAACAGCCTGATATTGGAGAGTTGCTAAGTATAATTAATTATTAATTGACTTATGTGTACTTGGAAAAGTCAAAGTTGTTATGTTTATTTACCCTGGTTACACTTTAAAATGGCATTGAGATCTTTTAAGAAATACCAATATCAGACCAATGGAATCTGAGGTGGAGCCTGGGAACCTGTATTTTTAAAAAGTTTGCCAAGTGGTTCCAATGCAAATGAAAGTGGGAATCCTTGAGCTTGAGTATCAGTAACATCAGTGACAGAAAAATCAGCCTGGGGCCATTCTAAGCACTTCAACTATTGATTCCTAAATACTCCTGACCATCTCACTATTCTTTTTATTTGCTTTCACACTTGCATATTTATCAAAATATGAAGAGTTTGGGTTGAATGCATATCCTGTCAAATCAATATTTGCTCCCATATATCAGCTGGGGTCTGGATACCCTCTTGATATTTCAGTAGGTATTTCAAATTAGCCTTCTTAAATATTTTACTTCACCTGAAAAATTGCCATTCTAAAATTTACCGTGAAAAACCTATTTACATTTTTATATACCTTATTGTCACTAAATCATATGCTTTTACTGTTTGAAATAATGCTTACTTTAGTTTTCTCAAAACTCACCTCCTTCAAACTCAGACATCCCTGTAATTCTAATACAAGATTTTATAATAGACATCATGTTCAAGTTTATAATTTCAGAGAGTAATTATTAATGGCTACTAATGTATATTATTGGGTACTATTCCAGTTTATTTTTTTTCTGACTTTAAAAGTAATTACTACATAAAAATGTTAAATTTTATAGCTATAAATGTTTTGTGTAAATATTACTCACACATCAGAACATAGTTCATGTATCTTGATTGTTTAAAAAATAGTCACATTAAATATGTTTATTACTTTTTTTCTAATCCTCAAGAATCTTCTCCTTCGTGTGACAGTCTCCCATCCCTTTTGTTTTCCAGATTCTGTTTTGTTTTTTGATCCACTCTATGAGTGGCCAGTGGCTGGCACATGGAGCATATATTGATTAGTTCTTATTGCATAACAAATTGCCCAGAAATTCCAGGGCTTAAAACAATAATCATTTGTAACTGTTCATGCCTCTCTAAAGGTTGGTGGAAGTTCACTGATGTAGATTGAGTTCAGCTTTGTGGCTTTGCTTTTCACTCTGTGCAGGTCAATGGGATGCCTGGGGCAGCTCTGCTTCAGGCTGTGGGGACCAGGATGGTTTTTCTTATATCTGTTATCCTTTTCTTGAGACTCGATCACCAGCTGGGGTATGTTCTCATGAGAAAGGCAGAAATTTTAGAGAGCAAGTGGAAACACAGGAGGATATTGAGGTCTTGGCTCAGAAACTGCATACTTCTAACCTACATGCCAATGGCCCAAATGGATTACAAGCCAACTCCAAGTCAAGCGATGGAGAAGTCCACTCTCTCTTCCTTCAGGCCACACAAAGGTATGTATGTAAAAAGAGGGTTGGAATTGGGAACAATAAGTTAATATATAAAGAAATACTCCTCATTCTTGTGCTTATACCTGGTATGATCGACCTGTTAAACCACTCTAACTGGCCTCAGAATTCTTCTTAAGTCAGTGTTTTATAAAGCTATGCCAAATTGATTCACTATTAGGTAGAATTCTGTTTTCTCTTCCTTATCTGGCATTCATTTTCTTCATGTTTAATTATTTCTTTCTCCTTCATATTATTTCAAAATTAAGACTTGGTCTAGATTGTAGGACTTGTATAAAGCATTCAACTTTAAGAAAAAATTATTTAACCAATAGTTAATATTTGCCTACTATTAGGACAGGATTGCAGGGAGAGATGACACTTTTCAGCCCTCTTAAGGTGATGTGTGGCCTTTGACCTACGTTCCTAAGGAATTTTGAGTAGAAATGGCCCATGTCTTTTCCAGAATGAATCCTTTCATTTTGAGACTTTTCAGTTTTTCATCCTTGCCAGTGGTCATGGAAGCAAATACTGATTGTGGGACCCAGGAAATTTAACAAAAATCCCCTACCCCTGGACAAGCAGAGCAGGACTAACTCCATTTTGTGATGCACCCGCCACCTCCTGTATCACCCCCATATGACCTGCTTATTGCTTAAGGCGCTGCCCCACCCTAGTCAAGCCGCTGGGCACACCCTTACCAGAAATCGGCTTATAAAAATGTAACCCCGCCTTGTGCCTGCCAAAACTGTGTGCCAATTCTGACCAGAGTGATAGGCCAGATCAAATGGTCACTATAGGGTGAATCGTGATTCAATTGGCCACCTGCGTGTGGACCGACATGACTGCAACTTTCTATGTGTGTTACAATCCCATTGGCCACTGGCCCCTATAAAGCTGCTCTGCCTCTTAGCCTGGGGTCCAAGTCCCTGCTCTGCTGTGTGGGGTATACTTGGATCCAAGCTCGAGCTTGTAAATAAACCCTCATGTGTTTGCATGGATGTTGGCTCCTTGGTGGTTTCTCGGATTCTCAATGGGCACAACACTGATAATGGAGGTATGATGCTGAGCCATTGCATAGAAGACATCCCCTGAAGCATCAGCCAGACTCACAGCTAACTTGCTCATGAGAAATAAAACGTTTTTATGCCCCTGATATTTGGAGATTTTCTGTCACCTCAGAACTTGATCTATCTTGAACTGTGTTTTCCCAAAACTGAAGCTGAAGGTAAATAATGAACGCAATTCACTAGAGCCAATTCATTATCTTAGATGAACAAAAACAGTGCAGTATAGCATATGTAGGAAAGGAAGAACGAGAAGGCAAATGTGAGTGATTTTCAACATTTCTTAGTTCTTTTTTCTTATTACTAGTTGCAATTAAAATTGATATACTTTGGAAGAGCTCTCATGCTAATCACTATATCTAGCCAAATAGGAGAAAATAAAAGCAAGTGAGGAAAGGAATGGTATAAAAATGCCAGGCAAAGGGGGCATCCCTATAAGTTTTTCTCTTCTGTCACTCACACCTGACTGAGCTGGTTTGAATATGGAGGTACTGATTAGGAAAGTATCTTTGGAAAAGTTGTCTATTCAGCCTTTAAGTCAAACTAGTCTTGGATTAAAATTTAAGATGCTGTTCTTCCAACAATCTGCACTGATTTATCCCTTAGCCTGTCCTTTTATTTTTTATTTTTGATTTTGACATTTTGGTATCTTGGAAAGTTGATATATTTATAGGTAGAGATAGGAATCTTCTGGCATTTAACAAAGAGATGTTCTAAATCATAACATTCAGGAAAATTCCTTGATTTATAGAGTATCTACAGCCCCTTGGGGAAGAGTTTGAACACTATGTATAGTTGAGATTCATATATATAGAAACAGATTGACAAACTGCTATACCTGGAGGTAAAGATGGACATGAAGGTTCCTGATGGAGAGTTACCATGAATGAAAAAGGGGTCTGGCAAGTGAGGTCAGAATGAATAGGTAGGAATGAATGTCAGGTGTAGTAAAAGTTCTTCATTCTAAAAGTATATAATGAAGCTGTGCTTTCATACTGCTAAACTCAGAAGAGCAGCAGTACTGTGGGCTTTAAGAGGAAAATGGGGGGATCCCTGGGTGGCGTAGTGGTTTGGCGCTTGCCTTTGGCCCAGGGCGCGATCCTGGAGACCCGGGATCGAATCCCACATCAGGCTCCCGGTGCATGGAGCCTGCTTCTCCCTCTGCCTATGTCTCTGCCTCTCTTTCTCTCTCTCTGTGACTATCATAAATAAATAAACAAAATTAAAAAAAAAAAAAGAAGAAAATGGCTGAGATAAAAATAAGACTAACTGCGGAACTGTTCTCCTTAACTACTCACTGCCTCCACCATCTAGAGACCTTGGCAATCACTTCCTTATTTTCCAAGATAGAAAAAAAATCACCAGAAATGTGGAGATCAGCAGGAGCATAGATGTGGAACAAAGAACTACACCAGTTTATGGGCAGCAAGAATTGAGAACTCTAAAACAAAGTGGCTTCAGAACAACTGCTGGAAACTCTGATCATATGTGAGATATATCCCTCATGTCAGGACTCCTAGTGGGAGAGAGACTGTACCTGTAAAAATGGTAAAGTTGGGATACATAGAATATGTCTGAACCTATCTTTGGATGATGGTTAAATCTTAAATATATATCTTAATTTTAAGAGAAATATTCATCTTAAATTTCAGTCCAAGGTTTGCCTTAAAAATACTTTCCTATTCAATACTGCCACAGTCAAACCTCAGCTCAGTCAGGTGGGAGTGACAGCAGCAGAAGAAAACTTGCTAAGGATGCCCCCTTTGCCTGGTATTTTAGGCCACTCTTTTTCTCCCTTGCTTTTATATTCATGTTTTGGGTCAGGTATCATGATCAGCATAAAAGCTTTTCCAAAGGTTATCAATTTAAACAACCTCCAGAGATAGTTTCAGATATATGCAGATTTAAGTATTTAGAGATCAGTATACAGAGCACAAACTAAGAATGTTTTTCTTTTCTTTCACTTTTTTGGTAAACATTTTAGTAAAATATACATACATAGTGAAGATAACTAATTATAAATGTAGAACTCAAAATTTTTCCACAAAATGAATGCATCTGTAATGCCAGAGTCCAGATTAAGAGAACATTACCAGCATCCTGGAAGCCTCCCCAACCCCTCCAATCCATATACCCTCAAGACTGACATAGTTTTGCCTGATTTTGAACTTCATATACATAGAATCATACACTAGACTTTTTTCTGTATGTGGATTTATTACTTAATAATTCATGAGTGAGATTTATTACTGTTGCATGTAGTCATAGTTTATTAATTTCTTATTAGCCTATAGTATTCTATACCATGAATATAGCACAGTTTATCCATTCTAGTGATGATGGATTTTTTTCTCCATCTTGGGTCTGCTAGGACTAGTGCTGCTGTGAACATTCTAGCCTATGTGTTTTGATAACCATTTGTACAGGTTTTTGTTCTTTTTTAATTTTATTTTTATTTATTCATGAGAGACACACAGAGAGAGGCGGAGATATAGGAAGAGGGAGAAGCAGGCTCCTCACAAGGAGCCCGATCTTGGAGCCCAGGATCATGCCCTGAGCCAAAGGCAGATGCTTAACCCCTGAGCTACCCAGGCATCCTGATTTTTGCTCTTTGTATAACTGGGAATGAAACTGCAGTCATAAGATATGTATGTATACAGTTTATATACACTATTCTGAACAGTTTTCCAAAATGTTTGTCCCAATTTACATTTCTATCAAAGGGATTTTTTATCTAAATGGTATACAGTGATTTTGATTGGATGCCCCACATTTCAATAAAAAACCACAGAGGTACCAGATGAAGTTATCTTCCATGGGAGAAGCATCAATCACTATTGCCTCCATTTAGTGAACAGAAAACAGGGCTTGGCATCTAAATCTTCCATTTACTAAACTGAGTCAATTTTGGATAAATTCCATCTACCCTGGGTTTGTTCTTTGTTTTCAACTCTAGACTTCCAATTTTTCCACTGAACAATTTTTCAAATTGTTCACTGGGATCACCATCTGTGGAGGATGTTTCTATCCTTTGCAATGAGTAAATGAAGAAAATCCCTTGGCATTACTCATTAGCTTTCTTCTTTAGGCATCTTAAGAATTTAGCAAGTGTCTTAAAGGAGAAACCCTCAAGTCTTCAATTTTGTCATATTTACCCTATGTGACCACTAAAGTCTGTACTGATTTCTGAATCTCACTCCTTTGCAAGGACAAGAATGAATTCTCAATCCCTTACTTTCCTCATTAGAAGAAAAAAGTTGAAAATATAGCTGTGGATCAATAAGGCACCACTCCTTCCAACACTATCAACTGAAAATAATTGTGTTCACTGGAACCACTTCATCTGGAGGATCTTTTCCCTTCAGTATCACAGTATTATGGAACAGTCTGCTTTACTTTTCATAAATTTTAGGCTTTGCTATTTTGTTTCCTTTCTGTATAGTCTTAGAATTATTCCACATGTCTTTGGAGGAAACAGGCAGTATGTTTGAGGTTGCTCAACTCTACAATCTTGTTTCTTCAGTGCTGTGCAACTATTGAACACTCCACTGGTTTTGTTCTCCCATAATGGCTCCCTGCCGATGCTAAGCCAGGTTCTTCCTCTCTTCTGGTGCTCTAGGAAGAAAAAAGAATTGCTCCCAGAAAGAATGGCTTCCAATCATCAGCTCACCTCTCCATGGTCCTCTCACATCCATTTTATTAGTTGCCAGTTTTTATTGCTTCTGCAGTAAAATGACGCTTTAAATGAAGGATTTTTGCATTTTAACTGCCTTTTTTAGTTGTTCTTTGTGGAAGCATTAGTATGGCATGAATTAATCCTTCTCTTAGTTTAGAATTTCCAGATTTGATTTCTGTCTAAACAGAGGTTTTCAGAGCATGGAGATTAGTAGAAGTATGGCACATGTTTAGCCATGAGTGATAAATTATTACTTATAAAATTACTTTCAGAAATAAAAATAACACTAAGAAAGTCCCTTTATAATTCTGAAAATGTGTAATGTTTAAATATTTTTTCTCATTTATAACAAAATTCTATAGTGCCTTATAGAGAGCATTGTGTGTGTATTACACCATGTTGATGCTATCTATGTATATACTATTTTGAGCACAAATAAACTTTGCTATATTGTGATACGAAGTGAGTTCATTAGGACCTTAGATGCAAAAGAACAATTATTTTGTGGTTTCCTTAATGTTGTTTTGTAAACTTTCTCTTTTAGTCATTTTGAACTTGCTCAATTTCTGCCAATGGCAACCTGTTCTCAAGCTTCAATACTTTGTCTTCATTACCCTCAGTTTTTTGCTTAGTAACAAAGTTTATTAGTCAAGCTAATAGCCATGAATTGTGGTTCATTAATTGAACCTTCAGATTCACTGGCTTTAATAAGAAAGCCCACAGTCACTTCTTAAATCACTTTCAGATGTAGTTAATTTCTTTTAATCTTTTCCTTTTTTGTTGCTTTTTTTTCTATCTTTGTATAAAAACAATTAATAGAGATCGACTCATTAAAAATAGTGGTTGAGTTTGTACCATAAGTCAACTAAAAACCATCATTTCTTGATATTCTTTTCAGGTAATATCATTTTTAAATGCTTTTCTTAAAGCCAGGATTACAATTTTTGAAAAAGATTTTATAATCTCTCTTTCCCCAGTTTTTCAGGTTAAATTAAAAAATATAAGGGACGGACACTCAATTACTTAATTTTATGAAACTTTAATGTGGCAATATTTCCTATTTTAATTTACTTTCTTGGTGTTATGGTAGTATTTTGTTTCCAGACAGCATGAGGTTTGATTTTTAAATCTCTTTTTGCTATAATAATACGTAAAAATTACAGACATACAAGGAAAATGTTTTGCATATAACACAAATAATTTAATATGCATGTATATATATAAGCACATATATACAAACGTATATGTATATAGATACACACTACACACACACTACCAATACAAATAATATTCTATTGTAATCCCTAATGGTAAAAATATAACTTCTAATTGCCTAATACCTTGTCACCTCTTTGAAAAAGAGTGTTCTTCATTATGTGATCAGCTTTCAAAGTTGAGTGAAAGTTTACTTGATGGTTACAGTGCTTGAACTCTTGTATAGTAAATTAGATTCTACAAAGCTCCCATGTATTTATTGGAGTTTAACAAAACTGCATGATTCTGTACTACTTGGGTACCAGCAGGAAGCAACCCCTGAGAGAAGAAATCACAGCTGGGAGCAATTAAGACTGATTAGTTTGTGGCTGAGAAAATCAAAATGGAAAGAAACTTCTCTTTGGGGGAATTAGGAGCTGCATTCCCAAGCATTTCTGAGTTGAGTACAATTCTCAGAGGAATTTAGGGCCAAGGAAAAATGTGAATTTGAAATATTTGGAGGTTTTCTCAGCTTATTTAATGTCTGCATAACCACGATGTGTTGACTCTATTGAATATTTGAAAGAAAAAAGTTCAAGTAAATGACCAACTTTTCTTCACATAGATTTCCCAACTTTTTCATATACTTCAAGGTTTCCCTAATATTTTCATTTGATCTTATAGATAGAATATAGATGCTTAATGTAACTTCTTACTATTTACTGAGATTGCAATAGCTATGAGAAATTGGCTAAGCACATAAATATCAGTTCTTTTGAAAAAAAGTGCACATTATTGTGTATGAGATTGGTCTGAATTATCCTTTAGAAACTGTAAAATAGTTCGGTTGAAATTTTAAACAAGAAATATGCAGAAACTTTTTACATAATTCCTGAAACTGCTATCCTGGATAAAGAATTGGTTTCTAAAGAGCTAGATAAGGAGGTGCTTAACAGAGCAAAAGAAATTAAACAAAATAGCAATAGACTGCATAGTTTATACCAGTTTCTTTGGCTTTATATTTAAATTATAGATGTGCATTAGAAATTTTTTTTTGAATGGGCTGAATTGGGTCACTAACAAATTATAAATATAAATTAACTAGAAAGTTGTTTTCCTAGACTTTGTAAGTAATCTATCAAAGATTCATTTATTCTCAATCCTATGTCAGTTGGTGCTGACTTTATTGTTTTATGTGGATAGGTTTGTTACTATATTGAACCTTCTAAAGTAGAAATATGATGACAATATTAAGATGTTATAAGCAACAAAGATTCTATTTTTCTTTCTCTTAACAGGTAGAATGGGTAATTTTTATATGTAATAATTTATTTAACATGATGTTCTTCTGTGTCCAGATTTTCAGTCATTTTATTTTCCTCTCACCTTTCTCTCTCTCTTTCTTCTTTCACTGTGGGGTGTGCTGAAAATATAACCTATGTGCAACAAAGTAAAGGCCAATTTTAAAAATATATTCCAAATTATCCCTGTGAAGGACTGACGGTTCAAAGAGGATAAAAAATGGAAGAGAGGGAAATCATAATTATTAACTATAAAAAATGTGGCTTGGTAGGATAATAGATTACTGAATCAAAACTTGTCTTGGGTTTTATTTCTGGATATATAAGTATATCTATGTGTAATCTCAGTTCTCTTAACTCATTTTATTACTTTAACCACTTTACAGAAAGTGACAATACTAATTCTGGATGCCAGATGATTGGATAACCTTAATACTACACAAATAGAGAAAGCTTTATTAGAAATATATTAAGGATAATACACTTCATTTTTAGTTTGAAACAATTATTGACTAAATTATAGGAAGTCATGGTTCAAAATTCAGCAATCACTGACCAGAGATTATGTGAAAGAGAACCTGGGGCTGATTATTGCCAAATTGATTTTCTACTTCCTAAACCTGTAGTTCTCAACTTGTTATCATTTAAGTCCCATGAATTCTTCTATAAAATAACCCAAGTATCAACAAAAGAAACTATTAAAAAATCTCACTTTTTTCAAAGTTAGAAATGTATGTATTTGCATGCATTATAATGCCGTTCATAGTAAGATTTAAAAACAAATCACTGCATTAATGTTGGGAGTATATATTGTTGCTATTAGGGATTTTGTATCTGATAACACTATCTCTTGGACAGTATAAATCACATTACTGCCATCAGTAGGTTATTAGAACTGCTATGTAGGCTGACAAGACACAGTTAAAAATGGCCAGCAAGTTGGGAATAAAATGGTGTGCAATCCTACAGAGGACCATAGAAACCATTAGAAAGATGGCCCAGGAACCAATTTCTGTTTATCCTGTATTACCACAGTAGGTTGGGTCACCAATATATTCCTACTTACAACTGAATATTAAGTTAATATCCACTGGAGTTAAGTCAAAAAGAGTCTTTGGAATATTTAGAAAGTATTTAGGAAAGCACCTGTTACCAGTGGTCTTCAAACTGGAACACATATAATCTGGGAATGAAAGAAAATTTTCCAGAGGAGAAGAGAGCTCAGGTGTTTTAAAGAGACATTTTTCAGATCTTCTACTTTCATATGAACTTTTTCTTAAAATTAGTCTGTGATGCTTTCATAATAACCCTTCTTCCATTTTATCAAAATTAGACATCTCTTCACATCCCAAATCTACGTGGAACTTTAGACATCTTTGGATCCCTCTGTGGAAGCTTTAATGACGGACAAAACACAAAGAGCCCTTAGAGATTTCTTTCTTTCCCTTCTCATACACATTCTCTTAAGCATATAGCACAGTATTAGAAAGCAGGCCATTTTGGTCAGTATGGAATCATTGTGGGATCTTCTGAATTCAGGTATTTGGTAGAGGTTCACTCAATAATTAATGGTTATATTTACTCAATGTTTTGTTTTTGTTTTTCGGTTTCCTGTGTCGAATAATGAAAAATGCACTACTTCGGAAGGAAATTCTCATGAAAGCATACCTAAGTAGATGTCATTAAAAAATAATGAGCAAGAAAAATGTTTTTGCCATGTATATAAAAACAAGCCATTCCTTTTCCAGTATTCTCAATATTCATCCTTGGAGAGCTTTAAAAAAATTACCTTCAAAGAACCAAAGCAAAATATATTATTGACATTGGCTTTTAAACACTAACTGAAATATTTTCAAGAGCTACCAAAATTTTTACGATTCATAACTAAGAGTCTAGGTCTATGATTCTGGTATGATTTCTTTGAGATAAAAAATAAGTCATATAATGAAATAATGATTCTAATTATAGCTAATTTTTATTTCACCTTACACAATATTTAATATTTTCTGCCACCTATAAACAGTCTGAAATTATATACTAGCTCAAGGATGTATTCATTTTGATGGCTAATTTAGTTGTTCTCGATTTGATACATGATGGTTATCTAACTAATCTACAAAGTTGAATGTAGGACTCAAAATTTCACATGAGCATTTTTTAAATGTATTTTTTAAAATTTTAAGAAGGCTTCATGCCCAGTGTGGGGTCAAGAGTTGAATGCTTAACCAAATAAGCCAACTAGGCATCCCTGCACATGAACATTTTTTAAAGAATCCCATAACTTTTCTTCTCCCTCTTATAAATGACTTTTTTTAAAGATTTTATTTATTCATGAGAGACAGAGAGAGAGAGAGAGAGAGAGAGAGAGAGAGAGGCAGAGACACAGGCAGAGGGAGAAGCAAGCTCCATGCAGGGAGCCTGACATGGGACTCGATCCCAGGGGTCCAGGATCAGGCCCTGGGCTGAAGGCAGCATTAAATCACTGAGCCACCCAGAATACCTTATAAATAACTTTTTAATTTTAGCTATCTATAGCATATTCACCTATATTGTATCTTATTACAAAGTAAAGAGAAATTATATTTTCTACTCATTTCTCTAAAATTATAAATGTGGGTAGAATATATTTTGATGCCTAGCAGTTTAATCTTTCTTTAAAGTTTTTTTATTTATTTGAGAGAGGAGAGAGAGCATGAGCAAGGGGTAGGGGTGGAGAAGGGCAGAGGGAGAGGAAAGAACAGACATCCCACCGAGTGAGGAGCCTGACACAGGACTCTGAGATCATGACCTGAGCTGAAGTTAAACACTTAATGGACTGAGCCACCCAGGTGCTCCTCTATCAGTTTAATCTTGATGAGACACCTTTAGTAATCGATACTACAAAGTGATTTATTTCTTGTAGAAGGCAAGTCAGATTTGGCCAATTAGGTTATGTTGTGGACATTTTCCATAAATGAAGTAATCACATTATGCCAGGTTCAAGGTTTATATGGAAATATATTTAATTGATATGATGAAAAATATAAAAAAAAATCTTGTATTAGAAAAAATATATTGAAATGAACTATTAAAAATTTTTTTTTCCAATCCTTTCTGAGTATGTCAATTATGTTGAAGGTCCCTAAGACCACTGCTAGGACTGGTGTTACAGGAGGAAGCCTCACAGGAATCCAAATAAAGGTTAAAAAAAAAAAGTGCCCCCAAGTAAAATAATTGTGGTCATAATTAATAGTTCCTTAAGTTTTAGTAAGGCTTTCTGGTATATTTAGACACAGAGAAATTATATTCTAATGTATAAGCAACAAATCCTTTTGAAGATCATGTGGTTTCAGATTTTCTGCTTTCAATGCAATTAGACAACAAAATATTTGAACCATTAGCTCATATGTTATTAAAATCACTTTGGGGATGCCTGGGTGGCTCAGCAGTTGAGCGTCCGCCTTCCGCTCAGGATGTGATCCCGGAATTCCCAGATCGAGTTCTGTATTAGGCTCCTTTATGGAGCCTGCTTCTCCTTCCTCTGCCTATGTCTCTGCCTCTCTCTGTATCTCTCATGAATAAATAAAGTTAAAAACCTTTAAAAAATCATTTTTGATGATATATCACATATAAAAGCCTTTGTGTTCATTTGTCATTCATTTGTTCAAGTATTTATTCAACAAATATTAATACCATATATGCTCCAATAATACTTGTGCTTTGGATAGAAATATTAAATGAGACACCATTTCTACACCAATGAGTTTGAAGTCTACAGGAGAAACTATTATACGGTAGTAAATAATGTGGTAGTAGCACGTATGAGAAATATGGGTTCACTGAATCAATGGCTTTCTGAAGGAGTTGGTAGAGAATATGAGAAGAGATACAAGTTCATGTTTGGATCTAACTTTTAAAAGATATTTATTTTACCTGTAATCTCAATTTCTAAAGGTTAAAATTTCACATGAAATGCCCCTCAATTGTGGAATAGATAAGCAAACTGTGGTTCACCCACACAAAGAGATATTACTAAAAAACAAAAAGGAATGGACCACTGATAGATGCAGCAACATGAATTAATCTCAAATGTGCTATGCTAAGTACAAGGACCCAGATTTAAAAATGTACTTCCATCTCTAGGATAGCCTACAAAAGGCAAATTATGGGAGTAGAGAACAGATTAATAACTGCTAGGGGCTTGGGGTAGGAGGGGTTGCCTAAAAAGCAAGGGGGAATTTTTGGAGGTGATAGCATTCTTCTATATTCTATTGATGGTTAAGTCTCAGAACTGACCATTAAAAAGAATGTTGATTGGGGTACCCGGGTGGCTTAGTCGTTAATCGTCTGACTTAGTCGTTAATCGTCTGACTTCGGCTCAGGTCATGATCCAGGAGTACTGGGATCAAGCCCCTACTCAGTGGGGTGGCTGCTTCTCTCTCTCCCTCTACCCCTACCCCTGCTCATGCTCTCTCTCTTGCTCTCTCTCAAATAAATAAAATCTTAAAAAAAAAAAAAAAAGATGATGATTGCTAAATGTAATTCATAGCTTTACTTAAAAAAAAAAAAAAAACAACAACAAAGCAGTTCACATGAATTTAGCTGTGTTCCCATAGGTGCAAATGTGCATACACATATGCCTTCTCAAAAAACTGGCGACTTATTCCTTGCTCCCTTTCCTCCGTGAAAGGGTTCCCAGCAGAGTTTCTCAACAGGAGCGCTATTGGATTTTAGGCAGGATAATTGTTCATTGCCTGGGACTGTAGCGCACTTTATAGCATGTTTAGAAACTCTGGCACTCACTGGCTAAATGCCAGGAGCATCCACATACCTTTCCAAAAGTCCCCCAGGGGAAATTTCTAGCCAAAAGCCGTATGCTGGACATGATTTCCCTGAACTCTCACCAAACAAAGAGGAGTGAGCATCACTGAAGAAGAAAGAAGAAAGTGTTTCACTTATCTTTTTTCTTTTTCTGGAGGTGGATTGCCTACATGTAGAGAAAGTACATTCTAGTCGGCTCTATCCCATGAACAGTGGAGTTGATTTTGCTATTGGCCACATCTTGGTGTTGGGAGATGTGAAAGGTAAATTCACATGAGTATTAGCAAGCATCTATCTGCACACCTGCCTTGCATCTTCTAAGCTAGCTTTCAGAAGGAAGGGATCTAACACTTCCGTCTTCCTCAGTCTGATTCCTGCATCTGTCTTAGCAGATCTCAGGAAGGAAAGACAGGAATGTTTTACACAGATCCACTGCCCCAAATTTATACAGTTGTTAATTAGTAGAAGTATCATTTGATTACTATAAATCTTCCAACCTTCAGTTCCTTTTATAACACACACTTGAGCATATTAACCCAGACCCTGAAACTCAAAGTAATCCTCTAGCATTGTGAACTTTCTGGAATTCATTCGTGGGCGTGTTTGAAAAACCAGTGCCATTTGCTTCTCATAGCACACCAGGTGTTTCCAGGTTCCTTTCCCATCTTTGAGTGTAACAGGTCAAAGTTATATAGCAGCAGTGTCTGCCCTGGTAACCCAGTGTCAGGCTCTCTAATTGTGTCACTGACTGATCCACACTAACTCCTGTTCTGCAATTTGTACTCTGCACAAAGTACAAATGAACCCATCAGTGTTAGGTGGAGACAAGCTTTTCCTTTGAAGCATGGAAACACTTTTTTTTTTTTTTTAAGTAAGAAAAGTCTTTATTTTGTGGGATAATGGGAGTGTCATAATATGGAACATTATCAGGTCTTTTTGTCAGTGACTTCAAAAGCTAGACGCATTACCACCTACATCCTGAGATTGAAAATTTTTGTTGCAAAATAGTATTGATGGCATTCTGAGATGACAGAGGTATACTAGTCTCTAAAGAAAATAATTAGTTGGCAATTTATTCCTCCTATCTTAACAGCCCTTCCAGCACTCTCCTGTTGGCTTTCTTGTTCTTTCTCTGCTATAACCCTACAGAATGTTTCTAACTAGGTGTCTAATCTAATACACTAAATAGCTAAACTCTCACTACATAGTATTTTAACTCTCACTTTGTTCTAAGCGGTTGACTATGTTTTAATATGTAATATCAACTCTTTCTGCTCTTTAACATACGTCTTTGAAAAAAAAAGATTTTTATTTATTTCAGAGAGGGTGTGAGCTGGAGGGAGAGAGAGACAGAATCTGAAGCAGACTCTGAGTGAGCACAGAGCCCCATGTGGGGCTTGATTCCATGACTGCAAGATCATGACCTGAGCTGAAATCAAGTTGGCAGTTTAACTGAATGAACCACCTAGGTGCCCCAAACATTTGTCTTTTAAAAAAGATTTTCAATGGTTTATGCAGTCTTATTGGGTGGGCCTTAGGCACTAGAGCACAGTTTGTAGGAACAATGTAGGGTTCTCAGAGCCCCTCAGATAACACCGCATAAACAATTTCTTTATGAATACCAGCCTCTGGAAGTTTCTCAACTTATTGTCTCAGAACTTGAATATTTATCAAATATGAAAATGTTTTGTGTAATATTCTCTGATCAGGGCTGCTATGTATTATTTTATTTGAGGGGGCATTTAATTCAACAAATTTTTATTAAGCACCTATGGTGCACTGGAAATAATAATTATAACAGTAATAAAGTATATAGTGTAACTCTGTCAGGAATTCTAAGTATTTCTGTAGATTGATTTATTTTAATCAATAGCATTGCTAGGAAGTAATTACTATTATCACATCCCCATCTGATAGATGAGAAAACTGAGGCTCAGAAGTGTTAATTATTTGCCTGAGGTCACGCTTCTGGTGAGCAGTGAATTTGGGTTTGAACTCTCACATTAGTTCAAGCCTCTGTCCTTGGGGTTAATGTTGGAGGACCCTAATAAAGGTTCTGTTTCAAAGATAATGTTGTGTCTGCATATAACAAAACAACAAACGTATGAACTAAATTTCTGCAAAATGGCTAATTATGAGGTGATTACATTCTAAGTGGTGTTATTGGCTTACATGTATAGTTTTGTCTTGTCTTTTTTTTTTTTTTTTGCAAAGTTAATTATTCCTCCATAACCTCCTCTGACAATGTTAGTTTCGCATGTAAGTAGAAGCAAGTTTTACAGAAATAGAATGTGTAGGTTTATCACAGGATAGTATAACATTTCAGCATTTTAATTTGTAAATGATTAAAAATCTATTAACAATGGCCTCATATCTTGGAAAGGAAGCTTTACAAAATAATTAAAAACCTTTATTTAGAATATGTATGCTATTCAAACAGATCAAAGCCACAAACAAAATCTATTACCTTTAAAGTATATTTGTAAGATTTTTTAAACTTTATCACTAAGGTTTATTTGTAATGAGACCACCATGTACTTATATTCTTTTAACTGATAGTCACTGATGTACATATAAACTTAGAAAGTCTTTTATAAATATGTCGAAACTAGCCAGGCATAATCCAAAATACAAACTAGAGCCAAACACAATATTCACTGTAATCAATGCTGGTGCACAGAGAGAACTCATTTGTAGATCTTATTTTTGCTTATTAGGTTTTCAAAAATATAGCAATGATCTACCAATGGAAATAATTTAGGTGCCTGGATTTATCAGACTCCTTTTTTTGAAAAAGTTATTTGCATCATTACTATGTTCTACAGGTGCATTAAGAATGCAATTATTCTTCCAGTTAATTCATTCTAAATTGACAAGCTGCTTAAAAATTAAAGCAGGGAAAATCATCTTTTTGACTTTATAAATTAAAAAAAACCTATTTCAATATATTTCTTTTGTTGACTTGAATATATGTTTTAAATTTTGGTTATAAAACATGACTTTGTGTATTAAACATTCTCCTCACAGTAGTTGGTTTGCTGGTGACACATGACTCTTTCTCTGGAGGGAGGCTGATGACACTGCCAATCTCTTAGGAGAAAAGAGAGAGTAGTCCACACGCCTCTGTCCCTCACTTTTAAGTCACACTGATAATATAAAGGGAAAACTTTCTAATTCCTTTATAAATAATTAACCTCGGTCAACTTTGGTAATTAAATTAAGCAAACCAATTAACTTTCTGATAATATTACAGAAAATCAATTGAAAAAAATCAAAAGGTGATGAAATACAAAATTTGCATCTCTCTTAGAATCTTGAAGAATATTTATGTAATTATTTTTTAAGTAGGCTCCATGTCCAGCATGGAGCCCAATATGGAGTTCGAACTCAGAACCAGGACCTGAGCTGAGATCAAGAGTTGGACGCTTAATCGACTGAGCCACGTAGGCAACCTGAATATTCATGTAATTTTAAGAGTGGATAAATTGGTATTACAGCAATGTACATACACTTAGCTAGAACTTTGGAGATGTGGGTCTAAGTCCCTGCCCTTTCCTGAACCAGCTGAACAGTTTTGTGTAAACCACTTTTACTCTTGGGACTTTGTTCCTTTATTTATCAAAGTAAAGGGTGAAATAAGAGAATCATGCACTGTACCTTGTTGGTCTCTTTTGTTGGTCTCTTCTCCCTCTGTTACTCTGATTTTACAAAGACGCCCTTCTCCCTTGGAGAGGCTAAAGATGAGTCAGGCCTGGAGGCCCTGGAGTATGGAAAAAAAGGACCAGAAGACCTTTCCAAGAGCAACTAGTTCACTGAGCACCTACAACTTTCTTCCTAGCCCTGTGGATCTTTGAAAAGGCAGCAAATGCTTTATCCTCACTCTTTATAGTGATATATCCTCAGGTGAGGGATAACACGATTTCATCAGAGCTCATGCTTTTAGAATTTAATATCTCATCATTAAAAAGATGTCAGAGAAAGTGAATCAATCCTCTCCTGTGTACTGCTTTTTAGAAAATTCTGTCAATCCTAATAATTAATTATTTTGCATCACTATTGATTTAAAAAATGTATGTGATACAGATTTCTTTCAAACACATGTCCATTGGCCTGCAATGGTTATAAAGAAATTCTTATTTTTTCTATCCTTTTTTATTTTTGAAATTTTATTTTCTGATACATGTCCTATGATTCCTGACTTAGACTGGGTTGCCCTGAAGTAGACCCTGAAATAAGAATTTATGTGAAAATGGTTTATTAGGAAGTGCATCCAGGAAAAACACATAGATGAATGGGAACCTAGAACAAGGAAGGGAAGAGAGGGAGGAAAAGGGAGGAATCCAAGCAAATTTTCAATATCAAGATAAATCCCATGGCTCTATCCAGCAGAGTAGACCTAGAGATAGGGTAGGTCACACTTCAGATTTGTCCCTTATGTGGGATGTGGGACCCAAAGTGCTTATACCAATATATCACAGGTCACTGATTAGTAATTAACAGATTCTAGGTAAAGTCATAGGTATGTAAATTTCTAGGCACCTCCATCTGGCCGCTGGAGGGTGGTCCTCTAACAAAGAGAACAACCAGGTTTAGGGAATAAAATAAAAGAAACCAGCAAAAAGATGTAGGAGATAGGGACAGAGAGTTGACAAGGTCTATTGTAAGGGCATTTGCACTCCACAAGCAACCATAAAGCTGATGAAAATTATCTAATGAAGTAGCTTCCTATAAAGAATAGAGGGGTAGATCTTGCTGATCTATTTTTACAGAGAAGTGTTTGTGTCTGTGTGGGTCCTGCAGGAAACAAATGGCATACCACACATTCAGTAATTTGAAGAGTTTAATAAAAGAACTATTTACAAAAATGAGGGCAGTGAGCAGGGAAGCATTAGGGATAAATGCAGTACTGGCAGTGGGGTCTATTTCCATTCCTAAACTTGAAGGCATGAGGTGAGGAAGCATAGAAATGCAGAGGGAAGAAAAGCTCTGTTCTGCCTTAGGTGGCAGGAAGGCTTGCCCGTAGATTCACTACTCTGGTATCACTATCTAGGCTCCTTTCCTTGGTTCCCATTGGCCAAAGGAAGAGCCAGAGCACTTGGGATGCTCCTGCTTTGGTTCCAGCTGGAACTCACAGAACTGAAGAGAATTGAGAGGGGGCAGAGGAAACAGAAGGGGAAAATGGAAGATCTGAACAGTGAAAGATGAGTTGCTAAATTAAAGCAAGTTAAAGAAATTGCCTAAGCCCAAACTACGAGCATTCCTATCACTTTTTATTCCAGCAAGATAATCTAAAACATCTCTTCAGGATATTTAAGAAAAAAATCTATTCATCAAACTTGAACTTCTCTTTCTACCCCTTACCAGACTGCCCTACTTACCTTTCTAGAGTTATTAAAAGTGAAATAACCTAATCCTCAGGAGCTCTTTCACACTACCTGGAAATTAAGCCTTTTCTCAGCGCCTCAAGATTTGGTCTTTGCACTCTTAAACTCTACTTTATGTTTCTCTTTTAATGCTTGAGTTTCTCTGGCCTTTTTTACAACTTCACAATTTTCTTTGGTGTGTACATTTCTTTCTTTTTTTTCCCCTCAAATTGAAAATAGCTTTATTTCTTATATACTTATTATAAATAATGCAAACTACCAAGTTAAAAAATAGCAAAAATTTACCTTCAGCCTACAAACCAGGGATTAATAATTGTTAATACATTGCCATATATCCATGCAATATTTTTTAGTTCACACACACATATATGTACATGCAAACACACACATACAGACTTATTTGTAAAAGTGAGATTATGTATAAAATTATTTGGATTCTTTAACAATTCACAGAAACTCTTCCATATTTAGATACATCTGCATGTTTATCATAGTGTAGATTTTTTTTAAAGCTTTTATTTACTTACTTGAGAGAGAGAGAGAGAGAGAGAGAACGAATGGGGGAGGGGTAGAAGGAGATGGACAAGCAGACTCACCGCTGAGTGGGGAGCCCTGTGGGGGGCTCACTGCAGAACCCTAAGATTATAACCTGAGCAGAAGTCAGATACTTAGCCAACTGAGCCACCCAGGTGCTCCAGATGTTTTTTTATATAAATGTGAAGCAATTTATACTATTTAATAAATTCCGCAATTTTGAACATGTAATCTCTAATTTTTTGACATTTTTTGCTATTATAAATATTGTGAATGTGGTCTACTTATACATATATGTTTTTGTGTTTATCCCTGATTTTCTTAGGTTAACTTTCTAGATCTAAATCTCTTGCTGGAAATTTTTTTTAAGATTTTATTTATTTATTTAGAGAGAGAGCATGTGTTCAAGTGAGGGGAACAGTGGAAGGAGAGGGAATGAGAGAATCACAAGCAGACTCAACACTTAGTGTGAAGCCAACACAGGGCTTGATCTGTTGATCCTGAGATTACAACCCTGAGATTAGAATCTGAGCTAAAATGAAGAGTCAGACATTTGACCTACTGACCTACCCAGGTGCCACAAATTTTTATTAAAGGAATTTCTTCTCTTTTCTACAAATGACATTCTTTTTTTTAAAAAGATTTTATTCATTTATTTGACTGATGGAAAGAGAGAGAGAAAGAGCATAGGCAGGGTAAACTAGAGAAGAAGAAGCAGGCTCCCGGCTGAGTAGAGAGTCCAATGTGGGGTTTGATCCCAGGACTCCGGGATCATGATCTGAGCTGAAAGCAGACATTAAACTGACTGAGCTACCCAGGCATCCCTACAAGTGATATTCATTTGGGAATGCCAGTTCTAGGTGATATCTTCAATTCAGCCTGAATTTTATTTTTTTATACACTGAACTATTCATGACTATAATAGGAGTATTTCCACTGTATATGTATTGATCTTTTCTGATAGAAATAAATAGAAACCTCTTGAGGATAGTGTAAGTTTAAAGGGGACATGTATTTTGGTACTGCTGAGATATTTCATGTAATTCAAGATCAGAGTTATAGTCAGATCTTAAGAACAGATTGAAAGGAGGGGTGCCTTGATGGCTCAGTTGGTTAGGTGTCTGCCTTTGGCTTGGGTCATGATCTCAGGACCCTGGGACCGAGCCCTGCATCAGGATCCTTGCTCAGCGAGGAGTCTGCTTCTCCCTCTCCCTCCTCCTTCTCCTCATTCATGCTTTCTCTCTCAAATAAATAAATAAAATCCTACAAATAGTAATAATAAAAATAACAGACTGAGTTGAATAGAGGGCCAAAAGATACCAGGAAAATTTTTTGTGTACATGTACTTATTCTTTCCTATGTCTGTTTGTAAATCTGATTAAAGCCAGTCTTTCTCAGTTTCCCATTCCTTATATAAGCCATTATTTTTTCCATGAAAAATAATATGAGTAAGTTCCTAGTCCAATTCTTAATTTATTTAGGAAATGGGGATAATTGATTGGATCTGTTTGGGTTTGGATGCTCACTCCTGACCTTTCTCAATCCCTGGTGTATGAGTGGACTGTGGGAGTATGATAGATAGTTTCAAGGCAAAGATGGATAGGCAGCCAGGCCAGAAGTCAAAAGTAATAATTGTAGACATTAATAATCAACTTTAAATAATGTATAGAACAAGCAACCAGAAGATCAATGAGAAAACAGAGGACCTGAACATCACTATGAACCAACTAGATGTAGGAGATGTATAGAATGCTCCACCCAACAATGGTAAATCCACATTCTTCTTGAGTACACATGGAACATTGTCCGGGATAGGACATATGGTAGGCCATATAACAAATGTCAATACACTTAAAAGGATTGAAACCATACAAAGTATGTTCTCTGACTACAATGAAATGAAATTAGATATGAGCCAACAAGAAAGAAACTTGGAAAATTCACAATGTGTAAATTAAATGACACACTCCTTCCTAGATAAACCTTGGGTCAAAGAAGAAATCACAAGAGAAATCAGAAAAAACTTTGAAATAAGTAGAAATGAAAGTAAACATATGAAATTTGTGGCTTGTAGCTAAAGCAGTGCTTAGGGGGAGATTTATAGCTGTAGATGTCTATATTAAAAATTCATGATCTACATGGAAGATTATTACCTGTACCTAGTACATTCTCCAGAGTTCTTGATAAGACATATGGACTTACAGAATTTTGGGAAAAAGAAGTGCTGCAAATGATAAGTTAAAGGTAAGAAAGTATAGGTCATTCAAGGCAGAGTTTCTGATAATTGCATTTTGGGTGAGTTAAGATGGCTTAAGATGCACTTTATTGAAAAACACAACCCATATTTTGATGTGTAAATCACAACAGGAGACAGCACCCGGGGAAGCATTTTGGCTATTTTTATTAACCAAATTTTATAACAGCTTATAATCAGTGGATGATCCTCCATTATATAGAAATAAACCTTGAGTTTAAAATGTTTCTACTTTCATTATTAACAAAAGGATAAATGCTAATATTGTATTCTCTGCTTGACACGTCACTTTGGTTTTGTAGTTATCCAATTGTATTATAAGAAAGAAGCCTTCATGTTTCATTCTGTTGGAAAAGGAATATCATATTTAAAAAAGTGTCTTAAAAAATAAAAAAATAAAAATGTCTATTATGTGTCAGGAATTGTGTAAGCACTTCTGTACACACTTGCTTATGTCTTTGTCCCATTATCTTTCCAGAGACACGCATTATCATCATCACTTCAGAGGTTAAAAAACTGAGGCCATGATAAATTAAATGATTCACCCAGAGTCAGGACTTGTAAATGAGGAAGTTAGATGTAAACAGGTCTGACACATGCCTGAGCTTTTACATTTCCCACTACTCCAGGTTATCTGCAATCCGCCACATCCAGTGCTGAATTTTGCTGGGAGAATTCTGTCTAGAGTTCTTTTACCCTGGACTTTTCTTGCCAATTATGTCAATGACAGCATATAAGAGAAACCATTGAATTCCTTTTTTTTATTACTTCAATTTCTATAGAAATTTTGTATCCTACTCTCACCTTATCAAATTGATAATTAAGAGATCAATTTGATTGAATTTGAGTAATAAAAGTAATGATGGTTCCTCATATATTGTCTTTTTATATGTGTCTGCTTGAACCTCAACAAGATTTGAGACATTTAATTCACATTTGTGAAGAATTTCAAGTACACCAGGTGATTTTACATACTTTGCATTATCCTGAGTTTTATTGGCTTGATTCTTCTTCTAGTCTGAACTTATTCTCAACTTGTGACTATCCACACTTCTAACCTCTTGTTTTTTCTTTTGCATTTTTAGATCACATATATTCTTTATGTTCCCTACATGTGTCAAAGTTCAGTTCTTTAATTTGACTCATAAATATGTTTATATAAAAGCCAGACACACACATTTGTTTTGTAATGTTTTTAGACAGTTGATGTTCCTCTGAAAAGTGCCACATGTGATTGTGTGTTATTGATTGATTGGTGAAACCAATACATTCTTTCTATCCATTTTATAAATTTCAGGATGTTAACTGGTTTATGGTGAATGCCTTATTTGAATGAACAGCAAAACTGTCTTGCCTACATGAGCTACTATTTAAAAAAAAAAAACTTATAGCTTAAAAGGGGATTCAAATGAGCCAGATAATAACACTGATTTAAGAGCAAAGGTATCCTTTTTCAGCCTTCAATATCCAATGGCATGTAAGAAACGATTAGACCTTGCAACCTTTTCTTTCTCCCCCCTTCTCTGTCTCTTTTGGTTCAAGATAAATTTCAATTACATAAACCCTATTTCCTGCTGCTAATCACCTACTCCAGTCAATACCTTTAAATAGTCATTAATGCTGGGATGAGATCTCTGTCATGTCTGAAACTAAGAGAAAATTTGGAGCAGCCCATTAGCAGAACAGGAAATTCCCTAATATCCTCAGGATATGTATAGAAACTCATTATGATTAAATTCAAAAGGAACTACTATCTTGGGGATATTTATTAAATAAACTTGCCTAAATACATCTGATAAATACATTATCTTTCCCAAAAAGTCTAATTACCAAAATCCATTTATCTAATTAAGTGACCCTCAAATACCTTAATTTTTCTTTTGAAACTCCTCTATGATAATGAATTCACTAACAATGAAACCAGCTTGCTAAAATGGATACCAAGATAATCAACTCATTTGTGTATCTTTGTATTTCTTATGTTAGATAAAAGCATTCAGAGAAAAAAAGCCAGAATTCCACCCTCCAACACTAAATGAAGTAACTTTTTCTAAATAATTTTTCAAGGAAAAGGAAAAACATCATTTACTTCAGTGTTATTTGTTGCAGTGGCAATAAATGAAGGAAATAAATATTAAACATGAATTATATTTGTAAAGGAAAAAATTTCAATTTTTCCTTAATGTAGTAAAAACAGCAACACACTATTATTCCAGATAATCAGATAGTAATTATTTCATAAAAGGAAGAGGGTAAGCATTAAAAAACCTATCCTAAAAATAAATAAAATATCCATAACCTATCCATTTTGCCTCAGCAAAATGGAGGCCCATTCAAGAAGCACTAGTTATCAAACTACTTGAAATACCTTTTGATGTCAGGGTATTCTCTATTTAATCTCTCACTAATTTCTTTTCTATACAAAACTCCTCTTTCTCCCAATCCAGGCTGATCTGTGCACATAATTTTCTTCCACACATTCCTCTCTCTTTCTTTGACACCATTTGCTTATGACTTGTCTCTGTGTTTAGAATACTCTCCCCAACTTCTCCTTCCATCTAAATTCAAGAGACAGTTCTAAAGAATAAGAAGAGCAAAGATTTTGAAATTTGGAAGAAGTGGATTTGAATTCAACCTCTGCCTCTTACTAGTAGTGCAACAACAAGAAACATTAAAAAAAAAAAAAAAAAAAAGACAGTAGGCGCTAAATACCATCCCACCAAACTGAGACTAAATTACAGTTTCAATTCTCTCAAAAATGGAATCTTAAATCAATCAACCAGGAATCACCTGATCAATAGTAGGTAAGTAATCTGTCTAAAAGACCCCTGTCATCCCCTAAAGGAAAGTAGCCTTGTAAATAACTAAGCCACTTTTTTTTTTTTTGATGAGTATAACTTCCTTGTTTTTACTCCCATCTCTGCCTATAAGAAAGAGTCTTTCATTTTATATAGCTCTTTGGAGCGATTTTCTGTTAGACTGGATGCTGCCCAATTAATGAATCATTGAATAAGACGAATAATAAAATGTACAGGGATTAATTTTGTTTTTTAAAAGAAGCTTGGAAGCTCAGTTTTGTCATTTGTAAACTGGTAATGTATCATTTATCTCATGGGGTTGATCTAAAGGTTTAATGACATAACTGAAGTTTAAGAAAAAGTCCATGACATGGAAAGTTCTCCATAAATCCTACCCCTTCCTTTGGATTTCATAGCAAATGAAATGATCACAGCCAAAGTGATCTCTCTTTTAGACATCCTCTGCCAAGCCTTCCATCAATTTGGTGTTTTTCACAGGTCTTGTATATAGTTAGTTACCTTTTAAAGTTCACTTAAAATCAGTTACTGAACATTGCTAAGAGTCATACTTGGTGTTAGACGCTGGTGAAGATAGAAAAAATATCCACAAGAAAATTATGACCTATGCTGAATGAGGGTCTAGTAATCTGGGCTCTGCATCATAAAAAAAATATCAACTACATCTTACCCCAAATTAATTAAATTAATTAGAGCAGTTAGTTGTAAAGGTCAGCTCTGAGTAGATAGCTTTAGTGGGAGATAACACTGTGGCCCCAAGATTTTGTCCTGTTATATATTTCTGTCAGTAAGTAGCAAAGAGCAGATCACAGAGATTGCCTTATTAAGAAGCCCATTCTTTCAAATTCTAAAAGAAGCGACAATTAAGTTGAGAGAAAAGGGAGACTGGAAGGGCAAGAGGCTAGTAAGTAAAAGCCTTTAGGTTCAAAACTTCTCAAAATCTTGCAAATGGAGACTAGAACAAGAAATTTGCCATAAGCAAAATACCCATACTCCTGACCTAGAAAAAACCTGTGACTATTTCAGCTCCTTAGGAACCCAAAACTCAAGTAGTAGGAAGTAGGCTGCAAAAGTGTAGCCCCTAGAAAGGGCATATCTCCCTTTTTTCCCCACGATTGTGTGACCACAGAGAATAAGCATAAAATAATCCTAGAAATAAACTTAGGGGTGCAGGAATCAGGGGCTGCCAGATAGGCTTTCACAGGTCAGAAACTATACTCCTATTAGGGTAGGTGTCTTCTCAGCTTCTGTCTAGCAGGAGTTGATAATTTCTATGGACCAGAGAAACTACTACTGTGGATTTCCTCTTCCTTCCTTTTTTTTTCTTCTCCTCTATTTATTCTTTCTTTCTATTGTTTTCTCTTGTTTACTTTCTTTCTTTTCTTTCTTTCTTTCTTTTCTTTTTTTTTCTTTCTTTCTTTCCTTTCTTTCTTTCCCTTCCTTCCTTCCTTCCTTCCTTCCTTCCTTCCTTCCTTCCTTCCTTTTTTCTTTCTTTCTTTCTTTCTTTCTTTCTTTCTTTCTTTCTTTCTTCTTTCCTTCCTTTCTTCTGCATTTTCTATTCTTAACCTCTTTGGGAGGAAAGTTCTTATTTATTTTATTTTAAAACTACTGCTACCTTGCTCTTACGGCATCACTAGTGTTGGGTTTGTGTGTGTGTATATAGTGATGGGGGTACATGTTACCTTCCTTTTACTTCAGGTTACTTGATCAGGAGAAACAACACACGGAGCTTATGGTGAAGACTATTTCTTAGAGATCCTAGACTTTGATGTAGGTGTTGTAACTGGCCAGAATTTTGTAGTTGTTTTCCTTGGGCAAGAGGTGAATTCCTTTTAAGTAAGGGGAACATAAGATTTTTCAGTGGTCAAAGAACAAGTTGTGGCAAATCCTGATAGTTGTTTCCTTATATGCATTCTCCCCACTTCAATTTTTTATTCATTCATTTATTTATTATTTATTCATTTATTTTTATTAATATTATTTTTGCAATAGAAATTTGATTTTTCTATTTCCTAGTCTCCTTTAAAGCTAGTAGAAGAGAGGTATGCATTTAGGAAAAGGAAAAGACTTACTACTCTGGGTTTTTATTTTCCTAAGTTGGCTGGAATGTGAACAGTAGTGATGAACCATTGCAGGCTATGTGGATGAAGGAAAAAAAACCCTCTTATTTTGATGAAGCCAAAGAAGATAATTGGGTTCCAAACAGGCTTTGGATTATCCTATCAACACTGAACTACTTTACCCCTGGACTTCTATTAGAGAAGGAGAGAGTAAGGTGGGGGAAGGAGGGAGAAAAGAGATGTATCTTTTAAAACTCTTGTTACATTTGGTACATAAAATCATGGACTGGGTTAGTTCACTTAGCTCAGTGGTTCTCAATGGGAGATGACTTACGATCCCTGGCGACATTTGGCAAGATCTGAGGACATTTTTCATTGTCTAGGGGCTGGATGCTACCCTCATCATGTGGGTAGAGGCTGCTGCTGCTGCTGTTACACATCCTATCATGCACATGAGAGCTCTACAGAGTCTATAGATCTCTCAGAACAGGCATTAATTCCTAAGACTATTAATTTATTATTCCTAGGACTATGAAAGAAAAACTAAATAAAATAGGATTTTTTTAAATTTTGTTATTTTTTTATTTTATTTATTTATTTATTTATTTATTTATTTATTTATTTATGTATTTATTTATTCATGAGAGACAGAGAGAGAGAGAGAGAGAGAGGCAAAGACACAGGCAGAGGGGAAGCAGGCTCCATGCTGGGAACCCGACGTGGAACTCCATCCCCGGTCTCCAGAATCAGGCCCTGGGCTGAAAGCGGGGCTAAACCGCTGAGCCACCCAGGCTGCCCAAAATAGGATTTTATTTTATTTTTTTAAAGATTTTATTTATTTATTCATGAGAGACATAGAGTTAGAGAGAGAGAGAGAGAGACAGAAAGACAGAGAGAGAGGCAGAGACACAGGTAGAGGGAGAAGCAGGTTCCAAGCAGAGACCCTGTTGTGGGACTCAATCCTGGCACTCCAGGATCACGCCCTGGGCGGAAGGCAGCACTAAACCGCTGAGCCACCCAGGGATCCCCAAAATAGGATTTTAAAGACACATTAAACAGTTTGTATTTTATGAAATCAAAATCTAAAGCCACTTTAAAATTATTTAAATGATTTGGTATTAAATATAAGAAAATCACAACCTAAATATTATAATTTTGAAGCCTAAAAATTATAATATTCAATGTGAATTTAATATTACACAATTAATTCATAAAAAGCTTATTTAATTTTTTTAAATTTTTAAAAATATTTTATTATTTACGAGCGATACATACAGAGAGAGGGGCAGAGACACAGGTAGAAGGCGAAGCAGGCTCCACGCCGGGAACCCGACGTGGGACTCGATCCCCGGTCTCCAGGATCACGCCCTGGGCTGAAGGTGGCGCTAAACCACTGAGCCACCCAGGCTGCCCAAAAAGCTTATTTCAGAATATATAACAACTTACTTCTACTGTTTATTTGACATGCTTCTATACCACAAGTTTTCTAAGAGGCAGGTAAAAAAATGAAACCAAAAAACTAGAATGGGTTATTGCTGAAATGCATATATATACTTTAGTATTTCAAGAGCTTAAAAATATTTTTTTTCTTTGGCTAATATTTTGAATAAAATTTTCACAAACATAGTGCCTCTAGAAAAATGAAAAGCTTAGGACCTATACATATGCATATTTTATCAGCATTTAATACCTGCTATTGAGTTTACTTGAATACATTTATATTACAAATATATTCTTTAATATATAAATGTATGTGTGTATGTATTTATATATATATATATATATATATATATATATATATATATATATATACTCTTATTCAAGATGGTTTATCCAATAGCACATTGGAATTCAGAGTTCTTTTCAGTAGAAATGAGAACACAGAAACTTATTTGCTCCCTCTGCTGGAGAGATGATTGTTAATTTAAAGAGACAATATGATTTTGAACTCTGGAAAGCAATGCGTATGTTTTCTTTCTTACCCTCAGAAGTGGCTCAGTAAGTAAATGTAATGGCATCTTGAGAGGCAGAAATAAGGCATATTTAGTATTCTATTTTAAAGACTAAAATAAGATGAGCTTTAGGAAAATGTTGACTTGAGAATGAAGATTTAAATGTTTCTAAAGCTTACTTTACTGTTGATTGTATGGGTTCACTTCCCAGAATTACCTATTTATATAGATGGAATGCCTGTTTTGTGTTCCCTTATAGATGATGTGGGCTCTTGAGTACTGTATTTTTATAACATCGATACCCAAGCAAATGAAACAACAGATCTCTCAAGACTTATGTATGGCATTTAGAATTTTTTTATTTTGATTTTTCTCTTCTCCTTGTTCCTCAAGTAATCTTTGACCACATGTGCTGGTGCAATTAACATGAAGTGTACAAGGAAGCCTGACAGTATATCAGCTTATAAATATAACAACAAGGGATGCCTGGGTGGCTCAGTGGTTGAGCACCTGCCTTTAGCCCAGGGCATGATCCTGGAGTCCCAGGGTCAAGTCCCACATCGGGCTCCCTGTGAGGAGCCTGCTTCTCTCTCTGCCTATGTCTCTGCCTCTCTCTCTCTCTCTGTCTCTCATGAATAAATAAATAAAATCTTTAAATACATAAATATAACAATTATAATTTTTAACATTTTTTCCACTTAGAGGAATTCTGCTAAATGCCTTATGTCAATAATCTTATCTAGAGATTTCTCAAATACACGAAGGTTGGTATTAAAACTAGCCTCATTCTACAGATGAAGAAACTGAGGCCTAGGCCTAATACATAAGTAAGTTCAGATTTGTAAGTGGCCAAGCCAAAATTTTAAATCAGGCTGTCTCCAGACCTAAGCCTACTCATTTAACCATCATAAGGAGGTTTGAAATGAAATCTACAGTAGAATGTCACATGCAAATTGTATGACTGTTTTTATTTTATTTTTAATATTTTTTTGTTTATTTATTCAGAGGGGCAGACAGAGAATCTCAAGCAGACTCTACACTGGACACAGAGCCTGACTTGAGGCTCAATCTCATAATCCTGAGATCATGACCTGAGCTGAAACCAAGAGTCAGACGCTTAACCCAACTGTGCCATCCATGCACCCTGTATGACTGTTTTTAAACCACTAAAAACTTATACATGGTACTGCAAAGCAGCCATTTCTTCTTGCCATACATTATATTAATGCAAGTTGCCCGAGAAATGTAAATTTGCAGGAGACTTATTGTTCTTTCAGACTGGTGCAGTGAAGACAATCTGATGAGGCTTTATGGGGAAATGCAAGACTCCCTGGTTAAAAAGTTTGCATTTATGTGCTGATTCTCTGGGTCGAAGGGTCAATGTTTTCACAGGGTTTTTTTTTTTAATCATTAAAATGGATATGCTTCTTGTAGGGAAGTCATAATAATAAATTTGAAAAGATCTGCATGATGCACTGAGCCTTACAACATGGAATAATATGCTCTATAAATACTCAGTAAAAAACCTATCAGCCCAAAAGCTGAGTTGATGTGTAGTTATACTCTTGTGCATCACATATGGTAATGGAATAGAAATTACCTGGAAAAAAATCTTTTACACTGTTAGAAGATTCAATTCAATGCCTTGAAGCTGAAGAACTTTGAATTAGAGCGTTAACACCTTATTTAATGGTTTGAATACTGACTTCTTACCAATTTAAAGGAAATGTAATAATGCATCTGCTGCTTTTTGATGATATAGTCAAACTATAATGCTGGAACACTGAATCAGTTGCTACTTTAATGAGTCAATATTTAAGAAGTATCTTTGTTGATGAGTACTGATTGATCAACTTGAGAAATTATGTTTATGATTATGAACAACTCATGGTCATGCTATATTGAGTAAAAGCACTGCTGTGGAAATTTTGATTATAACCATGCAAAACATAGTTTAAGATATAGGAATTATGATAGTTAAATTGATTAGTTAGTTAAGTTAACTTAAGTTAACCACTTAAGATCTATAGTTTTAAAATGAGCTGGCTAACAAAAAGTTGTCTACCGAATTTGGTATTCCAGAAAAACGTTTTTACTTTAAAAACGTAAAACCAATTCCCCAACCAGAAAACAGTAATTCTATTTCTAATACCAAAAAATCTCCAACAGAGTGTGATAACATTGCATACAAAAAAAAATCTCAAAAAAAAATCTCTTTAGGAGAAATTGTACTGGTGGTATTGAGAATCCTTCAAATGATTCAATGGACATCATATATACCTGTCATATCACCTCTGGAAACTAAAACTAGAAAAGAAGAGAAAAATAGTTCCTGACACGTTATTGCAAAGAGGCCTGTATTAGCAGACATGAAAGGCATGCCCAGAGCCATTGAGGAAAAATATATGTAGGGGAATATTAGGAGTTTCATAATAGAGGTTGTTATTAGCAGCAAAACAATCTGTATTGCTATTAATATAATTATATTTTTACTCTTACAACTAGTAAGCCCTGAGAAAATACAAGTGTATTTGTACACATTACATGGCATATGACAAATGAGGTCTAAGGAGGTTGTAACTTTTCAATAATATCACCACTTTTACTGGGGAAACTAAACTATAAATACTATTTTAGAAAAAAAATTCCTTAATATAGTAAATATCACAGTTGAAAAGGTATGGAGTTGTAGACATTAGGTCAAATTCAGAGTCTATGTTTGTGAACAAGGACTGGACCAGGAGCTGATTAAATAAGTGGTAGTATATTCATACAATGGAATCCCATGAAGCTGTTAATAAGAATGTGGCAGGGACATTCAAAAACGCTACAGGCAAAGTGGAATTCTAAAATATGTCCACATAAGCCTTAAGAAGGCAGGAAAAATAAGTGTGCTTGGGTGGCATAGTCAGTTAATTGTCCAACTTTTAGTTTCAGCTCAGGTGGTGATATCAGGGTTGTGAGATTGAGCCCTGCATAAAAGAAAATAAACAGAAAACAAAAACAAAAACAAAAAAAAGAAAACCAAACCAGACATAAGCCCTAACAAATCAGTATTTTCAACTAACTATGAATAGTATTAATACACTAATCAAAAAAGTTAGACAGAGTGAATAAAAATTATTAACCATATTCTGTCTATAAGAAATTCACTTCAAATATAATGATGTAGATAGACTGAAAGTAAGACAATGGAAAAATATTTATCATGCAAACATTAATCGAAAGAAAGCAGGAGTGGCTATGTTAATATTGGATAAAATAGACTCTAGAGCAAAGAAAATGATCAGACCAAAAGGAATTTTGCATAATGTTAAAGGTCAATTCACCAAGAAGGCATAGCAATGATATACATGTATGTACCAAACAACAAGCTTCATATTCTAAAAACTTCTGTTTGATAGCAATTCTTTTTGTACAATTGAAGAGATTAGCTATTTAGTATACCTTAATTATTATTAGTTCTCTATAATATCAATTTTATGTTTTCTTTGGCCTCTTAAAGTTTTCAATAATGGCATTTTTCCATTACAGAACAATTTTACCAACACTTCTCTGGTATAGAGTCATTAATTGAGCAGATAGAAACTATTAGTAATAAAATTTTTAAGAGGTTTAAATTATTAGCACACATAAGGGAAGGTATACAGTGTATTTTGAGAGTAAGATTTTTCTTTATAATACCTTTGTCTAATGTGTACATTAGCTATACACAAATTACACTATGTAACAAACTACCCCAACACTTGATGACTTAAAAGAACAATCAATTATTTGCAAAGATCTACAGTTCAGTAGAGTTAGCTGATTTGACTGCTTCAGGTGACAGGCTGGGGCAGTTTGAGTAACTCTGCTTCTAATTACAGATCTGTAGGTTGTCTGAGGTAGCTCTGTTCATGTGTCTTTCATCCTCCTTAGACCAACTGGATAGTTAGTGGATGTACTTCATACGGAAATGCAGAGGCACAAGAAAACATAAGAAAAGTTGGGAGGTTATCTTAGGGTCCAGTCTTGGAACTGGCACACTGCCCTGCCTGCTTACATGCCACTAGGCAAATCAAATAACATGGCCAAGCCCAAATGTGGGGAGTAGGTAAATATTACTCTACTTTTAGAGGAACTGCAAATTCTCTAATCAAAGGGTGTAGACAAGGGGAAGAGTAAAGAACTGGGTATGACTGTTACCAGTACTGAGTAAAGAACTGGGTATGACTGTTACCATCTCCCCAAACAATACACACACACACACACACACACACACACACACACACACACAGCTTGATGTCTTCCTACTAAATTTGGGTGGATTTCTAGTTTGGTTTTAAAAGTATATGTTCCTCCACAGGACCTTGAAATAGATATATATCAAGATTTAGATGTAGATGTAGTTCTATTGCTTAGGCAAGCTCCAATGCGGGGCCTGAACTCATGATCCCAGGGTCAAGAGTTGTATGTTCTACTGAATAAGCCAGCCAGGCACCCTATATTTTATTTGTAAGTCAAAATCATTAAGGATAATGGCATTGAACTCCTATATTATTTTTGTTTGCTATATACCTCAGAGAGACAGGCATAATTAGGAAAGGGTAAACAGAGGTAGAAGCTATGCCATCTGATACTAAATGAAATTTTATACTATATGCCTGGAATTTCTCTTGTCTACTTGATGAATGGGTGTGCATATTACTTCCTTATTTTTGTCTTTTGAGACTGTTATAAAATGTTTATGCTGTAAGAATTCAGATACTTTAAGAATGATCCAATCCAAAATATTCAATCTGTGCTCTTTTTTTAAAAAAGATTTATTTATTTATGATAGACATAGAGAGAGAGAGAGGCAGACACAACACAGGAGGAGGGAGAAGCAGGCTCCATGCCAGGAGCCCGATGTGGGACTCGATCCTGGAACTCCAGGATCGTGCCCTGGGCCAAAGGCAGGTGCCAAACCGCTGAGCCACCCAGGGATCCCCAATCTGTGCTCTTTATAACTCTTGTGTTATAAGTAGGAGGGCAGATACTTGAGGAATCTTCCCTCTACTTAATAAAAAGAGATTTCAGCTGTTTTGTTTATTGACCTCTAATGTAATGTTTCATGACATAAAACAGTTGGAACGTCTTTGATCTTACTAAAATCACTCCTTTTTTTTTTTTTTGACAGATGAGGAAACTGAGCTCTGAGATATGAAGTGCCTTATTTCTACAAGGTATCATGGCCTATTAAAAAAAAAAAGATAGGCCAGACTTGAGTTTCCTGGCTTCAATACTATATTAGTTTTGATGCATAACAAATTGCCACAGATTTATTGGCTTAAAACAACACTGACTAACTCAAAGTGTCTATGGGGCAGAAGTCCAGGAATGATTTTGCTGGTCTTCTGCAAGGCTGTATTCTCTTCTGGAGGCTCAACTGGGGAAAGATCTGCTCCAAAGCTTGCTCAGGTTATGGCAAAATTCATTTCTTATGGCAGTAGGATTCAAGTCAATTTACTTCTTCAAAGCCAGATCACCTAGCAAGACAATCTCAAGCTCACTCTACTCTGTGTGGAGCCTGATGTGGGGCTGCATCTCAAGACTCTATGATCACAAACTGAGTTGAAACCAAGGGTCAGATGCTTTACTAACTGTGCCACCCAGGCACCCCAAGCGCTATAGTCTTACAGAATCGTGTATATTCCATCACCTTTCCTACATTCTGTTGGTTAGAAGCAAGTCACAGTTTTCTGCCCACAGTCAGGGAAGAAGATTACACAAAGCTAGGAAGACCTAATGGTGAAATTATGGAGGCCATCTTAAAATCTGTCCACCATGAATACAATAGTGTGTCATCTGTCAAAAAATCAGATGAGAAGGACACTGTAGTGGTTTTTAAAATATGTGTATAAAATTTTTAATATTCTTCCCTTCAACTCTACTCCCCCTTGAGATTGAACTTGACTCAGTGATTTATTTCTAACCAAAAGAATATGGTAGAAGTAATGGTGTATGACTTCTGAGATAAAAGGCATTGTGATCTTCTCTTAGCGTTCTTTCTTGGATTACTCACTCTGGGGAAAACCAGCTGCCATGTCAGGAAGACATTAAAGTAGTCTATGTGGCAAAGAACTGAGAGCTCCTATCAAAAGTCAGCAAGTCTTGCCAACAATTGTGTGAGTGTTGACCTTCTACTAATAGTCACATAAATTAGCCATCTTAGAAGTGGATTCTTGAGCTCCAGTCAAACCATCAGCTTTCCATAGCTTTAGCAAATATTATCTTATGAGACAAGCTGACCCAGGCCATTCAGCTAAGCCACTCCCTAATTCTTGACCCACCCAAACTAAGAATTATGAATTTTATCAGTTTAAGTTACGAAATTTGAGGGTAATTTGTTATTCAATAATAGATAACTAATATAAGTGCTTTATTGTCTGCTTCAACATTCATCAAAGAAATCCAGACTGTAGGTTACAGGAAACTCTGTTTATGATAGACTGTGTTTTATATTTTTGAAAATCCTTTAAAATTTTTGTTTTATTTTTATCCCTAAAGTGACACCAACCCAAGTTAGAAATGCCCACTTTTGTTAGCATCTAAGAATTCTTTGTAGGAAAAATAACAGTCTATGCCATCTCCTTTTTTTTTTTTTTATGCCATCTCCTAAAGCTTTGATTAAAGGGATAATTTCTCTCTGGAAAGGCTCTTCTTTATTTAATATTTAAATCTCAGAGATGACTTGAGCCTTTTCTACTGCATATTCTAAAGGGTATATACCACACATTTTCTGCAGAGAAATGTTCCAAAGATAAAGTAAGAAAGATGAGAACACTTGTTCTTGGATGGTTTCAGATGAATAAAACCTCACCGCTGATGCAAATGACTTTGCTCAAAGGTTTTACTCAGAGAAAACAGTCAAAAGATTAAATCTTCATAAGGAATTATAACCCTAACAAATTTCAAAATGAGGCTCCATTGACAAAGGACCTGTGGACTATCCTTCCACCGAATAGTGAGCACAGGAGCAAAGCAACAGAAAAGTTCAACAAATTGGATTTGTTTTCTTAATGGGATTGAAATAATCTGACCTAAGTGAAAACAAAACAAAACAAAACAAAACAAAACCCAAAACTTTGCTAGGTCTGAAGTCAAGTGGGAAATTCTTCGTGGTTATCAAAATAATGGCTTTACAATTGGATGTTAGCACCATGTAGCAATTATTCTTCACTCCTTTACTACTGTTATCATTTTCATTTTCCTTTATATCTTCCATGCAATCCACTTTTATAGTTAAGAGCTGATTAAGCTATGATAGAATATTTTCACTTTTCCACTTCAAAAATTATCCTAGAATACTCTTTTCCCAAACACGTCTACTTCACAAATAGCCTTATTATTTTTTCCTTTGGTATTAGTATATTAGTGGTCAAATTGAAGTCTTCCATGGTAGAAGAACCAAAATGTCTATTAGTTTAATTTAATCCATAATAGATTGTGATAGTTGTGCTTCAACTGGGTAAATTTAACAAGGCCTGGATTTAATTTATCAAGTATACTAAAGTAAGTAAATATCAGCATGGAGCCCGATGCATCAGAGTTGGAAGTATAATGAGATCAGTAGGTAAACCCTCTATAAAATTACTTGGGGCATAGAAGAACCCAGACATAGCAATTATACTTAGCAAGAAAAAGCAGTTCTAGAGAATGTAAAGCAATTAGTCAGATTTACAATCTCAAAAGAGAAAAGAGAAAATTACTTAAGTTAAACTAAGAAGCATCCTAAATCATCATTACACTGTATTGATCTCAGTTGAAAGTGACTGGCTAGAAATGCTTGGTTTATCTTCACCATTAAATATTTCTATAGTGTTGACTAGCATCAAGAATATATAGCCCGGCATTTGAGCTACAATAAATTAGAAACACAGGCTTTTGCAATGTGTGCATGTCTTTTTGAAGAAGACACTTAGAATGTTTAGGAGAGTTGATGATCTATATGCTAGTTGTATTTTTTAACATTCCTGCCAATACACCAAAGTAAAGGGTAGGCAAATACATTTAAAGAGGATGAAGGAGAAGTGTAAATGGCTATGGTTTTAAGTGACAAATAGGTTGTATTATTTTAACTGTTTGGTCTTATATCAAAACATATCATTGTCCATTTACTTATTGAATGGTCCTAAATATTTCTCACCAAGTTTATTTTTTAGAAAGATTTAATGTCCCTGAAAAAATATGAAAGATATTTTGAAATATGCATTGCTATGTTAAAATATCTATGTCATAGCCAGTGGAACTAAGAAATATCTTCTACTGATTTGTATGAATCTACCCTTAGAATGTTAAACTGTCCCTATTGGAGGCATCTGACTTTTCAATTAAAATTTTGGACTGGGGAGAGGAACATAAAATTATTCCTATTTGCTAGTAAAATCTACCCTTCAATTTGTCTTAGCACTACTTGGAAAATTATGTACTAAAATGTCATCTGCATATTTTTAGCAGAGGGCTAAAAAGTAGAGATTGTCATTTTCTGCAAAGAGAGGAGCTGGCCAATCATTAACTCCACCAATTGTTCATTAAAAACATTTCTTGAAGAGAAAAAAGAAAAAGAAGAAGTGAGATGGTCTAATAGTATCATCTCTAGGTAGATGGGGTGGTGTGTGTGTATGTATATGTGTGTGCATGTGTATGTGTGTTCGCTCACATGCAATTTTATTCTTTACGACCTTATTTATCAGAATTAGTAAAGTATACATACACACACAGAATGGCCAGAATAACCAATGCTATATACTATCTGAATTTCTCTTTCTGGAATTAACCACTGAAATCTTTCTGTAAAAGAAAAAGGGAGATACTTAGACTATACCAGAGGTTGTGATAGTAGCTATGTACATATCAATTAATTTAATCCTAAACAACTCCTAAATTATAATGTTGAGGTTCCTATTTACTAGGATAATAAATCCTTCTAATGCTGATGCTTTGAGAAAACTAGACAGTAAAAGAAAAGGCAGTGTTTATTGGCCCTAAGATGGGCCGTGGAACTATCTGCTCTAAAAGGCCTACAATACAAGTGTAGAGAGAAGGATTTAACAGAAAAGAAAAGCAGAAATTAACAGAAAAGGAAAGCAAAAACAAACAGAAAAGTTCTGGTCCTTTTAAAATCTCTCTCTTCCCTTACCATTTTACTTAAAGCAATGGTTGGTGAGTAAGGAAAGCCTAAATTTGAAAAACTTCCAAGATTTGGGTCTTTGTATGGCTAAAGGTGGACACTAGGGTTTCCATTTTTTTTGTTTGTTTGTTTGGTAGTTTTTGTTTCATATTTGGGAAACAATTCAATGAGTCCTTGTTTATACAAATTGAAGGTATCAGGAATAATAAGAAAAATGTAGAACCATCTTTCTTATGCATATTGATGTAAAAATCCTCAAAGTTAACCAATGGCATCCAGCAGCACTTGAAAAAATAATGCGTCATAACCAAGTAAACATTTTGGGAAATCTAAAAATAGTTCAATTTTAGGCAGCTTTTATCATAATAGACCAAATGTGAACTCAAAAGATCATTTTCCATGAATGTTGAAATAGCTTTATATAAATCTCAACACTCATTTTTCATTGTGTGCTGAATATATTGTATTTGCCCCTTTAAATCATTCTTTACTACTCTATGCCCCCAGGAACCTGTCCTGTATGAACTCTATCAAAGGACTGTTTTATCTCTGGGGTCTATCTGGGCTCAGCCAATGATGATCCCTGCTTTCCAGAAGCAGATCACAGAATGAGAAGAAAGCAAGGTCAAAATATTTAATTTCTGTTTCCTCTCTTAACCATTGCTCCCAGCTATCCCCCCCCCCAAAAAAGTCACTTTCCTTCAAGGTGGCTTTTATATATGATTCTCTCCCTCTAAATTCTCTGGTAAATGCTTCAATCTCCTGTCCCTTCTATCCTTCAGGTAATCCCACATTTAGTGAAATATCCTTTGAGGTTCCCCAATACTCCAGCCTTACCTTAATAAATAGTCTCTTTGTTAGAACCAAATTATCCTAATTTCAGTGAGCCATCTGTTTTTCTTCTGTGATTAGTTCAGATGGGAAACTTTCTTAGTATGATCAAACATTGTTTTACATTAGTAAAGTTTATAAATAAAGATAGAATATATCTTGTCTTTGTCCAAGGTTCCTAGCAGGGCTATAAAAACACCTGGAATTTTGTGAATGATACAAATATCTTTGTTATGCTAATAGAGTAACTCTTGGTAGGCCCTTACATAGCTTCAAATGGGGTCTGGTCCTCAAAAGATCAAACACGTGTTTAAAGAGGCGGGGACTTGGAGTTAGCCTGACCTCTGGGGAAAAGAGTGGGCTGGAGATTGAGTTCAACTACATGGTCAATGATTTAATCAATCATGACTAAATTATGAAACCACATTAGCAGCTCAGTGGAAGATAGTGTTGTCCTGTCTCTGTGTGAAGATGGCATAGGAACTCTGCAACATTCCCTTCCAGAACTCACTCTATGTGCATCTTTCATAGTAAAACTATAATCACTAAGTATAGCACTTTTGCAGGTTCTGTGAGTCATTCTTGTACATTATCAAAGAGGGGATTATGGGAACCTTCAAATTTGTAGTCAGTTTGTTGGAAGTCCAAGTTGCCTGACAACCCCTAAAATGTAGCTGACATCTGAAGAAAGGGCAATCTTGAGGCACATGAAGCCCTAACCCTGTGGAGTCTGATGTTAACTCTCCAGATGTCTTAGCGTCAGAATTGTATTGTAGTATATCCAGTTGGGAATGAAACAGAACAAATATATACCAAATTAGGAGGCAGAATCATGTTTCAAATGGTGAAACTTCAAAACATTCCCATTAAAACTGAACTTCCACTATCATATTAATATTTCTCACTTTTAGTAATATAATTAGACTATGAATTTTCACAGAGAACATTGGTTTTGATAAATCTTACACGCTCTGATATATTTCATACTTATTATTTTTTCAAATTATTTGGTATGGATTTTGATCTCCTGTTTGGTTCAAGAATTAATATTTCTCTCTTAATTTCCAGGGTTTTTAAAATTACTTTAAAAATATTGTAACTATATCACGTTTTAAACAAAGATCTTATTTGGTATTATATCTGCTTCTGGGAATTATTAAGCTTTTTCTGCAGATTAATATTGAGTTTTCTTTTATGAAATGCTCATATATGTGAAAATAAGATATAGTTTCTGATTTCCTGATATTGAAAACATTTTATATTTATCAAAGTTTGTTAATTTTGCCCTTAAACTCTTAATAATTTTTTATTTACTTGATTTATTATGGCATCTGAGAACCGAGACAGAGTCTCCCATTTATATCGTGTTGATTGGTCCTTGGCATCCTCCCTGCCTCACCTCTGAGTTAATCTCTTCTTGTACTACTTTCTAATAAGCAGCTAAATGCAACCAAGTGAGTACATTTAAACCAGCATTTAGCTAACTAAATGCAACAGAATATTTTACCTAGTAATCACTTTGTCAAGTCCAAATTTCTTTCATTAAGTACATCTTCCATGTTACCACAAGAGGTGGTACTACCAATTGCTTTGCTAGTATAGGATATGGGTTGCCATTTTTCCTTCTTCTTAGAACAGTTTGCTTTCCATTTTTTTGCTTCCTCTAACAGTTTCTTCATTTTCCTAGCCTCTGCCCCCCAATTTCATCTCACATATTACATATTTTACATTTTTATTATGGCAGCTCCAATTAAAAAGTATGAGGTCTGCCACTCCTGGCTAGCTCAAATCCAACCCTGTGTCTGTTAATTTCCAAAAAGGGATCAGAAAATTGCTGGGCCAGTGTCCAATCTAAGTGATTTGATACCATTAATTCAAATCTGACACTTAATATTGCTTTTTAAAAATTAAATATGTTTATCTTTATCTAGTATATATTTTTTGGTAAAGATATTTTTAGGGCAATTTTAGGTTCACAAAAAGATTGAGAAGAAGATGCAGAAATTTCCCATATACCCCTTGTCCCCGCTCTTACATAGCCTCCCTCATTATCAACATTTCCTACTGAATTGCAACATTTGTTACACTTGATGAACCTATGTTGAAAAATGTAATTACCAGAGCCCATAATTTATCTTAGGGTTCACTATTGCTATTGTGTATTTTATGGGTTACGATAAATGTATAATGATATATATCATTACAGTATCATAAAAGGTGTTTTCATTGCCTTAAAAATCCTCTGTGCTTTGCCTACTCATCTTTTCCCCAGCCCCAAAACCTGGAAACCACTGATTTTTTTTTTTTTTTTTTTTTTTTACTGTCTCCTAGTTTTGCCTTTTCCAGAATGTCCATATAGTTGGAATCATAAAGTACATGGCCATTTCATATTAGCTCCTTTCACTTAGTAATATGCATTTAAGACTCTTTCATGTCTTTTTATGACTTGGTAACTCACATATAAACTTTAGAATGAGTTTGTTGATATTCACAAAGTAAATTGCTGGAATTATGATTGGAGTTGCATTGAATCTATAGGTTAAATTGGGAAGAGATCTTGACAATATTGAGTCTTCCTATCCATGAATATGGAATATCTCTTCATTTTAGGTGTTCTTTGATTTCATTCCTTAGAATTTTGTACTTTTACTTATATAGGTCTTACACATACTTGTTAGATTTACACCTATGTATTTCACTTTTGGGGGGAGTAATATAAATGGTATTTTAAAAAATTAATTGGTGTGTAATTGACATGCAATATTATATTAGTTTCCAGTATACAACATAGTGATTTGATGCTTATATACAGTACATAATGCTGATCATAAGAAGTGTAATTACTATCTGTCAATCTGAATGTGTTTTTAATTTCAAATTCCACTTGTTCATTCCTGGTACCTTCAGCAGTGATTGACTTTTGTAAATTAATCCTGTATTCTACACACTTGCTAAAATTGCTTATTAGTTCCAGGAGTTTTTTTGGCAATCCATTCAGATTTTCTACATAGACAATGTCTTCTGTGAATAAAACCAGTTTTATTTCTCCCTTCCCAATCTGTCTCTTTTATTTACTTTCCTTGTTTTGTTGCAGTAGCTAGAACTTCCAGTACAATGTAAAAAAGGAGTTGCAAGAGGGGATATCCTTGCTTTGTATCTGATGTTAGTGGGTAAGCTCTGAGTTTCTTATGGCTAGGCATGTTAGTTGTATGTTTTTTGTAGATATTCTTTTTGAAATTGAGAAAGCTGCCCTCTATTCCTAGTTTGAACAACAGAGAATTAGGGAATTGAGAATCTTTCATCATAAATGAGTGTTGGTTTTTGTCAAATGCTTTTTCCTCATTTTTGATATAATTATGTGATTTTTTTAGTCTATTAATGTAGTAGATTACTTTAATGTATTATTGATTATTAAACAAGCCTTGCATACCTGAGATAAATCCCACTTGGTTGTGGTATATAATTCTTTTTATACGGTGTTTAATTAGAAATGTTAATACTTTGTTGAGGACTTTTGCATCTATGCTCATGAGAGATATTGGTCTGTACTTTTCATTTACTGTCATGTTTTTGGTATTAGTGTAATGCTGACCTCATAGATTGAGTTAGGAAGCATAATCTCTGCTTCTATTTTCTGAAAGAGATTATAGAAAATTGATATGCTTTCTTTTTTAAATGTTTCATCAAATTCACTATTGAACCCATCTGGACATGGTACTTTCTGTTTGAGGAAGCTATTAAATTTCTTTTTTTTTTAAGATCACTTATTTATTTATTCATGAGAGACACAGGGAGAGAGGCAGAGACACAGGTAAAGGGAGAAGCAGGCTTCCTGAGAGGAGCCTGATATAGGACTCAGTCCAAGACCCTGGGACCGCACCTCTGCCCCAACCTGAGCTCAACCATTGAGCCACCCAAGTGCCCCTGGTTAAATTTCTTTAATAGAAATAGACCTATTAAGATTGTCTATTTCTTCTTGTGGGACTTTTGGAAGATTTTGTCTTTCCAGAAATTGGTACATTTCATCTAAGGTTATCAAATTTGTGGGCATAGAGTTGGTAGAGTTGTTCAAACTATTTCTTTATTATCTTTCTAATGTCCATGGGATCTGTACTGATGTCACCTCTTTCATCTTTCATATTAGTAATCTGTGCCTTTTTTTTTTTTTCTGGCCATGGGTTTGTCAATTTTATTGATATTTTCAAAAAATTAGTTTTTGATTTCATTGATTTTTTTTTTTTTTAATTTATGATAGTCACAGAGAGAGAGAGAGAGAGGCAGAGACACAGGCAGAGGGAGAAGCAGGCTCCATGCACCGGGAGCCCGATGTGGGATTCGATCCCGGGTCTCCAGGATCGCGCCCTGGGCCAAAGACAGGCGCCAAACCGCTGCGCCACCCAGGGATCCCGATTTCATTGATTTTTCTACTGATTTCCTATGTTCAGTTTTATTGATATCTACTCTGATTCTTATTATTTCTTCTCTACACTTAGTTTGTATTTAATTTTCCCCTATTTTTCTAGTTTTTTAAGGTTTTCAATATCAGTTTTAAAGCATCTTAGCTTCCAATGTGGAGATGGACAGAAGTCCATATCCTAATTATATGAAGTCTTATGACTGGGGCAGAAATGATGAAAGAAGTAATGGGGAATGCTTAATCCTTTGGTTTTAGGAATCTGGTATTTATTTTACTTGTTCAACTTAGACATTTTAGATAAAGGAAAATTACATCTTTTCTAACCACTGCCCTGAGGGAAGATTCCTGGTACTTAGGTTGTTCTTGCCTGGAGGTTGCTCCTATGCAATTACAGCAGTTGGAAGAGTAAATTATCTGACTTGTTGAGGACTGCTGCTGAATGTCTCCTGTAATCAAGAGACTCAATAAGATTGAGAATAGCAAACTGATTTTATAATTTTGTTGAATATTTCAAACCTTTTAAGTTGTGTGATTATTTGACAATTGCCAGAATTGTTACTTAACTAATTTGTTAATCTTCTGTTAATTTATTGTATATTTGTGTAAATATTTTGTATTACTGATTGCTTTGTTTTTGTTAATACTATAAATAGCCTCTGAAAAACCTCAATAAAGAAGTCTTGAATCTGTAGTAGATATGTCAAGCAGTTAAAACCATTTAGTAATTAAGTGCTGAGATGGATATCTAGTCAAGATAATGCAGTAAATAAAGACTATGGATGGTTTTTTCAATGTGTAAATTCTGACACCATAAATTATTATCTTGTAGCATTTAATAAACTTTCTAAATCTCAGTTTCCTTATCTTTAAAAGGAATTATTACAAATACTGTATAAACTCTTCTGTGGGGTGAAATAAAATGTTTACAAAATCCAAAGCATTGAGCTAGTTCCATATCAAATGCTCAAGAGATGTTAGTTTCTTTCTTTTCCTCAATTTCCTACATTAGTATGAGACCTGAGTTTTATTTAAAGATATTTAAAGACTACTCTTTAATCTGACATACTTTATATATTATTAGGCTCCTTCTATGTAAAGTCTCAATTATGAAGTTATTTTTATTATGTTTAGCCTTTATGATAGACAAGGAAATAATTTTCTTGTTGTAAATATGGGTAGAAATAAATTTATTTTAAAAATCCCCTTGCTATAAGCCAAATTTATTCTCTAAAGCCATTAGTGTTATTTTTCAATTTGAGCAACATATTTATAGGATTTCTACATTTATGGGATGAAAAAAATGTTATGAATTCACTCAGATATAATGCTTCTCAAATTGTGGAATTTAGGCTTTTTTTTTTTTTTTTTTTTTTTTTGGTGGTTATTGTCAGCATCAAGTCTCTCTTTTTTGCTACTAGCAAAATGGTTTTGATCATTCTACCTAAAGATGTATAGTTATATCCTAGCTACTGCTGGCAAGTCAAACAGTGGTGAGTACTTTTCAAGAATCATACTCTCCAGATTTGATGTGCTAATAACCAAGGCCAGTCCTTGGCAAAAAGGCAAAACTTGTCTCAATTCCTTCATGGTTTATTTCATACTTTGTTTTTCGTAGAAAATTTTTCCTTTTTTTCTAACAGCTTCATTTTGCTTCATTCTTACTTTCATTGTGAAGTAAATATGTTTATTATAAACTATAAATCTACTAGGCAATGTATACAAGGATATATTTCTTCCTTTCCCATGCAAGTTTGATTTCTTGGAAAAATAGAACTCTTTCTGATATTTTGACCATGTAGGTCAAGTATGGCATTGTTCTCTCTTCTAGAATGGAAATAAATGCATTTTTTATAGTAAATTTTTATACTGAGAGTACTGAAATAAACTGCTTTACATTTCTGTTTAGCACTTTGGAATTTCAAAACAACTTATATATTTTATCTTCTTAATAATTGTGTAAGATAGACAAGCTAGGTGGCTTTGTTGCTATTAAATAGATAAAGTAATAGCAAATCAAAGATTCTAGATGATATGTCAAGAATCTAGAAGCTGAAGCGTGGACTGAAAATCCAATCTTGATTTTCCACTATCCCACCATATCTCTCTATAACTCAAATAAACACAAATTGACGGTTTATGGCAGATAAGTTTGGGATATGTAGTTATTTGTATTAATTCTGACATGCCAAATCATAAGATTGATTTTTTCTGCCAATAATTGTAGTGAATTGTGTGAGAGGTAAGTTTATAATTCTAGCTTTTGTTATTGCAAAGTAATCGATAACTGTTACCCTATAGCCAGGTACATCTGATTAGAATTATTCATCTGGTGAGTGAATTTGTCCTGGGCTATGCTGACCAGTATCAAGTAATACCAGATGACTAAACATGAATGCATCAGAATTCTGTAATTAGATTCTGTTCTAAAGAAACAAAGAAACAAAGTTGAAATGTTCCCTGCCCTCTTGATAAATTATTCTAGTCCCAAGAATCTAAGTCAGAATTCAGAAGAAATATTTTTCTCAAATAAAAGCCTGTGGATCCAAGTCACTTCTTATCAAACTTTCATGGGATAAGTATCAGGGAAAAAAATGCAATTCATTGAATAACTGCATGTGCCTGTTCTTTTCAAGCCTGTCAAACCCACGAAGTATATTACTGGCCCATTTTACACATGAGAAAATTAAGGCTCAGAAAAACTAATTGTTAATTGCTGATAATAACAGAGCTCAAATTTGAATAAAGTGCTCCTAAACCAAAGTTTATATTTTTTCTACTTTCCCACAAACTCTCTCTCAAAAAAGAAAAGTTCCATAATTTCTGCAATCTCAAATATTTGTACAAATTTTATTCTAAACAGATCATCAATTCTTAAGTAAATTAGGCAATGGGATGCCTGGGTGACTCAGTGGCTGAATATCTGCCTTTGGCTCAGGGGTCCTGGGATCCTGGGGTTCTGGGATTGATTCTACATCGGGCTCCCTGCATGGAGCCTACTTCTCCCTCTGCCTGTGTCTCTGCTTCTCTCTTTGTGTCTCTTATGAATAAATAAATATATAATCTTTAAAAGAAAGTAAATTAGACAACATTTTTAGTTGTCTGACTAACCAGAAGAGTTACAGAAAATAGGGAGACAGATTGTAGAATTAAAATAAGTTCATTAAATTTAAGTATTGAGACCATATCAAAATAAAAAGCTTTTGCATGTCAAAGGAGATCATCAACAAAATAAAAAAAACAACCTACTGTACTGAATAGGAGAAAATATTTGCAATGATACATCCAATAAGGGATTAACATCCAAACTATATAAAGAACTTATACAACTCAACACCAAAAGCCAAATAATCCAATTTAAAAATGGGTAGAGAACCTATACAGACATTTTTCCAAGGAGGCATAGAGATGGCCAACAGAAATAATGAAAAGGTCTCAACATCACTAGTCATCAGAAAAATTAATCAAAATCAAAACCACAATGAGATATCACTTTACAAACTACCAGAATGGCTAAAATCCGAAACACAAGAAACGAGTTTTGGCAAGAATGTGGAGAAAAGGAACCCTCATGCCCTGCTGGTGGGAATGTAAACTGGGGCAGCCAGTATGGAGGTTCTTCAAAAAATTAGAAATAGAATTACCATATTTACCAAAGAAAACAAAAATACTAATTCGAAAAGAGATATGCACTCCCATGTTTATTGCAGCCTTCTTATAAAAGCTAAGATATGGAAGCAGCCCAAGTGTTCATCAATAGATGAATGGATCAATAGAATAAACTAGTGGTTGCCAGAGGAGAGATTGGTGGGGAATGAGTCAAATAGGAAAAGGAGATTAAGAGAACACTTATTTTCATGACCACTGAAATGTGTATAGAATTGTTGAATCAATATACTGTACACCTGAAACTAATGTAACACTGTATATTAATTATACTTAAAAATATTATCATTAAACTTTTTAATAATATTGTACTATATTAAATAATTACACATAATTTAAACCCCATGCTTAATATTAAGTTTGATTTGGAGGTAAGGCATACCTCTGATATGCTGCAGTATCGTCACTGGAGTATAAAAAAAATATTTTGTATGGAAGAGGAAGCTCAGCATGGTTACTGAAGACTTGCCAGCATAAAAATTTAAAAGGTATTGACTGGGGATCCCTGGGTGGCTTAGCAGTTTAGCGCCTGCCTTTGGCCCAGGGCATGACCCTGGAGTCCTGGGATTGAGTCCCACATTGGGCTCCCTGCATGGAGCCTGCTTCTCCCTCTGCCTGTGTCTCTGCCTCTCTCTCTCTTTCTCTCTCTGTGTGTCTTTCCTGAATAAATAAATAAAAATATTTAAAAATAAATAAATAAAAGGCATTAACCTGTGTAGCTACATATGAAATAGACGGATTTAATATTCAAAAGATCTGTGTGTTCTACTTACAAATTTAAATTTTAATTACCATAGCTCATGATAAAAGGCTCCTTAATACTGTATTTTTTAAAACTACACTAATTTATTTTCCCAGAAAAAAATCTTTATGATTAATGCAACACCCCTAAGAGACCCTCAGTATTTTGCTTAGCAAAGTTTCTGTTAAAAATAAATAAATAAAAATAAAATAAATATATATATAGTAACTCATTAAGAATTTATTTTTTTTTAAGATTTTATTTATTTATTAATGAGAATACACAGAAAGAGAGAGAGAGAGAGAGAGAGAGAGAGAGGCAGAGACACAGGCAGAGGGAGAAGCAGGCTCCATGCAGGGAGCCCAATGGGGGACACAATCCCAGGTCTCCAGGATCATGCCCTGGGCTGAAGGCGGTGCTAAACCACTGAGCCACCCAGGCTGCCCCAAGGATTTATTTTGAAAATTGTTTTGCATTTTAAATACTGTTTGGTAAATTCTATTTTTGACAGCAGTGAAATGATTTAGTTTGGAGTGGGCTCCTGGTCATGCTGAAGGACTGTAATAAATCAATTCCATGAAAAAAAAATTTGTACATCACTATATTAGCTCTAGGCCATTCAAAAGCAGCTAAGCCTTTGTTTTACCTCAAAAAGGAATGTTTAATTCATTAGAACAGGTAGGAAAAAACATGTTTATGCTTTTTCTTGGTATTTTACTTGAAGATTAATCTTTTGTTCACTACTGGATCTGCACAAAACAAATTTATTTGAAAGGAATTAACTGTCAGGTAGTATGTGAGTCTTTTCTTAAAGTGAATAGGAAATATCTGGGGCTTAAACAATATTTTGGTTTGAGGGTAATGTGTTTTCTGGTTTCTACCGTCATAGTCTCACCCTGGTCTCAGAGGTGAGAAGAGATTACCTATTTGACATATTTTGCCTAGAGCAAGTTCTGAAACTAGGATTTACATTATTCATTTGACTAGGTGCTGATTTCCATAGATTTGCCATGGGTAAGAATACAATCCATTTTCTTAAAAAACTTAACATCTTTCTTTTACAAATTAAGTTGTATTTTGTACAAAATAATGAGGGAAAAAATTCACGAATGCTTAAAGCAATTTTTTTCATGTTAAACTAGGTAAAATCAGATTTTTAAATACTTTTAATTTTTTAACTAATTTAAGAGGTACAGGAAAATTTGGAACTCTGAGCATTCCTTTTTGGCCATGGGTTTAAAAAAAATCACGTAGAGATATAAATAAGTTACAAATCCTGAGGTCTTTTTAAATATCTGCATTACAACAGAAAAATAGAAAGTATAAATAGTCTGATGAAGTGAAATATAATTTATCTCTTCTGCCCATCCATGTTAGTTTTCACTGATAAAAACTGTCTTAAGTTGCTGACTGTTCTTGTAGAGATGCATTATCGATGGACTCAGTTGATAAAGATTAATGATCATATTAAAATTTTCAGCAATCAATAAAAATTTATAATCACACTTTGCAATATGGAAAAGTTTTTTTTTTTTAAAGATTTATTTATTTATTTATTCATGATAGACATAATGAGAGAGAGAGAGAGAGGCAGAGACACAGGAGAAGGGAGAAGCAGGCTCCATGCTGGGAGCCCGACCCCGGACGCAATCCGAGGATTCCAGGATTGCGCCCCGGGTCAAAGGCAGGCACTAAACTGCTGAGCCACCCAGGGATCCCCGAAAAGCTTTTTAAAAATAGGGAATAACCCATAATTATATTTCAACATAAAATTATTTTATTTATACATAATTATATTCCAGACTTTATTTTTTTCCAATTTTTCTTCTTCAAATACAGAGATAAAACAGAAGGAAAGTTCTATGAGATCAGAAAGAAGTCCCCACTCTAGAATTAGGTGACAAAGACAAAATATGTATCCCAAGTAATGATTTATCTGTGATACAGATGAGAATTAACTTTACACCATTAATTCTCTAATGCTATTATCACTATTTTAAAATTTTTCTATGACTACCACAACTATAATTAGTCTTTACCATGAAAAAGGTCCCCATTATAATCTCTCCAAACTCATCCGAAACCAGTGTCTTGACTTGAATTTACAATATCTGCTAATATCATTAATAGATGAACCAGGCTTGACATACCAGAATATCTCTTATACCAATTTTTTATGTTTTATCTCTATCTTCCATAAAATGTCAATTTATGAATATTAGATATTCATAATGCCTTCTTAATCCACTTTGTTTTTCCTAAATTCCATTGCCATTGCCCATATGAAATAGGATAAGTTAATTCAGACTTTTCTAATAGGGAAAATAAATTTCTTCTGCCTTTCAGAATTTAAATATCTCACTTCTATCACCCCCAAATACCCAAATATTAACTCACTCAGAGTTTAAGAATTAAACCTTTCCTGCTGAAAAGCAAAAATAGTTATTTGCTGAATTGGTTTTAATGGACCATCAGAGTTAATTGAGAAATAATTAGTGGAAAGTATTTTTGCATAGCACTTAGGAGGGAGAAAAAAATGTTTGAAGAAGCGAAAAGGAAGGAAAAGCATTGGAGTGAGGAAATCATGTCATGGTCTAAAACGGAGATGAGAGGACTTAGAGGACAAGAGAAGAGAAAGAAAGACTCAAGATTTTTAAGAAGGGAGAGGTTGGCAAATTTTTTTCTATAAAGGACCAGATATTAGGCTTTATGGCCCACACATACGGTCACTTAGTCATCCCATTTTTGTTTTGTTTCATTTTACAACCTTTTAAAAATATAAAAACTATTCATAGCTCCAATGTTGCCACTGTCTGAAATTGGCCAATGGTTCCTAGTCATCCAGTAACTTTTTTGGTTCCATTTCAAAGACTTTCATAATTTTTCTCTGACAACATTTGGACCCATCCTTCATTTTGTTGCAAAATAATTCTTTTAAGATACTAATATGGTCAGACTCCTTCTTCTCAAAGGATTTCAATAGGTTCTTGAATTAATTAAATACAAACTTCCCAGACTTTGTATTCAGGACTCCAAATCATACATTTGGCTCCTACAGATTTATTTCACTGGATCTTTCCATGTATGAACCACTCATTCTTACTTAAATATGCCTCATTTTCTCACTTCTGTATATTATCTCATGTTTGAACTATTATACAGAACTCTTTGCCTTTTGAAGTCCTAGCCTTCCTTACAAGATCTATTTCAGTGGCTGTCAGCTCAATAATGTCCTCCTCAACCTTTATCTAGGGAGAATATTTTTTTTGAGCCCTCCTAACATTAGGATCATTATTTATATCCTTCATGCTTATCTTCGCAATATTAATTCATCTTTACCTATATTATTTCCTGTAATAGCAGGAATAGTGCTGCTATACTAAAATTACCTTAGAATATGTGGCTTATAAAATAACACAATTTAATTTCTTACAGTTCTAAGGCTGAAAAGTCCAAAATTAAGGCACCGGGAAGATTTAATGTCTGGTAAGGTCCCACTGCTGGTGCATAGACAGCTGATTTTTCACTATGATATCACATAGTAGAAGGGGCAAAAGAGTTCCCTGTGGTCTCTTTTATTTTTTTTTTTTATTTATTTTTTTTTTTTCCCTGTGGTCTCTTTTATAAGGGCACTAATCCCATTATGAGGGCTCTGCTCTCATGACCTCACCACCTCCCAAAGGCCCACCTCCAAATACTATCACACTGGGGATTAGGTTTCAACATAGGAATTTTAAAGGGTTGCAAACATTCAGTCTGTAGTATGTCCCATTCAATAGTTTTTTTCTTAATTACCTAATCTAGGCTTTTCAAAGATTAGGTGCTCAGTAAACTTTTGTTGTATTCTATCACTTGTTTCTTCTCTTGTTCTTGCATAATTTTCAATTTGCTGAGATAAGACTTTTTATTAACTTATTGAAATTATTTAACAGTGTTTATTCCCTTTATGCCATTAGCCAGTCTGATATCTATGGGAAGTCACTTAACATTCTTATTTTAGTTACCTATTGCTGCATATCAAATTTCCCTAAAGCTTTTTAGCTCAGAGTTAAAAATGCTTTAAATTTATGATTAAAATCACTTCCATGCATGGATCCTCTGTGTGTGACTTAGCTGGATTCTTTGGCTCACAGTCCCTCACAGTATTTCAATCAAGATAATTCTATACTGAATCATCTCAAAGTTCAAATGGGTAAAGATCCCCTACAAAGTTTACTCACAGGCTTTTGGAAGGATTCAGTTTCCAATGGGTTGTTGGACTAGGGGCCTCATTTTCTCACTGGGTGTTGGTCAGAGGCATTTTTCCATTCCTTGTGGCTTCTCCACAGGTCAGCTCACAATATGGTGGATGCTTCATTAGAGTGAGCCAGTAAGAAGAGCCAGAGGGAGAAGAAGAGGGGTGGAAAGAGAAGTCAAGTCTTTTATAACCTAATCTTAGAAGCAACATTCCATTAATTCTGTTGTATGCTATTTCAGGGGCACATCTCTAGGTCTAGCCCAGAATCAAAAAGAGAGAATTACCCCAGGGTGTGAATATCAGAAGGTGGGATCACTGGGGTCCATTTGGAGTCAGTCTGCCACAATTCTCTAAACTTCAGTTTTCAAGCCACTCAGAAGATGGTAATAATGTTGAATCTACCAAATCTGGAGAACTGCAAGATTAAAAATGTCATTATAAATTAAAAATGCTGTTAATAGTGGTCTCTACATGTAAGAAGATCATGGGAAACCTTCTGTCAAACAAAGAAGAAATGGCCAGATTGATTATATTTATGGAAAAAAATCAGAATTGATCTTCAGCAAAAATTACTGTTTACTAAAAATGATTAAGTCCGACTATACATTTTCCCCTCTGTTATCTAAGCATCCAGCTTTGGGGAATCCACATTCTCCTCTTGTCCCATTATATTGTTGCAAGTTTAAAACAGACATACTTGCATTTTAAAAGAGCCCCTTTTTATTATTTTTTAAAAGATTCTATTTATTTATTCATGAGAGACAGAGAGAAGACAGAGATGTAGGCAGAGGGAGAAGCAGGCTCCTCGCAGGGAGCCCAATGTGGGACTCGATCCTGGAACTCCGGGATAATGCCCTGAGCCTAAGGCAGATGCTCAAATGCTGAGCCACCCAGGCATCCCTAAAGAGGCTTTAAAAAGAAAAAAATAATCTTATGACAAAGGAAAGGTTCTCAGGCATCCATGAAAGTCTCTGATTTTGGAAGACCTCTTTCCTAGAAATCTTGAAAGTGAATTTTTAATCTGCCTACGTATATATTAGAGTCCTGAGAAATTATCTTTAAAATGTCTGGTTAACCTAGTTTAATCACCATTGTTTCAACTTCTACTGCTGCAAAAATTATTGCAATTGCATTATATCATTGTTCCAGTAGATGGCAAAAGCATACTATGCACCAAATTGAAGTAAGTTTGAAAAACGTATATTAAAGGCATGAACAAATGGTCTCAACATGTTTTAAAAATCTGCTTTTGTTGTGTTTGGGACACCATGAATATAAAGGGAATTGTAGCATTCCATCACAGACACCTCTGATTCGGACAGGGTTTGCTGATATTCTACAGAATAAAAAAAATAAGTTCATAGAAACGAGTGATTTTATGCAGAATTAAGTTATGCCTGTGTGTTAATCTTGTAGTCAATTCAATCAGGCTTTTTTTCTTTTTCCTTTTTGGTTTTATTTTAATAAAACAGAATGGATATAATATGGAAATGATTTTAATTAAAAGAAAGGCATATGGCACTTTGTAATTATAAACCATGAAGATCAGTTGTTTAGATAGTGGTGTTCTGCAATGGGAGTTAAAAGACACAGAAAGACATAAAACATTTATATTCAATTGCCATTTTTCAGTTATATGATACCAGCCTTTCCCAAAGAATGTACATATTATTGCACATATTGTAATTTAGAAAGCATGTATGCTTAACGATTTCATTGCTATTCCTGCCTATTTATGTTCTTGCTAATTTGACAATACTGTAATTTAAACCAAGAATATTATGCAGTGATGTGATTGTAACTGCTGAGAAATAGGGATGGTGACATTTATATCCATGCAACATAAACATAAATTAGGCAGAATTTAGCTTTTTTTTTTTTTCTGGCATGGATGTTATTTAGAAAGGATGCACACAATCAAATTTCAGCAAGGTAAATCTTAATTTTCTTTTTGTTTTTATTACATAAAAATGTATTTCCACTAAAAAAATAATTCCTATAATAATGTTGATAATAGTGTCCAATGCTTCATTGCTTTATTTGTCCTTTCAGCTCCAGAAAAATATTATGTCCAGGTCTTCCTATGAGGCACCCTATACTTGGTAGTGGGGTTCCCTTGGTGAAAAGCCACATCTAGCTTGAATAGGTATGAGGAAGTTTGCTGGTGATGCTTTGCAGTGGGCAGATGGGTAGGATATTAGTTGGAGCTAGCTCAGGTTGTCAAATCTGAGAGCTGAAGCAGTACCATAAGGGGAAATGAATACTGGGGTTCATGGCTGGAAAATTAGAGCAAGACTGGTTGAGCTGAGAGATTGATTTGGGCAGTTCAGGAATTAGTTTTTGAATAGAGGCTGTATGCCTGGGTACTCTTACAGTGTAGTGTTTTGGAAGCCTTTCGGTTTAAAGGCACTAACTAAAAGAGCATTACATCAATGCCTTTAGGGATTGTCAATCTACAAAGTCCTCTCTGACTGTCTCTTGAGTTTTACTGATAACTGAGACCCAATTAGATTGTAAATGGGATTTGGATTACTTTTTGCTTAATACATTACCTTACATATGCTTGCAGTAAAGCTTTGCTGGCATTTTTCTATCCACTGTAGACATCTTTCAGGATAACCCATTTGAATGGGCATTTTATTATCTTAAAGTACTTGGTTTTGAAATAACATTTTAGAGAATTTATTCTTTTCTTCTACATTTATATAATTTTAGCACTAGTCTTTATAGTATCTCATTGTTTCTTTTTCTCCAGAAGTATATTTCCCTTTATAGATTTTAACCTATGATTTTTATTTATCCAGTTTTTAGTTTCATTGAGATTTTTAAGTAACTGTGAAAATAATTTTATTAAGGTTTTCTTAATAACATAAAGTATGTATATCTATCCATTCTTTTTTTACATGCATATTTTCCTTTATTCTAGATACTATAGTAAATCAAATTCACAAACACATAATTGTATATCACAACACGAATTAGCTTAAAATAATATACCTTGAAAATTAGAATCTTGAAAAATTCAACAAAAGGATAAGTCAGGTTTGATGACCTGATGACCTAGTAGTGAAATGGTCTTCGAGAACTTACCTATGTGGTGTTCACATCTTGGGATGTGAATGTAATTAGAAAAGAGAGTTGTATCATTAATTTTGATATACCAAATTTGATATAGAAGAAATGTTAACACCTCGATCTATGTCAATTTCAATGAAATATTTATATTTTGTTTTCTTTGTTGAAAACAGCATTCAGGCAGAGAAGCTCTTTGATGCTTGTTTCTTGTGTCCTGGCCTCAATCTAACTGTGAATACTTTTTTATCTTAGTTTTTAGAGCTTCTGACAACAGACTTCTGATACTGGTTCTTACCTCCATATTCTTTTGTCCCCCCTTTTTTTGTTTCTTTCTCTCTAGTGACATAATCACTTGTATATTTGACTTTTAAAAAAGCTTTAGGTGACTTTTTTTTAAAGATTTATTTATTTATTTATTCATGCAAGAGAGAGAGAGAGAGAGAGAGAGAGAAGCAGAGGGAGAAGAGGCTCTGTACAAGGAGCCCAATGTGGGATTCGATCCTGGGACTCCAGGATCATGCCCTGGGCCGAAGGCAGGTGCTAAACCGCTGAGCCACCCAGGGATCCCCCGACTTTTTTTTTTTTAAACTTACTAACATGTTTTCCATTTCTTTCCGATTCCCAGAGTTTTAGGGTCTTGGCTCTACTTTATGCCAAAATATATGCTGTTAACCCATCTTACTTATGCCTTAGCTTCCTTCTCAGAAATAAAAACACTATGGGGTGTCTGGGTGGCTCAGTTGGTTAAGCATCTGCCTTAGGCTCGAATCATGATCTCAGGGTCCTGGGAACCAGCCCCATATCCAGTTCCATGTTCAGTGGAGAGTCTCCTTTTCCTTCTCTCCCTGCTCATTTTGTCTTTCTCTCAAATAAATAAAATCTTTTAAATAAAGAGAAATACAAATACTACCAATATTCCAAAACATGGCATTATAGTCTTATTTTCATTGTTTTTAAAGATTTATTCTTAATTGAGACAGAACGTGTATGGTGGGGAGGGGCAGAGGGAAACAAACAGAATCTCAAGCAGACTCCTCACTAAGTGAGGAGCCTAATGTGGGGCTCAATCTCATGACCCTGAGATCATGATCTGAACAGAAATTAAGAGTCAGATGCAGGGCACCTGGGTAGCTCAGTGGTTGAGCATCTGCCTTTGGCTCAGGTTGTGATCCTAGGGCCCTGGGATCAAGTTCCACTTCAGGATCCCTGCAGGGAACCTGTTTCTCCCTCTGCCTATGTCTCTGCCTCTCTCTGTGTGTCTCTCAGGAATAAATATACAAAATCTTAAAAAAAAAAAAAAGGAGTCAGATGCTTAACCAACTGAACCACTCAGCCATCCCTACCTTCATTTGTTTCTAAAGGATTTATTTACTATCCATCCATTATTTCTCTACTACTCATTTAGTTTCTTTTTTTTTAAGATTTATTTATTTATTCATGAAAGACAGAGAGAGAGAGAGAGGCAGAGAAATAGGCAGAGGGAGAAGCAGGCTCCTCACAGGGAGCCCAATGGGGGATTCGATCCCAGATCTTGGGATCATGCCCTGAGCCAAAGGCAGATGCTCAACCGCTGAGCCACCCAGGTGTTTCCTCATTTAGTTTCTTTTTCAATTTCTGAATGCCAACCTCCTCTCTTTATTTTAACAGAATTTTATTCAATAATTTTACAATTATTTATTGAATATCTACCCTGTGAATATATTAGTAAATAAAGCTGATAAAATCCATATCCTCATCAAACTTCTAATGTAAAAAGGAGACAGACATTAAAGACATAGTGAAAGCTGAGAGGTCTATGATAGCAATACTTAGCCTCTCAGGAAGGACCAAAGGAGGCATCTTTTCCATTACTAGGGAAGCATAACAAATTCACTTCACATTTAATGCATCAAATAAGCACTGTTATCCTCACAGATTCAGTGAGACAAGAATTCAAATAGGGTACAGTGTGAAAACTGGTCTCACACCTTTAATATCTGGAGACTCAGCTGGAGAACTCAGAGCATAGAAGCTGGAATTATCTGAAGAAAACCATCCACATGTGTGGTGCTTGATGCTGATTGTTGGCTTAAGATATTAGCTGTTATAGCTGGCCAGAAAACCTAAATACAGCCTCTACATGTGCTTGGGCTTTTTCAAAGCATTATGAATGAGTTCCAAAACTAAGTGTCCCAAGAAAGAGACAGGCAGAAACTGCATCTCTTTTATGACTTAGCCCCAGAAGTCACATAGCACCACTGCTGCCATACTGTTTTGGAGAAGTCACAAGCCAGCTAAGTTTGAAGAGGAGGGAAAATAGACTTCAGCTCTTGATAAACAAGGAACAAGCTTCCGGGAAAGCATACAAGATGATAATATTGCTGTGCTATATGGTCATTTTTGGAAAAAAATACAACCTGGTACAGTGTCCTTGAGAAAGTGGTATTTAAAATGAAGCTGACTGACAGAGAATGAATATGAAAAGGGGTTATAGTCAGAGGAAGCAGTCTGAGTAAATATCCTAAGCTGAAGCAACCATTTGGCTTAACTGAGAAAATGAGAGCCAGTTTGGCTAGGTCACAGAGAGTGCAGAGGGGACTGGTAGGAGATAAAACTGGAGAAGTCAGTCCTTCTAGGCCTTGGGTAAGAGTTGAGACTTAAAGCAAGGCCTTATAGATCATGGTAAAAATATGCAAACCTCACTAAAAGCAATAGGACACCATGGGCAGGTTACAATTTGGGAGTGACATGGTTGGACAAAGTCAGGTTGCTGGATTCAAATGTGGGTGGTGGGGCCATTTGAGGGATGATTGCAGTGATCCAGGTCAGAGACAAAAGTAGCTGGCTTGAACTGGGAGGAGAGGGGTGGAGATAGAGTCAGGTAGATAGATTTGAAATATAATTAGTTGGAATGAGCAAGATTTGGGAAATGCTTTGGCTATAAAGGGTAAGAGGTGTTCAAATTTTGGATTGAAAACTATATGTGGAAAGACCTGAGTAGCCCAGAGTTAGAAAATAACACCTATTAATAGAAGTATAACTTAATAGGCGATGTTCTTAGGTCACTAAGAAGTAAAATGGATACTTCTAGAGACATCTAGATGGCCATTTGTTTATTCTAGATTTAAGTGAAGATGCTCAGACTAGCTTCACCAGCTCATTGGTTACCTGTGGCCAAGCACTGCAACCACTATAGATACTAAAAAAAAGCACACTGCTATGACTCTTCCTACCTTCCCAACTATTCATACTCAAAGGGATAGAGAGAGGGCCTTCAATGACCTAGACCCACTCTTCTCAAAACCACGCTTCTATACTGCAGAGTATAGAAAATATTCACTAGCAAAGAAAATTCTTTGATCTGCAGAGTTTCATTGAGCATAATTTCAGAATACATTCTTACAAATTTGTGTAATTAATTCTGATTATTAACCCTCACTCTAAATACCAATTTCACTTTTTTACTATCTAAAGAGTATCTTTCTTATTTCATAACAGATAAAGTAAAATCTAGCTAAAACAGTGTGTTTCTTTCCAATTACAAATATTCTTCACTATTGATGAATTCAAATATTTTCCAGCATCATGTCTATGAATTTCTAATGTGCTATCAAAAATGGTCCCAGCAAAGAGATCTTTTACACTGAACTATTTCTAAAATCCTACCTACTCTACTGCTAATTATATCTCAGTCCATCCTTTATGAAATGATCCTTGGCCTGAATGATTTTAAAATGTAAGAAAAGTTTTAAAAAATGTAAAATAAGTCAAATTCCTTTTCCCAAGCCACTTTTTTTTTTGCCTGGTGAAATTCTGCTTATTCTTTAGGTAACCTAATTTGTAAAATTGCATCCCATTTTATTCATATCTTCTTCTGATTCAATCCATGAAAGTGTTACCATCTAGATGCTGATGATTCACAAATGCATACTTCATCCCTCCTGGGCTCCAGACCCATTCAACCCACATACTATTGGACATCTCAATATAGTTTTCCAAACACTTCAGTGTCCCTACAACTTAATTTATAATCTTCTCTCCCAAAACCCATTCCTGCTACTCGAGTCTTTCCACATATAGTTTTCAATCCAAAATTTGATCACCTCTTACCCTTTGTAGCCAAAGCATTTCCCAAATCTTGTTCATTCCAACTAATTATATTTCAAATCTATCTACCTGACTCTATCTCCACCCCTCTCCTCCCAGTTCAAGCCAGCTACTTTTGTCTCTGACCTGGATCACTGCAATCATCCCTCAAATGGCCCCGCCACCCACATTTGAATCCAGCAACCTGACTTTGTCCAACCATGTCACTCCCAAATTGTAACCTGCCCATGGTGTCCTATTGCTTTTACAGTGAGGTTTGCATATTTTTACCATGATCTATAAGGCCTTGCTTTAAGTCTCAACTCTTACCCAAGGCCTGGAAGGACTGACTTCTCCAGTTTTATCTCCTACCAGTCCCCTCTGCACTCTCTGTGACCTAGCCAAACTGGCTCTCATTTTCTCAGTTAAGCCAAATGGTTGCTTCAGCTTAGGATATTTACTCAGACTGCTTCCTCTGACTATAACCCCTTTTCATATTCATTCTCTGTCAGTCAGCTTCATTTTAAATACTACTTTCTAACTCTGGGCTTAGTGCTTTCAAGTAGCTGATTGTCTTGAAGAAAATGGGCATTAGGGCAGCCCGGGTGGCTCATCAGTTTAGCACCACCTTCAGTCCAGGGCCTGATCCCGGAGACCCAGGATTGAGTCCCACATCGGGCTCCCTGCATGGAGCCTGCTTTGCCCTCTGCCTGTGTCTCTGCCTCTGTGTGTGTGTGTGTGTGTGTTTCTCATGAATAAATAAATAAAATCCTTAAAAAAAATGGGCATTATTATAAATGACCTTGTTAGTAAAATGCTTCAAATCCCTAGAATTCCAGAATGCTGTATTTTCTCAGCAAAGAGAGAGTGAACAGTTTGATAATAAGCATTATCTAATGCAAGTGGGATTAATACTTTCCAAGCTGGAATCACACTTTGAAAACTACTGTATTAGATTTATCCTTGTCCTCAGTGAGTTTACAGTTACAGGTGAGGGAGAAAAGAAGTAAGCAGATACTAAAAATACAATGTGGTACGTACAAAGGGATACTTGAGCTGAGATTGCTTAGAATCATCAACAATCAGATTCATGTCAAATGGTGACTTAATGATATGTAGACAGGCAAAGTGAAGTAAACATTTGATGTAATAATTAAAATACTCTGTCCCCAAAGTCCAACAGTATAAACCTTTTAGTCAAGGAAGAAAAAGTGACAATGCCTACTTTATTGCTTGTCTGTGCTGATTGGTTTTACCAGTTAAGTGCTTCCCTTTACAATTCACTTCATCTTTGTGGATTTAACCTCACATCATTTAGGAACTACATTTCTCTCCTATGTTATCAGACAAATAGAGGCTGTGTTTGTGTTTCTTGACAGCCATATGAAAGTGTAGTTATAAGTCTGGGCTTCATGGTTCACATATAGTTGCAAATATAATGAATTATATCAGAGCCTAAATAAAAGTCCTTTTCTTTCCTTTTTTTTTTTTTTTTAGGCAAGGTTTATCTTCTGACCCAATTTAAGCACTATCAACTGAGAGATTATTTTATACAATGAAAAGAATAGAAAAACTCTAAACTTTTGAAAATAGATTTTGTTAGTACAAAGTAACTGTGAATAGTCTGTAATCGTTTTACTTGTGAATTGTCAGGGGGAAAAAGTTATTTCTTTTAAATTTCACTTTAGTGAGAGATTAAAGAGCAGTTTCAAAAAGTGCAGGTATTTCCCTCAGATGTCAGATACTTAAAATTATCCCAAAGTAGAGAACAATGCTTGCTGAAAGTATACTTTGGAGACTAATGAATGCTGCCTCTGCCTCCTCTCCTATCTTCTAAACTGCTTTAATACAAGTTTCTTATTCTTTCAACTCTTTTTCTCCTAGTTCTGTCCCTTTGCTCTCTGCCACACTCTTCTCATAGGAAGAAGAAGAGTTTCTTGCCAGTTAATATTTCAGGACTATTTACGAGGTCTAATCCTGTATCCTTCTCATTTTATCTTCTTCTTCTATTCTTCATGTTTTGACCTACTTTTCCAGATAATGTCACTTAATCTTCCCTGTGATTTTGATTTTGTTCTCTTCTTTAGGACTCTGTGGTTAGAATATATGATTCCTAACTCAGATTGGCTTCTTTTTTTAAAAAGCACTTAATTCCATTCTTATTCATAAACAATTTACATATAATAATTATAAGAAAACATATGTGAATTAATGAATTAAGCAAATGATGAGGGTGCTATGAAGTCACAAGAAGGCTGAGTGTGTCCTCTTTATAGTTATGTCAGTTTTGCAATTTGAACCAGATTCACTTTTTAAATGTCCTTTCCCTGACTCCTGGATCCATTTGACTCCCTGACTCCCTAAAACCCTGATTCATCTGGGATTCTTTAACAGATATTTTCCCCACAGGACAAAATACCACGCCTTCTCCCCCCATTGTCGAGTCACTCTTACTCTTGGACCCTTCATCTTTCTCCTAATGGCCTTTACACTAGTGTGGAAACTTTATTTTTCATAGTCTACACTCAGCAGGGTCACCTTGGCCTAGAACAAATAGTTTCCTTACTCAAATTTTATTTAAAGTCATAAGGAATACCTACATTAACGTTACATTGTGCATCCTTACATTCTGTATCCCACAATTTTCTTCTAGTGGTTTGGCTTAAATCCCATCAGGCTACAGTAAATAAATTAATCAGGCAAGTCCCCAGTGTACAGTACAGATAATATTCTAGCCCTTCCAGCCTTTCCCCTCCCTTTCTCAAAACAGTTATGCAAATTCATACCATTGAGAATCTCTACCTTGCTCCTGGTACCTCCTATCCTAGGTACCAATTTCTATTCTAGACAGGGATCATTGATTGCAAGGAATAGAAACCTGTTGAAGATCTCTTAAACAAAAAGAGAAAGGTTTGGATAAATAGAGTCAGACGGTCTTTTGGGGACTGTCACTGGAAACAAGGCTTCTGTCTGGAACCTGGCTTGTTCTTTCAGTATCCTTTGGGCAAAATGGTCTCCTTTAGGCTTTTATTTATAAGTGTAGTCTGTTTTGCTCTCCACAATTTTAACTTGGCTTTTGTTCTTTCACTTGGCTCCCCAGAGCTCACTGACTCCATACCTCAGTGTCTCTTTGATTTCATTCAAGAGATGGATAGGAATTCCTGATCTGTCTGTTGTCATTCATGGTGGCTGCATGAGAAAGTTTGTCACACTTTCACTTATTAAAAAAAATTCTTCACACACACACATATATATATGTGATATATATATATATCTGTGTGTACATATTTATCTATCTATCCATCTATTATCTATCATCTATATCTATCTATCTATCTATCTATCTATCTATCTATCTATCATCTATCTTTTGTCAGAGCCATCCCTAACAAACAATTAGATTAAGTTAAGCCACTTTCAGAAAAAATTAAACTAAAATGATGCATGTAGGTATTATATGAAAATAAATTGTTTTACAACTATCTCAAAAGTGGAACCATGAGGGGTGCCTGGGTGATACAGCTGGTTAAACTACCAGCTCTTGGTTTTGGCTCAAGTCATGATCTCAGGGTTGTGATCTCAGGGTTGTGAGATCCAGTCCTAAGTCAGGCTCCACTATCAGCACAGAGTGGCTTAAGTTTCTCTCTCCCTCTTCCTGCCCCCTCACCCCACCCCTGCTCATGCATGTTCCCAAATAAATAAATAAATAAATAATTTTTAAAAAGTGGAACCTTGATATAGTAAATAAATGTACATGTTTAATACATAGCAAAAAAGTACTTTAACAATCAATTTCTCTTTTTATATCTAGAATGAATTCAAGTACTCAATTGAAGTAGAAATCTATTAATAAAAAATGACAGAGATCTAAGTGTAGGGTATCTGCCAACCAAAATAGTAATCAACCACTATCAACAAACTTATAGAAGGGAAAAAACAAACTATCGTTGCTGCTTTTTAAGGAGCTTGGAGGCTCATGGGTGGTTCAGTTAAGCATCTGCCTTCAGCTCAGGTCATGATCCCAGGTCCTGGGATCGAGCCGTAGGTCGGGCTTCCTGCTTCTCCCTCTGCCCCTCACCCTGCTAATGCTCTTTCTCTCTAATAAGATCTTTAAAAGGAAAAAATAAAAATGCAAGTTTGAACTACAACTTGATTTGTGTAAAAGTCCTGCAAATGCTGTTTTCTGAGGTGGTGAACGTGGAGGCCTCCAGATGAGATTAATGCCTTCATAAAAAATAATACCAGCGACCCCACTGGTTCTCTCTTTCCATGCGTGTGCACAGTGAAGCATTTATGTGAGAAGGCAGCGAGAAGACAGCCGTGTACAAGCCAGGCAGAGAGCTCTTATCAGGTCCTGATTTGGCTAGCATTTCGATTTGGACTTTCTAGACTTCAGGACTGTGAGAAATAAATTTCTGTCATTTAAGCCACACAGTTAATGGAATTTTGCTATGGCAGCCTGAGCTGATTAAGATACTATCCATTTTACCTTTGGCAGCTCTCACCTTGCAGGGAATGTTCAAGTTAACAGCCTTTGTGTATTCAACTGAAATAATTTTCAGAACAACAATCTATCCCTTAATCCAAATAGATTTGAATAAAAACAGCATATAACAAGAAATAACTGATTTACTGTGGAGAGAAGAGCAAGGGAACTTTCTGGTACCTGGTAGGATAAGCCTGAATATAAAGTAAAGTCAGCCAGGAATTTATTCCTTAAAGTCTGGTCAATCTGGTTCTAAGGTCAAGATCTATACCTTGCAACCTTTGCTATGGCTTGTTACTTCAAAGGTTTCCAGGTAAGTCTTTCATATAAGATGTAGTGTTCACAATTGTACATGTTACACTAAGATAGGAATTGGCAAACATAATCCGTAAAGGACCATACAGACTCTTTCACAATCAATAAGCTGTACTCAGATGCAGCCATAGACAATATGCAAACGAATGGGCGTGGCCATGTTCCCATTATAAAAATCAGTCATAGTCCAAAGGTAGGGTTTACCTTGCTGGCAATAGTTTGCTGACCTGCTGGCGCTTTTTTCCTTCCCTCTCAAACCATCATGTATCAGTCTTAGGGTCTTAGAAAAGGGATGCATTCCTGGGTAAAAACTGAACTTTTTCATTGCCTTATCACAAAGAAATGTAATATCTGATTAATCACCTCACCAAAGAGTTGCAGTCTATCCCATCTGGCAGTAGGACCTGCTTTTCCTGCAGATGTGCTTGCTTTTTTCTTTCCAAATCCCTCAGAATATAGGGTCTGTCCACTGGGATAATTTCCACTATACTATTCATAGTCTGAGTAGAGATAGTTTGTGCTAGCCACATATTGAGTGCTTATATTTAATTACGTTTTTCCTCTATTATTTGGATTGAACTAATATTTTTCCTCCAAATTCAGGAATCAATTGACCAATGGATTTTTACTCTGTGGCCAACATTGTGAACATAAATGATACTGCTCCCATTTTCTACTGATGCCTCATTATCCAGAATCTTCAGTGAAAGAGGTGTTTCCTTATGAATGATTTCCCAATGACAAAAGCTCATTGTTTTAAACACCAAGATTTTAGACTATTAAAACCATTTTGAAAAATGGTTTGAAAAAATTACACACTTTCTTGTTATTCTGAACAGTCTACTGACCAGAATTGTACTCTTTGAATGCCTTAGGATTATGAAATGAATCAATTTTAATACAGTGAACTGTAATTCAGTTATACTCTTAGGAGATGGTGAGCTATATAAGGTATTTTCTTTTATATTAAATGACTCAAGAGAGCTATGCTTTTGAGTATGGCATGAGTTCTGCCACTCAAATCATTTGTTCCCCAGCTCGGCTCCCCACGGCATCCTGCTTTGAATATCTAGAAAGTTATTTTGTGTGAGAAATAAATAAGCCTTATGAATGTATATACATTAATGAATATTTTCCACTCAATATCTCTGTGAAAAAACTCAAGAAAGCAGTTTTATCACATTATCATCTAAGTATGATAAGAAGGTGAGTGAAAGACCTTTTCTTCCTTCAGAAAAAAATCTTTTGGCGGTCATCCATAACTCTTTGGTGGGAGTCTACAATGTCAGCATCCGCTATACTTTGAGTGGCTTTGAAGGTCTCTATACCAGTCTGCATGCTAATGCTGGGACCAGCACTAACTACCTTTCTGCATTTAGTGCAGTGTGTCTTGACTGAGTGGAAGAACTTGAGTGCAACATAACACTTGCACAGTGTTTCTTCTTAAGCAAGAGGAACATAATGTGGCAATAGTAGTAACAACAAATGCTATCATGAAGTTTCTGGGATTTGGAGGCCTTTGCAGAAGAAATCATCACAGGGAACTGAAAACACAAGAAGTGGGTAAAGAGAATCATTGCCACTGCGTGGTTGTAAAAGTACTGTTCCCAGAGGTACATGTGGGACAGATTTGGCTGAACCTTCTGGGAAAGTGTGCTAGAGGTCCCAGGTACTGTATGTATGTGTGTGTGTGTGTGTGTGTGTGTGAATATGACTTTATTTTTAGTTCCGAATTGGTGTTTTACTTGTGTTAAATGTTTTCTAACACAACTTTCCAAATCTACAGAAAGGGATCAACAAATTTGCTGAATGTGTTTTTAATGAAGATTAAATGAGGATTCACAGATGATTCAGGACAGTACCTGTATAATTCTCAATGTGTGTGTGATCCAAAGTATCTGCCTTCCATATTTGTTCCTTTCTTGGAGGTCTCTGTCTGTTAGTTACAAAGGGGACTAGAACTTCTTCCTGAGTGTATTTCTGGGACTAGAACTTCTTCCTGAGTGTATTTCTAGAACTGCCTTTGGATTGTTAATTCTCACTGTGGTGGGTCCTTTCTCACCGTGGAGTGTCCAGCCCCTCCAAAGGTTGCTCCACACTCAGTGCCCTAGACACAGGAAACGCATTCTCTCTCCTGAGGGCAAATCAAAGGCACACTTGAGTAGGCCACGTTTACCTTTTCCACCTTGTCCTTTTAATCCTCTTCCCACCATTACCACTAAGGTTAGACAGATGGATAGGATTTTTTTTCCTGTCCAGTTGGAGTTATTAGAGTGGAATTACAATCATTAAAGAAAATTTAAAAAAAAAAAAAAAGATTAAACCATGTTAAAGTAATTAAACAAAGAGGCCATGAGATTTACGTGCTGTAATGCCATGGCAACCTATATAAAGCAAGAAAAATCTTAACCTGTAAATGCCTCAAAATTATGAGGTAGCAACCTAAGAACCAATCACAAACAACCAAATAGACTTGAAGCTTTAGCCAATCCATAATTTCCTTGCTTTATTTCTACCTTTCATCTATAAAAGTCTCTCCCTAGCTGTTGGTGAAGAGCTCCTAAACACCTGTGGTTTGGTACTGCCTGGTTCAAATTGATTTTTGATCAAATAAACTAAAAAAAAAAAAAAAATTAACATGCCTCAGTTTACCTTTTAACAACCATGACAATTATAAAAATATAAATGAGTGCATGTCAAAAATTATTTTTTAAGCTCACTCATGAAACCCAGTAAGATGTTATAATTATTTCAAAAGAAAATTTAAAGTGCCACACATATCCATGTTAATCATGAATACTGAAATGGATTTACAATTAGATGGAAACTTTTTTTTTTTTCTTAATGGAAGTGGTGGTGGGCCCGTAGAATAATCAATTATCCTTCCTCAAGACAGAAGTTATTTGCATTTATATGGACAACAGTCATTTGCATGGGTATCAGTAATCTAGTTATATCTACACTTTACAGAGCTGTAAATTGCTTTTTTTTTCTTTTGCATTTTTATGTGATTGTACACATCTGATGTACTATACATCCATGTATAAGAGGTAGCTATCTTCTCTGAGAGGTGAAAGTCTTATTCTTTCATGAGTGCCCTCGAAGAATAGTGAGACTAAGTTTTTATATACATTCTTGTATATATACGTGTGTATATATATAATTTAAAAAAACAAAGCATCATCTCTTCGTCCATTGTTAATGTACTGGTAAGAATGGGGGCCACCAGGCATTAGTGGAGCACCAGAAAGTGGAGCACGCGAAAAGGATTATAGGGACTGGGATATAGTTCTGGAGCAGGAATATCACTCTGCAAGAGCAGGCTATGGCCCTGGTGATCCCCAGACTCCTGGTGAAACAGCGCCCAATAGGACAGGCGGTGCTGCCCTTGGTGCTTGAGGAGGAGGAGGAGCAGGATATAGCCCAGAAGATGGGTATGGCATATTAGGGGCAGGGGACTGCCCTCCCATTCCTGGTGCCCAAGGTCCAGAAGACATGGCTCACCACGGACCCAGAGGACAAGCTGCAGCTGGATCTGTGGTTATACCATTTGGTCTCAAAAGCACTGGAAGGGACAAATTCAGCGCAGGATATGGCCCTGTGAGACCAGAGCCTGGCACACCAGCAGGTACACAGAAATTTTAGAAACTGCGTATTTTCTGTCAACCTTATTTCCAGTTTTTGGTTAATAGTCTGGGGAAGAACAGCTTGAGATCACGCTCAGCGTGGTTCTTACCCACTCGGTGGCCAGGGCAGTGGGAGCCGCCGACCGTCCTCAGCCGCGGGCCGCGCGCTCCAGCCCCTGCAGGGGCCGCTGAAAAGGCCGCAGGTGCAACCGCGTCTGTGACCTCAGGCTGGAGCAGCACATTTGGGAGCTAGAGCAGTCCATGCACCCTGAAATTCCTCCTTAGTCTCAGCCTTCTCAGCTACCTCCAGCTTCTCCTTTTCAACCTCCAAAGGACTTTTTCAGAAGTTGAGGTCAGGCGGAGCCTGCGTGGGCGCTGGCGGGAGAGAGCGTTGCGCAGGCGCAGAACCTCCCTGCGACAGCTGCCACCTGCTGGCTGAGTGAGCTCCCACCCTGGGCACGTGGGCTCCAAATAACGCGAGTCCCTCTTACACCAAGCAAGGATATGCAGGTTAACAAAGCACGCCTCTGTCTTATGAAAGGTACAACAGGATCATGTATCATCAGTTTACCCTGAAAGGAATAAAACCCACTCTGCCTTGGAAAACACTGGTAATCATTTTGCTATAATTAAAAGTCTTTCATAATTTATACTTAAACAACAAAGAAAAGAAACTGTGCATGAAATATGATTTTTCCAGATTAGAAAGCAAAATTACCTACGAACTCATAGTTCCTAATTTTTATGCTGACTTCTCTTTTTCCCCATTTCCTATTTCAATCTGTCAAAGATCTTCCTACCTTTTTTTTTTTTTTTTTTTAAATGGGGATCCGTACCCATCCTTGATGGTGTGTAATATTTAACCAGTGAATTCACTAAAGGATCCAGTCCCCTCTGCCCTTTAGATATTTCTCCAGGAAGTCACTCAAACTGGATTAATTCCATAAGCCTTCAGTCAAATCATTGATGCTGGTTGTAAACAACCCAAGGTCTGCAGAGCAGACCAGGGCCTGGGGCCCTTTGTGGTCCTAGTTAATCAGATCATTGTTGCTCTGTATCCACCTTCATCAACTTCAGCTTGTCAGTTTCTGTTCTCACATTTTCAAAGAGTAAAGATCAGAATTGTTGGACACATTCACACATATGTGCCAAGAATAAAGCTAATTAACATAGACAGTAGGCTAAATCTATATTGAGGAGAAAAAACAAATGTTTTGCAAACTGCTTCATAATTTTTCAAGACACTAGCCTTTTCATGGAGTCAGTCAGTTACCTTATCATGTGTCATGGTGTTTCGCACTTTCCCTAATTGCTGTGGGCACTCTTTTAAGCATTCTGAGAATTAGAAAGGAACTACATACTTCTTTAGGGCTGTATCCTTAGTTTCAAAACTGAAAGTTTGAAGCAATTGTCTAGTAAGGACTCAATTAAGTTCTTAGCCAAGGGACATTATTATATTCAGTGTCTCTCAGGGAAAAGGAGAAGAAAGGTTAATGCTTTCATTTACAAATATTTGTTCACTTCTCTTTTACTGACTTTGTCTGGGAGAATAAATAATACCACCTATTAGAGCTGTATGCAAAACAGAAGTATGTTCATGCCAAGAGAAGTTCTAAGATAGGTGTTGGCAATGTCTTTCTCTAGAGTCAGATAGTAAATATTTTAGGCTCTGGAGTCATATGTTCTCTCTTGTAAATACTTAACCCAACCATTGTAGCATGAAAACAGTCATAGACCATATATAAATAAATAACCAATAAAATGTTATTTATAACAATAGGTGGTGGGCTAGATTTCGCCATGGGCAATAGTTTTCTAACTCTTGGGTAAGAGAGTTTTTTGTTTTTTTTTTGCTGTTGTTGGTTAGTTTTGGCCAATGAAATGGTTGGGTTTAATGTTTGTAATGAAATACATTTCTCTATTTAGACTATTCAGAGGAATTTTTCTTTCTGTTTCACGTAAGGCAGGTTGGTATGTCAATATTATTTGGAAAAATGAGAATTTTTAATCAGAGAAAGATACAAAACAATTATGAAATAATATGACAGCATTGAATTAAACCTGTCAGTTGTTCACCACAGAGTAGTACAATATCAGCATATTTGCCTTTAATGGATTTCTCTATACCGTATGGCTTTGCCTGTATTCAGTTTACTTCTCATGTATCACATTTTAATCTAGAGCTATTGATATTTTAGAAATAAAGCTTTCATTGACAAAGTGTAGTCTAACAGTTTTTGTAACTGTTGGGCAAATATTGAGACAGGTGTGTATGTGTGTGTGTGTGTATGTTAATTTTTGGTATTCTCAAATTCCCTGTTTTGGGCCTCTCTGCTCCATCAACGCATGAGGCTGATTCTACTTACTTTCTCTTCTTGGTGCCTCAGAACCACTCATTGTGCCCTGAGCTTAAAGGAAAGTCTGAGCCTGAATTCTAGTATCAGATTAAAACTCTTTTTTTAACCTGACCCCAGAAGACTTTTAAAATATTCCTTTAGACATCATAGCATATGAGAAGATTAAAATGTAAGGAAAGGCATGAAATAAACAAGAGCATTTTCTTATTATCTTTTGGGGAATCTGTTAGAAAATTCAAAGAAACTTCAAGTGTGTCTGAACCTGTATAATGCCTATCATAAAGAATTTCCCAAGTCTTGGTCACTCTTCAAATGTACTTTAGGGGATCCCTGGGTGGCGCAGCGGTTTGGCGCCTGCCTTTGGGCCAGGGCACGATCCTGGAGACCCGGGATCAAATCCCACATCAGGCTCCCGGTGCATGGAGCCTGCTTCTCCCTCCGCCTGTGTCTCTGCCTCTCTCTCTCTCTCTCTGTGTGGCTGTCATAAATAAATAAAAACTTAAAAAAAAAAAACAAAAACAAATGTACTTTAGATACCACATAAGAAATGAAAATAAGTCCTCCACAAATAATTGTAAAGCTCCCACCATACTTGATCAAAATGTATGTGGGTTAACACCTGCACTTATGAATATCTGAGGCCAGAGTAATAGAAATTTGACCCAACGTTCAAGATTTTCTTCTACAAAGAACTCTTCTCTCACAATTACAGTGCACGGGAATATTTTCTTACTTTGGAATTTAAACATGTTTATTGTTTTTGTTTTTCATTTTGCTACTTGTTTATATCCCATCATTTACAGGTGTCTCCCCCTCAAATTTTTATCACTAGTCCCAATTCCTTATTTAAACTTCAGACTTATATACTATCTCCCTAAAATTTCTACTCTAATTTCTAACATTGCTCCCCAATGTCTAAACCTAATAAATTCAAAATAGAATTCTTGGTTCTGCTTCCTCTATTTTCTCCCCACTCAATATTTTTCATCTCAAATAGCTGCCTTTCATCTACTTACAAAGGCCAAGATCTAGGAATCATTCTGATCTTTTCCCTTCACCACTTACCTTTAATCCGTTACACATCCTACAAATTCAAACCTGAGACTAGATCTCAAATCTGGCTGCTTCTCACAACTTCCACTTCTACCACCCTAATCTAAGTCACCATCACCCATCATGAGGACTTTTGCAATGCTTTCCTCACTTATCCCCTAGCTTCTACTCATGCCCCTTAACAGTACAGTCTCCATACAGATGCAAGAGTTTTTTTTAAATATGCACATCAGATCATATAAATCTCCTAACAAAAAGCATCCAAAGACCTCCTATTTTATGTAGGATAGTATTGCGAGTCTTTAAGTGGTCTAGAAGGCAGTAAGCAATCTGGTCCTTGGATGTTTCCTACCACTCTTCTCTTTGTTCATGAAACACAGACACACTAGTCATCATTTTGCTTTTTGATTATGCCACTCTTATTCTTCCAATCTTTATCTTTGTTCCTCCTCTGTCTAGAATGGCCTATTGCAGGTATTTTTATTGTTGGTCCATCAACATCATATATGTATTTGCTCCAGTGTTTTCTTTCTTATCTAAGAAACACGCCTCATTGACTACTTTGCCTTTTAGCAGCTCTCTATTCCTTATTTTCTTCATAGCACTTAAAACTCTCCAAATTTACATCATTTCTTTGTTTACCTGTTTGTTGTTAGGCTTCTCTTTTAGAATGTAGGAGTTATGCGGCAGGGACTTGTATGACTTTTTACCAGTTCTCTCGGGTACAGAATGCTTAACATATAGAATGTACTCAATATATATATATATTGAATAAATAAATGAATGTTTTATACTTAATCTGTTCTACTTAGATATGTTTAATTTCATTAAAATTTTCTTAAAATTACATTGAAAGAAATATTTCATTTTAATTTGAATTCCTTTATTGTGAAAATAAACATTGACTTACATATTTATTGATAATTTTTATTTATTCTTCTAGGAAAAATTTGTTCAAAATTATCTTATTTCCTCTCACAAAGGAAAGATCCTGGTAATCATAATAATATAACAGCAATAACAGTGGTTAATTTAAATAAAGTTGGTACAGCCACTTCCCTCATCACTTTATTCATGATAATAAATAAATTTCTTTTTTTTAATGATTTAATTTCTTTATAACCTAAAAAAAAAAAAAAAAAAGAAAGCTTATAAGAAGGCAAAATGTCCTCTGAAAGATCAACGGGTTTTTTTTTTTTTTTTTTTTAGCAATTTGCAAATCTTGGTATTTATCTTGAACACATTATATTTTTACCAACTTCTGAGTCAATGTTAACTTTACATGGCAATAATCTGTTCTTATATGACAACATAATTATTCACATAAATTGGAGTAGCGTAACTAGAAATATTACACTAAATAATTAGAACAAACTGAACTTGGCAAAACATAACTTGAATATGGTATATTTGATTTAAACTTCTTAAATGGATATCATTGTTAATTCCAATACTCTAAATAAATTTCTCAGATTCTTCATGCATTTTGCAATGGACACCTCACATTACTAAAGGTAATGGAATCACACTGCACAATATTTCTACCATCCATACCTGCTCTGGAGACCTCATCCCTTTAGTACTAAGAACAATATATATTGTCTTTAAAGAAACATTTATTCTTTGCATAAAACAGCACTATTATTTGCTCTATATTTTACCTTGATATTTTGTTTTATTTTAGAAATTTACTCCTCTGTGTAAGGTCCTGCCTTAAACACACCACGTGTCTCCCTGACTTTTATCTCATTTCCTTGGTGTCCTTTGATTGCCTTGAGAATGTGGCTTGAGGGTAAACAGCAGGGTGGGGAGGTCAAATAAAAACAGACAGGAATCCATGTCCCTTAACATAGATGCAATGTGGATTTCTGGTCTTTTTCATGATGATATAACATATTATCAATGTGCAGATCCAGCCAAAGATGATCTCATTCACTAAAGGGCCAAGGAAAGATGTGAGCAGAATTCAATCTTGAGAGTACTGCAGAGCTCTGCCATTGCTTTAAACAAACTTACCCTCATCTGGAATGAAGTAGGATAGCAGATTTGAGTGCATTTCCTTTTAACCAACTGTGGCTCAGGGCCATTAGAATTTATCTCCACCAATCAAAAATTTAGAATTGATATTAAATGTTTTCTCATGGCATTATAAAAAAATGAAATTCACATTAATGTTATTTTATTTGCAAGATTTGGATCTTCTTTTCTTCCTCCTTTCTTTTTTCACTTTATCTCTATTTTTATAACTAATTATATTAGCTATTTTTCTATGGAAGGCAAGACACTCATTCTAAAAAATAAATATATATTTTTATGTTCTAGGCAAATAGATAAATTTCCTATGCAATAAAATGATTTTTCTTTTGCCATTCAAAAATTTGTATTTTTTTAAACCAGGGGTTCACTTACATGTGAGGATTCTTCTTACTTTAAATGACTTAAAATCACTGTTGCTAATAGGTAAAATAAATAAACTATTGACTGTCAAAACTCTAAGAAGGACATTCTTAGACAAAGAGATGCTTGAAATTAGAGATCCAAATGCTGCTAGGAATCTTCCTTATCTCATCTAGTGCTTGAAGAATTTATTCTTTAACCTAACCAGACAACTCCAGACTTTACAGTCTCATCACCAACAACCCCCTTCTACCTGTTCCCATTAGAGAAATAATAGGAAAAACCACTTGTTTGAACCATGTTGGGCCACATGGCCATCTCTGCATCAATCACCGTGGCTTCAAGAGTCTGTGACTGGACACACTCATTTGCCCTTACGGATCCTCCAGATGGAGAGAAAGAAAAACAGATCCCCTGAGGCAGGCCTTACTATCTGATATAGATTAAGCAATGATATAAATCAGAAATGCTTACACTGAGGGTCTGTGCCCTAAAACAACTATACCGAATGCTGCCTTAACATATCAGAAATAATGCAAATGTAGCATATTTCAAATAAATCTGTCAAAATGGTATGGTGGCAAAAGGAGACTCCTGGACTTTTACATACTAAAAAACTCTGTTGCTTTTGGCAAGTTACTGAAATGCTCTGATCTTCTATGTCTCTATTTGAAGTGAGCATAAATCACCACATTAGTGTTTTGTTGTAAAGACTGGAAACTAGAAAACACATCTGTATACTCCTCCAGGACCTGGCATACAGTCTGCACTGAGATAATGGTCACCATTGTTGTTTGTTGTTGCTGCAGAATTTTGCAGGGAAAGCATTTTTCCTGAGCTGTGTTTTAGCAACACTTAATCCATCTGAACATTGCCGAGGCTGTGAAAGTTATTTTTTCCACCATATAGCACACATACAAAAAATGTTCTACAACGTGCAAAACCCACATTTCTCCTGCTTCTTTTTTTTTTTTTTTTTTTTATTCATGAGAGAGACACAAAGAGAAAGAGAGGCAGAGACACAGGCAGGCTCCATGCACCGGGAGCCCGACGTGGGATTCGATCCTGGGTCTCCAGGATCCCGCCCTGTGCCAAAGGCAGGCGCTAAACCGCTGCGCCACCCAGGGATCCCCTTTGCTTCCCTTTTAAAGCGTTACTTTCTGTTTTCTTTTTCTTCCTATTCTCTCGTCACTGTTTTAAGTTTTTCCTTTTTCAATCTACCTTCCATCTCTGCTCAGTGCTGACTCCCTGCCCACACACAGACTTTGATGTGTGCGGGCATCACACATACCAAACTTGTGGGCACATTTGAAACTTGTGGGAACAGTTCAACAGAGAATTAAGCTTCCATTTCTGTGACCAAGATCAAGAATACCAAAGGTTCAACCCTGGCAATCCATTTCTCTGTGATGTGAGAAGATAATGGTCGTTAATCATAGGGAAAACAGTTGTCTACTGAATTTGATTGCTTCCTTTGACAGTCAAACTGACAGGTTGCTATAGATGGAGTTTAGAGCAAGTACTTTCAAAGAAAAGGCATAAGTGCCTTCTGTGAGGGGAACCTTTGTGGAAGGGGAGCAGATTCAAGATCAAATTCTACAGGTGTATGTGTGTGTGTGTGTGTGTGTGTGTGTGTGTGGTGACAGATCAAATCCCATGTGTCTCTCATATTCAGATGGCATTAGCATATATCTAAAGCATCTTTCTTTTCAATAAGCAGTATGTGTTCTGGAAATGCCAACTCATATTAAAATATAATTAGCAAAGTAATCCTCTTCTCATAATAATAGCGTGTTTTAAATTCAATATACATACTTTGGCACTTGCACAATGTTTCCAGTCATTAGTGTATATAAGCCATTCTATATTCTGGTCATACCCGTTGGTAGACAAGGTCAGTATAGATCATGAACTCAACAGAACTCAATACACTAGCATTCACTTGAGATATACCCATATCCGTAGGACTAAATATAGCTTTTAACTACTACTGAACTTCACTACAATTTCACCCCATCAACAAAAATGTGTCAGTCTCAGTTTCAAAATACGCTCATCCCTGACTTACTCTTCAACATGATTTTGTACCATATTTTTTGCTGTTCTTAGGTCTTTCCTTTGATATTCCTAAGTGTGTTATTATTTTCAATATGGAAACCCTCTTTACTAAAAGGCATTCGTGGAATTCTCTTAGAGTAACGTAAGTACTTTTTTGGGGATGATGGTGTTAGAATAAAAATACCCCATGTTATGTAATTGAGAGTGTTTGACAGTGATTTATGCATTTGCAGCACCTTAAGACTTTGCCATTAACAGGTGTTATCCATGTCAAAACATGAAAAGGTAATTACTTTATAGAAAGAGATGTTACCCAAGTAATTCCTTAGAAGTGTATGCTACTTCCAGTATAACTGAAATTTCATGCCATTGCCAATGAGACCATGTCTTACATTCATCAGTGCATAATCTTAATCATAATGAGGTCCCAATCACATTTGGCTGTCATAGGTTTTTAAATATATCTTAAGTCTATTACTTGGTTCCATTAATTAGTATGTATATTTTCAGGATCCTAAAATAGATATCATATTAAGCAGAAAATTTAGAGATGTGTTCTCAACATCCTGTTTGGTTTTTACACTGTTCATAGGATACAGAGGCTTAAGTATTAGTGGAACAGACTTCTCTATTATAGGCATTTAGTAATTTTGCAAGAAGGTCCTATTAACATTTTATTTTTTCTTTAATGGCTTTATGAAAAGGAAAAAAATAATTGTCTTAAAGACCTAATATACTCATTTTGGATAGGGGCTCTTTAGGGGTAGAGAGACTATTATAGCCATTAATGAATTTTACTAATTCTCTGGGTAATGTGTCATAATTGAGAATCAGCTTTGCTAGGAACTGAATTATATCACTCTAAAATTCATATATTAAAGCTTTAACCCCTGATGTGATGATATTTGGAGATGAGGCCTTGGGAAGTAATTAGGTCATAAGGGTGAGCCTTCTCAGTCTCTCTTTCTGTCTCTGTCTCTCCACCATGACAGCACACAATACATAAACAGGAAGAGAGACCTCACCAGAAATAGAATCAGCCAGCATCCTGATCTTGGATTACCAGTCTCCAGAGCTGAGAAATAAATGTCTGTTGTTTAAGCCACTCTGTCTATGGTATTTTTTCTACAGCAACCAAGTAACTAATACAAGCTTTATAATCTGTATGGATAGTAATATGCTAATTCCATTAGAAGAGCTATTAGCTATTTGGTAGGCAGTGATAAAGAGAATTGTTTCTATTTGATTTTGCAGGGAAGATGCTCTGGAAAATAAAACCAGCTCACCTTGAATGGTTCATAGTTTAAAAGTCTGACTCAGAGTCTTTATGCTCCAATGACATATTTCACTTTTAAATTTGGCTAGCATAAAGCATATGAGTGACAAATATGTGGTGGAGACATGTCACTATAGGTCATGTCTCAACGGTATTTTTCAAGAGCTAGTAAATGTAATAGAGCTTTGTACATTTTCTGAAGCATTCAAGTGAGTATAATAACTTTTCTACTGTTCCATATGAGTCATATAATATGTTGCAAATATTAAAATCAGCTTATCTTTATTTAAAACAAAAGTCAGTGTTTCTGTGATGTGCTTTCAAATGGCTGTCAAATATTAACTTTGTACTGTGTATTTCAACATTTATAAATAGGACTCTAAATAAATCATGGCTCTCAAATAGTGCTACATTAACATCTTCTATCAAGATTTTATATAACTATTTGGCTAATGAAGAAACAAAAACTTATTGTAATAATTTTGAAGAGATATTACTTGATGATAGTGATAATTCTTCCTACAAAAATATTTTTGGTTAAAACTACATAATATATAAGGTTCCAGAATGTACAATATAAAAATAACAGCAGTTTCAGCATCATGGATATCTATTTTTCTATATTGGGCAATTTTAATTTTATCCAAAATTGTATTTTTTACATCAATACTATGAGGCAATGTATCTGAGTAGGACAAACAACAACAGCAAGTGAAAACAGCTCCCTGAATAGTGCAAATTTGTATTCTTTTCAGAATCAGGAAGACTTCATCTTCCTGATTTATAGGTTTATGGATTTAGAGACTGAAATAGAAAAGTTTTATAAATGTAGTTTAAGTCTATTAGAGAGGATGAACTCAGAAATATATTTAATGAAATAAAATTAATTAAAGCACTTCATAAACTGTAAAATGCTGAATAACTGCCTCCCTCCCCAATAATAAGCTCTAATCTTCTCCCTCCTAGTTCAGGGATTTTTCTATTAGAACAAACAAAATAAGGTAGAGCATCCTGTAAAACATTTTTTCCCTGTGCTGGGAAGTTAAATAGGAAGAGAATTACCTAGGTTGATTTCTTTCTAGCCCAGGATACTTAGTTGTTTTAGCAATAATTTAAGAATCCTAATGGAATTCCATCATAAGGAATGCTCTATAAAGCATTCCTGAACAACAAAATTCAGAATGCACACTTAAGTTTAGACGATTAAAGTAAAAATTTTGTGCCTCAATTCAAGGGTTTAGTTGGACATAAAGTTCACTTTTCAAGTGATTAAAGTTAGAATGATATTGAAATAACGGTAGCCCTAAGAGCAGTTGCCAATTACATAAACTTATTTTAATGATACAGATGTCTCCTGCTCATGGGTCTTATTTGACCTGAACAAAGGTGGTCCATGATACAGTGTTAATTCATCTGAGAATGATCGATAGTTTTAATACATTTCAAACCATTAAAAATGTGCAAGTGCCTCTTTGGGAGAAGTAAGTTAGCATAAATATTTTTATTGCTGACTGCTACTTGTGACCTTGTGCTTGGAGTATTAAACAAATGTTCTCTTACTGAGGAGAAATTAAATAGAGAATAAAGATAAAAAGCTTTAATATAAGCAGTATTCAATATAAACATAGGTTATTTAAGTTGATTTACTGCAACTTGAAGACTGTTTTTTAATAAAACTTATGCTGTGAATATTAAGAGAATAAAGCCAGTTCACAAGCACACACACATACACACAACTTACAGAAAATTTTCCCTTTATAAAACTGAAGAATGAAACATATACAACAGAGAAAAAGAAAAGATTTATTTGCACCCTGAATCCTGGTGTTGAGGAATGTTGGCTTATTTAGAAAAGGCAGTTTGACAGACTTGTGAGGGATGAGGGGAAAGTTTTCAATTCCTTGAAGGGCTTAAAATATGTTCTAAAGCTTTTTTTTCTTGAGTCAGATTGTTAGTAATATTAATATTATGTTTTATCAGCCATGCTGCGTTTGTTCTCAGATGAAACCTGCAGTGATTGAAAGACTGACAATGAGAATTCATGAAGAGATTGATGGCTAAGAAGAAAAGAGACTTTTCATGAGGCAAGAGGGGAAGCGTAGGAAAAGCGAGAGGAAGACCAAAAGGAATATATAGGAAGCAAACATTTACTGTTATGCAAAACATCTGTTAAACAGAAACAAAGAGAAGGAAGCTATGCCTGAGCATCAATTTCTGAGAGAAATTAGGAGAATCTGGTCATGAACTCTCATAACTAACCAGCAGGTGGGGCCAAAGGCCAAGAAGAACTGGTAATTGTCAGGGTGCATCCAAGACATTTTAGGGTGAAAAAGCATTGAAGAGAGGCGTGGAAGTCAGTAATCAGCATAGTATGGAATATTCATTACCCTACAAGAGGTTGAGTTTTCCCAGCTCTCAGACCATGAAGTTGGTGGGCCAGTCCTTACTATCTTTTTTTCACCTAATTTTTCATTTAATTTGTTATCTGTGGTCCTTTTTTAAAACATTACGTTCACGAAAATGGACATTGCTATTAGTCTTATTATGAAGGATTAAAAATTGTAAAAGATACATAATACTTTATGTTGTCATTAAGATTTCAAGACCTTGAAGTGTATAAAAACATAATGGCATTACTGCCTTTCATATTTAAAATGGTTTTGGCATTGACAGCCCATATCTCAGAAAAATGTCCAGTCACCACACATTCTCATTGCAAAAAATTTCAGGTACATCCTGTTGTCATTGAAAACAAACTGTGGAAACTAGCCGTTCAAAAGTGTAACTAATGTATTTTTAAACCATGTTTTAAAATATTTTGAGATGTACTAAAAATAGCTCTTGATTAGATGAAAATAACTTTGTACTTCATCAATAAAAATAATTGTGCTTTTTCATATTTATAACTAGTATGGGAAGTTAATGTCGACTCTTTTTTAGTTTATTATTCAATGTTGCCATTTTTGACATTAAGCACCATGATCCACCCCAAAATAATTTTCTTTAGAGGTGATCTATTCAAATATGTGTTAACATTACCATATAAATGATGATAGTTAAATTTATTATTAGTAAATGGAAATCCTACTGTTGCACACACTTAACACTTCTCTTGCAATCTGATCTATTTTAAATGTATTCTTTAACATAATTATATAAAGACAAATTTAATCTTAATATGTCAGAAAGTATTATCATCTTGCAAGCAGTACTCCAAGGTTAATAATGTCTGGGAATATAAAGTGTTTTTGACTGTAAGATTAGTCTTCTTATTTGAAAAAGGCTTTAAATTTCATTTCAAAGGAGATTTCACGCCCCATGAAATTTAAACTATGACATTTAGAAAACATTCACTTTATTATAATGCACTGAAAAATTATAGTGCAAATGCTTCCTGTTCCTATCCATCAAAACTGTTGTTAGAAATGTAAAGGGAGTATTTTCTTAGGTAAAAATTATGTGATATGCTGAGAAAAAAAGTGCCTCCTACTGTTCATCCTGAAGTCAGGTAATTACTGCTTCAATTATGTTACAGAATGTTTTAAAATTAGGTCTTGCAGTTGTTTTCAGCAGAATTTATGTTTAGATAACCTTTTGTTCATTGAGTTTTCCATTTATCCAAAAGTTTATGAGGCACTCCATACTTTTTAAAAAATAAGTTTTGAGGAAATCCTTTTATGTACTTTTAATAATACTTCTATGTCACAAACTAATACTGAGATTATAAGATGCAAAAATGTGGCACTTTTAAATACTAATGTGAAGATTTCATTTGTCCTCACACAGTAATTTTAGATGTCCTTGCTAGAGCTCAACTTTGATTTAAGTGACTTCTTCTCAATGTTTTTCTTCTTTTCAAAACAAGATCTTTTTGAATGATATCAAAAAAGTCTACTAAACACATATTAGATTTCCTCCAAAATTTTGGATCATACTTTTATTTCTTGTTTTACTTGATAATACATTTATTATTGAGATTTAGAGCATATTCACTATGACCTAAAATTACACATTATTTTATTTTTTAAAGTTTTTATTTATTTATTCATGAGAGACACAGAGAGAGAGGCAGAGACATAGAGGGAGAAGTAGGCTCCCTGTGGGGAGCCCGATGCAGAATTTGTCCCAGGACCCCAGGATCACACCCTGAGCCAAAAGCAGACACTCAATCACTGAGCCACTCAGGTATCCCTAAAATTACACTTTATTATACATTTTGATTTTTTTAAAAATTGAAACTGATCTAATCACTCAATATTTCTCCTTGAAGTTCCTAAATGATAAAAGCCACATGTTGAGTAGTAATGGTAATGGCAGAGAGTAGACACTCAGTAAACATCAGGTCAAATGGTTACATGGATGATATTAATAAAAGGTAAGAATGATGTGAATTTTTCCTATTTTAGTGTCCAATGCTGACGAAATCATGTTCTCACAAAGATGTTTTCCTGTATATCACATCTAAAATGCCATTCTCTTAAATAAGAACAGCTCATTTAAAGAACACAGAGAAACAAATGACGGAAAAGAGGAGGTATATACATTCTTTCTTGTCTAAAATGAGAAATAACTCAGGAGAAAGCTAAGCTCATCTTTATTACTGTTGAAGCCAATTGGCCCATGGTCAGAAATGTTTGCTAATCTTTGATACTCAGATTTATCTATCCAAGGTTTTCAGGAAGAGTCAAACAACCAGCACCTATGAGCCTCCATAAATGTTGCCTTTGTGCTCAGCAGGTCAGATGTGGAAACAAGTCTCCATGATCTAATCACAGTTAGATGGTTCTTACAAGTTGTGCAGCACAAATTCACATCAGCTGGGTAACGTTCAAAATCCCTTAAGTGGGGCCATGAAGTTATTTTGAAAAAGACCCAAACTTGTAGTTTCCGTAAATTTTTGGTAAAAACAAATAGATATTATATTTGAAAAATATCTTTTTGTTCCAGGTATCAAAGATTCCTCACAAATCATTTTTTGAAGCATATTAAGCAGCACCAGTGAAAAATAAACCTATACACAGAAAGAGGTACACAGAGAGAACTGGCAAAAAAAAATTTGAAAACTGAAATACATTCTCAAACACCTAATATATGGGAACTATATCAACCACAGGTTAGGAAGCTATTCTTTTTAGGTTCAAAGAAGTAAAAGACAACTTGTATGTAGTTGAAGACAACATACAAGTACTAAAAACTGACCAAGGAGATTTGTAAAAGCATGAAATATAACTTCTAGAAATAAAAATTACAATAACAAATATTGAAGACTCAATAAATGGTCTTAACAACTGATAACATACAGCTGAAAGACAATTAGGTGGAAGAAAGATCAGAAGAGATAACTCAGAGCATACTTTTCAGAGAGAAAAGTTAACTGGTATGGGAGGTTTTCTTGGATCATGAATGAGTAAGTTTCACAAAGATGTGAAGAATAATAAAGGTGGATTGGTTAATCTGTTTCACCTATGGTTTCCCTCTAATAGTTTGAAAGTTATGTACTTCATTCCTTTTATCAGTTTACTTATAAGTTACAACATGCATCTTTAATTTTTCTATTATTAATCAACAAATTTGTCTCTTTCTGGATAATACGGGGATGTGACACTTATTCAGTCCAGTGTATGTGTTGGTGTTATCGTGTGTTTTAATTCTTAGTATTTCAACCTACTACGGCATCATTATTTTTTTTTTAAATGATTGTTTTTTTTGTTTTGTTTTGTTTTTTTAAATTTATTTATTTATGATAGTTACAGAGAGAGAGAGGCAGAGACACAGGCAGAAGGAGAAGCAAGCTCCATGCACCGGGAGCCTGATGTGGGATTCGATCCCGGGTCTCCAGGATCGCACCCTGGGCCAAAGGCAGGCGCCAAACCGCTGCGCCACCCAGGGATCCCTACGGCATCATTATTATTGTCCTTCCTTCCAAAAGAAGAAAGGATAGGATTGATAAAGAAACATTTAAGAGGCAGGGCAATTAGCCTCAAGTAAGCTAGATGACTTAAATATATCAGTAATTATACTAAATGTAAATTGTCTAACTGACCCAATTTAGACACAAAGATTGTTAAGTAAAATCATTTGAATGAAAAACATTGTGGAAGGCACGTCTACACTATAAGGCTATGTAAAAAAGTAAAAGTGAAAGGGTGGGAAAAGGTAACCATGCAAATAAAATCTAAAATAAAGCTAAAAAATCTAGGATGCCTGGGTGGCTCAGTGGTTGAACGTCTGCCTTTGGCTCAGGGCATGATCCTGGGGTCTGGGGATCCTACATCGGGCTTCCTGTATGAAGCCTGCTTCTCCCTCTGCCTATGTCTCTGCCTCTCTCTCTGTGTGTCTCTCATGAATAAATAAATAAAATAAAAAGCTAGAAAATCTATTTGAATGTCAGACAAAATAAAATCCAAGATCCAGAGAATTACCAGAGATAAAAATGGTCACATTATAGTCCTAACAGTTTCAATTTGTTAGGACACAGGGGGGTTGTGTATACACAAAAGTATGTATCTTTTTATTGTAAAAAAACAGTTAAAAAATTTTTCCTTTCTGTTAATTATTTAAGATTTTTATAAAGCCAGTGAGGCTCTTTAAGGAAGTTATTTCTTCCAAAGAACAAAGACAAAGCCAGGTAATGACATTTAAACTCCAATGATACATTTATTGGAATGGTGCTTTTTCTACCACACTAAATTAAATAAATTTGTCAAAAGTAAAAAAAAAAAAAATATATATATATATATATATATATATATAGTCCAGAATTATACAAAGAAAATGCAAAAAGAAAGAGAACACTGAGACACATAGCAGTAGAAATGTGGAAATGTAGAAATGTGGAAAAAGGGGAACCCACCTGCACTGTTGGTGGGAATGTGAACTGCTGCAGCCACTCTGGAAAACTGTGTGGAGGTTCCTCAAAGAGTTAAAAATAGACCTGTTCATGACCCAGCAATTGCACTGCTGGGGATTTACCCCAAAGATACAGATGCAATGAAACGCGGGGACACCTACACCCCAATGTTTATAGCCGCAATGTCCTCAATAGCCAAACTGTGGAAGGAGCCTCGGTGTCCATCGAAAGATGAATGGATAAAGAAGATGTGGTTTATGTATACAATGGAATATTACTCAGCCATTAGAAACGACAAATACCCACCATTTGCTTCGACATGGATGGAACTGGAGGGTATTATGCTGAGTGAAATAAGTCAATCGGAGAAGGACAAACATTATATGGTCTCATTCATTTGGGGAATATAAAAAATAGTGAAAGGGAATAAAGGGGAAAGGAGAAAAAATTAGTGGGAAATATCAGAAAGGGAGACAGAACATGAAAGACTCCTAACTCTGGGAAACGAACTAGGGGTGGTGCAAGGGGAGGTGCGCGGGGGGTAGGGGTGGCTGGGTGACACGGGCACTGAGGTGGGCACTTGACGGGATGAGCACTGGGTGTTATTCTATATGTTGGCAAATTGAACACCAATAAAAAATAAATTTATATTTAAAAAAGGACCTGAAAAAAAAGGAATATAACAAATATCTTCAGAAATTGATTAAAAGTAAACAAAATCAGTTAAGAATATAGATTTATAGGATCCAATGAACAAATCACAAATTAGGTCATTAATGAATACAAATAGAACAGCAACACATAAGCACAGGATGCACCTTTTCAGACACGCATAGGACATTTACCAAAGTTGACCACATAGAACTTGATCATAAGGCAAGTTTTCACATGTTTTGAAGGATTGCTTTCATGATCCATATATGATTCACCTAGAATTCAACTAGCAGTCAATAATGAAATGAAGTAGAATATTTCCATATCTTTGGAAATTAAGAGATTAACTAAAAAAATACTGTGTTAGGAAATAAATTACTACAGGTATAGAAAATTAAAAAATAAGGGAATTTATAAGGAAAATACTACTCTAACTATTAGAAAGCAGCTAAGGGAAGGGAGAAGAAATGTGTGGGAAATATCAGAAAGGGAGACAGAACATAAAGACTCCTAACTCTGGTAAATGAACTAGGGGTGGTGGAAGGGGAGGAGGGCGGGGAGTGGGGGTGAATGGGTGACGGGCACTGAGCGGGGCACTTGACGGGATAAGCACTGGGTGTTATTCTGTATGTTGGTAAATTGGACACCAATAAAAAATAAATTTATTATAAAAAAAGAAAGCAGCTAAGACATTATTAGAAAAGAAGCTGAAAATTAATGAGATGCACATCAATTTCATAAGTTATAAGAAGAAATCCAAAACAAGTCCAAATGAAAGAGGAACCTAATGATGTAGATAAAACCAGAAGTTAATATTATAACAATAAATATTAGTTTGAATAAAGCCAAATGGTTGTTCTTTGAAAAACTAATTTTTTAAAAAAAAATTTGGGCAATGATACTCACCAATCAAATATAAGGCACAAATGATGCTAGAATGAAAAAGGAGGCCTAATTCTAGATGTTACAGAGATTTTAAAAGGTAATGTGAAGAATTAATGAACAGCCGTTAGATCAACACATGGGAACACTTAGATAAAACAGGCAAGGTCTTAGAAAAGATACAACTTAGCAAATCAAAGAAAGAAGGAGCCTAACCTCGTTAGCCAAAACTCTTCCCACAAAGAAAATTCTGGATGCTCACGACTTTCATATGTTATTATTATGGAAAAAGATAATAATGGCAAAACAGAATAAATATGATAAACTGCAAATTAAGACACTTAAAAACAGTTCCCATGCTTACAGATGGTATAATCAGATTGCTGTGAAGTTCCAGGGCCTTGGGCTGTAAAGAAGCAGATGCTCGCTGTCGTATTCATGACCATCTCACCGAGGCATGAACATCTCCATTCTCTGCATCTTAATCCTCAATAGTTCTTCTTTGTCACAGCATTAAAGAACTAAATGTCAGGCCATATGCATATTGGCACGTTTGCCTCTCTTTGAACCTTTCTGAGATATAAAGGATGAAAAAAATACTGATGTGTCATACTTAGTATTCAAGCCTTGCCCTGTGTGGACATTTGGACTACAAAAGGAATAAAATCAGCAGATTAGAGGAAACGTTGGGTTTTTCTAATCTTTGAATTTTAAAACCACACAAATGATCACGGTGAATCAATTTTATTTTTAGTGTGTCTGCTTCAACAAGTTTGATCTTATGAAGAAAAGGTAACAGGGGTTCTTTGGAATTTATAAGTAAGTATAAATTGGACACCTTTCTATAGATCTTAACTTTTTAAAAATTTTTAAATTCCAGAGTTAACATATAGTGTAATGTTAGTTTCAGATGTACAATTTATTCAATACTTCTGTACAATATCCAGTGCTCATCATGACAGGTGCATTCCTTCATCCCCACCAACTATTTAACCCCATCCGCTTGCCCCCTCCCCTCTGATAACCATCAGTTTGTTCTCTATAGTTAAGAGACTGTTTCTTGGTTTGCCTCTCTCTCTCTCTTCCCCGCCTTTTTGCTCATTTTTTTTTTCTTAAATTCTATGGATTTAAATTCAATTTCTATTTTCTCTACCTTGAACTTAAATGTAATCTAAGCATTTTATTGCACTTGAACTATTTAAGCATATTATTACGTGATCCTGTTTCACAATGAAATGTAACAATAATAAAAAATTGTGGTCCTCAAATCTAGTATGTATCCAAGAGTCAGCTGTAGGGCTTGCTAACACACAAATTGCTGGTTGGTCCCACCCTGACTGGAGTGGGGCCTAAAAATTTGCTTTTATAACAGGTTCCCAGCTGACACTGTTGCTACTAGACAGGGATCATATTCAGAGAACCACTGTTACAGAAACAGAGCTCTAAAGCACTATGCTGCATTTTTTCCTTGTAGTAACTTATTTAATGCAGTCAACAGCTCGTAGATATGTATTAGCATTTTTTCCATTTCTAGATAGGAAAATCGAGAATGAAGAAGAGTAAATACATTACTCAACTTCAAACTATAGAAGGATCAGAGTTTGAACCCATGTCTATCTGCCTCCTTCCAACTTCTTTTTGGAATGTGTGTGTGTGTGTTTAAAATAGTTTAATGTAGATTTTAAATTCTAATTAAAATTCAGCATTTTTGTTGAATTCATGATTGTGGAACTCTATCCAACGGTTTCTTAGAACATGGTTTACAAAACATCGTAGAATCCCATATTTTAACCACCATTTCTAACATAAGTTAAAAATAGCCATGATCAATTTATGCATTCCTAGGAATCAAAGAAAAATCAACCAAGAACTTTTGTTTTTATTTCTATTAATTTTGGATTTGATATCTATATCCATAGCCTATACCTTTATTAACCTAAATGTTTTTAATTCAAAATTAATAATTGATTAATGATGGTGGAAGAAAATTTTCTCTTCAAATGATAATAAAATATTCTCTAATGACAATTCCAAACAACTTACTAAACTAAAAGAGTTACCAAATTAATTTGAAAATTCACTGTTGGAGAGAGGAAATCGCACAATTATTAAGTTTGAGGAGCCTATAAACCTAAATTCTTGCATATTTCTTTCTCACAGAATATTTGAACCCTAGTTCTTATTTTTTGGATATCCCAAAGGGTCTAATTCACAAGGATCAAAGGCTTCTACATTGACCATTGCTGTTGCCTATTCTTCAATTTTTTAAAGTGCAGTATTACTTTTAGATCAAAGCCTTTTGGAGGATCTTCTTCTTCTTAAGAAGCAAGCAATTTTAAAATTCCAAGGTATGTCCTATTTGGACAAGTGTAACTCCAGTAGAGACCAGGAAAAGAAGGAAAAGATGCATCTTTGAGTTTACCAAAGTTGCAGCATTTATCTTGGCATTTGAAGATGCCAAAAAATAACTTGGGCATGAATAGTACATAGTTTGCTTAAATGTATTAATTCATATTCTGAGGAACTTCCTTTGTAAACTTTGCCAAAATATTGCTGTCTTACCTTTGCTGTTTGAGCATAGAATACCATAGGTATTAAGCCCTGGCTTATCTTTGGGCTAGAGCAATGTGATTGCCTGGCTTCTTCCATTTTCTTTTTTCTTTAAAGTGTCTTTAAAATTGAGATTATTGGGCAGCCCGGGTGGCCCAGCAGTTTAACGTCACCTTCAGTCCAGGGCCTGATCCTGGAGACCTGGGATCGAGTCCCACGTCGGGCTCCCTGCATGGAGCCTGCTTCTCCCTCTGCCTGTGTCTCTGCCTCTCTCTCTCTCTGTGTGTGTGTGTGTTTCTCATGAATAAATACATAAAATATTTTTAAAAAATAAAAAAAAATTAAAATTGAGAATATTTCGGGGAGAAGCAAAAATTACAATGCACTATTAATGATTGAGTGCTATTTAAAATATTTATCCAAATGTTTTTCTTTCTGATATGTAATTTTAAGAGGATTTTGGTTTTCTTCACTGATTTGATAGACCTATGGGCTCACTTTAAAATCATGTAATTATTTTTTTTTAATTTGGGAATATTATAATTCACGTCACCAGTTCTTAATTCTAGGTGAATCCACTTTATTTGTTGAGGATGATAAGTAGATTGGGGACTCCTTGGTGAAGTACTTTTTAGAGTTTTATGGAAAAACACAGCTTTTTCCCTTTCCTTACATCAACTGACCAGAAGACTAAAACAAGCAACCTAATGGTTTTACCATGCCATTTCTGGCACCATCATTAATAGGGTCCTGAGGCTTATTTTCATAGCAGAAAGAAAATACTTTATTCTTGCCTGAATTGTCTATGAAATCAGAGCAAGAATATATATTCCTTGGCTTTGAGAAGTTCTGGTCTAACTTTTCCTTGATTTTTTTCTCCTGGTGAATTTTTTCCCAATCTATTAGAAAACCTTCCCAATATCTCTACTACCATAAATGCTTTCAATGTTAATAACAATGAATGGATAAATTGTCCCATGGTTACTTTGCTTTTAGTGACCAGATTGTCACTGGAAAATTTTCCCTCAATTTTGAGCTTATGTCTCATTTTAAAGACCTTTTTTACTGCATCTCTAATAATAAAGCTGGTGTTCATTTTCTGCAATGTAAAAACAATTTCCTTACTTTTATCTCATTATTGAAATTTCTAAATATTTTTAATTTTTTCTATTGGTATATTCTCTATTCTATTTCTATTTTCTAATTTTAATCTATATTTTCTATTATTCTCTTTCAGTTTCTATGTGGTCAAGCTATAAGCATTTACACTCTTTTTTAAGATTTTATTTTATTTTTTAAAGATTTATTTATTTATTCATGAGAGACAGACATAGAGAGAGCCAGAGACATAGGCAGAGGGAGAAGCAGGCTTCTCCGATGTAGGACTCGATCCATGATCCCAGGATCATGCCCTGAGCCAAAGGCAGACATTCAACCGTTGAGCCACCCAGATGTCCTAAGATTTTATTTATTTATGAAAGAGAGAGCATGAGCAGGGGTAGAGAGAGAGGGAGAAACATACTCCCTGCTCAGTGGTGATCCCCAATGTGGAGCTTGATCTTACGACCCAGAGATAATAACCTGAGCTGAAGGCAGCTGCTTAACCAACTGAGCCACCCGGTGCCCCAGCATTTACTCTTTTCAATCTTACTTCATAAATCAGTCCTTCTAGTTCTATTGGCCTTTTTATTAGTAATTATTGAATTATCATATAAAATGCTAATTATAAAATTATATAACCTCAAGGCATTTCTTTTATTTTTCTTCTTTTTAAAGGTAGGTCCATGTCCAGCATGGAGCCCAACATGGAACTTGAACCCCCAGCTGTGAGATCAAGACCTGAGCAGAGATCAAGTGTGGGACACTCAACTGACTGAGCCACCCAGATGCCCCAAACTCAATGCATTTCTGAAGCACAGTATATATGTGATAAGACTAGGTATATTTCTGTGCATTTTATTTAAAAAGGAGCTCTCATGGGATTCTTCTACTTTTCAAGCATCAACCTGGTGCCAACAAATGTGGAATAATGTTCATGGATTACAAAATTCTCTTGAACCTCTGAGAATGATGTGGTTATTTGGTTAAATGTCTATCCTCTTACAAAACTAGAAACAACATGAGGAAGGAACTATGTCTGTTTTCCTGTCTTCACAGTAATACATACATTAAAATGGAAATTAATGATTGAATTTTTATTTGAAAACTCTACAGTGTTATGACTTAAAGCAAAAATATCATCAATATTTCTATAATTGTTATTCTAGAATTATTTTAGCAGTTAGCTAACAGAAGTGGTGAGTCAGAGTAATTGAATTATCTGCCCTGGCCCTGATGTCACAATACTATTTTATCTATAAGGAAAAAAAAGTCAGTCTTTAGGCTAGAATAATTTAGATATTGACTAGAATGTGTTAATATTTTTGAAATTTTGTCAGATTGTACTAGTCAGCTGCCATTACAGAATGCTAGAGACTAGAGAGCTTAAACAAACAGAAGTTTCTCACAGTTCTGGAAGCTACAAGTTTTAAATTGAGGTGGTGGCTAATTTGGTTTAGTTTCTGGCAAGAGCTCTTTTCCTGACTTGCAGACAGCGGCTTTCTTGCTGTATTCTCATGTGGTCTTTTCTCTGGGTGTGTGCAGAAAGGGAGAGACATTAAAGATGACCCTTTCTTCTAAGGACATGAACCCTAGTGGATTAGGATCTTACCTTTATGGCCTCACCTAACCTTAATATGCTCCTTAAAGTCCCTATTCGAAATATGGTCACCTTGGAGGTTAGGACTTCAACATTTGAAATTTAGAGAGATACAATTCAGGCCATAGTAAGATTTAGTTTCCACCTTAAGTAGTACTCATGCTTTATGGTGCTTCCTTGATTGATGCTGAAACATATACTTGGAATAGAAATGGGGAAAGGGTGCAGTGGTCATGCAGCAATGAATGATGAAGGCATTGCTTAGTTTAGACTTTCAAAATCACCATGTTCTAAGGTGGTTTTTGACACCAACAGCCAGTTCCCTGATTCTCTAGATACCCATTACTATCCAGGCATTCAACCCAATTCTGACAACAACAATCCAGAATTAGCACAAACCCTACAGTTTAAAGAATCTATTTCACAAGACTGCCTCCACTTCAGTTGCCAGTCACGAGTCCTGGGCCACCTTTGACAACTGGATAAACCTCAGGGGTTCCTTCAACCACTTCCTCAGTCTTCACGAATTGGTAGAGAGGTTCACAAAACTCAGGAACAAAGTTTACTTACATGTACTCATTCATTATAAAGGATACAAAGCAAGAACAACTAAATTAATGAAGTGTGAGGTCCAAGACATGGGAGAGTAGGTGTGTGGAGCTTCGCTCCTCTGAGCAAACCATTCTCCCTCTTAGCACCTTGATGTGTTTACCAGCCTAGAAGCTCTCTGAAGAATCTCATTATTCAGTTTTTAAAAAATATTTTATTTATTTATTCATGAGAGACACACAGAGAGAGGCAGAGACATAGGCAGAGGAAATTTCCCCATCCCAAGGCCCAAGAGGGACGCTACCTAAGTCACCCCGTTATAATACTCAGGTGTGATCCAGGGGGCACTGGTTATGAGTTAAACAGACATTCCTTTTGCTCAGGAAAGTTCAAAAGTTTTTGGAGGTCTGTATTAGGAACTGAGGACAAAGACCAATTATATTTTTGTATTATACCACATCATTTTTAAAGTGGATAGCAGAAAGAGATGTGAAAGTCAGATTTTCATTTATAAGGATTAGACTCAGGAGAAAAAGACTCCTTGAATTCCAAAGTCTATTCTATAAATACCAAGATCCAGAATCTAGAGGACTCAAGAGTTTTAGGACATATGCAGAAATCAATGTAAAAGTAGTTTTTCAGCATGGGATGAGGTAATGTTTAACCAGTTGGCTCCAAGGTGAAGAAATGGAGAAGAAAAATAAATTAAAGATAGATGTGTGTTTTTCAGAGGGCTCTGGCCTTGGACTCTCTTAAAATTGAATCTCTGGAGAGTTGGGCACTGTCAGTTCTCTTCATAATTTTGAAGACCCATAAGCAGAAAAGAATTGTATTCCAATTTCTATCTACATCCCTGGCAGTAATTATTCTTACAAAATTTTCTAAGCTATGGTAGAGATTTGGAACATTTTTCTTACCAATTCTATATGACATTTCATGATTGCAATTAAAATTAATTATGTACTTTTTCAATTTCTCAATAGATTAGTGTGTTTCTTTATTAAATATATTAAAGAGGCCTGGAATATGCTGCATCTTCTGGACTTTTGCAGTTTTCTCATGCCCCCAGAAACACTATAAATTTGTAATGTCCCCCCCCACCCCGATTCTCAGTTTTGCTTTCTGTAGTTTTAGTTACCCAAGATCAGCTGCAGTCTGGAGGCAGACGATCCTCCTTCTGATATATGTCAGGAAGTCACTGGTAGCCTAATGCTATGTCACAATGCCTACCTCATTCACTTTACTTCATCTCATCAAGTAGACATTTTATTCTTTCACATCATATGAAGATGGGTGAGTACAGTACAATAAGATATTTTGAGAGAGAGAGACCATATTCACATAACTTTTATTACAGTATATTATAATTTTTCTATTTTATTATTAGTGACTGTTGTTAATCTTTTACTGTAACTAATTTATAAATTTGACTTTATCAAAGGTATTTATGTATAGGAAAGAACATGTATAGATAGTATTCAGTACTATCTGTGGTTTCAGTCACCCACTGGGGGTTTTTAGAATGTATCCCCTATGGTCAAGGGGAGACTCCTATATTTTGGGCCATTTCTCTGAATAATATGCTGCTAATTTCCTGGTAAGAGTTACAAGAGCTAAAAAGATAATGAACTGAGAAAAGACAGACTGTCTTTCTAGAATGGTTTTGGAAACCTTGAACCTTTGGCCATGGCAGAATTTGTCATAGTGAATGTCTAATTCTAAACAAATTAAATGTCAGAAGATGTTTTATCATAATCAGTGGAACTTCACAGATAGATGATTCAGTCACTGTTGTGAGTTATAGTTAAACACATCAGTTTTTGGAGCCATCATCTAATAAAATGGAAACCACAGAAAATGTCTACTGAATGGTTTTTAAAATATTGAATAAAGGAAGGAAAATCCATGACTCATGGAGTATAGAATTATTTTTTTCTGTTATCTGGAATCAACCCCTCTTATAATATGCATAGTCTTTCTATATGTATATTATCTGTACTCTAATCTATAGTTTTAAGCTTCTTGAAGTTTTGAAAGACCAAAAAAAGTACCATTACTCTAAATAGATTCTATAGAAATTTGTGGCATCCCTTAGGGAAATGCAAATTGGAAAATGTTTGCAAAACATTCATCAGAAACAAGTTATGAAAACTTATTAAAATTTTGTTTTACTGGTTACAAAAAAATAATCTTCTCTCTCAAATACCAGAAAGAGATTTTATACTTTAATCTTTTTATCAAGTGTTTTTCCTGTTATTTTAGATGATACTATCAATTGGTGATTCTTACTTCACTCTTTAGTTAGAATAGAATAGTTGCATTTCAGATTTTAAAAGATATCTGTAGTGATAAAAAATTACAATCTTTATTGAAGCTTTCAAAATGTGGCAAAAATAACCCTATCAGTGTTGAATTCACATAGTAGAATTACTTTGGGTAAAAATCCCTCATAATGAGGTCATTATGGTAACTAAAACTGTTATGAGGTCTGAGATGGAATTTCCATATTCAGAATTCCTTAACATAATAGTCTTATAATGACATTTTGGGGTACTTTTGCACATACCAGGTATTTTCCACATGGACTTTTCCCTTGTCCAGGCTTGTGATAAGCATGGAATAGCGCCAAAGTGTTTTCTTTTAAAGGGCAGCATCAGGAGTGGATATTTGTTATCACATTCGTTCTGTCTTGCCAACTCTGCTGAGTGTGCCAACCAAGCTGATTACACAGCAATTTAGGTTTTTGGCAGATTCTTCTGCCATTTGAGTAAAGGTAAAGGTAATGTTCTCTGTAGAAAACACCTTGCCTAATATGTCTGAAGAACTCGAAGGCAATCTCGTGGCAGTTTCGATATAGAGCCTTGGAGATGAAATCTTGGTTAGGACGTGTTCACAGCAAATAGTAATTGCCATCAGTATGGCTAACTACAGCTACAGTTCAATTTCTTTTCCCTTGTATGTAATTAAGTGGAAGCCCTAAACTATCCTCTAATAAGGGAAAAAATTACACGTGTCATAGATCTTTATATGTTATCAAGGTTTTTACTGTCAGATATGAGTGAATACTAAAACATTCTCTCAGAAAGATGATGGTAATTACAGATGGGGAATATGAAATTAAATCTAGTTCAATTTTCATGCTAGTAATGAGTGGTGGAAAGAAAGTTTGCAGGAGCATACTTTTCAGGGAAGTGGCTAAATAATTTAGCACACTCTCGACATTTTCTCTATATTAAGTAAAATGCCTAAACTCTGAGCGTATATTTTTCAATTTGTTGGATTCTCTCTAAATGGCAAAAAGAAGAATATTATAAACATTTTATGCTGAATCACAATGAAAAGAAAGGTATTTAAGAAGCAGACACAATTTATTCATCTCTTTGAACTGAAATGGAAGAAAAATGAATTAACTTCCTTAATTAAATGGCACATGATGATACTGTTAATATCAGCAAAAATATAATGCTTATTATGGGCTGCGCATTGGTTTAAGCATTATACATATATTAACTCATGCAATCCGTCCAACAACATCGTGAAGTCATTAGTGTTATTGTGCCCATTTTACAGAAATAGGAAACTAAGGCATCAAGGTGTTGAGTTACCCAAGACACAGTCTGGGAAATGGTTAATCTGAGATTCCAATCCATATTCCCCACTCTAAGCACTGCTAATACAATTCATTCTCACAAAAACTGTATGGGATAGGTACTGTTACCATCCATATTTCTGAAAGTCTCTGAGACCCAGAGGGGATAAGTGACTTAAGTGACTGGTTAACATCACAGCTTGTTAATAATGGAGTTGTGATTCATACTCAGAAAATCTAGTTTCAAATTTGCTATTAACTATTCTGCTATTTACCTGTCTGAAATTTTTAAATAGGTAAGTTGGCTATGTCCAAGATTAATAATAACCAAAATTTGGTGCTTCCTGTAGTTGCTAATTTAAAAATTTTACATCATTTATGAGGCTCAAACCAATGAGAAAACCTTATGCTATGCAAGGAGCATATAGGAATTGGTGGATGGATATCTATCTTGCTAAGGGGGATTTTCTGAGTTGGCCCATTGAGATGATCAACTTCACTGGATTATTAAACTTTTTTCTTCTTTCTAGTTTTAATATAGATTTAGGCATAATCTGTATTCCTTGGTGATTAAAATCACTACATTATTAAAACATACTGTAGTAGAGTGATTATGAGCATCAGTCCTAGAGCCAACTGCCTAGGTTTGAATTTTCCACTGAAAAGCTGTGTGATTTTGAGCAAGCTACCTAACTGCCTATGCCTCACTTTACTCATCTATAAAGTGAGAATAATGGCAGCTACTGTATCATAGAGCTGCTGTGAGGAGTAAATGAAAATTTCTAAGTAAAATATTTAAAATACTGCTTTGCATATTGTAATTGCTATATATGCCTGGTAATTCAATTCTCCAATTTACCAGATATAATCTCACTTTATGGCATTTGCACAGCATCCAGTTTCTACCTGGATCACTTTCCCACAGATTAGTGCAGGATTTATTTCTCATTCTTTTAGTTTTTTAATCAAATGCTATCTTTTGTGTCAGCTTTCACCGGACACACTCTCTAAAATTGTAATGCCTTCCCCAATGTACTCTATCCCCTTTCTTTGCTTCATTTTTTTTCTTATCATTTACATATCACTCTATGTTTTCTGAATGCTTTATGTTTTACTAATTTTTCTTATTCAGAGTCAGTCTCTCTTCACTAGACTATAAACTCCATGAGAACAAGATTTCTTTCTGTTTTGTTCTGGGTTGTGTCCCCTCTACCTAAGAAAAGCACTGGCGCATAAGAGATGCTTATCAGTATTTATTCCATATATCCATGCATGCTTGCATACGTGAGTGAATGTAAAGCGGTACCATACGTTATGCGATGTTAGGTGTTACCTCTCACTTTGTATTAGGAATGATGAAGGCACTTGAGTTGTTGTAGAGCTATAAAATCTGCTGCTAGCCTTGGTGTGAATTAGAAAATATGCTGCTTTCTCCAAGATGTAGTCCTGAGCTAGGGCATGTGACCTGGTGAGGGAAACAGGATAGATTTCAGGTTGTCACCTTTGCACCTGCCAGAAGTACAAATTTCTTTTATTGAGAGGATCAACTGAAAAATAAATATGATAAATTGAAGTACTTTAAAAAAACTAAAAATTAATTAACAAATATCTACCTACCTAAGTATCTATTTATCCATTTAATTAACAGATGCCTATCAAACGTAGGGTTCTAATTTTTTCTTCATTTATTCTGATGAGGTTGATATTATTTTTTTGAGAGCAGTCAAGCTTCATTTAAATCTTTGACATTTATTTTTAAATATTACAAAAAATGTTTTTTTTTTTCTTTTTTAAAGATTTTATTTATTTATGAGAGACAGAGAGAGAGAGAGAGAGGCAGAGACACAGGCAGAGGGAGAAGCAGGCTCCATGCAGGGAGCCCAAGCCAGGACTCAATCCCAGGTCTCCAGGATCACATCCCAGGCCAAAGGCAGGCGCCAAACCACCGAGCCACCCAGGGACCCCCAAAATAATTTTTTAATAGAGATCACCACATTTAAAATCAATGTAAATTTGCTTGAAATTTTCCTTTCAAATGCAAGGAAATTTTTATCAGAGGGAATCAGATTTGTCTTTTTGATGTCTTAATTCAAAATTGCCTGATTATAGCTCAGTTTTAAAATTTTTACTTTAACTCTATTTTGAATCACCAAGAAAAATTGGACACCTCTATAATGAGATGAAGCCTTTTCTACTTAGAAAATTTTAAGAGCAATGTTTTCAGTCCTCAGCCTAGAAATAAATACAAGGTAGGACCCAATTCCATTTTGAAATTTGCATACATTAGTCTACCTAAATTATATTAGTAATTAAAGCACCCCATATATTTGTATCTCCCTGTTTTTTCTGTACCAGTGTACTATACAAAGTTTTATTTTTCTTTCCCCTGTTAATTTACACTTCATTCCTTCACCTAGATAATTTTTTTTCTCTATAGTTTGTGAAAAAAATATCATAAATTCCCATGAAACAGAGAACATACAAATTGCACTGGTGTGCCAGTGGTCTCTAAGAGCTTTTTCTCCATTCTTGGCTGAAGGCCTACATGATTTGTAAAAACAGCTGATGGCTGAAATCCAGGGCCTTTGATAATCTCTGGGCACTCTATCTTACTGTGTCTATTGTCCTTGATATTTCTCTGGTTTGACATTATAATTTCTATCCAGTTGCCTTAGACTAGACTCCCTGCCTGAAGTCACTTCAGTTGTACATTTTTCTAACATTGGTTACTTTCCTAGACTCTTTCTCTTGGATGAACATGGGTGTTGCCAATTGCAGTTCTGGAGTCAGCCCAACCTAACCTAGACCTATCTGGACCTTAGAATTTCAGCCCAGCCTGGGGTTCAAATATTTGGAGACAGGTGCACCTAGTCTTTGAGGTAGTCAGAGGACTCTCAAATAATTGATGTGTTAACAATATTTAGTTTCCAAATCCATGAATCTCTTAATTTATTGTGATGGCTCTAATTTCTTATAACAAGGGTTTCTATATTTCCTGTAAATATTTTGAACATTTCATTAGAATCACAAGCTCTGTAATAATTTTGTTGGAATTATAAATGGGATTAAAAATCACTATTGTTTTATAATGGTTACTGCACCATACACAAAAGTTAATTCATGGTGGATAGAAGACGTAAGTGTGAAAAGAAAAGCCACAAAATTTCCAGATGATAACATAGGATGATATTTTTCTTATCTCAGGTTGAGGAGAGGTTTTTTTAAATGAAACATATAAATTGGAAACCATAAAGAAAAAATGGATAAATCTGTCTATATTAAAAATACCTTTTTAGTGTTAAAAGTGCGCACGCTCACACACACACACACACGGGTGAAAAGACAAGCAAATGCAACACACTCCGTGTGCTGCTATGTGGAACGGAATGGATTCTATCCCTGTTGGCAGTAACCTCAAAGGAAGGGGTGGGCAAGGGGAGGAGAGGATCAATCATTCTCACAGCTGGTAACTTAATTGTCACAGAACCAAGTTTCTAACCTGTACTAAGTAAAAGCATGCTGCTGCCCATTTAAATGTAGCATTACTGAATAAAAGAGATTTGAAACATGAAATGAGTAATGATATTAAGTGTGGGGAAAAAGAAGAATGTTCAAAGAGAGGATACTAATTAAGAGTAAAAGTTTGGACCCAAAATTCAGTGAAAAGTGTCTTAGAAGAGAAGGCAGAGGGAAATTAAGCACATGGAGGAAAAGGCCATCCAAACACATAAGCAGGGATTGGAGTTGTATAGCCTAAAGCCAAGGAATACCCATAGCCAACAAGGGCTTGAACACACAAGGATTGCTTCTCCCTTAGAGTCAGCAGAGGTAGTTTGACTCTGCTGACACCTTCATTTTTGACTTCTGGCATCCAGAACTATGAGACCAAAAATTTCTCTTTTAAACCAAGAAAGAAAAAAATACCAATGTTCAAGTTTTACCTCAATCCAATTAAATCAATGTCTTCTAGAAGTGAAGTCCTGGCAATGCTATCTTCGAAACCCCTGAGGTAGTAACTCTGCCATGTAATGGATGTCGAGAAGCTACGTCCCAAAGTGTTACTCCTTCGAGTTATTTTCATTTTAATCAGGGTTTCTTCATTCTGAGAGACCAGAAATAGTCTTGACCTTCTAAAAAATAATGCCCAGTGGGATGCCTAGGGGATGTACTGGAACTTAGGGTAGTGACAATACATTTTAGAGACCTCTGGATCCTTTAAAATCTATTGTGACGTCTACTATGAGTAAGTGAAATGACTGGAAAATAATTTTTTGAAAGATATTTGAAAACTAGGCTGAGGAGCATTATGAAAGAAGGAAGCATTTTTACTTCTTTTTTTTTTCAAAGATTTTATTTATTCACGAGAGACAGAGAGAGGCAGAGACATAGGCAGAGGGAGAAACAGGCTCCACACAGGAAGCCTGATGCGGAACTTGATCCTAGGACCCTGGGATCAGGACCCAAGCCAAAGGCAGATGCTCAACCACTAAGCCACCCAGGTGCCCCAGCATTTTTATTTCTTGATATTGCACTAAAAAAATAATTCTAGGGATCCCTGGGTGGCGCAGCGGTTTGGCGCCTGCCTTTGGCCCAGGGCGCGATCCTGGAGACCCGGGATCGAATCCCACGTCGGGCTCCCGGTGCGTGGACCCTGCTTCTCCCTCTGCCTGTGTCTCTGCCTCTCTCTCTCTCTCTGTGTGACTATCATAAATAAATAAAAATTAAAAAAAATAAATAAAAAAATAATTCTAAATTAGCTTGTAGGGTAACATCAAAAATTTGTGTTTTTTTCCCTTTTTTATGCAATAGTTTGTGATCGTTCTTCTTTCCTAGTCAATCATCCTGATCAATAATGAATATATCTAGCTATAACAAATGAAATCAAGAAGAGAATAATCATAACCTTACAGGGAGATAATTCATCTCACCCCAATCCTTTCATTTTAACCTGTTGTTAGAAGGCAGTGCAGAGGGCCACCTCTTCATCGCTATTTCTTAAGAAAAGAATTAGTCATACATATTGTTAAATTGGCTTCATTTCCAAAGAGTAAATGAGAGATGAACTGCACTGAACAAAGAGACAGCACTACACTTAGAAAGCCATTTGCTTGCAACAGGAAATCAATGTAAAGCAGTCTTACAACATTGCATGACATTAAATGTCTATAATCACTTTATTCTGCTTAAGTTGTATAGATGTGTTCCGCCAGCATTCTCCCTCTATAATATTTCCCTAGGAAAACTCATCTACTTGCACAACCGCAGGGATCACTTATAAACTAATAGCTCTCAAATCCCCATCTCTATTCCTGACATCCCTTCTAAGCCCCGGGGGCTGTATGGTGCAGTGGCTAAGGACATATATCCAAGCTTTGGAGTCAGACTCTCTATGCTCAACTCCCAGCCACCACACATAGGCTGGATTACATCCTCAAAAAGTCTTGCCTTCATCATCTTAAATTGAGAAAAATGCATGTGGATCACCCCAATGCCTAGCAACAAGTACTTGATAATGTTATGTATATTTTAACTATCATCATTAAGCCTAGCCACACAGGTGCCCCAGGAATACCTTAAATACCAAATTGTCCAAAGCTAAATTCAATATTTTTTCCAAATACTTGAGTCATCTCTGTGAACTCTACTTATTCAAAGTCATCATCCTACCAATTTGTGGTCCCCAGAGCATCTTTTTAAAATTCTTCCTTCCCCCTAATTTCTCACTTATGTTTACTTGCCACATTGTGCTCTTCTATCTCTGCAGGTTCTTATTAATCCATTTTCATCCATCCTCATGAACACAACCTGAATTCAGGCTGTCATCACTTTGCAGCCTCCTCGGAACTGGCCTCCTAGGCTCTGATCTCTTGTCTTCACATTGTTGCCTGATTTCTTCCAGCAACACAGATCTGAAATAAAAACAACTCTCCAATGCAGTTCAAATGTTTTACTTCACATATCAGTCCAAGACTTCCACTCTTCCACTTCTATGTGAGTTTACAGGAATCACCTCCCATGGATATTTAAACTAGTAAGCAGATCAGTTTCACATGTGATATAGCACATGTAACATTATCTATGGCTTATAGATCCTAGATTTTGTTTTGTTTTGCTTTGTTTTACTATAGACAATTGTTAACAATGGATAGTCTGTTAAGGGCATTTCAGAGAAAAAGTGTGTTTCTCCTATTAAATACTATTGGTCTATTTGTCTGGCTGCCCAATTGACATGACGATTAAACAAAATGTCTCCTGCTTTTGTTTCATGTCCCACTCCCCATGTGCCCCTTCTCTCATTCATCACCCTGCTATGCTATGGACCGGAGGTTGGCTGCTTTAATTTTTTGCTCACAATGACCAAGGTTGAGATCCAGAGATTTAGTGGGAATTGTAAGTTGCTGAGATGTGCTAGATACTAGCAGAAATGGACACAGAAAAAATACTATGAGAAACATTGCCTGTTATCAGTCTTGTTTCAGACTGTCATTTATGTAACAGACATTCACTGATCATCCATTATGTGCTAGCCACTGAGATTTTGGGGGAAAAAAGACAGGCACAGTCCCTAATGGTCAGACAACTAATTAAGTAAGCATATAAGAAAATTAAATGTAATAAGAGCTATGGAGGAATTAAGAGGGAATGAAAGAAACAAACTGGAGGAATTCTATGGTGCAGTAAGAGGAGACGTCTCCAGGGAGGTGATGCTTGAGCTGAGAAGTGGAGCAAGAGAATGAGCCTATGACTGGAAGGACTGAGGGGAGTGTTTTCTTGTCAGAGAAGGGAAAGGGATTGCTGTGCTCATTCAGCAACAGAAAGGAGGCCAGCGTGGCTTGGACATGGTGACCATAGAGAGTGGATGAGGTGGGGGGCAGCAACCAGACCATGAAGGTACTTTTCAGCCAGGGATCTAGATTTTTAAAATATTTTATTTATTTATTCATGAAAGATATATATATATATATATATATATATATATATATATATATATATATAAAGAATATATATATATATGACAGATATATATATAAAGAATATATATATGACAGATATATATATATAAAGAATATATATATATATATATATATATATATATATATATATATATATAATGAGAGAAACAGAGAGACAGAGAGATAGGCAGAGGGAGAAGGAGGCTCCCTTCGGAGAGCCTGATGTGAGACTTGATCCCAGGACCCTGAGATCACAACCTGAGGAGAAGGCAGATGCTCAACCACTAAGTCAACCAGGTACCCACCAGGGATCTAGATTTAGATTTTGTTCTCATAACAATGGAAAGATATTGAGGGTTATAAGGGGTATTGAAGTGGGGGAGTGAAAGCAGTTCTGGATCTATTTCTCTTTAATAAGATCAAATATGAACTGGATATTTATCCTTTGACAGAGGACACTCATCAGACATGGTTTGGGAGAAAACCAACAGTTCCTTAACCAGTGGCTATGTCTGCTGCCAAAAGCTTGCTGACCAGGAGAACACTAATTCATTCAAAGGAGAGGTCTAGAGACGCTTCTGCATGTGGGAGTGCAGGAGCTAACATGTCAATTTGTAAAAGTGGGGTAAATAACAGAGATAGAAATGCTTTGTGTTAGTGTTGAGTTAGAATTTTCTTCATGAGGCCTGAAAATGGGAAACTATTTTGACTTCTTATAACTTAGAGTCACATTAAACTAACTATTGAAAAATATTTATCATTTCAAATGTAATGCAATACTTTGGGTAAGTTTTTTGTTGTAGTAGAAGCAAAAAAAAAAAAAGATACAGTAGAGAAGCCAAGGAAATTTACATAAAACACAATGGAAAGTGGCTGAGAAGAGGACAATTTTGGAAAATGATCTCTCCAGGAATACTGCCAAGGTAAGTGGCAGTAGATATTGATTATATAGACCTGTCATGGATTGTTTTAACCAGTCATTCTGAAAATTGAATTGGATTTTTCTTCCTGAAATGATGTTTTTGAAGCTGTGCCAAATGCAATCACTCTTCCCACCCATTCTGGTTTGTGTCTGCTTTTCAGACTTAATAATGCTCAGACATTTATAATGTTGGTCACAGGAAAGTCTTTCTGTATGCCTGGAGCAAACAGATTATGTTACATCATTTTACATGACAATTTCCCTCACTTTAAAAATATTATACATTCCGCAATAGTGTGTGGATAATATGCAACGCAGTGTGGGATTAAGTGAAGCATAGAGAAGAAGGAAATGCAACAAAGCATGTGAGCTGGATAAATAAGGTGAATGTATAATCTATTCTCCAAACCTGGAAACTTTTAAGAATAAAGAGGATGCTATAATTACACTTGTACGGCAGGCTTAACACAGAGATGTTCTGAGCAGACAGATATATGTATTTCCCCTGGGGATAAGAGGAGCTATCAGAATCCAGGTGAAAGCAAAATGTTGGTGACAGTAGGTATTTATTTTAGAGACAAAAGTCAAAATAAGCTTCAGAATAGGTCACGTTTGTGGAATGGTGTACACAGAAATCTGGATGCCAATGAGAAAGACCAGTAACAATACACTTGCAGGTAAAATTGGCTCAGCATATTGAAAGAGACTAAAAAGTTGATTAAGTCTAACTTTCAACCCTATGCAGAAATCCCAAATATATAAGTAAAAGATGAATGAAGCGATAACTATTCTCCTATGATATGGGAAAATGTAAAAAAAAAATAAATACATGCAAGCAATTTTATGAAGAGGTAAAGGACTAATGAAGCCATTAATACAGCCTGGTCTGTTCAGGAGTTCTGACAGATGACATCCTATTCAGGGAAGCCTGGAAATATGGGTAGGTATTAGCAAAACAAACAAACATATAAAGATGATTGATTCCAAATGTGGGGAATGGGGATCCCTGGGTGGCGCAGCGGTTTGGCGCCTGCCTTTGGCCCAGGGAGCGATCCTGGAGACCCGGGATCGAATCCCACATCGGGCTCCCGGTGCATGGAACCTGCTTCTCCCTCCGCCTGTGTCTCTGCCTCTTTCTCTCTCTCTCTGTGACTATCATAAATAAATAAAAATTAAAAAAAAAAATTCTAAAAAAAACAAATGTGGGGAATGGTAAGATGCAAAACACATTTAAACATAATAATTTGGTACATATAGTATATAAATTAGAATTTCAGGATAAATAAATTTTGAAAGACAGGCTGTCGCCAACTCCTTGAGTGGTCCTGAGAATCAAAACATGCCACCTGTGAATTGGGGACCATCTCACTAAAAGTTGTACTTGCTAACAACGCAAACTGAAGTTTGGAAATGCATCAGCTGAATCTGAGAGTAAAGATTGAGTGACAATCAGATTGAGAATGCACAATTCTTACCATTATAATCAGCTTGATGACATTAATTTTTCTTCCACTGATTGTGAGCCCACTGTTCAACTATAAGTTGGTTGCGGTTGTCCTATCATTTGAGTTATGAATAAGATACTAACATTCCTGTATGCGACATGCAGCAAAGTGACCCAGTGTCCCTCAAGATCCTGGCTTGAAGTCTTTATTTCTCTTCGGCCTTTTTTTTCTCTCTGAGCCTGCTGGCCCTCTGATCTCTGCACTGGCTCAGGAAAGGAATCAGTCTCTTTCTCTGCGTTTGTTTCCTAAGGCGGTTTCCACCAAGGACCTGGATTTAGAGTCTATGGAAAGCACAGTTACAGGTGAGTAAGGCTTGGCAGTCTGTTTGGAAGGTGTTCCCAGGCAACAAGAGTGAGAAGGTAAAGGAGGAGGTAAGGCAGGGAAGAAAAAAAGGCCACCGTGGGCTGTGCTGTCCGTGTCACTGTTGGAAATGGTGGGGGCCCCATCTTTCCAGAGCCTCCTGCGAAGTCTGCAGAATGCCTACCTGGGCAGTTCATCACCAGGACAGCAGTCCCAGCGATTGTTTGCCATCTTCTGCCCCCAGCGACTGGAGCTTGGCCTGGCTGTGCTCAGCTGCATTCTGGACTGGGTTGTGTCAGGATGAATGAGCTCCTGTGGCATGTGAGAAGTCTCTAAGAGAGAATGCCCCAAGTTGTGGGCGTACAAGCATACAAGATGGCTCTGGATGGTATGTTTAAGATTGCTGGAACTGTCTTCACAGATGTGCTTGTAATTGGAGCCACAGGCACATATGCCCAGGGTATTTTTCCAAAATAGGCTTGTCTGGTTGTGGGGGAGGTTTACATTGCAGAAAAATTAATGTTAAATTAATGTTACATTGTTACATTAATATTATGTATTAATTATATGTAAAATATGTAACATATAATTATATTACATATAATATTTCCAAAAGGCTTTTTACTATCTCAAATTTCTTATGGCACATTTTATTTTGTAGGATCCAGACACTTCAAAAATTGATCTTCCCAACCTGTTGCCTCATCCCTTAATTCACTTCACATGTCTTATTTCTCACTCTTTCAGGTACCGTCCACTGGGGCTTTCCTATGAAATTAAACGTCCTGGAATTATCAGCTAGAACAATTTAGCTTCTCTCTCTAAGGAGAATATGGACCAACACTTGCCTCTCCCAAAGATATTCTTTGATATTCTTGTGGAAGACACAGTCATCCACTGTTGGTGTCACCGAGGAGCAACCAGAGAACTGACTAAAATTTTAAAGGTCTGTATTCTGTTCCCTCTCAGCCCCAGTTAGGTTGAATGGAGCAGAGATTTCTTTTCCCTCTACTATGAATGATGCCTTCTCCACCCAGCGTGACAACTTTCTAATTGCAAAAGGGAAAATAGGCAGTTTTGACTTTAAATAGTTTCTTTGCCCCCACCCCAAAGCTCAGAGAAATTAAGTAACTTCCAACTCATGTAGATAATAAGTGCCAGAGTTGGGGTTCAGATCTGCTTATGTTTCACTGACAACAAAGCTCCATACCAAGTATGTCACTATTATACCCTATCACTTTCTTGGAAATAATGTCATGCTTACATTCAATGTTTCATTTGCAATTAATTATTAGCTTTTCCTCCCGTAGCTAAGACTAGCTGGGAAGCCTTTCATCAAAAACAGAAAATTATAATTCTTGAATAAACTCAGTCTACCTAATTGTCAAATTCAATACTTTGAGACCGAGGAAAACTTTGCTTTTCATAGTTGATTTATCAATTGCTTTTACATCATCTCAGTGTTAAATTTAGCTGTATTTTGCTTTTTAGTGAATTTGGACAAATGGGATAAGAAGACCAGTAAGTTTCCTAAACTACAAAGGAGTCAGATCAAGGCTCTGTGCATTTAAGTTGAGTATGCACAATGTCAAAAATAACATGGGAAGGAAAAGATTAACATTATACATGGGCCCTTAGTATAATTTGTCTTGAAGTTCCTTTGTAATAAAACTCAGGATAACATTTTTCTAGTTTCCCTTCCTCAATTGATTTTATATATTGAACCTCATAGTTGTGTATATGCATATGCGTATATTCACATACTTATACATAAAGGGTTTCATGTATTGACTGAATTTAAATTTCTTTGGATATGTTTTCTGTTATAAAAAAAACAGTTTCCAGGACCAAAAAAAATTACACAATTTTAAACTATTTAGAAATTTTATTTTATTTTTTATTTTTATTTTTTAAAATTTTTATTTATTTAGGATAGTCACAGAGAGAGAGAGAGAGAGAGAGAGAGAGAGAGAGGCAGAGACACAGGCAGAGGGAGAAGCAGGCTCCATGCACTGGGAGCCCGATGTGGGATTCCATCCCGCGTCTCCAGGATCACGCCCTGGGCCAAAGGCAGGCGCCAAACCGCTGCGGCACCCAGGGATCCCTATTTAGAAATTTTATATTTTATTTTTGTGTCACCACATTTTAGCATATAAGTTTATAGATGAGAAGGAAAAATAATAAAATATGTAACGTGGAATACTGAGCTATATCCAAAACAAGATGTAGTAAGGAAAAGAAAATATTATATTATTATTATATAATATATAACTAAGAATTTCAGAATTGTCTTGACCCTTGTTTTATCCTATAGCACTATAGCACCTATGTGTTTATTGTAGAACTTAAAAAGAAAGGTATTAGTTACACATATAGTTAGTTGTTAGTGTGAAACTTGCTAACTTTCAGCTGTTTGTTCATATAATGTATGCCTGATTATTAGTATGTTAGCTAGTAAATCTAGCTTTATGATTGAGCAAGCACCTTTCCATTCATGTGTGTGTGTGTATATGTGTGTGTATAATTCTGGAAAAAACATTCTTCAAAATGCTCCAAATGAGAGTCCTTGAAATTAGGTTGCAAAGGAAAAAACCCTTGCTTTTAGAGATTAACTATTTCTAGGCTCTGACATTCTAAAGTCAACATTTATTTTCTCCAACCAAAGTAATTGTGTTGATGCTGAGGCGTCAATGGAAAAAGAACATAGGTTTACTCTCCTAGAAATACAGTTTAATAATTACTATTCCTATAATTATAGGAACAATAATACACTTAGTTTTTCCTCCAAAAAGGTTAAGGACACTGCCACATTATCACAAGTGGCACTTAAAACTGCACAAAATGATACATGCTCTTTTGAAGGCATCTTATCAATGACTATTGATTCAACCCAGAAACTGGATTTAATGACTGCTTTGCTAAGTACTTGTCACAGTAAAGTCCCTGAACCAGCAATCTTCAAATGAGTAGGCTATACCTGCATTGACATCTTTTCTTAAAACTACTCTGTAACACTTTCAGCTTATCAAAATAATGTTTATTTAAATTGGTGGAAGATAAATTGTGTTGCATCATCTCTAATATTCATAGTTGGCATATTTGAATGTCTACCATTATGATGATGAACACAAGTTTAGTGAACATTGGCTTTTTCTTGGATTTTAGGCTGAAATGTGCATTCTTGATCTGTGGAAAAATGTATGTTTGATTTTCAAATTCTGCAGGTAAGAAGTTAATCTGGGGCAGCCTGGGTGGCTCAGTGGTTTAGCACCTGCCTTCAGTCCAGGGAGTGATCCTGGAGACCCAGGATCGAGTCCCACATCAGGTTCCCTGCATGGAGCCTGCTTCTTCCTCTGCCTGTGTCTCTGCCTCTCTCTCTCTGTGTTTCCCATGAATAAATAAATTAAAAAAAAATTTTTTTAAAGAAATTAATACAGTAGTTTAAAAAATTAAAAAAAATTGGAATAAATTCATAATCTCACTGATATTCTTTGTGTATTTTTATCTTTAATGTTTTATATTAACTGTGAAACTTATTAGCTGATATTGTCTTCTTTTCTTTTTTCTTTTTATTTCTTCCTTTTTTTTTTTTTTTTTTTTTTTTTGAGAGAGAGCACTTCCATGTAAGCAGGGAGGGTGCAGAGGGAGAGAGAATCTTAGGCAGGTTCCATGCTCAGTGGGTAGCCCCATGCGGGGCTTGATCTCACAACCCTGAGATTATGACCTGAGCTGAAATCAAGAGTCCGTCACTTAACCAACTGAGCCACCCAGGTGCTCCTATTAACTGATATTTTCTATGCAAAATATTTATTTTAGGAAATAATACCAAAGTGGTAGAGCAAGTACAAATTATTGAGTATAAACTCTCTAGGTCTTGTTTTGGTTAAAATGACTGAATTATATAGTATTTACAGTCCATACTATTTTCCAAATACATTTGAGCTTTTCTGCTTTGGACTAGAGTTGACAACCAAATAAGGAAGGTTTTAAGTGTAATTGTGTCAAGAGCTGTGAAGAGTTTGAGATTTTAGCTCACTTGCAGGCGGGTAAGTTAAACTGCTACCATTTAATGGATGCTGGCATAAGCCTCATGACACCTGTGACAGAGACAAAACACTTGATTATTCCCAGCAGAGTAATAGTGTATTACCATTAACTACAATTTTCTACGTGTCCAAGTTTACTCCAAAGTCTTCCTGATCCTACATGGTGACACCAAGAGGGCCAGATCTTATCTGCATACATACTGGGTCATGTTACAGGAGAGGACCCCTGAGTTTGGAACTTGAATCTATTATTATTTTTTTACTTATTTTATATTTCTATTATTATTTTTTAAAAGATTTTATTTATTTATTGATGAGGGACACAGAGAGAGGCATAGACACAGGGAGAAGGAGAAGCAGCCTTCCTACAGGGAGCCAGATGTGGGACTTGATCCCGGAATAGGGGATCATGCCCTGAGGTGAAGGCAGACACTCAACCACTGAGCCACCTAGGCATCCCTATTATTATTTTTTTAAGAGAGAAAGCACAAGCACAAATGTGAGTGGGAGGGGCTGAGGGGCTGAGAGAGAGAGAATCTTAAAAAGACTCCTTGACGAGTGCAGCATGGAGCTTCATGTGGGGCCCAATCTCAGACCCTGAGATCATGACCTGAGTGGAATTCAAGGGCCCATCCCTTAACCAGCTGAGCCACCCAGGCACCCAGGAACTTAAATCTACTCTTATGGACAGTAAGCAAACCCACCCTTTGCTGCAGAGAAACACTATATCTTCCAAGGCTATTCACTATCCAAACATACTAGATAGGATAGTCTGTGACCAAAGGACAGTAGCACTTTTCCTGCAGATTATGTAGAAATTTGGAGAACTGTCTCCCAGGAATCTGATTTATATATGAATTTCTGGAACCCAATAAATTGTGTAGATAGTTTTGTGTAGTAGTAGAATCCTGTGAAAGTGTGAATCAAATTGAGAAATGAATGTATCAATCTTCCAATTAGTTAGAATTTTCATTGGTAGATTATCTACTGGAAGGGCTTTTGTACTCTACTGTCTATATCTTGCTATTATGAATTATCATGAATTATCACAGCTGACTTCGGCCACTTTGAGTTAAACTGGGCCTTAATTTATGTACTTTAACCTGTGATTGATGGTAAAAAAACATGATTCAGAACTGCAATAAGTTATTCTTAACATGTTTCCTTCAGGCGATTATTTCTGTTAAATCGTTGCCATATTACCTAAAATCTCATTCCAGATACCACTAGAATCTATTTAATTCTTGGCTTTATATTTAGGATTAATTAATTAATTGAGCATACATCATCTCAACTAATTCAGTGGTGGCTCATAGTTAAAAAAAAATGAACCAGTTAAAGGATAGAATTAGGAAGCATTCAACTATTGATTGATTTTTAATTTGATGTTTCACACATCATCACTCAAATCTCATTTTCTAAAATTATTTTATGCCTTGTGAATTTCTATATAATGTTTATTTCTTTCATGAGACTAAATTAGAGACTTCCTTGGCTTTCATGTCATACTAATATTCTTTAACAGCTTTGAGAGATAATTTATAGCCCCCAGATTTTCTTATTTTAAAGTTACAGTTTGATGACTTTTACTAAATGTATACAGCTGTGCAAATCCTCATTGCAATCTACTTTTAGAACATTCCTATTCTTTCCACCCATTTGCCAGTCCTGACTCCCTTTCCCTTACACCTGACAACCACTGATTTGATTTATATTTATACGGTTTTTACATTTTCTAAAAATCTCTTGTAAATGAAACTATGTGTGTGTGTATATATATAGGTATGAATATATATATATATATATTTATGTCTGACATCTTTAACTTAGCATATTTTTTATGATTCTTCCTTACTGTTGCATGTGTTAGGACATTTTCCTGTTTATTTCTGAGTACTATTTCAATGTATGAATGACTATCATTTGTTTATTCATTAAGCAGTTCATGCATATTTTTGTTACTACTATATTTTGGCTATTGAATAAGATATGATGCTATGAATCATATCTTCTTCAATGAAGATGCTATGAACATTTGTGTATGTCTTTGTGTAAATATTTTCATTTCTTATAGACCATATGGTAAATGAATGTTTACCTTTTTAACAGGCTACTAAACTGATGTCCAAAGTGATTATATTATTGTACATTCTTCTAATCAGCAATGTATAAGGGTTACAGTTTTTTCATACCTTTGCCAACACTAGGTATTGCCAGTCTTTGATTTTAGCCATCATGGCAAATGTACATAGCGGTATCTCTTCGTATTTGTATTATCATTTTCCTAATTGTGAATAATATTAAATTTCTTTTCAAGTGCATATTTCCATTTATATATCTTCTTTGTGAAATGTCTACTCAGGTCTTTTGACATTGAATCAGATTGTCTTATTATTGAATTGTAGGAATTCTTCATATATTCCGGATAACATCCTTTGTTAGACATATGTTTAGCTTGTGGCTTGTCTTCCGGTTTTCTCCCAGTCTGTGACTTGTCTTCAGGTTCTTAACATTAACTTTTGAAGAGCAAAAGTTATCAATTTTGAAACATCCAATTCAACGATTTTTATTTTTCTTTCATTTTCATTTTTGGGACCAGAATATTAAAAACCTATTGGCTACAATCACCTATATTCACCTTTATCAGTTGATCTAGGACATTGCAAGCTTCATTCTCCTATAGTGGGGACATGGGCATTCATAATACTTTCCTTGGTAACTATTTCCCCCGGCCTCCATGGCTAACAATCAGTCCTCAGACTGCCACAATACATATCATTAAATATGTAGAGTTCTATTCCTGCACCCTTGATGCATCTTCTTCTTTCCATTGACTCTCAGAGAGCAAACTATTATTTTAATTTCTACATACTTGGTGGAGCCACCTCATAGCTCCTAAGAAATTACAGTTTTTCTGCCCCAAATTGGAATTCTACATCGCCGGGTGGCTCAGCGATATAGCGCCGCCTTCAGCCCAGGGCGTGATCCTAGAGACCCGGAATCGAGTCCCACGTCGGGCTTTCTGCGTGGAGCCTGCTTCTCCCTCTGCCTGTGTCTCTGCCTCTTTCTCTGTGTGTCTTTCATGAATAAATAAATAAAATCTTAAAAAAAAAAAGAAATTACAATTTTAATTATTGGTCAAATTATACATAGATAAAAATACATTGTCTTGATCTTAGCTACCTATTTTTCAAAGAAAGCTATGTTACTAAGGTTCATTGAAATGTACTTCAATAAAAGACCCGCTTAGAGGCTAAGTTTATTTGATATCATGATTAATTAAAATATTGTTAATTGGACAAAGTGATATCATCCAACCACCATGGGTAAGTAATTCAATATTTCATGCTTAATGTTTTAATAAAAATGGTATTTTTTCTGTAGGAATCACTGGCTTTTCCATTTAAAAAAAATTACTTAAAGCCTAACTCACAGTCGACATTTTGCTTTTATTGCAAGACTAATAATGGTAACAAGGAAAATTAAATACATGTTAGCAAACTGGTACATTTAAGAATACTATGCCTTTGCTTTAGAGGATTTGTTGTTCAAATTTTCTAAGTCTTTAACGATTGACACATGTGTACATTGCAAAGAAAAGCAAATAGCCTCTGAGGCTCAAGGATAGTTCTACAGAGTATTAAGTGCATCAAAAAGCGTGAAAGTTAATAACTCTTATCTCCTAATGCAGAAATGTTAATGAAGTGTTCTTTAATGCCCTACTTATCTACCAAGGGACCTTTCTATTCTTGTCAAGTTTTCTTCCGCTATGAATAACAACTAGAAAATTATTATAATTCTACATTATTTTTCTGTAATTTTTACTTTTGGTTATAAGCTTTTAACATTTGGTTATAAGCATTTTAATGAACTTCCAACCTCACATATATTCTCTTCATCTTTCACCCACACAAAAATATATATGCAGCAGAGAGAATAAATCACAAGGGGCAAAGGTGCAAATCCTAAATTTAACAATATTTAATAAATAGAAAAAACAAACAAAAATGTCCTTTAAAAATAATAATTTAAAATTTAATTCTTTTTCTAAAATCTACAATAGAAATGAAAACTTGTGGCTATAGCTGACATTTCCATATATACATAGAATTTTAATATGTTCAATCTGTTTTCTAGACTGCTATCTATATTTTTAATATAATAATATTTATTATGTTGATTTCTTTTAAATATATCAATTCTTAACCTCCTCACTGCTAGACGAAATCTAAGTTAATCCTCCATATGTAGTCTTTAATTATTTGCCATCTTCTTACGTATTTTTTCTCTTATTTGCTATATCTCCTGACCAGCTACCTATGCTTGATTTTTTTTTTTTAATTAAATGATGACTTGTTGATAATCTGCAATGTAGTAGGTCCTGGGCCCTGGAGATAATAAAATCACCAAGGTTTATGTCAAGTCTTTCATAGATTCAAAGTTCTCACAGTGTAGTGACGATACATCATCATCTTCATCTATATCCTCATAAACCACATTGATAACTATTCTTTCTTACTTACCCTAGTACAAATGCTGTGCATTAGGCTTTCATAGGTATGAATGCACTGAAACTTTACTGTAAACCGTAAGGTAAGCATACTTAGCTCTACTTTAAAGATAAAGAAATTGAAGCTCAGAGGAGTTAAACAATTCGATTAAAGCTACACAGCTAATACATTTGTAAGTCGTGTCTCTGAAATTCAAACCAAGAGCCATTTTTGCAATTTTTCTCCTACATGGCTTCTCCCCTAACAAATTTCAGTACCCTCCAGGAAATGCCACAGAAGCATAGGAAATTATGAAAAGATGATTGAATGTCCATGATCCTGCCCATGGTGGTGAAGGGGTTATGTTTTGCTTTATAGAAGAGGAATCAATTCAGCTGAATTTTGAAAGATGCCTGTGATCTTTTCAAGTGAACACAGAATGGGAAGCAGAATATTTCAGTTATTTATACACGTAGAAACATGAAAACACAGCAGTGGAGGAACAGGGAAGGGGTGTTACAAAAGCACAAATTACATGGTACAGGCTCTAATTTTCTGTGGTGTGTGTGTATGTGTGGGTGTACTAGAGTATCTTAATATGAAACATAGTGTGTGATTTATCAGTATGAAATTTTTCTGAGATTTTAGCAATCGGTTCTCTAGAAAGACATTTAATTAAACAATATTTTCTTTTCAAATAAAGCAATGTTGGCAACATAATCAGATGTCATAAGAACACTACATTATTTTATTAAAATATTCTGATACAATAGAGAAATTGTTTATTTATTAAAGCAGTTATTAAAATTGGCATCTTAAACCCACAGGAAACACTAATTAGGATTCTGCTCTTGATTTTTGTTAGTAGTCTATGTCTTAACCCTAGAAAATGCTGTTGCCTAACTACCAAGAAGTATGGTTTTCAAACTAGTTTCTATGTACTCTTTCCATTCTCTGTACTGACAGTTGCTCTAGGTTTGTTTCTTAATGATTTCAATTTTCCCTAATAGCGCTTTCATTTTCACATTTCAAGTCGCTTCTGGATGATGGTTAGATACTTAAATTCTCCAGATTCTTAAAATTTTTGACCTAAGTACTATTGTTACTGTACGTTAGATGCTTCATACATGTGCTTTCTTTTTATACTTGAAGTGAAGGGGTCACTGCTTATTTTGTATAGTCAGGGTCAACATGGAAGAAACAATTCCTTCCATGGTATATATTGGAATGCAAAAAAAAAAAAAAAGTGCTTAACAAGTCCAGGTTGAATTTCAAGGGAGGAAAAATCACATTACTCTAAAAATGATTCATAATCTAGAAGAACAGAGATCACCAAGAATACCACTTAATTTAGAAATCACTGTGGAATAAAAGAGAAACTAAAAGATTTTGTTATTGATTTGTAGACATTTAATATTTATTTCCTTTTTCCCCCTTATAAAATGTTAGGCTGATTATTTTCTAATATAATCATTGTGATTACTGTACAATTGAGTAGTTGGAAGACATATATCTAGTAAAATCACTTGTTAACATTCTTAGGAAATTTAGAACCAAGACTTTTAAAAAATCTTTTTTTTGGTATTAAAAAAAACAAACAAACCCACATTAGTCACATTAGTTTACTAGTAGAATTAAAACAAACAAACAAAAAAGGAGGCCTTATGTGACTTAAGAGAAGCCTTGCTAATGAGCTGTTCCAGCACAGAAGAGTATCCAGGAACCAGAAGTTGAAATTAGAGGCTTTACTTAGCTTCATGACAAACTGACCAAATTATTTCATTTAATCATTCTTAAATGTACCACTAAAGTGTTTTTAATAACGATATTCCATACTCAGTTTTAAAAATTGTCCAAGTGTTTTATCAAGACTAAAATTAGGAAATATTTTTCTTATATTGTAACCAACCCCCACTTTTCTGATTAATATTCATGAGTTGTAGTCATTAATTTAAACACAAGAGGGAGAATGCTATCACAATCCTTTGTTGCCACCCTTCCAAAGCACTTTGCATTTGTCTATGTGTGTGGTTTCAGTGTTTCCAACTGTATTCTTTGTTTAAATCCTTTCACTAGGACATGTTTCTAGATTTTAATTTTGTCTTTTAATCTTTTTCTCTATAGATACAATCAATTATTATTTAAATATTAACTTAGTTTTCTGATTGTCAGTACTAATGTATAGAGTATTTTCCTATTCTTATGTTGGACTTCAGAAAAAAACCCCTGAATATTGGAGACCCAATATTATCTGCCAGGACTAAATCAGTTGCTTGAAAACTGTCATAAATATTTTTATGCACATGACATTTTTAAGGTGTAGTTTTGAAAGTGGTTATTTAAAACTAGAAACTCAACTTAGAGCAACATATTTTCAACTTCATCAGTTGTTATTTATTGAATGTCCACTGACCCAGTAGCTTGTGATTAGTATATTTTGCAGGCAATCACAGGAAGATTTACCAGTCAACTTTAGATCCCTTGGTTTGGATGATTAAAACTTTCACTGTGACTTTTGAATTTCTAACTACATTGTTATATCTGGGAGAAATTTTATTTGAAATAATCTTGAAATAGGCAATGTTGATGGGCTTATTTTTATTTTGTTTTGTTTTGTTTTGTTTTGTTTTGTTTTGTCTTAGAGGAATGATGATAGCAGATGATTTCAAATGAGAAGAGTTTTTACTTGGTATTTTTGAAATTTTTGTAATATAAAAAGAGTGCAATAAATGCAGAATTATTTTAATATTGCTTTAACATTTTGAACCTGCAAACCACTGAAACGTTTATATCAGTGATTTTCAACTGGACACCTAAATGATTATCAACATCTCCAGGAAGCTTTTAGACATGAGCAGCTATCTCAGCCTTACATTTTTAAAGTTCTCTTTCTTGGAAATGCTAAGTGGTTGAAGCCCACTGGTCTGCATCATATAATATTTTTGTGGGACAGTAAGACATTTGCAGAAATAGCATGGGTAAGTAAACACATCATCATAATCAATCCAGAAATCTATGTGAGATTGTGACAGTTGGAATAAAGCAGATTTTTTTCTCTAGAGAAATTGAAAATAGGAGTAATTTTAGTTATTTGTACACTAAGTGTAGCTTTGCCAGAGTATCTCTCTGATCCTTCAAAATCCAGATGAAATTAGGCAATTTATGAGGCATTTATAACTCACTAGATACTTTCAAAGTTCTTAATTTCAAAATTCAGGTCTTGCTGCTCTTTTCTATCCATACAACATGAATATGTGTTTTTAAAGGAAGATATCAAAATAAGCTCTTTTCTCTGAATTTCTGAAATTCTGTACCTGTTCTTTACTCTTTCCCTTTACTTAAGTTTGAGCTAAGAATGAACCTCTAACTTTGAGATTCCATGTAAAATAGAAATAAAGATCATGAAAGGCTACGTTTGGCCAAGGTGGATAGATCAGAGAATGTAAAGAAATATGACCATGCACCATGTCTGATGATGTTTGTAACCATCTCCTTCTGAGCATTTTCTTGCTATTCATCTGGTAAGTCTAAAGACGAGCTTCCACATAAAAATACCTGAGGCAAGTCTTTGGAGAAGGTGTTGGAGGGGTGAGAGGTAGCTTATCGATATTAACATATGTTGAGAGCCAAAAATAAAGGAAACAGAAGTGGAACCAAATAAAAAAAAGAAGGAAGAAATTGCCATTAAATAATATGTTTTCAATCCTTGTAGTTTTTATGGAACAAAGCTGTGAGTGTTCTGGAAAAATGGAATCAAACTAATAGTTTCATGACCTATGACCAGAACAAGATTAAAGAGTACACATGGAATGACTGGGGAAAGGTGAATGGGTTTATTTGGCAAATACTCTTCTTTAGACAGACTTAGGAGAGATTTGAGACACTTATTTATACAGACTACACATGTGAAAAAAAAAAGGAAAATAACACTTTGAAGTTAAGTTATCCCTGGCCCTACATTATAAAATGAGTTATAGATCAAAACCAAAGCTGTGCCTAGGTTTAACATAAAATGTGTTTGTTAGAAGCAAGCATTCATGTCTCATTTCTGAATTTTGATCAAATTCATATCAGGAGATTATGAGTAGTCTGTTGAATCTAAAGACCCTTTCACAGTCGGCAAGATTTACTACTTCTGAGGGCAACATAACAGTAGACAAGTTGGTAATGCTATTGATGGCAGTCGATGTGTGCTGGGAAAATAAACATCAATCTACTAAGTAGGATGACAGCATGAGGTACCAGAAAACTGTAACAATAGTCTTAACAGTAAGAAAATGCAATTTCCCCTGCTGTGTTTTATGCCTAGTTTTATATGACTACTGCATTATACAAATTAATATTTAATGCAGTTCAACATCATGCTTGTCAAACAATAGTGCAGGATATAAACCGTTGCAAAATCATTTTCTGTGTTTGACAGAGAGTAATATCATACTTTTTTCCCCCATTTTTCAGTGCAGCTCTTTCAAGCTCTGGAGTTGTCTCACCAACGAGGAGGAGTCCCCTTATTGCAAGCAAATTGTTATGTAAATTGAACTGACCCAGTGAAAGTGAAAGAAAAGCAGATTTTGTTTGTAATATCTTGAGAAATACCATGGATTATTTGAGAGTATTCTGTACATGAAAGGATTGAGATAACACACTGAAATTAAAACATTGATTTTTATCCTGGACACTTACTCAATTTTGCATTGAGAAATATGACTTCAGAGGATGGAATGTAGAATGACAGACTTTCCTGGGTTCGTCTTCTCTCCTTTGATAAGTTTGTGGCTTGGTCAGGGGACAGGAAGGTGGGCAGGTCAAGGAAAGAATGCAGTAATCTCTTTTGACCTAAAGGTGTCCACAAAGGTGGACACACTGGCCACCGTTCCATTATTTACAAAAGTCTGTGACCATATCTTGGTCTCCCGAAGAGGTGGATGGTAGTTCCACCTATTGTTAGGCTCACCAGGAAACTGAGACACCTTTCTGTATTTTTTTCAGTTGAAGCCAAATGAGTTATTTTTCTTGTACTGGAGATGGGTTGGTTCTCAGCAAAACTTATCTGATACACGTCAGACTGGCCACGGGTATATCAATGATTATGGTCATCTTAGGTCAAGTAATGAAGCCAACAAAATTTATTACTCTCATCCACTTCCTCCTATAGTTCAGTTCACATTTCAGCCCCCTTTCAGTGCCCATTATCAAGCCTCTGCATACCCTAACCTAGCATTTTTTTTTCCGCTGGTAGGAATTTATTATACAGAAAGTTATGTAAGGGACATTGAATAATACAATGGACAATATGCTGTAGTGCATGAGAAATGATTTATGTAACTACATAATATTTATATGGGTAGTATCAGCAAAATAGAGATGTATATATAAATGAACACATGCAAGTATACTTATAAACTGAATGCATTGTGAGCACTATTTCTACATTTTTGAAGCCATGAATAGGCTACATATTTTTCCTATCCATTCATATAATTCACCCATTAGTGCAACATCAATTTCATTGGTAGCAAGTTCTAAATTACTCAGATAAATGACTGAGAGTTTACCACGAATGAGTGTTGTATTTCTAACCAGACCAGTTTTCATGTGGAAGTACATATCTAGTACTTTTTTCTTTCCCATTAAAATATCCATTTCTTCAATGACCTTACTTATATTCAATATTAAATGAATATTATTGTGGAAAATTTTAATCTCATTTACTCTAATTTTGAAGATATTGGTTATAACTAATAAGATGCCTAGTATTTCTAGGCACTAAGCATAGTTAGTGAGGAAATATTTTGGTTAAGAGGGATCTTCCCAATAGCCTCGTAATTCTCACACCTAAGGCAATGATGTAACCATAGCAAGTAAGGGCTTTTGTTTCTATATATGGTAACTCCATTCTCCAAGTTTCTCAACCAGAAATTCCTGGAGTTATCCTTGATTCCTCTTGTTATTTCATGCCTCACATCCAGTTATTGGCAAAACATGTAATTTCTAACTTTGCGTCCTGAATCTGCACTTGTCACCACCTCCAAAGCCACTCATCTTTCAACTGATCTTTCACTTTTGTCTCCTGACTCTGTGGTTCCCAATGTAGATAATGCCTCCACTTGGAAGCATTTCCAAAACTTGGTGACCAGTATTCATCAGAGTGGTTGAAAAAGGCATTAGGTCTTTAATGGGCTGGGTCTTTAATTAGCCAGTGATGCTAAATGCCCTTCAATGCAGAGGATAGTCCCTCAAATTATCCTCCACCCTGCTTCACATTAAATGCTCCACATTCAGAGTCATTTCTGAGCCTACTATATAATTTCATTTTACTCAGAAACACTTTGCAAGTTTTTATTTTTATGTGCATGGAATTTTCAAGGAATGTACCTCTTGTGTAAGTTAAAAAGGTTAAACTTGGTGTTGTTTGAAACAGGATTTTTTTTTTACGATTTCAGAAAATGACATCAGCCGTCCTATTTTTGGTCTGTGAGTTGCTGGTAGAAAACACCTGTATTGGCTGATCCTTTTAGCTTCATTCACATTTACAGTAGGCATACAATGAGTGTCACAATCTGGCCAGTGGTCATTTCTGGCCAGTAATTTTCTAATGTATTCTGTAGGAAAAGACATCTATTAAAACATACGGTTTTTAAAATATATTATTTTGCATGTACTGCTCTTTGTTATTATAAATAGGGCTGTTGAACTATTAAATTATTCTAAATTTTTATTTATGTTGGTAATCGGTTGTATAGATAATTTAGATTTATTTAGAATAGTAAAGAATTATTTTTGTTTTTAATTTTAAAAATACACGGGTTTGTTAGGGTTGAAATCATTCTCCTAACTTGTCTCTTCATTGCTTGCCTACCAAAGCTCTCCCTCCAACAGCCAGTTATCCTATTAATGCTGGAGTACACCCCTGTCACAAATAGCTCTCCTCACAAATAGCTTCCCAGTTCACTTTGAATAAAATGCCAAATGAAAAGCTCTGTGCTTTCCCTGATAACTTCTCTGCTTCACCTACTTCCCCGCCTCCTGCAACACTCCCAAGTCATTTCACTCTAGCAAGTGTTGACCTCCTTGCAATTTTACACACATCTAGCAAACATAGATCTGAGGATCTTTTCCTTTTGCAGGAAATCCCCTTCATCCACATAGCTTGATGGCAGTGCTGAACTTCATTTAGGTTTCTGCTCAATGTCTTCCCTTTCTATAAAAAACAGTGTTAAGAGTTCTTGCCTTCATGATCTTTCCCCTTCCCTTGTTTTTATGTTTTCAATGTGTTAATTAGTCCCCAATATATTATAGTTACATATTTTTATTGTCTCTTTTCAGTAGAATATAAAATGTATGAAAGCAGAGAATGGTCTGTTTTGTTCCCTATTTATCTGTGATGCCTGGAATGGTGCTGGGACATAACGGCCACTCAAGTATACTGAATGAATAGCTTTGTTTTAAATTTCAAGTTTGAGTCCTGAGCACACCATTTATTAAGTACAAAATCATGGGCAATACAGCTTGAAGCCTCAAGTTTTGTGTCTCACTGAAGATGCCTACTTCACAGGATTCCTATAAAGGTTAAGAAAGGATGAGTCTGAAGTGAAGATGGCAGAGGTGTAGGGTCCTCACCTCACCTGGCCCCACCAACTTACCTAGACTACTTTCAAACTATCCTTAAAACCTATGAATTCCACCGGAGATTTAAAGAGAAAACAGCTGGAACACTGCAGAGAGAAGGGTTTTCATTTCTAACAAGGTAGGAAGGAGGAAAAAAACAAAAAGGACGGGCCCCCACGAGGAGCCAGGCTAAGGCAGGAGGCAAGAGCCTCTAGAACAGGAGAGCCCAGTCCCGGAGAAGCAGGAACTTTAAAAATCCGCCCTGTATTCTCCCTGGATGGAAAGGAGTTCAGCAGGGATCTCGGGCAGGATCTCTGGAGGGGCATTGGAGCCTCCAGTCTCCTGGGGTCACTAACAGAGGATGTGCCTCTGGGGAGAGCACGTCACACACCGAGGGCCGAGCTCGGTAAAGGGCTGGAGCACGCTGGGGGGGGGGGAGGGGGGCTCAGGAAGAAGCTGGTAGGTCAGTCGGGGGCTCTGGGTGGAGGGGGCTGCGCCCTGCTGCCTTCAGGAGCCGGATTCCAGCAGTGCAGGCCCCAGTTCCCAGGGCACCAGGGGACACAGCCAAGGATCCTGCCCTCCCCCCGGGAAAGGTGGAGGCGGGGAGAGCACAAGACAGCAAGGACTCTCCTGCCTCCGGGAGCCCCCGAGCTGTGCAGTTCAGTGCCCGCCCCGCCCCAGCATCTAGGCCAGTGTGGACTGGGAGACTGCAGTAGTTAGTGCGGGGGCTGACTGCAGGGCTGGAGAGCTGGCCACCGCTAGTGGTGTTGTTCCTCCTTGTGGCACCATGTGCCAGGGGCCTCACGGGGTAAACAGCTCCCACTGAGCCCGGCACCCAGCGGGGATGGGGCATTCCCCCAAGTACACACACCTGAGCATCAACACAGCAGGCCCTCCCCCAGAGGACCAGCTGTAGGAACAGGGGAAGCAAATTCTTGACTGATTTCAAGTTCTACTACAAAGCTGTGATCATCAAGACAATGTGGTGTAGAAGAATGAAACTAGACCATCTCTTACACCATACACAAAGATAAACTCAAAATGGATGAGAGATCTAAATGTGAGACAAGAATCCATCAAAACCCTGAGGAGAACACAGGCAACACCCTTTTCTGAACGTGGCCACAGCAACTTCTTGCAAGATATATCTATGAAAGCAAGGGAAGCAAAAGCAAAAATGATCTATTGGGACTTCATCAAGATGAAAAGCTTCTACACAGCAAAAGAAACAGTCAACAAAACTAAAAGGCAACCTACAGAATGGGAGAACATACTTGCAAATAACGTATCAGATAAAGGGCTAGTATCCAAGATCTATAAAGAACTTGTTAAACTCAACAGCAAAGAAACAAACAATCCAATCATGAAATGGGCAAAAGACATGAACAGAAATTTCACCAAAAAAGACATACACATGGCCAACAAGTACATGAGGAAATGCTCTGCATCACTGGCCATCAGGGAAATACAAATCAAAACCACAATGAGATACCACCTCACACCAGTGAGAATGGGGAAAATTAACAAGACAGGAAACAACAAATGTTGGAGAGGATGTGGAGAAAGGGGAACCCTCTTACACTGTTGGTGGGAATGTGAACTGGTTCAGCCACTCTGGAAAACTGTGTGGAGGTTCCTCAAAGAGTTAAAAATAGAACTACCCTATGACCCAGTAATTGCACTGCTGCAGATTTACCCCAAGATACAAATGCAGTGAAATGGCAGGACACATGCACCCCAATGTTTATAGCAGCAATGTCCATAATAGACAAACTGTGGAAGGAGCCTTGGTGTCTATTTAAAGATGAATGGATAAAAAAGATGTGGTTTATGTATACAATGGAATATTACTCAGCCATTAGAAATGACAAATACTCACCATTTGCTTTATTTATTTTTTTTTTAGAGAAATCTTTTTTTTTTAAATTTTTATTTATTTATGATAGTCACACAGAGAGAGAGGCAGAGACATAGGCAGAGGGAGAAGCAGGCTCCATGCACCAAGAGCCTGATGTGGGATTCGATCCCAGGTCTCCAGGATCGCGCCCTGGGCCAAAGGCAGGCGCTAAACCGCTGCGCCACCCAGGGATCCCTCACCATTTGCTTTAATGTGGATAGAACTGGAGGGTATTATGCTGAGTGAAGTAAGTCAATAGGAAAAGGACAAACATTATATGGTCTCATTCATTTGGGGAATATAAAAATTAGTGAAAGGGAGTGAAGGGAAAGGAGAGAAAATGAGTGGGAAATATCAGAAAGGGAGACAGAACATGGGAGACTCCTAATTCTGGGAAACAAACAAGGGGTAGTGGAAGGGGAGGTTTGTGGGGAATGGGATGATTGGGTGATGGGCACCCAGTGGGGCATTTGACCTGGATGAGCACTGGGTGTTATAGTATATGTTGGCAAATTGAACTCTAATAAAAAATATAAAAACAACAACAAAACAACAACAGAAGGTTAAGAAAGATAATTTATGTAAAAACCTTACATAGAATATATGTATCCCTCCATTTATCCCGTTTATCCATTCAACTATGCATTTACCTATTCCATGTATTCTCTCTCCCAGATCTCCCACCTATTCTGACAATTCACAGAGTAGTGAGATTATCCCAAAACTCCATACCCTTAGGCATGCGCCTTTGAGATTTGTGTATCTTGTGGATATTCACGAAGTATAAAATTATTCTCCCCAAGAGTTCAGAAACTTTCCTAATATGTTAGGTATGATGGAAAAATTGATATTAAAACAACCTCTATGGGTATACATAATATTATTTTATTAGTAGTAGTAGTCTATTTTAGAAAATGCTTTCACCTAAGTATATCTATTTTTCCTGGATCTCAATTTTTCTCCTATGTCTGCAATTATGGAATTTAATTCATGGAGATGTGTTAAAGTTAATTGCCAGATAGGGAGGAATTAACCATGATGTTGCTACAGATTTATAATAGGTACTTTTATAAAATTATTCATGTAACTAGAGAAGTTGAATTTCAGTAGAAATAATAATTAATATCCCATTTAAAACAAATTTAATTAAAGGATTTTGGTCCATTAGAGACATAGAAATTAATCACATTAGTGTTTTCTCCTGTACTTTCACTCTCTGTCCTTCCTTTTTCTGTAGGCCATCCAGGGATTTTGGCCTTATTTCAGTGATTAAGATAAATAGTGATTTGTGGGTCTGCTTATTAGTCATATGAAGTCAAACTCCTGGTTACTAAGAAACCAATATTTTACTCTTCCTACTGGAGTTTGAGGGGGAAAGTATGCCATTTCTGAATATACATTAATTAAAGATTAAACAGAAAAATGTAATAAGTACTTCATACATAAACTAATTCTTTAGAAATGATTTCAAAATTAGCTGCAACATTGTTTGAAATAGCAAAAAACATTAAAATTAAAATTAAAAAACCAAAACCCTAGAAATAATTCAATTTGCATGAAAATTGGCTAGGGAAAAATGTCATAGTTATATGCATGCAGTATTTGTAAATTAAAACATACACATTTATTTAGAAGTATGTATATCACATTGCTAAAAGTGTTTTTTACCTCGGAATTAGGGTTTTGAAGTAATTTCACCTACTTGTATATCAACTGGATAAAGTTTGATCATCATCAACTAATAATAAAGAATAATAAGGCAATACAGATTTAAGTCCTCTGATATACCTAGATAAACTTTCTGGGAAAAAAATTATTTCTGGTATCTGTATTTTCCTATAATGTATGAGCCAGAAGAACTTAAATATTCAGTTTGGTGTTTCTGGAAAGAATATAATTTGTAATTCACATGAATAGTGTACTTGGACAAGTTACTTAACCTTTCTAAGCCTGTTTCCTTACTTTTAAAATGCAGACAATAAGAATAACTACCTCAAGGATAGTAAAATTGAATGGGAGAATTACTACCTACAGTAAATGCCATGTCAGAGAAACTACTGGCCTGACTTATAAATCAGAATGAGAAAGCCCTTCCAGAAGCATACAGGACAGAAGAAATTTTGATTATTACTAGTCGCCTTTATCTCCCCAGCAGAACTTCATGTCCTTATCTTTCACATATTCAAATAGAAATTATTATTCAACAGCACCTTTTGTTGAGCCCCTTTCCTACACCTACTGGGAAAGAATATTTTATCTTCAGAAGCTAAAGGAATTTGTCTAACTTTTCTGCAAGAATTTAAGAAAGGTTAAATACTGTAGTTCTAGCTCATACCACCAGAACTTGGTCCCAAATGTGTAACAGAGGAACGTGTGCCTAATATCAGATCATAAAACAGACAGAAACTGAACTGAGTATATCTGTAGGTAATTAAAATCTCCATAGATACTCAGTTATGTGACTAACAAAGAACCGTTGTATTAAAATTAATGTGTCTTTAATGTTGCTGGATCATCATCTCCTACCTCAATAAAAGTAGGACCTTAGTTGACATCCTTTCCTAAAACTTCCATTTATCTGTGAAAGTCTCTGAGGTTTTCCATATACTTATGACGAGCACTTCACGTTCCTCTGCTGTCAAACAACCTGCTGATATTTCTTGCCTATGGAGCAACTGGAGGCAAACATTTTGCTGTGGCTTATGCTACAAAGATGCTCTATGAGGTTTAAGGTTTCTTCTAGGATCCTGCCACATGATTCTACCCAAGTTGTAAACCTTTGCGTTTCCAAATGCTGTATCTTCCTTTATTTTCTTTTGTGCTAGAACCAGTAGCAGTAGCAGTACAGAAAATATATTTTCCCCCAAATATCAAGCTGTCCAAAGATCCCAAATCTTCATGAAGTATTTGTTTGTTGTATATTTCCCCAAACTGCTCTTTTCATTTCAGTTCCTACCCTCTTTCCAACTGAATCAAATCTCCTTCCTGTCTGGGCATAGTGACCATATTGGCTTTTTTTTTTTTTTCTTTTTTTTTGAGAGAGAGGGAGAGAGAGCAAGAGAAGGAGCAAGTGAGAGGTGGGCAGGCAAGGGCAGAGGGAGCGAAAGAATCTTAAGCAGGCTCCATGCCCAGTATGAAACCCAACATGAGGCTTGATCCTAAGACCCTGAGATCATGACTGGAGCTGAAATCAAGAGTCAGATGCTTAACCAACTGAGCCACCCACGTTCCCCATATTGTTGTTGTTGTTTTCATCAACTTCCAGGTTTTTCAGAAAAACATTTCTAGGTTCTTCAGAAAAAATTGGTTCTCCTTGGTTTTTCAAGAGGGCTTTTTTCCCATTAGTTAGGGACATTGTCCCATTAGTTCATTAGATAAAACCAGATTCTTAAAATTAGAGTATAAGTTCATCTAGGGACCAGGGTATTTGTGATTATGAGAGAAAGAGAGCATTTTTGAGATCCTGTCATATGTTTCCTTTCATTTCATGTTTACAGTAGTCCTGAATTAGCTTGCATCCTGGATTTTGTGTATTGGCTAAATTCTCAATCTATTCTCAATTATTCTGTATCTTTGTTGTAAGAGTTAGAAGTCTTGGAACTCTTTCCCTTAGACTCTACTCTCTTGTGGCCAGGTTTTGGGTGTGGCATTGGTTAAATCATTGAAATTTACTTCCACAAGATTTGAAAAATGAAAGGACACAGAGATGCATTTTCCCTTCTTCAGTACTGGTAACAGGTAAGGGGACTCCTGCAGACTTGGATTCTGCAGTGGAATCCAAGTGTTGTACTGCCTAGTTCCCACATATGGGGCTGTGGACAGCTGGGAAGTTGGCAGCTATGTCACGGGACTTTCTTATCTCTGGGAAACAGAAGTTATGTTCTGATCTTTTGCCACTGTAGTACTATAACTTGAAATCTTATAGCAGCCCTATGAATTTTGTTTATCCCACCCATCTAATGTTTTTGCAAGCATCAAATTCCTTGTAATAAATATCTTTCAATATGGACCAAATACTGTTTGCCTCTACTGAAGCCTAAAAAACATTGTTTTATTTTCATGCAATTACATATGATTTATTTTCATGCTATTACATATGAGAAAGTGATCAAATTAGTAAATCATAGAGACACACTCACTGTGTTATAGTATTATATTGCCTGCCCAAACCACCTACTGGTGACTGGAATTTATTAGATGCTCAGGAAATGATAGTTTTAATATGAGAAAATTCATCTCTACTTGCATGAAAAATTACACTCTCAGTCTTACTTTTGGTTTTTCTATATTTATATGTTTCATTTATATTAGAAGTGAGATTTTTTCATCTGTGAGCTTAGTTTATAAGAATTTTTTTAACAACTCCCTATTTCTTCCTGCCTCCATATCTTGGCAACTACCATTCTATTCTCTGTTTCTCTGCAGTGGAGCATTTTAGATACCTCATAAATGTGGAATCATGCAGTATTTGTCTTTCTATTGCTGATTTATTTCACTTAGCATGATGTCTTCCAAATATCCATGTTGTTACAAATGGTAGGACTTCCTTCTTTGTAATGGCTGAATAATAATATACAATATATGATAATATTCTCTTTATCCATTGCTGTGTTGATGGACATTTGGGTTGTTTCCATATTTTGCTATTATAAACAATGCTGCAGTGAACAGGGGAGTACAGATATCTCTTTGAGATCCTGACTTCAAATTTTTGGATATATACCCAGGAGTAAGATTGCTGGATCAAATGGGGGTGCCTGGCTGGCTCAGTTGGTGGAGCATGAGATTCTTGATCTTAGGGTCATGAATTTGAGCCCCATGTTGGGTGTAGAGATTACTAAAAAAATTTTTTTTTAAATAAATAAAATGAGGTCATATTGGATCAAAGGACTTCAGTCAAGTCCTTCTGAGAAGAGACACAGACACACAAGGAGAAAGCTCTGTGACAACAGAGGCAGAGTTTGGAATAATGGATCTACAATCCAAGGAATGCCAAGGACTATTTTTTTAGTTTTTGAGGAAACCCCATACCGTTTTCCATAATGGCTGCACTGATTTGATTCCACCAAAAGTGCACAAGGGTTCTCTTTTCTCCACATCCTCACCAATATGTGTTATTTCTTTTTCTTTTCTTTCTTTCTTTTTTTTAAAATGATAGTCATTCTAACAGGTGTGAGGAGGTATCTCACTGATTTGTATTTTCCTGATGATTAGTGGTATTGAGCATCTTTTCATATACTTGTTTGCCATTAATATTCTTTTGAGAAATTCTATTCTAGTCCTTTGCCTATTTTAGAATAGGATTATTTTTTGCTATTATATTGTAGGGATTCCTTATATATTTTAGAAATGAATCCCTAATCAGATACATAGTTTGCAAATATTTTCTCCCCTATTGTTTCCTTCACTTCTAACTTTTAGCTTAGCTTGTAAGAAACATTTTTGGTAAATCTATTTCATTTGTTCATCTACAAAAAAATTAAATTTAGTCTTTCATGAATATGTATGCTGTGTATTCATTAAGCTAATATTAGTAGATAGCATTAACTTCACTGATTTACACTCATTATTTTTAACATAACTGCTATTCTTTTGTTCTTTCTTTTCAAGGTAGGTCACATTTTCCTGTCTCTTTCCTATGTTGAATAAATTTAGATTGTACCCTGAACATTTTCAGTGTTATGTCATGGAGGCTCTGGATTCTGTTATAGTCTTCCATAGAATATTAATTTTGTTTGCAATTAACGTTAGGCAAAAACTATCTCTTGGGCAGTAGGTAGTTCAGGTTTCTGCTCAGTTATTTTATCCTTATCTGGGCTGGTTGGAGTCCACTATGTGCAGGCACAGTTCTGCAGTCAGCCAGTGATTTTTTTTTTTATCCATTATTTGTGGCTTCTCATCTCTCTTTCTCTCTCTCTCATTCAAAGTTTTCCTATCACTTTACAGAATTCTGCATTTTTTTGGAGCTAGGAAAATGGGCATTTTTTATGGGGACTTTTGCCACCATGCACAGTGTCAACTACAATACAATGTCAACTTGGTGCTTGTCTCATGCTATTTTCTTCTTCAATAGTTGACTTCCTTAAAGAATCTGCTAAGTTTTGTTCACTCTCCAGGGGTTTTAGATATTGGTTTGTTGTATTTTGTCAGAAGTTTATAGTTGTTACATGTGGAAAGGCTGGTCTGGTAGAAGCTTAGTCAGCCATATCAGATGTGTAACTTCATTTGTTATACCCAAACGATAGAAGTTGATTTACTGTTCACATGCAGTGTGAAATAGTGATTCCTAATAAGCATCCATCCATGTGGTCACTCAATGTCTCAGTTCCTTCTCTCTTATGATTCTATTCTTCTTAGGAGCAATGAATGGAGAAAGAGAATGGAGTACCATACAGAGGTATCTTATACCTTCAGGTTAGGAAGTAGCACATATCATTTCCACTTGTATTCTATTGAAGAGAAGTCAATCACATGGCCACATATAATTTCAATGGAGCCTAAAGAATGTAGACTAGTTCTGGTCCAGGAAGAAAAATAAGTTTTCTAATCAGCTAGCAGCCTGTAACACATGGATTTTAATCATCACTGTTTTTAGCAAAATTACTACAAATTGCATCTTCTGAGGAAAATTTAATATGTTCACAAGTTACTTCCTCAATATCCATGAACAATTCCCTGAACTGAAAATAATACCTTCTCATTATCTTAATCTCATGACATTATACCTGAAAGATACTTCTGTAGAAATATTATTCATGTTGGGATATGACTGCCATATACATCTATGAGTTCATTTAAAAACACTATTGAACACCTCCTATATCCAAGATTTATGAGAAATAGTCATCATTGCAGAAAAGCTCTTTATGGTCATTAACGCAGGAAAAGAAGAATGCCAAAGTTAGTTCTGCCAAATTACTATCATAGTGCAATTTACTTTGTGTATTTCGTACTTCAATATATAAGGTCATGATTCATTTCTAACAGAGAAGAAAAGTATCTTTCATTCAGTTCCTTTTATGAATGTGAAGAACATTAATGTGACAAATAAGATGGACTAAGAAGGAGGAGGTCACTAACTTATTATGAGTCAAAATAGCAAGTCCCATTTTGGAATACGGTGCTAGGGATAAAGAAATAAGACTGCAAAAACTAACTTATTTATCTGTCTTTTAAAAATGAAAGAACAAGACTCTCTACTTTAGCAGCTTTATTTCTGAGACAGATTCAGGCTTTTTTAGGGGGTAATACACACAGTCGATTGTTTCCATAATACTCTCCTACCCTCATCCTCTCAAATTGGTGTGTTTTTGTTTCTATTAGAGAAATGGAGAATGAGTGTTTATGGATATTTACACCATCAGTATCCTGAAGTAAGTCTGAGATGTGCCAGCAGGTGAGCCAAGGTCAATAAGACTGTCATTTTCTCTCTAAAGAAAGGAAGAAACTATACTTGCCTATATTATGATTTTCCTTTCTTTGTAGTAGTTTGCTAACCCCTGTGAACATAACAGTTGGGAAAACTAGGAAGGGAGTTGTAATTGTTGTTCATCTTCCTCTCTTTTCATTCTTTATTCCTAGACTACAATCTCACAATTTATTTCAAGGAAAATTGGCTCTCACAAAGGTGAGGAAGAAAACATATGGGTCTCTGTGAATTCTATTTGGTATTTTGAACACAAAAAAGGAAGGCTGTTGGAAATTTCCAAGACACATGGAGCTAATTGCCGCATAATATTTATAACTACGCAATAAAGTGGTCATATTTTCAATAAATTTAGAATGTGGGATAAACATCTAGGATAAGGCAGGAAGAAAGATGATGATAGGCTTTCATTATCACCCTTTCTGACAACTCAGAACAGTTGTGACTTAAGACACGGACCTACACATTCTCTTAGCTTGTGGGATTTTGTGCTTGCCAGGACTGCAGCCCTCTTTCCCCCAAATTTCAGAGATCCACACCCTGTTCATATTGTTACATTATTATTTGTTCTACTGTGTGGTAACCCATGGCAAGTACACTTCACACAGGCTTTTCTATCAGCTGGTCGTAGTGAACCATAAGACAACTCCTATTTTACCTACAGCACCATGCAAAGGCACTGTCTTTTTGAAACAATGTCTTGAATAGAATTTTCCTGGGGTTTCTGGTTGATTGCTTGAAACTATGGAGATCAAGGATGAGGCTGATAAAACACAATGTTCATTTCTAAAGGAGGCAGGGGACATACCAGTGTAAAATTAATTAAGCAGGTCTTTAATTACACAATTAAGGTACTTTCTGAATAGCCATGCTGTCTCATATTAGTTATGAAATATATTGCAATCCCCAGGGAAACCAATGGGCAGGATTTGAGAATGTTTCTATTTCTTTGTGTGCAATAGAATCAAATACTGGCAGATAGAAAAAAATTGTTTTCTTCCTAATTATCCACTGTATTTGTAATTATTAGTTGTGGTTTTTTATATTTGTTGGCTATATGTTAAATATATAGATTAGTTTAGAAAAGTACACAGTTTAACTACCTTAATCATATATATTCTTGTAATGGATATTGAGGTCAGACTCCAGAGTAGTGACTAGAGTATTGCATGTTATACGTAGTTCTAAGTTCTTTCATTTTCATCCCATGACACAAGACAAAGATATTTGCAGACTCTTGGAAATTGTGATAACTCTGATATACTCACATGATTTAGTGAATGACACTGAATCAACTAGAGAAGACATTTATTAGAATTCAGATTCCAATGTTAATTTTCTTTTCTTATGACATTTTCATTTCTTAAATAATTCTTTTCAAAATGAAGGACTTCTTTTCATTAAGTTTAATGTGTATTGTTGTAAAAGACAGGAGAGTAGGACTATTTTTCTTTCAAGTTATATTTAAAATCATAAGAATATTTTTTCATGGAAAGAAATTAAATAATAGTTACACCTCAATTTAAAGCTGGCCAGTAGCTTTACCCTCACCATGCTCACAGGCTGCCAAGACAAGAATACATTGGTAGGTACTACTGTATCTTTTTTTTTTTTTTAAGATTTTATTTATTCATGAGAGACACAGATAGAGAGAGAGAGAGGCAGAGACACAGGTAGAGGGAAAAACAGGCTTTATGCAGGGAGCCCGAGGCAGACCAGATCCCAGGACTCCAGGATCACGCCCTGGGCCAAAGGGAGGCGCTAAACCATTTAGCCACCAGGATCCCCAGTACTACTGTATCTTTTTTTTTTTTTAAAGATTTTATTTATTCATTCATGAGAGACACAGAGAGAGGTGCAGAGACACAGGCAGAGGGAGAAGCAGGCTCCGTGTGGGGAGCCCGACGTGGGACTGGATCTTGGGTCTCCAGGAATATGCCCTGGGCTAAAGGCAGTGCTAAACCGCTGAGCCAGCCTGGCTGCCCAGTACTAAGATACAGTAGTACTTAAATCTTTTGCTGACCTAGTAAATAAACAGAATTGTACTAAGTAAACTGTTTCAAGACAGTGAATAAAATGCTTTCACTTACAAGTAGAGTTTGGTGTGGGAGGAATTTTGTTCCACAGAAATTCAAAGGAAAGATAAATATGGGTCTAAAAAAACATAGCAGAAGCAAACAAATTAACATATGCATATCCTGGGAGTGTTTTTATAAATCACTCACCCAAAGTGTGGTGGAAGGACAAATGTCTTACTACAGTGCTGTCACAGAGCTAAGTGGTCAGAGCTGCAGTTTCCTAAGAATCTTAATTCCCTTTTCTCTCAAACACACTATTCTCCTCTCTACACCAACATCCCAGCCTCTCCATCTAGGCCCAGACTAGAAGTCTAGTATGTAATTACTGTCTAAAGTGGTGGTCATTAGAGCTGTTGCACAAATAGTGAAGATGTTCCTTCTTGTTCTGTAGCAGGACTATACTTTCTTTCCCCTTAGAATCATCTATAGTGCTTTGGTTCATGAAATGCTAGTGGAGATATGTGCTTTTTCTGGGTAGAATATTTAAGAGCCACTCTGCAATTTATCACTTATCTCTTTCCCCCTCCTTTTTTCACATGGTGGCTCCTCTATCAGCCTGAATTCCAGAGAGAGAAGACATGGAGCAAAACCTCTAGACAACTTTTTAAAAATGCAGTGTGAGATACAGATATAGATGGATAGATGATAGATAGATAGATAGATAGATAGATAGATAGATAGATAGACAGATGGTAGATAGATACAGGTGATAGATAGACAGATAACAACTGATTATAAGGGCACCTGATTGGCCCAGTTGGTTAGTGTCTGCCTTTGGCTCAGGTCATGATCCCACGGTCCTGGGATGGAGCCCTACTTGGGCTCCCTGCTCAGGGGAGAGCCCTGCTTCTCCTTCTCCTGCTGCAGCTTCCCCTGCTTGTGCTCTCTCTCTCTCTCTCTTGCCCTCACTCTCTCAAATAAGTAAAGTATTTTTGAAAACTGGTTATGAGGTACCAAAATTTTGAAGTCATCAGTATGCCCTAACATTTCCTGCCTGATAGACCAACAATGTAGAGAATGAGATGTTTTATGCATCTCCATCTGAAATTCAGAATACATTTTCCCAAAGTAATGTTCATTGTTTAATCTCTCTCCTGCCCACTCCCCCATATTAGCTAACCCTGGGATGGGAAGTCTTTCCCTAACTAGAAAAGTTTAAGATGTCAAAACATCCTTATATATAGAAAACTGAACATATATACAACACACAGGGATAAACCAATTGCAGTGCCAACAAGGCAGAGATGTACATACTTTCTGCAGGAGGCCCTGAAAAATTATATAGCATTAGATAGGGATATATAATCCATATATAGAGAGAAAAGGAGCAAATATTTGGGGACAAGAATTTAATCTATTACCAGATAAACAGGCAAATAACAAAAGCAGAAGAATGATGAGCAACATATACATATTCAACCCAAGTGATTAAAAAAATGCATATTTGGGATCCCTGGGTGGTGCAGCGGTTTGGCGCCTGCCTTTGGCCCAGGGCGTGATCCTGGAGACCCGGGATCGAGTCCCACGTCAGGCTCCCGGTGCATGGAGCCTGCTTCTCCCTCTGCCTGTGTCTCTGCCTCTCTCTATCTCTCTGTGACTATCATAAATAAATAAAAATTAAAAAAAATATTTAAAAAAATGCATATTAGTAATATAATGGTAATTCCTGGCCCAGATGGGAAAACTTCTTGTTTTAACTACTCTGATGATTATTTGATCTTAATTATCAGGACTTTTTCTCCCAGCATTCCATCTTCATCGGAATTTAAAAATATAATACAATAAAAATTTAAAAATTACTACAAGGACATTCATGACAGGATGGCTTTTAAAAGCACCACATTGGATATCTTCTCAATATTCCATGGAGTTTTGGGGAATTGTTAAAATAAATTATATCTCCCCATGTAAAAAAATACTATAATGCCATTAAAAATTACATTCTGAAATTCCACAATGATATAAATAAGTTAGTTGAGGCTCTTGGGCCATTTTGCGAAGTTACACACCTGAATAAATCAACAAACTCACTATATTATCTGTGATTATTTCTAATTATTTGAATAATAGACTTCTCCTTTCAACCAGTTCGCAATTTTAAAATTATTTCACAAGTAATAGGTACTGCATGTAATTGAAATGAATTTTTAAAAATGGACTGATTACAAGCATGTAATTTTTATTAGACATTGCCTACACAGGGCACAACATTTTGTCTCTGTGTTCAAATCCAAAGGAAAGAAAAGTTAAAAACAGTTATCAAAGCTGGCTACTCTGGATAACTCTTCTAAGGCTTTGTCAAGTGAAGCATTTTTAGACATTTCAGACACACACACACTGTGAACCATTCACTTGCTCTCTGTCAGAGCCTTCTGTGTCCTATAATTTTAAACTCTAAAAATACTCAGTGGTGAAATATTGATTTCCTTTCTAATTTCTGCTCAGACTTTAGTTGGATGCCTGGTAAGGATTCTACTCTGAGATGATCAGTACTTGACCTTGTACTTTGTTCCTTAGTGAAGAAACATATTGTATTTTTATACTCTCACCTCAGGTAGTCTATGTCTTTTTCTTGGTATTTGTGTTGTTATACTACAAATCATAAAAAGAGAATGAATATTTTACTTTAAAATCAGCTAATGATAAAATACCCAAAGTGTGTACAGATTTTCTATGAAGTCATATACATATGAACAATACGGCAGTAACTGCATTTATTAATAATTTATTTGCAAGGAATTTGCCATGAATTAAACTAAGCAATATTTATAAATTTGCAAAACTTCATCCGAATATTAGTTGTAATAAGTAACCAAACTATTGTCTCCCTAAAAACAAAAGATTTACTGACTCATTTTTTGATTCATACCTAGTATTTGGTATATAGATAGTGAGTCGTAGAAGGTAATGGAAAGATCTGGTAGCAAACACAAGCATATGTTAGAATTTAGCATATAATTCAATAATTTATTCACTTATTTCCTCAACAAATATTAAATTACGAAATGATTGTTTACTATTAATTATTTAATAATTATTAATTTATTAAATATGGTATTAGAAGACAATGAGATGAAATCAATACCTTTAATCAGTGGAAAGAAATCATCAATGAATAAATGATGCTGGCACCATTTGGAATAACCAAACCCAATGTCACTGAGAAAAAGATGCATACACATTCTGGAGAAGGCCCTGGAAAGTCACATGGCACTAGGTGACACAAATTAGGGCACAGTAAATTACTAATGGATTAAAACTTTAAAAGTTTTTGCAGAATAACTATGTTCTAAAAAATTTGATCAAAGATTAGATTTTATAGAGTAAGTTCCCATTTTATTTGGAAACTTTCCAAGATAGCATGAAAACTATTTTTCAATTAAAAGAGATTAAAAAAATCAGTTTCATGGTATGAAGTCCTAGAATTACAAATACTAACCATGTGATACCTGCTCGAATACATTCCACTGGTACATTTCTTTGTGATCATTAAATGTTTAGTACTTCACTAGTGCTTCACAGTTATATTTTGACAATCAATAAATATGAAATTAACACATCCATCCCATTTTATGCCAGTGCCATAATGAAGATTCTTCTGGATCAAGGTATTTCTCTGATACCTGAATATTGCTTGATGACATATTTGTAACTAAAATTTTCATGATTTCTTTTTTAATCTAAGTTTTTATGATGTATGTTAGAGATAGATGGAATTTTGATACATATCACTTGATTACTATGTCTCATGGGGATTTAGAGAAAAATAGGGCAATCTGATGTGTAAGGAAGTATTTAACTCTTAAAATTCATTACACGTGAAATTTTATCTCATGTGACAATAGCATAGTCCTTATTTCATAAGGACTTCATAAATTATTGAATTTAAAGTTATATAGATTTATTTTTAAGTAATGTTTTCCTATTTTTTAACGAGTCTATAGATTTTACTTAAGTAAAATTCAAAACATTAATGGATAGAAAATTAGAAGTTTCTATAGACAGACTTTATAATATATTACATAGCATTAAGTGATATCAATTTTTAAAGTGATATAAACATTAGTTTAACTTAACTAGTCTTTCAAAAAATAGATGTACTAATAATTAAAATTGAATGTAAGATGCAAAGAATTGGAAAAAGCCAAACAGTAGTTTAACTTTTAATCACTAAATGATGGGAAATGTGGAGAAATAGACATAATTATTTGTAGAGTAAAATTAAGGAATGCTGAAAACTCATTGTTTTCCATAGCAAATATCTTAAAGATTTTTAGATTTTCATACAACATTTTTGAAAAGACTATTCTGAAAAATCTTTTCTCTTAAACGCAGTGATATGGAATGTTATTTGCCTTCATGGAAAAAGAAAATCATCCTTGCTCTATACATTTTAATATAAATTATTTAGAAAATATCTAAACCTAAATATTTCTTCTACTGAACATCTGCTCAATAATATCATTTTTTAAAGTTACATATTTTAAACAATAGCAATCCAAGGATTGCAATGACTGCTAGAGCAATCATTTTTCTTTTTTGAGGGGGAGGAGATATACATACCAGAATTAGGAAATTCCCTCTTATTACTGTATTGTAAAAACAAAACAAAATGAAACATTTTTCATGAATCAACTTTGAATTTTATCAAATAATTTTTTCTTATATGTGTTGTGATGTTATTTATTTTTTCCAATTCATATAGATAAAGACATTGGTTTTCAAATATTATATCAAACTTCCATTCCTAAAATAAATTCTACTGCAGCATTAATACTTTCTATTCTGACAGATTCAGTTTGCTATAATGTGATGGAGGTTTTGCTTTTATAATCATAGAAGACCTTGGCATGTGATTTTCCTTTCTTAGAAAGGCCATGTCATGTTTTGATACCGGGTTTAAGCTGATTTTATAAAATAGATTGAATCTTCTTCAGGAGGAGATTGTCATGAATTTTTTTTTTAAATATTCTAAAAATATAGGGAGCTTGGCTGACTTAGTAGAGCATGTGACTTCTGATCTCAGGGTTGTGAGTTTGAGCCCCATGTTGGGTAGAAATTACTTAGCAAATATTCAAAGAATATAAAAATTTAAAGATTTTTTAGCTAGTCCTATTTTAATTCTGTGTCAGTTTTTAAATTTGTGTTCTTAAGAAATTTGTACATTTCATGTAATTGTTCAAACTTATTGGCATGACTTTGTTTGCAGTATACTTTTATTATCTTATTAATACCTTAGGATCTGTAGTGCATCCCCCTTCCATTTGTTGTTGATTGTTAGTAATTATTCTCTTTCTTCTTCATAGGCATTTGTAGATGTTTATTAATTGTATTAGTCATTTAAAAAAACAACTTTTTGGTTTTTCTGTATTTCTTTGTCATAAGTTTCTTTTCAATTCCATTGATATTTGCTATTATTTTCTTCCTTTTACTTTATCTTTTTTTTTTAAAGATTTTATTTATTTATTCATGAGAGACAGACTGAGAGAGGCAGAGACACAACACAGGCAGAGGGAGAAGCAGGCTCCATGTAGGAAGCCCAGTGTGGGACTGGATCCCAGGACTCTGGATCACGCTCTGAGCCAAAGGCAGATGATCAACTGCTGAGTCACTCAGGCATCCCTCTTATTTTAATCTTATTTTTAAGTAGTTTTATCGAAATATAATTCACATGATACACTTTGCTCATTTTTATTATTTATTTTGTGTTAATCACTTATTTTATTTTTCTTATTTAAGTACAGATGACATACAATGTAAACCAGTTTCAAGTGTACAACATAGTGATTCAATGATTCTATATATTAAGCAATGTTAACCATAAGTATAGTTGCCATCTGTCACACACAGTGGAATATTACTCAGCCATAAAAGAGAACTCTTAACATTTGCAGCAACATGGATGGACCTAGAAGGTATTATGCTAAGTGAAATAAGCCAGGCAGAGAAAGACAAATACCATATTATTTCATTCAGATGTGGAATCCAAAAAACCAAACAAACACACACATAACAACAATAGCAAAGAGAGAAATAGACTCATAAATATAGAGAACACACTGGTGGGGGAGGTGGAGAGATGGGTGAAATGGGTAAAGAAGATTAAGAGATACTTTATCTTATTTTAATTTACTCTTCTTTTTCTAGAAGTATTTTCTGGAAGTATTTCAAGAAGTACGTAGATCATGGGTTTCCTATTTTAGTATGTGCATTTACTGTTGTGAATTTTGTTTTAAGCACTATTTCATCTGTATCTCAACTATTTTAACATGTTGTGTTTTCATTACCATTAAAGCTCAAACTAATTTCTAATTTCTATTTTGGGCTACTTAGAAGTATGTCACTTAATTTCTAAATATATAAAATTTTTAAAATTATAATTGTATTATTGATTTCTATTTGTGCTATTCAAATTCATATCTTTCTGGGATTTATTTTTGCATTTTTTTATCAGCCCAACATTTCTAAATAAGTGTATATACATATTTATTAATACTATTTCTTTCCATTTCTTGCTTCATTCATTCTTAGCCTGTGTGAATACATTCATACCAGTTTACGGTTGTGATATCTTCCTGCTGAGCTGTTTTAACATTATGAAATATTCCTTTTTAAATATGTCATAATTTTTATGTAGAAAGTCTATTTGTATTCTGAAGTCTCACTACTGAAACATGATTATAAATCCTTATGTTGTGTATAGGCTCTGGTTTCTCCACATTCCACATGGATTATGCATAGCACAGAGCAGAGTACATATTGAGTTTTATTTTCCTTAAAGATTTATTTATTTATGAGAGAGAGAGAGAGAGAGAGAAAGAGAAAGAGTGAACACACGGGGAGGGGCAGAGGGGATGGGAGAGAGAGAATCCCAAGCAGACTCTCCTCTGAGCATGGAGTCCAGTTTGGGGCTCAATCTCACTACCCTGAGATCATGACCTGAGCCGAAAACAAGAGTCTGATGCTCAACAGACTGAGCCACCCAGGTGCCTCACATACTGAGTTTTAAATAAAATATTTGTTCTCATTTTTTTTCTCCCAGTCATGGCTTTACTGTGCCTATATATCATGCTTTGATATGGGCCAGTATTTATCATTGAAAAGTCAGAAAAAGACCTTGATAACCTGAGTGGGTAACAGTGAAAGGTTTATTATTATTCTAAGGTAGTGCATAAAATGATATAAGCAGAGGCTTTAAGGGAAAATAGGTGAAAAGCCCAACCCTTCTCTCCCATTAACAGTGGATTTAGGATGTGCAATTAACTCTCTGGAGGAGGGTGGGAGTAAGGAGCCAGAGTTGGCAGAAGTAGAGTTAAGGGGAGATCACTGAATTGCTGAGTCAAGGATCTGTTTAAGAGATTAGGAGAAAACTGTAAGAATGCAGATTTTTAGGAAGTTCTGGGGCAGGATCACTCCTTTTCCCTTGATTACTTATTTAGTTCAACTTAGCAAACATACTTTGGCACTTTGGAATCATGTCCTAATATTTCTAGGTGCTTAAGTCCAAAGACAAATAAGATATAGCTGCAGTTCTTGAGATGATTGTCATCTAATGGATGAAAGAAACACAAACAGATCTTTTGAAGCGAGATAAAAAGAATTTGAAGTCAGACAATTGCCAGACACAAAGAAATAGTTGTGCCACAGCCAAACTTGTAATACAGCTCATAGCATGAGACCGGAGGCAAAAGGCAGGGAGTAAATGGAGGGGAGAATAGTAAGGGTTTAATTAAAATATTGTTTATTGAATCTTAAAAATATTGGAGATTTTCTGCCAAATGTGTAATTTTCATTTGCAATCCAGAATATTAGTACAATTTTGCATATTACATTTGGAGGATACCATGTTTGCATAAAAACATGGTATAGATTTTTGTAATTTTAATATACATACTAAGGCCTTATAAAATAATGTGCATCTCTCTCCTTAAAATAATTAATCTAGTATCCTCTAGCAGGCACTTATTTGCTCAAAGTTACATGTAGATAAAATTCTTTGACTTTTCCTTCTTTATAGGTAGTATTTTGATGAGAGAAGGTGTACTGCAAGCAATCTCTTATTTATTTGAAGGAAACTAGGGCTTTTAGATTTCTAATGCTAATGGAGGAAAATTTGATTGAGTGAAACATATTGAAAATTCAACCTTGACAGCTGGAAAAGATAAATGAAATCCAATTTTGCTTCACTGTTTAAGCTTTTACCTGGGTTTAAGATAGGCCTTGAAGACATCATCTTCTATAGATCAACTGTAGATCTATAGATGCTCCTGGATGCATACTGGATAATATTGGATACATACTGGATGCATACTGGATACATACTGGGCAAACTTTCCCCAGCATAGATGATTTATAGGTGACAACATTTTTTGTCGATGGTGTAAATGTCACTAGATAATTCCAGCAATATATAGAAGCAATTCATTTAGAAAAAATAAGTATATGAATGATTTTAGAAATCCTAGAAGTTAATAATAGTTCAGTTCCATTGGGAACATTACAAAGTTGAAAGCCCTAAATATAACTTCTTGAACAACTGCTCAGAAATCTGACTTTTAAAAACTGTTGTAAGACCAGAGAATTGGAATGAGAATAATATGATGATACATATGCCAAAAGAATAAGAAATTATGTAATTTTTTTCTTCTGGATTGAATACCATAGAGGTTTAGAGTCTTGGATTCTTATATAAATGCATGCAACTCATTGTAATGCCTAAATACTAAGTAAATCACTCCATTTATAGTCTCCATTGGATTAAATGGAGATTAATAGATAGACCTTTTATTTCAACATATGAATCATTCCTACTGTGTGCCAGGTACTAAGGAAAATTAATAGATAAGGAATGCACAGGATCTGCTGTCAAGGAATTTTATTCTAGTACAAGCAAAAAGCAGACACTCATGAAAAGATAGAACATATTCCAAGTAGTAAATTATAGACCTGCAATGAGTAATAAAATCATGTTAAGGCACTCAGAGCACAGAGTATTTCCAGCTCTATTAGTCAGGGGACTTTTAATGGAGGTCATGAAGGCAATTACATTTGAACTGTCTCTTGAAGAATAAGTAAAATTTGAATAGATATAAATTACTAAGAAATTCTTCCACAGAAAAGTATTAGTAAACATGTAAATAGGAAAACACAATTAAATTGACTGGGTAGGCTACAGATGACGATTCATGAAAAATAGCTATGAGAAAAAGTGTTAAGGGACGTTGGGACCCTGTTTGTAATGGGCATTGAAACCTGTGCCAAGAATGTAGACTCTAATAATCATCAATGAGTCTCCTTTTATAATCAACAGGGGAGTTGTATGATTAAAGCAGGGCTCTAATAGTTCTAGAAAGATTGCAGAGAGGTGCAGTGAAGCAAGAAGTCCATAAAGATGCTATAAAGTGTCTAGGCACTACATTTTAAGATTAGGGAAATGGGGGCAAGGGATTTTTAGTTAGATCTACTTGTATTAAAAAAATGAATAAAATTTGGGGTGTGATTAGATATTGTAGGTCTTAGGAATAACACAGAGAAAAATAATGACTCCATGGATGAAAATATGCAGATCTGGAGAGAGAAATGGAATGGCAATATAAATGGGAATTCTCATTACATTGCTTCTTATAAAGACAGAAAATCTAAAGCTATATCATTGCTGAAGAAAAAAATATATGTATTTCTATATCTAGGTATAGTATATCCATGAAAATTAAAGTCAAGAGGATAGGTAGGCTTCTCCTGATACAAGATGATACAAGATGAGAAGAATCATATAGCAAAGGCTATGCTTAGGACATGCCCACAGTTAATCCTATAAAGAATCCAGTAAAGGATAAGGGAATGAGTTTTCAGATAATTAAAAGGATTAAGGGAAATGGACTACAATGGAAACCATTAAAATTTTAAAAAGAGAAGTTGATAGTTAAATGAGGTACATCAGAGAGATGGACAAGAGTAAGGGCTGATGTCAATCATTCCAGTGTACAATTATGAGGTACCTGGGGGATTGCAAGAGTGCAAGTTTCAGAAAGTACATGTATAATTCAGGCATGACAGGTTATCAATTTTGTTTTTTTCTCCATTCAGTCATTCACAACATATTGGTGGAGCACCTCTAATGAATTCTAGGTATTGGGGATATAGCAGTGAACAAAACAAATTCCTTTTCTCTTGGTTCTTACATTCTAGAGGAGAAAACTATCAATAGACAAATATGTATCAGGTGGTCAAAAAGAAAAATAGGAAAAAATGGGGATAGTTTAGAGCATTCTTAGTCCTCATATTAAAAGGAGCTGCTTGTCTTTCACTCATCTATCAGTGTTCTATCTTTGAGTTGGGCTCATGAATAACCGCAGGCTTATTTTGTGAATTTATTAAATTTGTTCAATTTCAAAATGCCACCGGAGTCACTCCCTGGTCTTTATGGAACATAACCCTTAGAATGTATGGAAGTCTATTTATATATGCTTTCTATATCATGCTTTCACGTGAAAGCAATAGACCTTTCTGCAAAAAATTAACAGCTTTATAGATGCTATGGGTAGATAAATAAAACAGAGGGAATACAGTGGCAGTCCCAAGATAGATATTTTTCTCTGTGTGTCTGTTTTAAACAGATCTGGAAAAGGACCAAGTTATTTTAAAAAATAAAATGTGTTAAGGGCCATATTATTACAATATGCATGTGCTTCCTACCAACATGGCTTGAGCTCATCTTTATCTAAACTCAGAGAAATGAATATGAAATCTTCTATAATAATGTTTGGTTTCATGTTGGAAGAGTTCTAGCTTTCTAGAACTTATTTGCACAGATAAGACATGCACAGGCAAGTTCTGATTTAACACATTTGCAAGGTCAGGTTGTTTAATTGAATAAGAAAACCAGGTTTCAAGCAGTGCAGAAATCATTGCTGAGCACTGGGGAGAAGGCCCTTTCCCTGCCTTGATTACCCTTGCACTCTTTTCTTAAAATGAAAATATCTATAAAGACAGGAAATTTCACTCTTTCAAAACAAAAGGTAATTAAAATTGCCTTATGTGTATATTTAATGTAAGATATTTGACAATATATTCTGCCTTTATTGAAAACCACCATTGGCATTAAATGTTGCCTTACCTGAGAAGTAATATAGCAGAATGACTTTTATTGCAGATGGTAATTTATGAAAAGTATAGCCAAAGGAATTGATGTCAAACTTTTTCCACAAGCTTTATTTACTTTCATATTGCTCACTATTTACCAAGGTTCATCACAGCACTAGTCACTGTCTCAGCTGCCTGTTTATGTTTTTTAAAGTGGTTTGTTTTTTTATTCTCATATAGCATTGAAACTAATTACAGTCGCTTACTCTTCTATTTCAACCCTCAATGCTCTCTGTTTTCTCTGGATTTTGCTTTCACTTACAGTCATAATATTTTTTCCATTTTGTGTCTGATCCTCTTTCATATACATAGCCAAGAGAAGAACACCCTATGCCATGGAGAATGAAAAGGCTTTTAGAACTAATTTTCATTTTGTGTGCAATGCCCATGGCATTCTCTGAGTGTGTGATGTGCTATCATTAGGTTTTGATATGCAATTGAAATGCAAAAAGTTTAAAAGCTCAGCTTTATTGGCCTTATCAGCAGTTTGCACTCTCCCCAAAATTCTGTTAGAACAATTACTTGATCACTTTTGGTCAAAGAATACTACAAGAAAAGGAACCTCATAGATGATGCTTAAAGAGGAATCGAGGTTTAAAGGAGGGTTTGAAATTGTATACTCTATTTTTATACCAATGTTATTAAATTTTTTTGTTAACAATGGCCTTATTCAAATATGATTGAAATTTTTAAAAAGTGCCCCAATGTATCTTATCTTTCAATTTGCTGGCAAGGACCTGAGAGGACAGAGGTTTATAAAAATATTCTACATAGAAGGAAATACAGTGAAAAACTGGCTATTCATATTTCTTCATCTCACTAGGCTTCCACTTTAAGTCATTCTAAACTGGAATGGACCTTGAATTAGTATAAAGAGCAAAATAATCTGGCCTACCTCGGGAAGGACCTAAATATCTGTGTGTCTGCACATGTGTGTGCACATAATTCTAGTCAAGGGAAGACTTCAATATAATGCATAATCAGAGGGGTACCTGGGTAGCTCAGTCAGTTAAACATACAACTCTTGATTTCAGCTCAGGTCATGATCTCAGGATCATGAGATCGAGTCTCATATCAGACTCTGAGCTCAGCGAGAGTTGCTTGATGTTCTCTCTCTCTCCCTCTACCACTCCCCCCCTCAAATAAGTAAATCTTAAAAAAAAAAAAGAAGAATCAGAGAAACTTCAACCAAGTTTTACCAGTCTTGTAGCTGTATACTTTAGAGTAGACTACAACTACAAAATGAGTGGTATAATGGAGAATATGACTTGCTGTATTTTCCTTTTCTCCATTGATTTAGATATTGCTCAGGGCTTGTAGAAGCTGACACAAGAAAAAAGACTCAACCATAAGAAACTAACAGAGTTTTCATTTTTTTTTAAAGAAATAAGAGAGGTTTCATTTTATTATTTTAATTTTTGAGGCTTTGATGTTTATACTAAAATAATGTTGTGGGCATTTCAGAAATAGGAGAGTAAATGCTGAATTCCAGGATTCTTATCCAGCTTATATATCTGTATGGTATCATGCCCAACCTTAGATCTTAGAATGACCTATGTCCTATTTGTATTGGATAGCTTAAGAACCCTTGGAAATGATAGTGATTAAGTTAACTTCCATGATGCGTGAATATGAATCTCTGTATTTAGTTTAGCAATGTTGACCTCAGTATATTACATTCTCCTCATGAAAATGAGATCCATATGTGACAATGTACTAGCACCAGAGAAACCTGGAAGAGAAAATGAACTTCAGATTCCTTACAGAATCAGAGATCAAAAGATCTGTTCCATTAAACTTTAAACCAGAGAAATTCATCTGTCTGCCCCAGTGCCTAGTGTCAATCAATGACTCAGCTTTAGCTGGATTATGGTTAAGCCTGAATGGTCATGCAAGAGAGAATTTCAGACAACCAGTCTCCAAAGAGATTGCTATTCTAAGACTCAACATGAAAGAGAAATATGCTTAGGTTTTGCTATAGAGCAAAGAAATTTTATTCACCTTCAAAGATATAGTAAAAGTACCTATATTCCATACTTGTCATATTCACATATGAAAATAGAATAATCACTAGCAATTTAATACAAATAGATATCTTGTTTCTTAATTTACTTAATATAAGCCAAGATTCTCATAGGCTATGGTGTTAAGCACACTGGTGAGAATCTAAAATCTCACTAGGTATCCACAGTTTATGTAATTATGACCAGTTTATTGAGGAGAATTTCTACTCATTGGGATATAAAAAAGAAAAGGACTTTTTTTTCCCCTAGTAAATGTCCCCTACCTCTGCTCTCTTGAATCCCTCCTCTCCATTGATTAGTCAATTTTTTACAATTTAGTCAAATCCTATAATTCTTCAGTTTTATCGGTTGTCAGAGAAGTCTCAATTTTGTTACTAAAACCCAGTCCTATTCATTATGAAAGTTCAATATCATATCAGTTTCATTTTTATGATTCACTTTTTAAAATGCAGGATCAGTAAATCAGACTGAGATTCATACATGTTTAATAGCATCAATTGAGTAGCTGATCATGTGGTATAATTTGAAAATCACAGATAAAATAAGAGTTTTAAAATATTTTAACTTAAATCTTAATATGAAACCAGGGGACTAGATTAAGTTCACATACATCCTGTTGGTTAGTTGGAATTGGCTTTTTCACTTTTCTATCTGAAAAGAAGTTTAATTTAGAGGATATACTCTCAAGAGAACTTTCAAGATTTGTGACTTCTGTGGCCATAATTACATATGAAATCTTGGCAACATGATTACAATTTACTTCTTTAAGCAGGGTGTGGGAGGGGAAAAATAATTTTATAATAAATGGGAATGAAATATAAGCCTTTTAGTTATGATTCAATTTTATTATAAGTACTTGGTATATCAAAATATTAAACTGTATAAATATCTGAAAACCAGGGTAACTTTCTATCACTTACTTGTAAGCAGAGGAAATAATTATTTTCTAACAGAATTCTGGTTAAATATTAAAGTTCTTATATGAATTGCAAAAACAGCCATGAGATGCAAAACATGTTGACCTACGTTCTGGATCGTGGATTAGAAAACGAAAATAGATGAAGGATAACTAGAGATCCTGGTGAGACTGAAGTGCCATCTGTGTATCTCCCCAGCTTCTGTCATCGTGGCACCTGGGCATGACAGGGAAATATGCATGTGCACATACGCAGGGCAGCTTTGAGCTCAGAGTCCTGCTGACCTCAAAGAACTGAGGACTTGAAGTGAATTCATGGATTTCCCTTCCCAGTCTTTGGCTCAGCTTCTAATATCACTCATTAACAAATAGTAATCAAATAATAGCGTTCACTTTGGTGCTTATAACAAAATGACCCTCTCCACTTTATAGCCTCTACTCAAAGACAAAAAACGCTAAATGACAAAGTAGGAATATAGCTCCTGTTCACTGCCTTTTTGCATTTAAGGAATGAAATGGTGACTGTTGTTTATAGTTAATGCTTTTTATTAAATGACAGTCCTTCCTTGAACAGTGGAATAATTTTAAAGGAAATCTGTGTTCGTTAAAGAACACTTTCCTCCTTTTCTTCTAAATGCTCTCATGTTCTCATCTTAAGGAAAAGATGTTGCTTGGCAGCCTTGCCATATTCATCTGATTCATCATCCTAATTATTTTTAGTTTAGTGGAAGAAACTCTGATAACTAATTCATAAATAAATGCTTTTTAAGACCACTCATTTATCAGTGCCTCTTTATAATCAGTTCAATTGGGTTATAATTTAGGGTACAATGCCTGAAGCATGTTAATGTAGTTATGTGAATGCAATAATTAGAAATGACTGGGGTTTGTATTTTGACCTTCCTTCTAAAAATTTCAGACCACCATCAAAACAGTACAGTAATAAAAGAAGATGAGAAGTTGATTTGAGCACCATAGCACAGAAAAATCTGCAATTTGCCATAGTAGTAGGCTGGAAAAAGGTATAAATACAGAACATAGTTATCTAATTATAATTTGTTTTTGTGGAATACCTGTTTTGAAAAAGAGATGCAGCAAATATTGCCCCTCTAATATAGGAGTTAGTAAGCTTTCTTAAGAACTCGTTCTGCATGTATATTCATAAAGTTTTTTAAAAAATGGAAATAAGTTATTGTACACAGGAAAGGATTGCCCTGTCCACTGAGAGATAGAGTGGATAAAGACCTTAGTAAGTCTTTAGTAAAAACAGCTTATTGGGCCTCACTGAATTTAAAACTTTTTCAGCTTACTCCAGAATCTTGTTTCCTTCCTATTACCTGCATTTCTCCAAAAATTGTTTTATTTTTTCAGTTCATTTCTTAATGGCTACTTTTTAAGTGCCTACAATTTTCACAGCAGTGGGCGAATTTTACTCACCTGTTCAAATTATTTCATATGAATGATTGTTAGGGGAATTCTATAAAAGCATTACCTACACAATGCTTAGTACATAGCTCTTAATATCTTTTTGGCTCCTTTCTCCATCTTGAGACACTGAGATATAGTTGAACACATTTAATTGAACATTTCCCATGTTGAATATGATCTGGAAAATTCTCTGGGGAATACAATGATGAATAGGGCCTTCTCAAGTTTGTGGAGAAGGTGGACATGGAAAAATCTTCTCAAGGAGAGATACTATGTCTTTTTTCGGTGCAACCTCATACATAGCACAGTGCCTGATAACATGGGATGCTCACAATATTGATTAATTCAATAATTTCAAATAGGAAGAAATAAATAAGTAGAATCACAAGTAACACACTGCAAACTCTAAGATGTTTTTTATTGTTGAAGATATTGAAGAAGTGGCATTTGTTTTAGGGTCTGAAAATATTGCTAAATTAGAATGAGGGGGAAAAGGTATTCCAGGCTTGGGGAAGAGTATGGAAGAGATACATAAAAATGATAGTGTTGGTGGAGTTTTGTACTGGGAGTGGCTGGGTTTGCTGTCACTGACATGCATTATGTGAGGAAAGACTGTGAGAGATGAATCTCAAATGGCAGGTTCAAATTAATCACGTAAAGGCCTCAACCCCACCTTGTATTCCATGTCTATGCATGATGAAAAAATAGTGGACCAGATGCCTGTTCTCTCTGAACTTAACTCCTGCTTTACCAATTAAAGGTGGGTTTGTTCTGTACCTTGTGACTTATGTGTTTGTCCTCACTTTTATGCAAATAAAAACCCTGTTTCCAGTTTATCTCCAGTGCCTAGAAAAAATATTTGGTGGAAAGCATGAATTCAATAAATATTTCTGTAATTGCTGAATATTTAAATGATTCCACATGGTTCTATATGAAATTGTTGGCTACTACAGATTTTTGAGTGGAGAAAAGATATTATCTAGCCTCTATGCCATGACAGCAACCCTGAGAGCTGGCATGGACATTTCTATCCATCTACTTATATTTGGGTTCATACACTCATATACTAGTTACTGTGAATGAATTGAATGGTCTATTATTTAGGATCAATCTTCCCATTTCCCATCTGCTCTTCCAAGGGCATTGTTCTAGAAATATTTCCTACATTATCAATTTTGCCTTCTCTTTGCCATTTCCACTGGCATGCAAGCATACTGTTATTTTTCCTACATCAAAGAACATAAAATACAGCAGTCTTGACTCCATTTCCTTTATTACTACTTCATTTATTCCCCATTTTTATGTAAAGCCTCCTGAGTTTACTGTTTATACTTAACTGCCTTTAATTCTTCTATAAATCATGAAATACATGTGTACAAATGATTTAAAGCTCTGGAATTTGTTGTCATTTAAATACCTGATTTGTCACAATCTGTAGGACAAAAAGCTATATTAGAAGGTTTTATTTGAATAGATATAAGAATTTTCATATGACTGTATAAAAGTACATATACATAGAAGTACAAAAAACAATGTTAAAATTCTCATATTAAGAAAATATATAAATTAGGAGTTTTAGTATAATTTCACTGGAAATATTAATAAGAACGTCTTCCACTATGGATCAAATGGTATCTCCACAGACCATGACTCAGTAGACACTCACTTTTTAGCTCCCACATTTTGGAAAACAATGACTTACACCACCCAAAAACAAAATAAAAACTAAAAAACTTTCTTGACAGATATTAGTCTTCAAGAAAGATGTTAACTTAGCATTACCTAGAAGATATTAATGTTCAAATACCAATGTTTTATAGCTGGGAGTTGCCTTAAATCTTTATTGCAAAAAGGTGGTGCCATGAAAGATCAAGGTCACAGAATTCTCAGGTCAGAAAGAGACACCAAGTAGAGGTTGGTTACCCCATGCCTGAGGAATAAAAACCTAGTGGCAAGCATTTGCATAGCAAATAGAGGTAAATAATATTCATTTTTAAATCTAATTGATAATATATGAATTTTTAGTAATCCCAGATCAAAATCCTAATATTTCGCTTCAATCATTTTAAATGACTTAATGCTATAAGGTTGACATGGAATGGGAAAGACACCTGTTTAACACAAAATCTGGACTCTAGAGGGAGAAACTAAAAATGGATTCTAACCACACATATCAATATCAACAAATCTATTGGCTAGAAAATATTAAAGTTAATTTTAAAATTCCACCATATAAAATTTGGAAATATATCTAAATTTGTACAAACATGCTTAAATAAAAAATAAAAAAAATAAATATCCTGGGATTTCAATGGTAGTGGGTAGTGATAAAGGAAATCTAAGATGTTTCTTGCCTTTAGGATTTTTTTTCTCCACCATATAGACAGGTACTTTGTGTCTATGTGTGTGTGCATTTTGTATACATATAGGCATATATACGTATGTGTGTATGTTTTTTCAATCTAAAACCTACCATCAGGAGACTGAAAGACCACAGGAAGAGGCTAGGAAGCTTTTATTCATCTCCCGTTAGAAAACTGACCTCATAAGGGAACTAGTACATAGTTTTCTTTTACTAGGCTGCTGCCAGGTTTTTTTCTGCTAACACCTGTGGTATATCTGTTACACTAACTCAGATTTTGGGAAATGTACCACTGTGGATTATTGTGTTCTTTGTGTTTCCCTGGATGAATAAAATTAATACATGTGAGATATGAATGGACTGCTTTTTTTTTAAAGATTTATTTATTTGAGGGGGAGGAGAGGGAGAGGGAGAGAGAGAGAGAATCCCAAGCAGACTGTCTGCTAAGTGAGGAGCCAGACACAGGACTCAGTCTCACGACCTTGGGATCATGACTTGAGCTCAAAATCAAGAGTCAGAGGCTCAAATGACAGAGCCACCCAGGTGTCCAGGAATGGATTCTTCTTTCTTTCTTTCTTTCTTTCTTTCTTTCTTTCTTTCTTTCTTTCTTTCTTTCTTTCTTTCTTTTCTTTCTTTCTTTCTTTCGTCTTTCTTTTTCTTTCTTCTTTCTCTTTCTTTTTTTCTTTCTTTCTTTTTTTCTTTCTTTCTTTCTTTCTTCTTTCTTCTTTCTTTCTTCTTTCTTCTTTCTTTCTTCTTTCTTTCTTTCTTTCTTTCTTTCTTTCTTTCTTTCTTTCTTTCTTTCTTTCTTTCTTTCTTTCTTTCTTTCTTTCTTTCTTTCTTCTTCCTTTTTTTTTAGAGAGAGGGCACATGTGCCAGTATGTATGTGTGGGAGAAAGGGCAGAGAGAGAAAATCTCAAGCAGGCTCCGCCCCCAGCACAGAGCTCCCATGGGGACTTCATCTCTCCACCCTGAGATCATGACCTGAGCCAAAATCAAGAGTCAGATACTTAACTAACTGAGCCACCCAGGTGACCCAAGAAAGAACCACTCTCTTTGAAGAGAAGGAAGAGAAACAGGAAGATGAGCCTTGAGAGGAGGAAGCAAGGATTAAAACCAGATCACATGAGGTTTATATATATATAAAAAACAACACCCTTCTCTTTGTACTCTGAGAGCTGTACTATTTTACTCCATCTTAAATTTGTTTTGCCCTATGCTGCAATTCCTCTTGCTCCAGTCTCCAGTGAAGTTTTATTACATTCACAATCATCCTGTGTTAGGGCAATAAAAGAAGTATGAGCTTTCTTGCAACTGTTTTTGCAGAGGCCACTGTAGTTGTATTGCATTTAAGGAGGAGAGAGGGGCCAGAATCCCAGGGAACAGGCCTCAGTGAGGCCAGCAGAGGTTCAGGGAAGATCTGAAAGTGGTGAGTAGTGGCCATCTCAGAGCAGAGAACAAAGTTCCTTTATGCACTCTTATAGCAGAGGACATGAGAGACTAGATCCCCTTCAAATATACCATGAGCCTTTAAAAGAGATGTCAGGCAACTGGACTTTATTCTACTGCATGTACTTACGATCATGCAGAAGAGTTAATGCACTTTCTCAGGGATTTCACCCAGAAAATGAACAGTTTGGGATTTATAGAAATTTCATTTCATTTTCCATATTCATTTATCAGAGGGGCAGAGAAAGAGAACCACTCTGAGAAATATAAAATAATTTATTATAGGAACAGACCCTATCCTTATTGTGGGTATTTGTCGAATGGTCTATTGAAGGCTGTTTTTTTCTATTTGTAGGTTCTGAACTTGACAGAACCTGCAGCTGGGAAGGAAAGATGGATGAGAAATGGGAAGGCAATGGTAAACTGTTATCCACAAGGATGTCTCTCATTGCTTCTGTTCTCAGTGAAGCAGATGCCTACAACACAGCACCGCATTTTCACCTGGCCCAGCTGCTAAGAAGCTGAAAGAGGAGTTCTTGCAGGAGCTAGAGGAGTTTGGGACCTGGCTGCTACAACAACAGGTAACCAGAAGATCGTGACAATGTATGTGAGCTGTAATAGCTCCCAAACTCATGCTCACCTTTTCAGGATAAACATGGGTGCTACTGCCCTGCCATCTTTCAATTCATATGTGTTCATAGTCAGTTCTAACCTGGAACCTTCTATATTTGCCTTTATGCAAAATAAATGTAGGAAATGTAGCTCTAGCTCAGCTAACTTTAACACAACACAAAATATCATATTTTATTTAATTTTTGTAGTTTTAATGTTATTATACTTTGAATTGTGGACTTTGCATTGATAATAAAATTTCAGGAAGCTGTGGCATCTTATCTCAAGGTTTTGAATAAACCTAGCCCTTCATGAGGGTTATTATATTCTATATAGTAACATACAGTGCTTATTGTATAAAATGTAGTAATTCTGAATATTTTTGTCCTTGTAAAAGTTGGAACTGTAATATTTTTTCAAGTATCATTATTGAACATTTTCTTTACCAAGTAAGGAGATCTCAATGATAATTGCAATTAAAATTTTGATGTCTGGAGTGGGAAGCTCAGTTAAGCAAAACATTAGGTTAAAAAAAAAAAGATGCCTCTCAGGACTGTGAATTATGCTTTATTTCAGGTGAATAGAAAGTTCTGTTTTCTGAATTTAAGTATTAGATACAGTATTAAATACAATATCAAATGTAATAAGCAGCACCTTCCAAACACAATGCCTGGCACGTGGTAAGGACATCGCTAAAAGCAGAAGGAAAAATGATGGTGATGTAGATGAAGAGGAAGGAGACTGGATTATGATAGTGGATGCAGGGACACAAAGTATAGCAACAAATAAAGGAAACCTATCAACCACTGTTTTTCAAGGCATTCATGCATAGAAGTTCTGATAGAAAACCAGAAAAAAAAATCACTTATTAACAGGCAATTCTAATGATCCACTCATCTTGTATACCCTCAAAGTTGTAATTTATTCTCTGAATGTCTCTCATAATTTCCAACCCATAAGTAACTCCTGTGTGAGGTTGTCAGACCTCTGCATTAGCTCACCAATCACACGTCACTGACCTCTATATAAAATTAAGGGATAATCTGGCTTTAGCGTCACTTGGCAAAAAGCATGGCACCTCTGGGTAGAAGAAACCATCTTTATTTAGGAAAGACCTGGAGAAATGGAAGGCTTTTTGGTCTTATGGATTGTATGGTATATAGGCCAGTACTATCTGGATGAGCTCTATGTAACTCTTGCCATTAATGATCCTAAAGAGGACCTTTTTAGAAATAGTAAGAAAGGCAAGGAATTTTAAGGATATGATACAGTGCGAAAGAAATGTAATACATAATTTCTGATAAATTTTAGTTTTATTTTTTAAAAAATTTCATATTTAAGTAATCTCTACAACTAGTGTGGGGCTTGAACTTACAACCTCAAGATCAAAAGCCACATGCTCTGCCAAATGAGCCAGCCAGGTACTCCTAATGAATTTTATTTTTAAACTACAAAATGTCACTTTCCTCTCTATTCCTCAGAAAGGTGTCCACCACTATTATAACTTTTCTCCTTCTAGGCACATGGTTGAGTTGCATTTCCTCACTCTTACCCCCACCCCCGTGCTTAAATGAGGCATGACCACTGGCCTGCTGTGACCAATGAAATGGTAGCCATAGTGAAGTGTGTCAGTTTCTGGTAGGAAAATTTAACTGTAGGCACTTGGCTTTAAATTTATTTTCCCAAGTGGTGATTGAGGCAGCAAGCACAGAGATGGAAGCTTTATGAGCCTGGGGCTCTGAGTGACTTCAATGAGCCGAACCTTATGCTGCTCCATTTGGAGACTTAGCATGAGTGAGATATAAACATTTGTGTTATGCTGCTAAGAATTGGGTGGTGTTTGTTACTGCAGCCTGACCTCACCCATCCTGTCTGGTAAAGATGGTGACGTGTAGTACTTATATACTAAAAAAGAACCATCCCAAAATGCACAATCCAAAGTCATTCAGTATGTTGACTTAAAATTCATGCAGTGAGGAAGAGGCCATAGATCCACAGGAGTTTGGTGGGAGGGTCAAACTTCTTGGGTGGTTGGTATTGGGAAACAAGTGTTAAGCCCAGGGAGAATGTGTGGGCAGCCATCTGTCTTTGGCCAGGTGAACATGCTAATGTTCCAGATCTTTAGGCAAAGGCAGGAAAAAGATGACAGGTTTCTGCTCAACAGATAATCTCAAGATGCCAAACTTTTTTTCTCTATGCCTTACTTTTCTAAGAAGCCTCCAGATCTCTAGGACTCAATCATGAACAAAAATAGGTATGCATAAATTTATTTTTATCTTATCTCTTATAAGAAATAACTTGAGGCAATTCATTAGTCTGGCCATGCATATATTTGTTGAAATATTTGCACTATTAAGATAATGACACAAAACATTTAACAAGTGCATTTCGTGCTTTTTTAGCAAAGAAAGAAAATATTTTAAAAACTACCCTAAAACTACTTGATACAAACATGGATATTTTGTACATTTTAAATATGCTTATTCTCTTTGTTGTGAACAATATAATTTTAAAAATAATGAACAAAAACTATTAGTGACTAGTACTTCATAATTATTACTGAGAATTGAAATGTACATTAGTTCCATGATAACATAGTCTGGCTAATGCAAGGACTTAGCTTTTTCAGACTGAAGTAATGTGTTTTATATAAAATAGCATAATACAGTTAGTAGTCATGGTCCATGATCATTTTACCAGCCACTTATTTATATTATCTGGGTTATATTTTTTCCCCATTTTAAAGTCTTGGATTCTTTGTTGTAAATTAATTGACCATATAAGCATGGGTTTATTTCTGAGATCTCTATTCTGTTCTATTAGATCTATATGTCTATTTTTGTGCTGGCACCATATTGTTTTAATCACTACAGCTTTATATTATATTTTGAAATTTGGAATTGTGATACCTCCAGTTTTGTCTTTTTTTTTTCAAGATTGCTTTTTTGGGGGGGTCTTTTGTGGTGCCAAATAAATTTTAGTATTATTTGTTCTAGTTCTGTGAAGAATGTTATTGGTATTTTGATAGGGATTGGATTGAATCTGTAGATTTCTTTGGTAGTATAGTCTCTTCAATAAATAGTTTTGGAAAAACTGGATGGCCACATGCAAAAGAATGAAAGTAGATTACTTTCTAACACCACACATAAAAATAAACTCAAAATGGATTAAAGACCTAATTGTGAGACCTGAAACCATAAAAATCCTAGAAAAGAACACAGGCAGTAATTTCTCTGACGTGGCCATAGCAACATTTTTCTGGTATGTCTCCTAAGGCAAGGAAAACAAAAACAAAAGTAAACTATTGAGACTACATCAAAATAAAAAGTTTTTGTGCAGTGAAGAAAACCATCAATAGAACAAATGGACAACCAACTGAATGAGAAAAGTTATTTGAAAATGATACATCCAATAAGGGATATATTTAGATTTATTTAAAAATAAGTTTAAAATTTTAAAATAAATAATAAAATTATCTGAATTATTTTAAGCTTGATAAGGAAAGAAAGTTTTTTCAATTTCTCAAAAGATGCTGTGCAGTCTCATATAATTAATCTAATACTTATGTTAAAGTCTAATATTATGAGCACATTATTAGATATTGCTAAATGAAAAGACATGTAGAAAAAAAACACAAATAGGACCTATTTTAATGTCCTTTAGAGTCTATATTAAGATCTATATTAAGCAAATAATTACGTAAACAATTTCTTATGACCTGATAAGTGCTACAAAAAGGGACTTTCAAGCTATTGTAAAAGAGGATAATGGAAAGACATGATCTTCTCTGGAATTCAAGGAAGTTTTTCTAGAAGAAAAAAATCTAAGATAAGAGAGAAACATGAAAGATAGGAAACAGGTATAGCAACAGGGGAAGATTCTTCCAGATAGTGGAATCAGCTTTCCAAAAGCTAGGTAGACACAAAGTATTGTGACTCATTCAAGGAATAAAATAAATGTATAAGAAAAAGAGCAAGGGTAAAAGTAGAAGCAGACTAGAGAATACTGGTTTGGAAACAGACCTTTGTGATTTGCTGATATATACAAATAAACCGTATATATGTGTACCTATATATGATATATGTATGATGAGTGAATGAACTTGTTGCCGAGGGACAGACAACATTTGGAATGAGAGAGAAGAACTTTCTTCAGGACTGAGTCCTGAGGAATTTCTACATTTAAAAATAAAAGAGGATGACAAAATGATGAGGGAGGAACTGTCAGTAAATCAGGAGGAAAACAAAGAAAGTATGGTATTAAAGGAACCAAAGAAAGAGACTTTTAAGAAAACGGAGTGGGGGGCACCTGGCTGGCTCAGCAGTTGGGCGCCTGCCTTCCGCTCAGGTCATGATCCCAGGATCTGGGATGGAGTCCACATTGGGCTCCCTATGGGGAGCCTGGTTCTCCCTCTGCCTATGTCTGCTGCCTCTCTCTCTCTCTCTCTCTCTCTCTCTCTCAGTCTGTGTGTCTCATGAATAAATAAATAAATCTAAAAAAAAAAAAAAAAAAGGAGTGGTGGCTAGCCCTATCTCATACTGATTGTTTTCTCACAGAGCCCCTTCTGTGAGATCCTCTGCTATTGTTGTTGTTGCTGTTGTTGTTGTTGTTGTTTTTAAAGGAGGCTCCACACCCAGCAAGGGGTCTATTGCAGGGCTTGAACTCACAACCCAGAGAGATCAAGACCTGAGCTTAAACCAAGAGTTGGACACTTAATTGACTAAGCCACCCATAAGCCCCAGAGATCTTCTGATTTAAAAAACAAAGCAAAACAAAAAAGCAAACCAGACACTTAATTGACTAAGCCACCCATAAGCCCCAGAGATCTTCTGATTTAAAAAACAAAACAAAACAAAACAAAAACCAGAAATCCTTCAATTTTTCAATCAAGATTTGACTGTTAAAATTGTACAAACTCTGTCAATGGGATGGAAATGATGTAATTTACAAACTCTGTGTTACACCAAGATTTGTAACCAATATAGTTATTTGATTTAATCAGACCTCTAGAAAATTAGCAAAACATTTGGCCATAATTCCTAATTTATCAAGCACTGAAATGTTGTATGGCTAGAAACAGAGACATACTGAAAAAAGGAAACCCATCAAAGTTTTATAACCGAAGAATTCAGTGGTTTGAGGGCCCTTTTCAGATCCTTTTGTTATATTAGATTTGCCCCTGAAATGATAAAGTATAATTTGATGAACACATCTTTTACTTTTTAATATTTACTTCCTCATATGTATGAAAACAGTAATAATTATGGTTACCAGTCTTCATTTCCAGGAAATATGAGTTTTCAAACAAGTTTTGACATTAAAATAAGATTTCTAATGTCTTTATTTCAATTACTTCCACATCTATGAAATTCAAAATAACTTCATTAAAGTGAAAGGTGAATAAATTGAATTACTGACAAGTCTAAAAGGTAGTGATATATAGAGTGAGCTCAGTAAAGAACAGATTATTTTTCATGCATCATATATAATTAAAAAGATGTTACATTATTTTGTCATTGAATATAAAATATAGCCCTTATTCCTTTTTTTTTTTTTTAATTTTTTTTTTTTTTTTATTTATTTATGATAGTCACAGAGAGATAGAGAGAGAGGCAGAGACACAGGCAGAGGGAGAAGCAGGCTCCATGCACCGGGAGCCCGACGTGGGATTCGATCCCGGGTCTCCAGGATCGCGCCCTGGGCCAAAGGCAGGCGCCAAACCGCTGCGCCACCCAGGGATCCCATAGCCCTTATTCCTATAAAATAAAATGTCTAATGACAGTGGGATGTGACTGGAACATCTATGACCCAGAGATGGTCAGTGTTGTTTAGACCATTACAAGGGCATTCTATTTCTTTCCCTATGACTCCTTCCTGGTTGGATATATTTTTTCTGAAAACTTTGATTTGGAGAAAGAAAGGAAACTTTCCTCATAAGCAGTGATGTTATGAAGCAAACTTCATTGTTGATACATTTACCTAATGACAATCTGGCTGGGTATAGACTACCAACTAACCAACCAAGAACCCCAGCTCTTTTATTTTTTTATTTTATTTTATTTTTATTTATGATAGTCACACACACACAGAGAGAGAGAGAGGCAGAGACACAGGCAGAGGGAGAAGCAGGCTCCATGCACCGGGAGCCCAATGTGGGATTCGATTCTGGGTCTCCAGGATCGCGCCCTGGGCCAAAGGCAGGCGCTAAACCGCTGAGCCACCCAGGGATCCCCCACTCCCCAGCTCTTTTAAACATGGAATCTCTTTCAGGCAGGGACCCAGATGGAACAATTTAATTCAGAAGGCTTGAACGAAGGAATTATTTGAAAGAATCATGGGCATCAATTAAGGGACTACTTAAAAGACCAAAAATGGATACTAGTGAGTCATCCAAGAGTAGCATTTTAGGAAGCCATTAACCCCTACCAGTTGAAGAGGCAAAGGGGGAAGATAGTGTCACTCCTGGACCCAGAGCAGCTGAAAAGGGCACAGTAGGAGCTGCAGTGGTAGAGGGATAGGGCCTTGCGAGGAGAGCTCACTCCCCAGCTCTCCTGCTGCTCCCTACTAGTGGTAAACTCAACAGAAGTCAACCAACCAGGAAGGAATTCGGGAGATGCCGTCAGCAGAACTCTGAGCAGCAGAGAAGGGTCACAAGAGGATCTGAGTGGGAGGATGCAAATGGAGCAAACTCAGCACAGATCTAAATCAAGACAGGCTGAGCGCCTCTTCTCCAGGATAAGCTCGTTCATCGTGTTTAGGATCAGGCTCCGGAAGCATGTTGGGGACCTTCAGCACTGCAAGCAGCTCTGATTGAAGAGGTAACATTCTGAAACGGATGGTGCCTCAGGGCCTAAATAATGACTGTGCCAAGCATGATATTGGCCTTATTATTTACTTCTTTAAAATATTTTTTTTAATTTATTTATTTGAAAGAGAGAGTGTGTGTGTGTGTGTGTGTGCAGGGGGAGAGGCAGAAGGAGAGGGAGAAGCAGACTCCAGGCTGAGCCAGGAGCCTCAAGTGGACCTGGAGATCATGACCTGAGCCAAAAGCAGATGCTTAACCATCTGAGCCACCCATGTGCCTTGATATTGGCCCCCTTTAAACCTTTTGTCTCATTTCCTACTAATAACACCCACCTCTGGGAGAAGTCATTATCAGTGTTTATGGATTAAAAGGAAAACAAAATGCCTGATTTTTGAGAGCTTAACTAGCTGGTAAGTAGAGAGACTGATATTCAGCTTGTATTTTTTCCTTTATTCCATGCTTCCTCTTGACATTTGAAAGCATGTGCTTAACTCAAAGGAAAATAAGCAGTAAAAGCCCTTTATCTTCCTCCTGGTGGAGGCAGTGACCACTTTTGTCAGCAGGATCATCGCTGGGGCTTTTTACTTCAGACCTTCCAACTCCGTTGCTTTTTCAGATCTGGCTTCAACCCAGGCCCAGTAGCCACTTTTACTTCCCTACCATCTGGTCCACTTCATTCCTATTTTATTCTGGCTCCAGTCCTTAGACACTAGTCAATTACTTCCTGAAAAAAAAAATCTTCTTGGGTTAGGAAGAAGTATGGAATCAAAGGTGAAGAAAATGAAGGAATAAATTGGAAGCAGGTAAAGAGGAGGACAGAAACAGGAAGAGCTGGCACTTGTTCTGAGTGGGCGAAAGGCGTCCAAGCTGCCAGGGCAACTGTGCTACTTCTCTGAAGCTCTGGGCACACAGCAAGCCATGCAGAGAGCATGTGTCTGCTCTAGTTCCTTGTTCTGAGTCCTTAAAACTCAAAAAGAACTGGAAGGAAGCAGAGCAGGAATGAAGTTAAGTCAAACTGGGAGGCATTACACTTCTTCAACTATCTCTTTATGGACGTACTAGTGTAACTGTTTCTCAGCTGGGCATTTTTTTGAAAAAATGGAGATCTTGCAGGACCTTACTTGCTAAATAAGTTAAAGTTATAGAAAAGATACTTTTCAAGTTCAGAATGCTCCTGAGATATGGACACTTTGCTTTATAATCAAATCTATTAACTTTACATTTTTGTATTAGCATATCGATGAATAACGGCCACTCACCTATGAAGCTCCCCCTCTCTTCTCTGTTGGAACAAAAGATGATTTCCTTGAAGCTAAGAAAAGTTAATGTTCAGGGTCTCTCACATGTCTGGGCTCCTTCCAGGACTTTATGTCTAATTTGGTATTGTAATTTTGTATTTTTTCCTCAAAAGAGCCCCTCAAATTTTATCAGCTCAGGTTCCACAAAGCCAGGTTGCTGGGGTGGGGTTGGAGTTGGTGTTAAACCTCAGAAAAGGACATGTTGGAGCAGAGAGTACAATTCTTTCAGTACCACATTCCTCCCTGCAAATACCATCAGAATTGTCACGTTTGACTTCATGATTCATCTAAAAAAAGAGTTAATCAGTGACAAATTCCTACGTGATAAATTGCCTCTAATATCTTTTTTCACAACACTCAGGCCGAGTAAACCTAAGAGGTTTAATGCATGCATGAATTAAGTTCTGCAAGCCTTCAAGGAAGCTTTCAAACCAATGAACTCTAAATGGTGTGGAAAGGAAAATGCACAGTGAGTGATTGTATCTGATGCATTATTGCTCTTTAAAAATATTACTCATCAGTATCTTTGGAATAATACTTTCTTTTTCCTATGTTCAGCTTTGTATTTAGGCCACCCACAAATATGCATTAGTGAGGAAGCATCGTATAGCTGTGGGATGCAAACTTTTTCTGAAATCCTTTCGGCTTTGCAGTTCATACCATCTGCACTGCAACTTCTCAACTCATGCTGTAGCATGAAAACACCACAGACAACGTTTAAATGGATGGATGTGTTTGTGTTCCAATGAAACTTGATGTTTGCACTCTGTCATTTGAGTTTCATATAATTTTTATGTGTCAAGAAATAGTCTCTTTTTGTATTTAAAAAATCATTAAAAATATAAAATCACTCTTATCTTACAGACCATACAAAAACAGAAGGCAGGCTGGATTTAGTCTAGGAGTGGTCACTTGCAAACCCTGTTGTATACTAATAGTGGAGAGACTATGAGTTTGAGGGTATTTAGACTTGATTTTCTATCTTGATTCTGTTGCTATTAAGTAAATTAACTTATGCATGGCTTCACCACTCCCTAGGGCCTTAGTGTTCTCTTCTATGAAATAAGGTTATGATACTTATCTCAGAGGGCTATTGATAGGATTACATGAGGATTACATTTATTTCAAAGAAACTAACCTAATCTCCAAAGAGTAAAAGTTAATATATTTGCATTTCCTTCTGTTTACTTTTTTTTTTTTTTTTTATCTTTTGGAACTTTTTTTGAGGGGGTATATTATTTGAGGTATAATTGACATATAACATTATATTAGTTTCAGGTATACAACATATAAATACAATATACTGACTCAGTATTTGTATACATTATAAAAGGACTACCACAGTAAGTCTTGCTAATGTCCACCACTTTACACAATTACGATTTTTCCCCTGTGATGAGAACTTTTAAGGTTTACTCTCTTAGCAACTTTCAAATAGGCCACAGAGTATTATTAACTATAATTACTATGATGTATGTTACATCTGCCTATTTTCTTGATAGTTTACTTGACTGACTAGTATAAGTGTGTTGAATGGATTTTTTTGTGGCCATAACAACTGAAAAAAATGTTTTGAAATTAAACACTAAACAAAAATTTTCAAGTAAATTTGTGGGACAATGTGACATAAATCTTGTTTGTATTCAAAATCAGATTTTCATTGCCATTATTTTAATGTTGTTCTTTGGAGTCATATAGTTTTCTTTGCATTGTGAACATTTTAATTTTTAAATGAAAATATTTTTATATTTTGAATTTGACATAATTAGTGGTAGATAATTCGGTGCTTCTTCCGTGAATTACTGTCTCTGCTCCAGTGGGCTTACCCTGTATAATTTACAGCCAAGAAAACATTGACAGAAGACAATGTAATGTGCCTCTCTAATAATGTATGTTTCCATATCGATGTGCACATCAGTGATAAAATTCTACGACTATACATTGAAATACACATTGTTGACCAAGGTCACAAAGATCCCTGAAAAAAAATGGATTATTTCTAGACAATCTGCATTTAGTTAAATCTCCATATGACTTTTTCATGAAGCCAAAATTCTAGGATAGTAGCCCTCAACAGAGAGGAACTGATAAACTTTAGAATCATCCAGCGATTTTTTTCAAAATATACATATTCCGAGTTTTCACCATTCCCTTGAAAAATAAAGAAATCTGGGGTTGGGACAGGGGTTCATCTATTTGTATTTTAAAAGTGAAAAGCTTCTCAGGTGATCTTGGCACCCCTGTAAACACACACACATATGCAAAGGAACAGTACTTTTGAAGGTCAACAGCAGCACTTTCCTGTTTGGAGGCCTCCTGGTCAAGAAGCTGTTTTGCTTCAAAACCTACTCTGGATGTGGAGGATTATTACCAGGGAGTTACTTTCAGTTTTCTCCAGGGCAGCAGTCTGAATTTTGATAATTTTTTCTTCATTCTTTGATGCCAGAAACAGTTACTGAGCATTCACTGTAGGCAAGACACTGCCACACACTGTGAGGTTAAAAAAAAGATGAATGCTTCTTCTCTTCTTTAAGAAGGTACAATACAATAGAGCAGATATGACAGCTCTACTCCTAAGTACATATCACAACATTAAGGAAATGCAGTGTCTTATTGGAAACTAGAGGATCATAAGATCATTTATGATTTCAGGGACAGAGAAAGCCCTCATATATGATTGGAATTGCTATTTTCAAATGTTGCCAATTTCTAGGAAAATAAGTAGGAATTTCTTTATAATGTAACATTATTCATAAATTTAAGATTTTATTTGTGGTATTGAAGTGTTGGTAAATTGTGATGAAAAAAAAACATTTGAGTCATACTCTTATGAGTATCATCCATAAACAGTTTATTTCATTTGTAGACGACAGTCTTTCTAAAATAGTTCCTGATGTAATGTAAGAGCATATAGCTATAAAATCCAAAGTGTCTTTAATGTTCACAATTTATAATTCCAATGAAAATTTCTCAAGAGATAAACACAATTATAATTTAGCTTTATTTCTCCCCTAATGAAGTATTCCATCATGGTGATGAGGAAGCTGGGCTAGCTGAGGACAAAGCACAGCTGATATCCCACAAACAACCCCCACCCAGGGTAGGATATGTGTGACATTCTTACAGAAGCTTCCAGTTGTCTTAATGTTAATGCCTTGCTAGAGGGAAAAACAAGTCTTTAATTTGACAATGGGAAGGCCTCCAGTATCTTATAGGTCCTCCTTAGCATATGAAAATCCTAAATCCTTTTGAAATCTCCCTTTTTTGCTTACCTCCCCCCAACTCTACAAGTATATAATCAGACACCAGTCTCAGGCCCAGGGCAGCTCTTCCTGTCCAAAGGTCCTGTGCTCCTGTTTTAAAAAACCACCATTTTGTACCAAAGACATCTCAAGAATTCTTTCTTTGTCATTGGTTCTGGACCTCACCTATATCCCAAAACTTCATCAATGGTACATTATAGCTTTTCTGATTCTTTCGTTAAACAGAAAAAAAAAATTAACTTTGCTTTTACAATATCTGCCTATATCTGTGATGTATGAAATAAAATAAGTAATTTCCAGAATGTTTATAAGGAATGTGGACATAAATGGATTATTTGCAATAGTTTTTGCTAAACTCTATGCCCTTTAGGCTAGAATGGCCTGTATTATAAATAGTACACATGAAAATTACATTATTTTATCAACAGTATTTGTATTAGGAGAGGTAGACACCAAATGGGGATTTTCAATTTAATGCTGTATTTATTTATCAATTTCTTACTTTCAGTTTCCACTCCCTCAAATTCTTTAGCAAGGAATTTTGGTGATTTGTTAAAGTCTAGTTTGATTACATATGAAAATTAGATAAGGTTTAGTTCAATTTAGTCAAGAGCAGCTCATGAAATATTTAATTCATAATAAAATGAATTGGTCTCTCTCCAGCTCCTCATTGCAAATTTCACTGGAGGAACTTTAGTCATAGAGATATAATGAGTAGAAATCTAAATTAGCATTGGGAAATGCTTCAGTAGGGCCAGGATTTTTAAAAGGTAAATATTTGAGCAATGTATATTGAACTTGACGTCAACAACTACTTGAATTTTAAGGGATAAGAAAGGCAAATGAAAAAAAGCAAATTGCAGGGTATTTTTTCTTATTTTGTGACTTAAAGTTTTTCCTATAATCATAATATTTTTTTCTGTTTAAGAGGAACATGATTTATGAGATGATATTATTGGACAATTACTCTCATATTTTCTTAAGTTAAAAAATAAATTATCAAATAAACAAATTTGTGTTATCTTAATTTGTTCCTTCCTCTCATAGTTAAGGTGATATCCTCATCTGTATGCACCCTTCTCACATAGTTTAGAAGGGCACATACATGAGACTATCACCCACAGCATTCCAGTAACTTTATAACCATCACTGTCTTTGACAAGAATGAGACAAAGAATTACTGTATTTGATAAGAATGAGACAATAAAATGGAAATTCCAGAAAGGGGATACCATTAAACTTTAATATTAATATTATGGTTACATAGCCATTAGTAATATGAGTAAATATGGATTTCATGGACTATTAAATTTAAAGGGATGGGCAATTTTATTTGTTGTACAAATCAATGGGTCCTGATTAATAGAGAAATGTAGCATTACATAGGTAATGATCATGTCTATCATATTCACTGTCACTTTCCTAGCATTGAGTAATTCACATAAAAAATATCATTTTTGAAACTTTCCTAATCTTACATTGGTGGCATGTTTAGTATTTGAAGTGAATTTATTCTGTTACTAAATTTTGTCAATAATTCATTCATCTCTCCACTTATTTATTTCAAGAAAGCTTTAGACTGTTTTATACAGTGCCAAATGAAGTTTCAGCCTATGGAAAATCAAGTGTTCAGAGTATAAAATCTGGTCTCTATTAGGAAACCTGAACTATAAAGCCAAGTTCTTGAAAATGTATAATTCTATCGTTCTTGGCTTACAAACTACCCATAATGATTCGAGAAAGGTTCCTATAGTGTAAGATTAAAAAACAAGAACAAAATCATTAAATTAAAACTCATCACCATCCATGAAATACACTACATTCACACACTTTGGCAGTAGCTAAACTTAAGTCCTCTCACTACCATTCTTTAAGCTCTGCCTAATACACAGTCATGACAAGAGTGTGATTCTAGTATTAACCATCAATCATCATACCTGTAGACCAGAATATGAATTTCTGTCTGTTCTTATCCTATTTGTTTCTTCTCTTATTTTTGAATCCTTCTGTTTTACTTTTGTAATCCTCCAACAGTTTGTACCCTTGTGCCTTAGAAAGTTCTTTCTTTCTTTTTAATTTAGCAAAAATTTAGCCCTTTATAGAACAGGCTTTCTCCCTTTTATGTAGAGACACACACATATATTTAGATCTGTTTTATTTATTTCTATTTCTGTTCCTAACTGCTATTAAACAACTCATATAATGCAGAAACTACAGGAAGTAAACTCTCGAGAGTGACTTTCTTCAAGTGCCCTAGAATGCCTGCAAATATCTATGAAAGCTTATGTAGTTCCCTTGAGTAATTAAAACCAAACCAAAACAAAACAAAAAAAAAACAAAAAACCACCCTCATGTTAGACAGGAAAAAGTGATATCTTCCTGGCTAAGTAACTTTCTTCTATTACTCAAGCACTTTTCCTTTCTTTTATGGCTGTTCCCTGCCTGTCTGCGGTTATAATGGATGAGGAGATTATTCTGTTTCCATCCTCTGGCTAGAGGGTTGTTGTTTAACTCTCTTCTACCCACTAGTCCTGAGTTACATACTACCACAGAGGAAGTAATTCTACATGAGCAGATAGCAAATCAGAAAAAAAGTATGTGAACCATCCAATCTGTGGGCCCAAGTCATACTTTTTAGTATCAATTGGTCACATAACATATATAGTATCTTCTGAATGTATAAATTAAGCAATATAATTATAATTATTTACCCAGCTCTGTGTTACTTTATCTTACTGCCATTTGGAATGGGTCTGACCTAAGGACAATAATTTATAGTGGCTTCTAAGTACTGGAGAAAAGATATTAGATTACCTGTATTAGTAGCACCACTACAACTACTCTCACTGCTGTCACTATTGATTTTAACAATTATTCCCTTAACACATTTACATATGTTTTTACTTAATCCTTACCATACCTACAAGAGAACAGTAGAGAGATGATGTTATGACCTTATTTTTACAGATGAAGTAACTGAAGCACAGAGAAGTTAATTTGGACAATGTCAGACAATGACAATGATGGAGGCAGGTTTCTAGCTGGGATGATCTGGTTTCCAAAGTCTGGGCCTCCCCATTCCACTCTATGTTTATTTTGTATTCACTTAACTTCCTGTGAAAGCACGTGTATTAACCACCAACACAGCCACACACATGTGGTTATAAAAATGGTAAGAAGCATCTCAAGGGCACGTTGCATATAATGATAATGGGTACCAAAGACAAGAAGTGCAACAAAAATTAGTTTGGTAAAAATGTTCATGGGGTACAATGGAAACATAAAGAACAGGGAGTTTATTTAATATCTGTGTGAGAGTAAAAATCAGAAAGCTTTCACAGAGGGCAAGGATTTGTGAGCTGTGTCTTAATAGTACATTAGTGTTTATCAGGAGGAGAGAAGACTGGGATGCTTGGGTGGCTTAGTGGTTGAACATCTGACTTTGGTTCAGGTCATGATCCTGGGGTCCTGGGATGGAGTCCTGCATCAGGCTCCCTACAGGAAGCCTGCTTCTCTTTCTGCTTATGTCTCTGCCTCTCTCTCTCTTTCTCTCTCTCTCTCTGTCTCTTATGAATAAATAAAGTCTTAAAAAAAAAAAAAGGAGAAGACTGATCCAAAATGGAGTTGCCACTTGGGTAAGGCATAACAAAATAAAGCCCAAAGAATACAAAAGAGGCTTCCAATGGCTATGTAGAGGAGTGTAAGGGCTGAGGGGAATAAGTGGTGCTAAAGAATGATGAAGGAGGCTTGGAGTACTATGCATAGCATATCCAAGAGTTTGGATTTGTTCTTATAGAAACTGGATGCTTACCAAGGGTTTTAAGCCAAAAAGATTGGGGTGTGACCACTGGCCCCAATATAATGTATGTTTATGTGCAAGACCCTGGATCTCGATAAGCCTCAGTTCTCTCATTTGTGAAGTGCAGATTATTAATTCTTACCTCATTGTCTGTTGTGAACAGTCATACAATGATATGTAAAATCTATCTGATCCCTCATCCCTCTGTTGGGAGAAAAAGGAGAAGAAAAGAGAGCATGTCTGTATGTGGATATGGAGTGCTGGTAAATTTCGTGGCTGTGGGAGTGTTGGGACATGACAGTTGATAGGGCTATAGACACTACTTGGTTTTCTCACCCCTTAGCAATTATGGCAGGATTTTACTTCCTTACCCTTCTAGAACTTATACATGGCCATTGACAAGTTTGTCTTGTGAGATGTTTGTAGAAGCAATGTGTATAGTTTCAGATGAGTACATTTCATTTACCAGGATGCAGCAACAGCCCCCTCCCAAAACACACACACACACACACACACACACACACACACACACACACAGCTGTGATGTTCAGGGAGGCTTCTATGGAGGTAGAACTTTGGTAGCCTGCTGGTTCCTCTAGTGGCTATCAGCTTCACAACCAATCAGCCCCATTACCAACACCTTCCAGGACTTTATTATGGGACAGAAAATAGTTCTTGTTGAGATAAGCCACTAAGATTATGAAACGTGTTACCAAAGCAGAACATACCTCATCTCGGCTAATATGTGTGCCAGAGTGTAGGCCTCTGGTGGGGTTTCATGGAATTGGAATGAGAGTAGGCAGTCTCTCACATGGGGCTATGGGTAAAGTGGGGCTCATGATCACTGAAAGATGTGTGGGGGCTTAAGATTCAATCACCCCAAAACTCAAGGGACCAATTCTACATTGGGAACCCTTGCTGCAAAATAAAAGTCACTGTAATAGTAAGTTAGGAGCCAAACTACTGAGTAACCTGAGCCAACCACTGGCAATCTGTGTGCTCCCCCTGGTGTGGCTAAAACATTTGTCTAAGGACCAGCCAATTGTAATATTCTCATCTTAAAATGCTAGGATGGGGCCAGCAAGGTGTCTGGCATATAACTTAAATTCAACAAGTATTATTTGTCTTATACATCTTTACTTTCCTTCTTCCTTTATAAGATCCTGTGTTTGCTATTTATTTATCAAATAATTGGGATTGATTTACCCGAATAGCCTCAAAAATGCTACCTATATTCTATTTTACTTCTGCAATTTAGTGCTTCTGTAATTAAATATGTCACATTTAAGCATAAATGTGCTCAGAATTATGCTCTTGGCTCTATTCATTATTCAGTAGTGAATAAGACATGACCTCATCATTTTTAGACTAGAATAATAAATGCACCAAATATTTTCTTCATCCCATAAAATTTTGTTCCTTTGTTGTTGCACTTATAAGGATATCTACAGAATGTTTTTATCCAAAGTATTTTATTTGGTGACTAAATGGAGGCAGATAGTTTGTTAAGATAAGGGTAAGGTTGAGATATCTTAACAATGGTTTTGATAACTATCCAGTCAGTGGATTGAGGCACCAGGAAAAGGCTGTGTATCTGATTAAAATGTATGGTTGTGGCAGTTTTTGTGTTACAGATACTCATAGGTTAAGAAAACCTCTAGGAGACTATAGAATCAAAGATTGTGGAATAATGTCAAGTACTTGGGGATGGGCAATGAGAAAAGCAATCACAAGGCATAACAGGTACGGAACCATATGTAAGTGTGCAGCACAAAGGGTTGAAAACTGTAGCTTTGCCACAGGCACGTATCCAGTGATCAAGATAAAATGCAGCTCACCAATAACTGGCACCAGATACTCATTTCTTTAACTTCCCATTTTTTTCATGTGTGGAAAGGAACTGACGAGACCAACATTTCTAAGTGTCTCTCTACCAAATGCTCTACTAGGGCCAAAAAGATGGATTAGACATAATCCAGAAGTTCACAGAGCTTTAAGCATGACAGTTACATTAATATATAAGATTGCTCTAGCATATAGTTTTATATAGAAAGCAAAGGTTTCACTGAATACTAACAGTTCCAGTTTAAATTAAGCTAGTGGGAAACAATCATAACATCATAGTGTTGGTAGCAACCTTAGTGTTCACCTAATCAAATCTTTTAACCAATCAAAAATTTCTTGTACAAGGTCAAAGTCTTAATTTGAACATTTGCAAATGCTGATTTGAGAATAAATGATATCCAAGCTTTGTGATATGCTTACCAGGCAATTTATTAACTTTAAATCTTCCATTTAGCAACTTTCTTTTTGATGTGGAGAGGGCTCTGGCTACATTAATTATACTATTTGAAATCATATTAAAGAGAAACTTAATGTTTATAAGATGAATTCAATCAATGCTTAGGTGACAAAAATGTAAATAAGGGCTAAAGTCGAAATTGGAATAAATTTTTTTCCTTATAAATTAACTTAACAAAATTTCAGGATTAAGAAGATTGTGGGTAAAATGGCCTTTTGTAATAATTATAATAATAGACCTGTATAGACTATATGCTAATAGCATTAAGTTAGAGCAGTAGTATTATAAGCCTGTTTTCAAACTTGTACTTCAAAACCTGGGAATCCTAGTATCAATCATAAAACTCTTTAACATGATAAGTGGAAAAATGAAATCTTGGTGATCTAATTTATTTTTTTAAGATTTTATTTATTTATGTATTCATGAGAGACACTGAGGGAGAGAGAAAGAGAGAGGCAGAGACACAGGCAGAGGGAGAAGCAGGCTCCATGCAGGGAGCCCAATGTGGGACTCAATCCTGGGTCTCCAGGATCATGCCCTAAATTGAAGGCAGACGCTTAACCACTAAGCCACCCAGGTGTCCCTGACTAGTTTATTTACAGACTTAGGGACTTTAGTTCAATGCTGCCTATAACACTATTTCTTATGAGCTGATCAAAGATAGAAATCATAATTGACTCTGTTTTACTGTTATCTTTGGGCACAATTTGTTGGTATCTTGGTGTATAATAGATGGTCTTTGTACTTTAGCATTTCTTAAATAAATAAACATCTCTTACACTGACCACTAACTATATTGGAAATACACTTAAGTTACATTAGTGGAAACAACTTTTAAGGGAGAAATAAGAAAAAAAAAATGGCCAAGACCTGTTAACTATTAGAATAGATGACATAGCCACTCTTCACGATCTTTGTGATAAGATAGACAACTCATGCAAATTAAGATTAATCGGTATTGCACAAGTAGTAAAGTATATAGATCTTTATCAACAATGAAGTTACATCTCATAGTAAGTTGAAAATATCATGTCAAAAATGTGTTTAATATGCCTACCCTACAACATCATGGCTTAGCCCAGCCTACCTTAAATATGCTCAGAACACTTATATTAAACAACAGTTGGGCAAGATCTTCTAACACAAAGCCTATTTTATAATAAAGTGTTGACTGTCTCCTGTAATTTATTGAATACTGCACTGAAAGTGAAAAATACAACGGTTGTATGGGCACCGAAAAGTTGTCAATATATTGGTTGTTACCTTTGGGATCACATGACTGACTGGGAGCTTTGGCTCAATATTACTGCCCAGCCTCATGGGAGAGGATCATACCACATATCACCAGCCCATGAAAAGGGCAAAATTCAAAAATCAAAGTATTATTTCTACTGAGTGAGGATCAGTTTGGCACTATGGAATGTCAAAAAAAATCCTAAGTCAGGAACTGTCTGCAATGTCTAAAAATGTAAGGGCCTATAAAAATTTTAATACAACTTTAAAATGGAGTCTGAATTCATGTTGACTCATTAATCTCAAAGCAGTTAAAAGGTTTGTATAAAAGACAGAAGCCACCTTAAATTGTGTAGATTCAGTAACACTAGAGGACAGATTATATGATACTATCTTGTATGAGGTTGACTATAAACAATAAATAATACACTTATTAAAATGTCTTTTAACGAAGTCACTTTAGAAGAATAAATACTTATTTTGAACATGATTAGAATGTGGCTTTTTTTTTTAATTCCAAACTCCTTACCCTGTCATTGCCTTCATATCTCATTTACAATCACTTGAGGGATAATAAGGATCATTACTGGATAGTTATATTTTGTTGACATCTGAGCTCTTTCTAAAGAAACACACTTATTGTCAAAGAATAAAGCTAGGCCACCATTGACAATATTAAAAAGAAAATATTTCTAGTCCAGAGGTAAGATGAAAGAGACCTAATAAAGTGTTTTGAGCAATGACAGCATCACTGAAATAAATGGACATCTTTCCAAGGAAATTCTGTGTAGCTGACAATGTTCATTTGTTCAAGAAAGCAGTGCAGCGGGTGCAAAATAAAGAGCTTCCGTACATTTCATTCTCCTTCACAGCTGTTTCATTCCTTGCCAGGTTCTTAAATATGGGTGTCTTCTAAGGTTCTGCCATTCACCCGCTTTTCTTTCTCATTGGATGTCTCTTGTATCATTTAAGCTCTGTCACTGGCTACGATTATCACTGTTAAAACTACTGAATGTATGCTCTCAAACTACATTTTTCTTTTGACTTTATAACAAATTCCAGGCTCTCGTTGGAGCTCTCGTTCCACAGGCACCTCAAGTTCAACCTGACTGAAATGAAACTCATCATTTATTCTTAGAAGACCCTCACTCTGCTTTTGTCCCAGCTCAGTGAAGAGAACTACCATTTGGTCAGTCATTCAAGCCAAATGCATATGCTTACTCTAGATACCTCTTTCCCTCTTATTCTTTATAGCAATAGGCCATCAAATCCTCTTCTATAATATCTCTTCAATATTTCCTCCTCTCTCCATCCCCACTGCTGCTTCTTTTTTGGAAACTTATTATTTCTGCTTGGAATGTAACAGGCTTTGAATAGTTCTCATTGACCGTTGCTTCTTTCTTACAACCCATTTTTCAAAACCGTTGGTAGGGTACTTTTTCTAAAATGAAATCATGATGTCACTTGCCCTATTACTCCAATGCCAATGCATTTCCTCGGACTTTTGGAGAGAACTTAGGTTTCCTTTCCTCTGTTGGAAATGCCCTTCCTCTACACCCGTCCACTGTCCATTGCTGTATACAGCAGTAGTGAAGAGCCATTATGCATGGTACACCAGGCTTTTTCTGATTTTTGTTTCCAGCTTTCATGAGACTCATGTCAGGGCCACTTCATGTAAGATGCCTACCTTGAGTAATAGGATGAGTTAGTGTTAGCAACCTTTGATGTCTGGGATTTGTCTCTCTCTCTCTCTCTCTTTTTTTTCTTTCTTTTTTTCTGGTAAACAGGGCTTGTCCTGAGGGCAAAGGTTTTTTTTTTTTTTTTTTTCTTTTTCAATCCGTCTCTGTAGGACCTGGCAGAAAGCCTTCAGGTCATCACTGACTACATAAATAAATAAAACTTTCCCATATTCTAGGAACTGTAAAACTGAAAAAAGATGAAAGACATGCTTATAAAAAAGATTATTTATAGCCCACTGTGAGTGGTCTAATTACACATGTATTTCAATAGAAGATGATATAGTAGGCATGAAAATTATACTGCAATGATATAATCTATTGCTTTAAATACAGAGCAGATTAAACAGTTTACTTCATTTTAATAATCTGATGGGTGGCATAATTATCAGACCACTTAAAAATCATAAATGCATTTAGGGACCCTATTGACAGTCTAAATACAGAACTGGAAAAAAAACATAGGGGAAATCTACATTTTTATTGTTTTTTGAAGTTGAAAGATAAACATCATTTTTATCTGAGTAGCAGCAAAGCTCTATATTATCATCCCCCACTAGCTAGTGTTTATAATAATATATGAATATTTTAGAAAGAGAGAGTTCAGGGGGGAGGGGCAGAGGGAGAATCTTAAGCAGGTTCCACGCTGAGTGTGGAGAGGCTCAATCTCATGACCCTGAGATCATGACCCGAGCCGAAATCAAGTCAGACATTTAACCGACTGAGCCAACAAGGTGCTCCTATAATAAAATATATTTAATTTTACTTATTTGTTTAATGTTTACTTTTATTTTATTTATTTTTTATTTAAATTCAATTTGCCAACATATAGCATAATACCCAGTGCTCATAAAATATATTTTAAGAGTATATTTTATTAGCACAGATCATGGAGACCTGCAAAAATGAAAATATAATGGAAACTAATATATATTAATAGAGGAAAATGCCAGATTCACAGTCTGTTCCTCAGGTGTCCTCGTATTAGCAACAAGATTAAAATCTGAAAACAGAGCATAAACAAAAAGACTTAGTTTGACTCTAAGGAATGCAGATTTCAAATATGCTTATGGGATACCTCTGTAAATGTCTTTATATAGGTATTTTAATAATTTTTCTCCTAAGTTTAGATAATTAAAAACATAGTTCGATGAAATAATTCAGGATAAAAACCATACAAACTAAACATCTTATTTAGCATAACCATAAAGTTTTACCAGAAACCCCCCAAATATCTAGGAGTATTCCATATTGTTCCAATATACATTTTTACTTTGTAACTTTTACATTTTTATGTTAAATTATGAAGACCGTGGTGAACTGATAAACATGGGAAACTCTGAACCTCAAGTCTTTAGGATATCTGAAATTGATATTAAGAGAATATCTCTGGGAGCCAAGCCCCACATCTGGCTCTCTGCTCAGTGGGAAGTCGGCTTCTCCCTCTCCCTCTATGCTCTCTCTTTTGCTCTCTCACACATTCTCTCTCAAGCTAATGAATGAAGTCTTAAAAAAAATCATTACCTCTGACACATGAATTTTCATGGGTATATCTTTAGTATCAGTAGTGAAATTGGAGGAGATTCTGGCTTTAATTGAAAATTTAAAATTCTTATTACTTTAGATAAATAGAAAATATTACAAATAAAGACTTGTATGAAATCAGACACAAATTAAAAGGCTTAACTGAAATACTGTGCTTCCTAGCTCCTTGAGCTCCACTCCCCAAGTCCTAGAAGTAAGTGCTTACCCTCCTCTGCCATTACAGACATTTATGTGAAAAATGTGAGACAGTTAGCAAACAGCTTAAGTTGAATTGAACTTTGCAAATCTGTCCAAGATCTTTCTCAATTATTCATTGGGTGTAGGTGAAGCATTCTTCTTTACCTAAGTGATTTCAAAAAAAAATCTGAAGAAACTGATGGTAACTCTGCTTCTATTTTGACCCACAGAGATACTTATTATATTTTATATCCTCAGGTACCTTGTCACGAGTAAGAATATAATAGCACTCATAATAGCATTTATTCCCTGAGTGATAATTACCTGTTTAAAAATTGGTACTTAGTAATCATAATCACAATACTGTGTTGCTAGTATGATACTTGATAACCTCTTCTTCCTAATATTTCAAAACAGAACTTTTATATTTCCTAAATTTCTATTTTTTTCTCCTTGCACCATATAATTGCCACTGCTGATAATGCTAATATTGATTTGAAATTTGATTTTATAACACAACAACAGCTTCGGCTAAATCAGTATTATTATACTTTGTTCATAATATATCCAATAACAATGAATAAATTCAATTAAAAAATACATATATAACTTATGCACTTATTTGCAAGGATGAGTTGTATTGTGGAACTAAACACACTATATACTTTTATAATTCCTACAATGTGAGTTTCTTATATATATGCACATAGGTAATTTATATATACATAAACATATGGAGTGTATATATTATACTTATAATGTGTTTTAAAATATTTTATGTTATCATAGATAAAAAATAGAATTAGTAATACTTAATCATATGTCAAGTGTTCTGTAGAGAATCCTTAAAAACAATTGATTTATAATGTAAATATTCTCCTAAGAATATATATCAAGCATAAAACAATATGTTTAAGTCAATTTTACTTATTAATATATTTTTCAGTATATTAAAAAAGTGATGACATTAGAAATGATAATTCTCTTAGAGTAGATCTCTACATAAAGATAGAAGTTACTTTTATAAAACACACAGCAAATTCTTTTTCTTTTTTTGATAACAACAAATCTTCTTGATGTCTTTCTTCTGAGTTGGTTGGCTATAGACATCTTTGAACTAGTATATCCATACTATATATATCTGAGTATTCACTCTTATGTCTATTGTTGAAAGAAACTAAAACTACATCTATATAATTTTCATGTTAAGAGAAATGAAAATAACCAATAAAAAGACAAGTGATGGAAGAAGATGGATTTAACATAGACAAATCTACATTCTAATCTTGCCTTCTGCCACTTATTTGGTAGGGTGTCATAAGGCCAACCACATAAGCCACATAAGCTCTGTGAGCCTCATTTGGGTGATTTATAAAATAGGGTTATAAAAACCTACCTTACAATAGTCTGAAAACTTTAAAACATCGATGAAAGAAATCACAAATAGTACAAACAAATGGAAAGATGTTCCATGCTCATGGACTGGAAGAATTAATATTGTCAAAATGTCCATAATACCCAAAGCAATCTAAAGATTCAATGGGATCCCTATCAAAATACCAACAATATTTTTTACAGAACTAGAACAAATATTAACAAAATTTGTATGGAACCAGAAAAACTTTAAAGAGCCAAAGCAATCTTTAGTAAAAAGAACAAAACTAGAGCTGTCACAATATCAGATTCCAAGATATACTGCAAAGCTGTAGTAATGAAAACAGTATGGTACTGGCCCCTAAAAAGACACATAGATCAATGGAACAGAATAGAGAGCCCAGAATAAAACCCACACTTAGCTGGTCAATGAATTCACAATAAAGAAGGCAAGAGTATACAGTGGGGGAAAAGATAGCTCCTCAAATAAACGTTTTTTTGGAAAACTGGATAAGTACATAGAAAAGAATACATCTAGACCATTTTCTTATATCTTACACAAAAATAAACTCAAAATAGACTACAGACCTAAATGTGAGAACTGAAATCATAAAAATCCTAGAGATATCACAGACAGTAATGTCTCTGACATTAGCCATAGAAACATTTTTCTAGATATGTCTCCTGAGACAAGAGAAACAAAAGCAAAAATAAACTATCTGAACTGCATCAAAATGAAAAGCTTTTGCACAGCAAAAGAAACCATCAATAAAACAAAAAGACAATCTACTGAATAAGAGAAGATATTTGCAATGGTAATATGATATCTGATAAAGGGTTAATATCCAAAATACATATAGAGAACTTATACAACTTAACACCCCAAACTACTCATAATCCAGTTAGAAAATGGGCATAGGCCCTGAACAGATACCTTCAAAGAAGGCATACAAATAGCCAACAAACACATGAAAAGATGTTCAACATCACTAATTATGAGGGAAATGCAAATCAAAATTACAAGGAGATATCACCTTACATGACAATGTAATTTGGTACTATTTTCCACAGTGGCTGTACCAAATTACACTTCCACCAACAGTGAATGAGGGTTCTCTTTTCATCATGTACATCATTGCCAGCACTTGTGAGTTCTTGTCTTTTTAGTTTTAGCCATCTTGACAGATGTAAGGTGATGAGACTATGACCTCGGCTAAAACTAAGAGTTTGAAGCTCAACTGACTGAGCTTCCCAGGTGCCCCTTCAATCAGTATTTTTTTATGTTCTTTGGATATATGCCTCTAGCTTTGCTTTTCTTTTTTAAGATTGCTTTGGGTATTTGGGGTCTTTTGTGGGTTCATAAAAAGTCTAGAATTGTTTGTTTTAGCTCTGTGAAAACTACTGGTGGCATTTTGATAGAGATTACATTAAATGTGTAGACCACTTTGGGTAGTGTAGACATTTAACAATATTTGTTTTTCCAATTCATGAGCATGAAATGTTTTTCCATTACTTTGTGTCCTCTTCAATTTCTTTCATAAGTGTTCTATAGTTTTCAGAATACAGATCTTTTACCTCTTTGGTTACTTTTATTCCTAGGTATCTTATGGTTTTTGGTGGTGAAATAATTTTTATTTCCCCATATCCTAAATCCTGCCATTGAAACCCATCATAGTTGACCATTTTAAGAGCTTAAATGTCAGAAGTAGGGACTTTGATTAAAAAAATAAATGAAATATCAAAAGAAAGGCATTAAAAATCCCTATTTGAATTGTCATACAATAGTGAAGAGATCTTAGTTTTCACAGTTTTTTCTTTTCTTTAATTTTTGTACACACTCTGGATCTAAACCAAAAAATTACTGAAAATTTGTTTTACTAAGGCATAAGAAACTAATTATCAAGCAGCAGGTTCTGATGGTATTAGAAGGGGGGAAAAACAAAAAACAAAGGGCATTGTGGAATCCTGTCCAAGAGAAAAACAGTAGAAAATGTGTTTTGCATTACTGAAAGTATAGGTATTTGTTTTTACACGCTTGTGTTTTAAATTGTCCTTGTGAAAATTGATGATGCTGGCTTCAAATATAAAAGCTGGTGGAAAACAGTACACTTTAAATTTTACTCACTGATGTTACAAGTTATTGGATGCTATTAGGACCTCTTTTAGGAAGATTTATGATAATAAGTATTCATCACAAAGCACATCATTCCAGGGAACAAAAAGCGATGCTGCATTCATTTTGTATGATTAATGATTCACATGTTATGAGGAAAAAAAAGCTCAGGACTAAGCTACAATTGTAAATGGAAATGAACTTTATAAAGAGATTTTTCTTGTTAATGTCAACAAAAGAATGAAATCTTGCATATGCACGATATTTGCAAGTATTTACATCAGCTAACAACAAACATTATATCAAGTAATAAGACAATCTGTTAATTTGTATCATAATTAAAAATTTACATTCTGTGATATCTCAGAACTCTAAGCATGTTTAATAAAATTTAGGTGGTGTATTTATTTTGTAACCCAGATATGATATTAATGAACAGGCTGATTCAAGCCTAATTTGCATAGTAAATTAATATAATTAAAATCAGTCTTTCATTAAAAGCTCACAAGAAATATTTAATCTGTAGATATTTTCAGGAAGGCAAGTAGCAGACATTATTTTATATTCTAGAACATTCCTTAAGATCAGTTGTTTAAGGAAACAAATTAGGTATATTGTTTGGTTATTTCCTTGCCACTGGGCGTTGGTGGCATAATCATATATTTCAGGGGAGTGTGATCTAAGCTTCATCATGGTGTTAAAGCCCTGTAAACATAAAATGACAGATGTTTGCTTTTATTGCTGGTGTAGCTATTTCTTTTCCTTTTTGACTGACCCATGTGAGTGGATTTGCTAGTTTGAACTGCACCCTCCTGGTGGGGAAGCATAGTTGGCAACCAAACACATATTATTGTACTTAGACTCTTTGTATGTTAGATTCTTGTTAAAAAACAAACAAAAAGGGATCCCTGGGTGGCGCAGCGGTTTGGCGCCTGCCTTTGGCCCAGGGCGCGATCCTGGAGACCCGGGATCGAATCCCACATCGGGCTCCCGGTGCACGGAGCCTGCTTCTTCCTCCGCCTGTGTCTCTGCCTCTCTCTCTCTCTCTCTGTGACTATCATAAATAAATTAAAAAAAAAGAAAAAAAAAAAGAAAAAAAAAAAAAAACAAACAAAACCCTAATCTTCTTTTTGAAGTTTTTTTTAACCTTGCATGTATTATAGTATACTTATTTTTGGAACAAAGAACAAAATAAGATACTCTATTTCATTTGAAATATTGGTGACACAAATTCATTAGAAAAGACAAAAAACTGTACTTTTTACCAAAAAAATCTTTTTTTTTTTTTAACTTCTGATACATAGATCAGCTCTGGTTGCTTTTCCCTTCTCTGAATGTAGCTGAATCAGTTTCATTATGCTGTTTAACTGGGATGGGTTAAAATGGGGTCATTGATTGCCTGTTTTCTGATTAAATTTTAAAAGCTCTCTTGCTTTGGGTCTCACAATGAAATCTATATCCTGCAGTTATCCAATGTTTCGTTCTGAATACAAGTTTTCCTTTTCCTTTTCTTTCTATTTTAACTTTTCATGGCTCTATTCTCAAACGATTTGCCTCCTTTCCCTTGAAACCCTTTCTCTCCTGTTTCATATTGACTTTAAGTATACTTATGACTCTGTATAGATGAAATACCTTGGAGTATTCAATAAAGTTTCATTGATTGTCTACCTCCAAACTCTTTTCCTGATACATTCTGATTCTTGATCTCTCTTGATCGGTTCCCTGAAACTGACCTCTTTCTCTTTCCCTGAAACCTGAGATACTAAGTTTACTGGAACAGACACATCTCTTGGTGTTGCAGGAAGTGCTGTAGCATGGTTACATCCAGATTAGAACTCAAACAGAATCCAGTGCAACTAATTACACCCCAGTTAACTCTTACACTCTCTATGCCAGCACGCAAGGGGGTGAGGTTTCTTCCTCTGTTACTTTATCATGTGGGGCATTAATTCCAATTTCTTTACACAAGCTCATAGATGCCAAGTAATCTAATGCTTAAAATACAAGCTTTAAAGTTACACTGCTGGGTCCAAACTCTAGTTTTTCAATCTATGGGCTGTGTGAACTCGGGTTGTGTTCTCCAAAATGGAGACCATTGAAATGCTTCAGGCATCTTGCTCTGTAGGAAGCAGTTCCATAGAAATTATGGCATGGAGAGAGAATGCTTCATTCCACTCTGACTTCTCTAGGTAGTTTCCCCTACAGAAGGAAGTGGAGAGAAACGCTGACCCCACAAGCCTAGTTTTCCACATTCAACAGTCAGATAAATTACCCTTGTCCCAGGACGGTATGCACAAGGGCAGGGATGGGAGAAGAGGTGTCTCGCATTAATCTAGAAGTCCCTACACAGGGAACCAGGGAGCTAGGGTAAAGAGGGTTCCTATACAAATTAAACATGATGGATACACAAACTGTTTTTTCTTCCACTCATTCTTGCAACCTACCCAGCTATTAATGATATTTCAACCAGCCTCCAAATCCTTTTCTCAGTCTTCTTAGCATCTTAAATATTTTTATTGGTGAGGTCTTATTATGTTAGAAATATCTATCATAACCTGAAATGTAGAAATAGCCATTATACAAGAACTCTAAAAATATGAATTAATAAAAAATTTATAACCTTCCTCATTTGGGAGTCATCAAACACAAGGATGAAAATCAGTACACATTTGAAGAAATGTTTTGCTCACATTGAATTTTCATGGTTGTTGGGCTTGGAGGCATATTTCCTTTTTTCACTTCCCTGTTCTGTTTCATTATCATACCATTTCTTCAACTTCCTTCCTCTTCCTCCCTCTTTACTTTACCTTCTCTTTCTTTTCTTTTGGTAGCAAGTTATTGAGACAAAATATACATATCATACAATTAATCAATTAAAGTGTAAAATTCAATGGTTTTAAGTATATTCACAGAGCTGTGCTCAATTCCTCTCCTCCCCAGTTTTTAGTGCACGATCATGGACGACCACTTTCCTGCATACAGCACAATTCCTTTGCATGTCTCTCACCATGTCACATCCTTTTGCTATATCAACATAGGTTCAGTCCAACTCTCCACCTGCTCAGTATCCACCCTTGTGCAACAATGTGGCTGCAACCAATTTGTTGGTCTCATTTGAAATCCATAATCACTAACTTCTAATGGGCCCATGACACTGACTTATCAAGGATAATTTATACTTCTCTGGAATACTCATCAGCACCAAAATAATTACATTTGTTCCTTTCTCTTCTAATCTCCAATATCTCTTTCCCATCTCCACTCAGTGAGCTAAATAAAACAATCATAACTTTAGTGTATCCCCGCCACTCTATACCCATCTATCTGCATGTGTGACAATCTACCTTGATTTCCCTCCTATTCCAGTGATTGAACTCTTAGTTTCTAACACCCACTCAAGTGTACTACATATTCTCCTGTCTCACTTACTTAAAAGCATTGCTCCAGCAATTTTTTTCTGTGCCATATGTATTGTCAAATTTCCCCCTCTACTTCATTATTAATGTCAGCATATAAATAAGCTTTTTCTCCAATTATTGAAAAAAGCAAAGCAGAAATGAAACATTCTTAATATCTTAATGATTTTTTTAAATTATAAAAGTAATGTCTGAATGCATTTCTATTGCAAATTATTGGGACAAAGTAAAAGATAGTGTATATATTTACCCCAAACCTATTACCCTGTCCCCCATCCTTCCCCACCCACCCGTCTTTTTTTTTTTTTAAAGAGATTTTATTTATTTATTTATGAGAGACATGGAGAGAGAGGCAAAGACACAGGCAGAGGGAGAAGCAGGCTCCATACGGGAAGCCTGACATGGGACTCGATCCCAGAACCCTAGGATCATGCCCTGGGCCAAAGGCAGGTGTTAAACCGCTGAGCCACCCAGGGATCCCCACCCACCCGTCTCTTAATGTTAATCTTCCTCTGGATAGCTCCCCTTTGCTTTGCTCCCATTTACCTTTGCTTGAAAAAGTTTTCTGTACTCACAGTACTCACTTCTCTTTTCATTTCTCTTGTGCTCACTCCAATGGAGACTTTTATCTCTATCCTTCCTCAAAATAGCTCTCTCTTGTCAATGTTACTAATGACCTTAATGTTGCTAATTCCAAAGGTCAAATCTCAGTTCTTACCTTACTTGACCTATTAGTAGCATTTGACATAGTTGACCACTTCTTTCTTGATATGATTCCTTAACATGGCAACTCAAATATCATATTCACCTCACTCTACAATTGTGGGTTTTTCAAGTCTTCCTGGAATTTTTATAATTTCTGCTTTGCGCATTTTGAAGTTTTACTGTTTGTAAAGTTTACTGTTTATTATTTATGCACTGATTGTCAATTGCTGGATATGGATCAATCATTTTTGTATTATTTGCATGCTGTTTTAAAATGGTTGTGCTGCATACCATTCTCACTCATTTATAGCTTCCTCCATCATTTGCATTATCTACTTAGTAAAACAACAGCAACAACAGCAACAAAACTCTGCTATGTATTTGAGTTGGTGAATTTTGACATACCATTTATGAATCTTTTAGTCATTGGAACATTTCTAACTTAATTTTAAAACTAACTTCATTCCACTCTGACTTATTGCTTTCTCACTGAATTTGATTAAGGATTTAAAAAAATATTTTCACAACTGGTTTCCTTTGCTAGGATTTCCTAGGTACTTCTCTTTTTTCCCTTCATTTCTCTATTTGCCAATTTTTAGTGTATTTTCATTTAATTGAATCTGAACTCTCTTTTAAGCAAGATTTACTACCTTCAATGGTAGAGATCTAGATCTATGAAATTTATTTTAATCACTGTTTATGTTGGAACAAGCCCTACCAATTTACTTTTTTATGAATCATGTTTCTGCATTGATTTTCCTTTCCTGATTTTTCCTGTATCTTAAATTATAATTTTTATTTAAGTATTATAGGAAGGAAATATACATCACATCCATATTCCTTTAGTGTCTACTTAAAAAAATTATGTTTACATTGCTTTCAATATCTAGATATAATTTCTACAATAAAAAAGCCTTGCATTTCGATTTTTCCTCCTTCCCTATCCCTCTCCACTTCAAACTGAACATATTTTGAATATTATTAGTTATTCCTATTTTAGTTCATTTGTATTTAGATAGCATACATTTTAATGACTTCTTGGTGCATTGATCTTTGAAACCCATGTCTTCCTCTTTCTTGAAATCAGTTTTGATAAAAGTAGAATGTATTTTTAAGTTTTTCTTTCATAGAAAGTTTATGGTTGGAAGTCACTCCAAGTTTTTCAATATTTGCAAATTTCTTCTGTTTTATCCCCAAATGGTAATTTGGATATATGGAATTCTTTGCTCATATTCCATTAAAGTTTTAAAGATGTTCCTTCTCTTTAGTATTAATTGCTACTGAATGAGAGGATCATTCCAGAATCAGAAACCTGATCCTTATTTATCTCTGGTGTTCAAAATATTCACTACAGTATGTTTAGATTTGATTTATGTTCTTTATTGTTTTGGTGCCCATTCAATGAAGAAATTCATACATCTTCTGGTTCTGGCCATACATCCTCTACCCCCACCCCCTCCCTTTGTATTTTTAATTATGTTTCCCTGCACCTTATCTTTCTATTTCTTCTACTTTTCTTTTTTTAAATTTTTATTTATTTATGATAGTCACAGAGAGAGAGAGAGAGAGAGAGAGAGGCTGAGACATAGGCAGAGGGAGAAGCAGGCTCCATGCACTGGGAGCCCGACGTGGGATTCGATCCTGGGTCTCCAGGATCGCGTCCCGGGTCAAAGGCAGGCGCCAAACCGCTTCACCACCCAGGGATCCCTATTTCTTCTACTTTTGATTTCACTTAAATATGTGTTTGAGATTCTGGTGGTATCCTTTTGTCTCTCACCTTTCATATATTTTTTGAAGATTTATTTATTTGAGAGAAAGAAATGGAGAGATCAGCGGGGAGGGGCAAAGAGAGTGAGAGAGAGCGAGAGGGAGAGAGAGAGAGTCTCAAGCAGACTCCCTTGCTGAGCACAGAGCCTGATGCAGGGATTCATCTCAGGACCTTGAGATCATGACCTGAGATGAAACCAAGAGTTGAATGCTTAACCGACTGAGCCATCCAGGCACCTCTCCTTTTTTTACGTCACTTTATCTCAAGTGTTTCATGTTTCTTATTAATTATTATTTGACAAACTAATTAACCTATTTGTATTTGTAAGTTTTTAATACTTACAAACTGGTGGTGAGGGGACAGAAGTGAAATATGCTGTCAAAAATGGTGGACCTGTAGTCTGTCTTTTCCGAAGTATCCTTCTGGAAGAAGGTTCCCCTTCAAGGTCCTTCCTGCTACATGGCCCTGTGTCTTATGCTCCAGTGCCAATAATGGCTTGTAAGGCAGCTTGATAGCTGGACTCAGTTCAGGAAGAGAAGAGAGAGATTCCTTTTTCCAGCTTCCTTAAAGATATTTTCTCAATTAGTTCTGAATGACTAGTATCCTGAAGAACTCCTCTGATTATGATGTTGGAACACCCTTCAAAATATTCCACCTCCATTGCATTCTTCCATAGCACCATGTCTGGATGAGAATTCTCTGAGGCTTGCCTATTTCTCAATTCTTCCTGTCTGTTTTCTCTAAGAATTGCTCCATATTTTTCTTGGGAACTTTTGGCACTGTATTTGCTATCCAGCATTATTATACGCTGAAATATTTTTTTCTGTTGTTTCAACTGAGTTTGAGCAGAAGACAAAAAAGATGCACATGCTCAGTTGCTATTGTGACCCAATCCTTACTACTGACTGCATTTTAAAAAATATAAGTATTTACTTTTTGTCCGTAGGGTGCCAGGAACTATTCTCGGTGCTGCAGAAACAGCAGGTAACAGAACAAAAACAAAATTTGTGACATGATGGAGGCTGTGTACGGCTTTGACCATGTGTACTAAGGGGCTGTATTTTTTTTTCAATTGACATATATTTAATATACAATATTATATTTTACTTAGAATTTTAAATATTCTTCACTTTTAATAATGTTTGCTTCCTTTTGAACCTTTCTAACATTATTTTATTAGATTTGGGTTATTCTGGCTTTTGTGGCACAATATTGCTCTTTTGCTATTAATGTTTTCCCGGTTTTCTTTTTTTCCTGTTGCATGCTAAATTCTGATTCTGAGTTTGCACTTTATTTCTTTTAATAGTCACTGTCCTTGTTTTCCATTTTATCATTCCCTCTTTCAATTTTATTGTCTTACTTCATATCTCCTGGCAATGGGTTATCTGTTGACACATTTTCTTCAAAGTGTTAACTTACAGCTTTCAATTTATGTTTATTGCATTATGGTTTCAGTGTGAATAAGTAGATCGACTTTCTTTAGAATTTTTGATATCTTGGAGATTTTTTTATTCTTCATTTTCTAATTTAACAGTTGTAAATCATACATTTTAGACAGAGAAGTGAATAACTTTTCTTCAGCTTTTCTTATTGGGATCCTCTTTGTACTTCACTGCTTTTTCAGAGAGAGCCAATAGTTTGGTGCTTATTTTCATGAATTTATAACACACATTAGATGGTTCCATTCTTGTTTGAAAGAAGTTTGAAATAAACTTTGATTTATAATTCACACCAGTGTTGTGGCTTCTAAAAAGTGCATTTGATATCCCTTTGAGCCTACTCTGATTTCCAAATTTGCCAGTGGGCATGTGTTGTAGTCTATCACTTCCATTCTAAACTAACCACACAAGAATACCTACATAAGGCAATCCGAGATTTTCCCTCAGAGTTCTCATACAAAGTTCTCCATTTGAGATCAGAGAAAGAAACAGAGATGATAGGATCTTGCTAATAAAGATGTAAGAGAAAGTGTTTCCATTGTTCAGAAACAATGTGTCTATTCTTACTGGTATAAAACTATGACCAGAGTTTTTGGAACAACAATTTGAATGTCTACCGGATACCAAAAACTGTGATCCACATACTTCAACACACTCTATCTTCCACGTTTATCAGCAACTCCCTCACTTGATCACATTAACTAGATACTCAGAGAATGGAAAGTATTACACCCTGAAAGTCATTAATTTAAAATTTCTAAGGGGAAATTAGATATTTAATGGAAAGTAAGATAAAAGTTTTTTTTTTGGAACTTTTATGAGGTGAGTCAGATAGCTACCATAAAATATCAGAAAGAATGTTTCCTTGTATCTCAGTTGGCTATATTTTTAGAAGAGAAAAGGAAGGCCAAATTCCATATCATAAGAGAAAGAAATTTTACAGGAGGTCATTAGCCAGTTTTCTTATGTAGGTGAAATAGTATATTATGCAAAAACCTGTAGATCTGGCATTTTAAACCATGCTTGTTATTTACACTTGATATTTCCTACTACATGTACTTTGCTCCTTTGAGATGAAAAAGAGCTCTACCAATGTTAATCACAATCGTTTATGACCATGGACTACTCTCTGTTCCTTTATTGTAGCCTAATATTTTTGAAATCTGCACTTCTGTTTGTACTGCTACCTTGCCATAATTTTCATTACTCCATTACTTGTTTTATATGCAAAATCAGTGTTATGACTTCTCTCAAGTGCCTGTCTTTCTTACAGTCTCCTCTGAATCTCTGGATATGAGTGAGAGAGAGAGAGTCAAACCGACTCTAACTCAGCACCTTAAATGTAGACAATAGATGCTGAACTATAAACTATAACTCTTGTGTAACTTGAAAGCCAAAACCAACTATTTCTACATAGATTACTTCCTATATTAAATCAGTCTAATTTTACCATTTCACTGATTTCATCAACATGATTTTATTATTCTAGGAAACTCTATTTCAGGAAAATAAAGGTTACAAGTAATTTCATTTCTATGAAGAAAATCATGTTGATGAACATCAAACTGCTGAACTAAAAACATAACATCAACAGATTGCTTATTCCCCAAACTTTGAAACCACGCCTTGCCATGTCCACCCACACTAAACTAGGGTATTATAACTCTTACCCCATTCTAATCCAGCCCATCCCCATCTCACCTTCTACCTACCACACATCCTGAAAGACCTGCCCTAAACCAGATTCTACAGCCTTATGAAAAATCCTAGCTTCACCTTTCCCCTTTTGAAAGGCTAAGATTTTGGTATAGCTGAAAGGCTAAGATTTTTCTGTTAATGCACACCTAACTTTAACAAGTTGCTTGAGTGGTATTTCAGGTGAGCCAGCATTCAAGGAGCATGTGTCATTTACCTGGTTTTTCCACTTTGGGGCATTGGGAGGTTGAATTTATAAGAACATAAAAATATTTGAGAAAGAATGAACCACACTCTAGTTTCTCCCAATTCTTCTTCAATAAGAAAAATGAAAACTCTTAACCATGTGTGTCTAAGGAAAATTTTATGTTGATTAGTCTGTCTAAATTTTCTTCAGCAGTTCTGATTTTACATGATTCATTTGTGTATATATTCCCTTTCCTTTTCTGCTCACATTAAACATCACACATTTAAATGATGTCTTGTTTTTGCTTTTATTTCCGATAGCAGTGTATTTCTCAATAAATTTGCTCCAAGTATTACTCAAAATACAAAGTCTTTATCAACAGTGTTTCTGAGGAGATTTGCGTTTGTCCAATATACAGGGTCTCCTTGCATTTCTCTGCTCTGTCTGCTTTCCATATTTTCATATTATTTCATCTCCTATCTCTGTGTTACAGTGGTGAAGTTGGTAAAGTATAGGCAAGGAGAATTTATCTTTAAAAGCTACTGTCTTTTTAGGGGAAGACAACTTTCAGATAAAAATCTATCCCTAGAATATAATATCCTTGTGGGGGAAAATATATTTTGCTAAGATACCTGTGTCTAGTATTTAGGCACATTCCTCTTGGATGGGAAAGCTAAAGCTCTTTAGGCTCTATTGTTGAAGTTTTATTTTGTAGTTAGTCTCCTTTTGTAGCAGGGAATCTAAGATGAGGATAGAGGTGTTTCCTTCAGCCTTCCTCACTAAAATAAAGCTGTTATTTTGTCCAGAGGGTATTACTTAGGTGCTTAAGAAATTGTGTTGCCAGTTAATCATTAGAGAGAATCAGATGCCAGAGACAATACATTAGCTCCACATTCTAGACACATACATTGTACAGTTTCCCATCTGATGTTATTAGAAGTGGAACAAAATGATTACAGGGAATTAGTTAAATAAAGATAGGAAACTACCTGGCAAGTTGCAGAATTGACAAAACAGCTAAACTCTATTAGGCCCATGCTGATGAATTAACTAGTCTCAAATAGACCTCCTAATAGAAGTCTAAATTAGCTAACAGCAATAAAAAATGTAATCAGTTACTTGGCAAGGATCTTAAGGAGGCAGACTGCCCTGAAAGTGGGAAGTATAAATGACAATATTAGTGAAAGTACTATTCTTTACGTAAAAATGGTTAATAATTTCTAAGGCATTTTTGTATTTTTGGTACATTTTTAGAAAAAAAATTCGATAAGCACAGTATTAAAGGGAGTAAACAAAATTATAAATCATACATAATCACTCATGTAATGAAGTTTTTAAAATTGTTTTTGCTACATGCCCACATGTTTTGGTGAAAATTAATGATGTGGAGAGTTTGGTTCTGCCAATTTCATAAGTTTTAATCTTGCTTTAACATCAGGAGTATAGAGTTTTAATTATGGAGAAGAAACGATGCCCTTTGCCCTCTGCCTGAATCCAACCAATCTGACCCCAGTAGTTAGTGATTCTGAAGTTGACTAGGTCAGGTTCATAGAAAAAGGGCCTTGAAACTTCAGAGTTCGATGCTGAGGATCTACCTGTGGATCTAATTGGATTGTCAGCACAGTTCTCAGAATTTAGGAGGGATTCAACTAATATTTGCTCTGGGTGAAATGAATCCACCTGGACTTGCATTTTCAGTGCAAGTGCCATTAATCCTCTTCTGTCTACGCCTTTATCATGCATTGTTTTCCTGGGTGGGTAAGAGGGACAAGGTGGAGGCACAGATTATTTAATATCCAAGGTTTTATTATTGAATGAATTGCTGCTATAATAATATTTCTTCAGTTTAGAGCTTGCTTAAAATTGTCCAGAGATTGGGATCCCTGGGTGGCGCAGCGGTTTGGCGCCTGCCTTTGGCCCAGGGCGCGATCCTGGAGACCCGGGATCGAATCCCACATCAGGCTCCCGGTGCATGGAGCCTGCTTCTCCCTCCGCCTGTGTCTCTGCCTCTCTCTCTCTCTCTGTGACTATCATAAATAAATAAAAATTAAAAAAAAAAGTCATTTAAAAAAAAAATTGTCCAGAGATTTGGGTAACTGTAAGATTTCCCAAAGTCTTCAGAAATAGTGCTCTTCCAGGACAAAGGGAGCATGAGAATTCCTGGTTCCACCAACACTCAGGTCCTATTTCATTTTTAATGTAAAAATGTGGAAGAGATAAAAGCGTTGATGTTTAATTCTATGCCTCTGTATTTCATAGTGTGTTAAGCTAACCCTCTTTTAACCAAGAATCCTCTTTATGATTTGTTCCAATCTTCTGTGCAAAAATCTAAATGATTTTTAAAGTTCAAGATATAAAACTTTTTCAGTTTTGCATTGGTTTTGTGTGTAAATTTTATGACTCCTAAGGTTACCGGTAGTTATAAATTGAAAATAATTGATTTACAGCCAAATTTTCCATGCATTAATGAAATCCCATGAAGCCTTAGAAATTTTAGACTATCTAACTTAGTTTTGGACTAATAAATATTTTATGGTTCCTCTGGGTTTATTTTTCAAGCAATACTTACTAGCCCTCAGCTTAAATTGTTTATTTCCTAATAGATTTTGTCTTTGTTTATAATCTCATCCATGAAAGTGTATTCAATAAATATTTAATAAATATTTTTAAATGAGGAAAGAATCTATCTAGTGAAGTGTTTTCAAATGCCATATTTTGACTGTACATAATTGATACCTACAGTATGCTAATAGCAAAATGAAATATTTCTCTTCACTTCACCTGTGGCTTCTTCACATTTATAGGTAGTTCAAGCCAAAAGCAATGATATTTTGAAAGTCTTAGCAAAGAGATTGAAAAAAAAAACCATACACATAACAAAGATTCAGTGATGTCCTTTGGGACCATGTTTTGAATACCACTTGTTTAGCTTCTATAGGAACAAGGGAAGTCACAAATAACAATGTCGATATATATTTAAAATGAATCTACTCAAGGCTTCCTATGAAGCTTTGAAAGATGTACAAAAGGAGACTCAGTGACATTGTATAAGGAGCTCTCTTATAAACATAAGGATGGATTTGGGGGGAGCAAATGAGGTGCTGGCTATTCTGTAAATTCCAATGCAGGAGTCCATTGACCACACTTTAACATAATTTTGTAAATAATGGATTTCTAGGCTTTGCCCAAGAGATCCCGGATGAGTATTCAGGCAACAGATGTTGTGAGGTACCGGCCACAGATGCAAAAGTTAAGGGGAACCAAAAAAAAAAAAAAAACTTTAGCAAGAAGATAATATTTTAAAGAAATATAAATTACTGCAAGATGTAAAAAGAGATGAACTATAAAAATTCTAAATAAAGATGTGTATTATTGATCCTTCTTTTTGCTTCAGGCTATTACATGGCTCAGCAGGGGACTGTGTCTTACAACCAAAGGAAAATTGTGACGTACTCCTAGGAAGAGGCCATTCATGCCCTAGGGCAAATGTTTCCTTCAATGGCCTCCAGTTAGCTGCTCAATTTCCCCACCAGGGGTTCCTGCAGTTCCGGGCTGCTGGTTATTTGCTATAGACTCTAAGGTCTGTGCTCTCAGCCTCATAGCAGAGATCACCCAAGAAGCAGGAAGCGGTTGGCTGGAGACTATCATCTTTGGAATTATGATTTCTGCACCTTATCTCCAGAGGGCTTACAAATGTCCTACTATTGGCATGTGTCTGTATTTAAATTCATTATTACTTTAGAAGAGCTGCAAATCCAGGGAACTTCAGATCTAGATGCAACAGAAACAAATAATTACCTAACAAATACATTTCTCTCTTTCAAGATTTTTGGTTCATACAAATATGAATTTCAGCTTACACTATGCTCCGGCAGTGCATGCCTCCTATTTTAGCACCTTTAATATTCTTTAAAGTGAATGGTGATAAGTTAATTGAGGGTTTTCTTTGACATCTATTGAGCAATAACACATTGTTGAAACATATTTGTCAAACATTTTGATAGAAAAATTGTTTGCATGCTTTGGATAATTACAATACTTTCAGAAGGGTAAAAAAATTAAAAACAAAATGTGTGCTATTTCTCATGTAGATTTTATTTTATTTAATTTATTTATTTTTTTTAGATTTTATTTTTAAAACAATAAATATGTCTTATTGCTTGCCACCTACCTGGGATGTATATATGACATGGGAAGAGCACAAAGACAAATTGCCATTATTTCCTTATTTAATTGATGTCTAAAATAAAATGTACTCAATCATAAAATGAACAATTTACTATAGGAATCACCTTGCCAACCAAGAGAGAAAGCCTGGATATTACTAATACCCCTCTCTGAGAAATACTAATAGAAGGTTAGCTGGAATTAAATGTCCTGTGTTTTCCTATCAGCGACTTGTCCACAATTTGATCAAAGGGAAAGAGGTAATGTGTATATTTTATCAATTTTTACTCCAATCAGAAGAATGCATGAGTTCTGCACAGAGGAAGATGCAGAAAAATCAATTCCATTTAGCATGGAAAAGGTAATCTTTCCTGTGTTGTCCTCTGTCACTTTTCCTACGGTTATATTCCCCAATTATGTGATACAGCATAATAATGCCCAAAAAATGCACTTAGCCCTGAATAAGAGTTATATAAAACCATGTCTCCTGAAAGCTCATGACCTTGGCCAAGCATCCAGGAAGAAAAGGTTCTAAACACATGACATTCAATTACTTGAAACAAGAACTTTGGTTATCTGGGTTCCCTCTAGTTAACTGCTAACAGGCTGTTTAGGAAAACACCAGGAAGGTGAGGCAGGCAAATCAGGGAAAATAATGGTGGGAGGATGAAACAAAGCATGAAGATTTAACATTGAGGGTTGAGAAGGCCAAGAGAAGAGATAAAGTAAACAATTGTAATTCAGTCTATGGACATTTGCTGTGGGAAGCAAAGAGCTCCTCACTAGTAGTTTCATGGCACATCATTTGATTGCAGCTTGGCACAGTAAATAATCATCAAAACAATGCTCCTACTTCATCATAAGGATAGAGTGTACTCAATAATTCTATTAAAGGATGTAAGTATACATAATTTTTAATCCCTTATCAAAACTGTATATGTATGTATGAGTGTGTGTATATGTGTACATATATACGTATCTTTATATGTGTACATATATTAATTGATACTTAGATAAGTAAAATAATTGCTTGGATAGTTAACTTATGATATAATTTTATTGCATTTTGATGCCATATAATGTTTCTCTATTTTGAACAGTCCTCTTAACAAATACTACAAATTTTGAGTATCTCTTGGAAGCAATAATAAAATCAGATTCTTTGCCTCTGTCTGCTCAAGACAATAGACTGGTTGGGATCCCTGGGTGGTGCAGCGGTTTGGCACCTGCCTTTGGCCCAGGGCGCGATCCTGAAGACCCAGGATTGAATCCCACATCGGGCTCCCGGTACATGGAGCCTGCTTCTCCCTCTGCCTGTGTCTCTGCCTCTCTCTCTCTCTCTCTCTCTGTGTGACTATCATTAAAAAAAAATAATAATAAAAATAAAAGAGACAATAGACTGGTTATAGACGAAAAAGACTCGACTTGATTTTAGAGCACCTTGGTATGAGACTGAGCTCCATAATTTACTTACTCAGTTATTCTGAAGAGAAGTCACTTAAACTTTTAGATTGGTGTCTATTGAGAAAAATAGTCTATCCTGACAAATTTGGGGTGTGTAGATGAGAATGGAAAATAATATTGTAAAAATTTATCAGTATATAGATTAATATATGCCACTTAAAATATACATCACTTTAAAAAGCCTGAACATGAAATAAAAAGAGTAATTCTGAATGAAAACCATCAGACTCTTACTTAGTCATTAGTGTGAATTTTCAACAGTGAGCTCTACAACTGTTTTGAAGACATGACTTTTATAATTGTTTTCTCAGCATAAGTGAGTTTAAACAACAAATCTGTCCAAATCTATTTAGACTTTGATATGGAAATTATAATGTCATTTTCCAGTACTATCTTAAAGAAAGGTTTTTGTAAAGATACATGTTAATATTGTCAACTCTAAATCCGAGTTTAAAAGGAATTTATACTCATCTAACATAATGCTGACTACTCTTCCCATGTGTGTATCTTGTATTACAGATTTCAGTGGTAATACACTTTTTAAAGAAGCACATTTGAGAATCCTTTGAGGGATCCCTGGGTGGCGCAGCGGTTTGGTGCCTGCCTTTGGCCCAGGGCGCGATCCTGGAGACCCGGGATCGAATCCCATATCAAGCTCCCGGTGCATGGAGCCTGCTTCTCCCTCCGCCTGTGTCTCTGCCTTTCTCTCTCTCTCTGTGACTATCATAAATAAATAAAAATTAAAAAAAAAAAAAGAATCCTTTGAAATTTATCACCTATCATTTTAAGAGAAACAATTGCATATAAATATTCACACATTTTTAAATATAGTTTTAGGGGATTCATTGACATCCTGAAGTCAATCCATGAATTCCAAGTTAAAGACACTGCTATGCAGTTGAACTTTCAACAATGCGTAAGTTGGGGAAGTTGAATCCCCCAAACAGCTGAAAATCCACATATAACTTTTGACTCCTCCAAAATTTATCTACTAATAGCCTATTGTTCACTAGAAGTCTGATTATATAAACAGTTAACACATATTTTGTATGTTGTATGTATTATATACTATATTCTTACAATAAAGTAAGCTAGAGAAAAGAAAGTGCTATTAAGAAAATCATAGGGACACCTGGTGGCTCAGTTTTTGAGCATCTGCCTTTGGCTTAGGTTGTGATCCTGGGGGTCCTGGGATCCAGTCCCATATTGGGCACCCCATGGAGAGCCTGCTTCTCCCTCTGCCTATGTCTCTGCCTTTCTCTCTGTGTCTCTCATGCATAAATAAATGAAATCTTAAAAAAAAAAAGAGTTGAATCACTGGAAAGTAATTGTACATTGGAAACTAATGTAATACTGTATGTTAACTATACTGGAATTAATATAAAAGCTTAATTTAAAAAAGAAAATAATAAGGAAAATGTATTTACAGTACCATATATTTTTTAAAAAATCCATGTATAAGTGGACCTGTACCTTTTAAACCTGTTGTTTCAGGGTCAACTGTATTTCTTTGTAGAAAATGAGTTCAACTAGTTAAAATAGCTTTTTCATTCAAAATCTGAGTTTTTCCCTGAATTTTGACAAATGGCAAACAGGGAAATGCTCCTAAGAATTTAGAGGTAATAATTATATTCTGAGATATCCTGCTTCTTCACTTTCAATGTTTTAAGATTTTCTAGAAATTAAGAAAACCAGATGTTATCTAAGGATAAAATGAAAACATTTATACTGTGTAGCAAATAATTATGAAAACTGAAATTAAATTGAGAGTGGGCCAAATAAATCTTTTATATAATACTACTTTGTTTACTTATAACCTTTGGAAAGTTTTTTTGGAGGAGGGATTTATAATGGTTGATATTGTTCTAAGAATACTCACTATCATTAAATTTGAACAGAAAATGATGCAAAAGGAAACCTTTTTCAAGGGTTAAGAGTGATGTTGAATTTTTGCCCAAAGCTCAATTATCATGGAATGAAAAGCCAACTGCTGAACAAATTAATCATTACAGACAGAAAATAAAGAAAAGAAATGTGTAGAAGCTGGAGTGGATGAGAATGATGTAGCTAAGGCGAAAGAAGATAAAGAAAGGTAATAGTATTAACATAGAAGCAGTCAAATTAAATGATTATCATGTTTCATTGTACATCAAAAATGAAGACCCAGAGTGATACAGCTCATTTAAAAATAATCTGTTTTGAAAAAAAACTATTTTAGATTGATGATTTTTAGTTCATTTGGTAACTCCAATGAGTCTGTGAACACCCCATACCCTGTTCTCTGGGTGTAGCTGCCAATCACAGGAATGATACTATGGGATTCATGGCTACATGAGTGGAAAACTCTTATGTGAAGTGACAGTCTGTGCCAGTATTGAGACTGTTTGTGGAAAATGGGTGGCAGAGATTTTCTAGACTCAGGAAATTCTTCACTCTCATTCCTATCTTAAGATAGGAGTATATATGTAAATACATATATAATTTGGGGCAATTATATATGCAAGCAAGTATTTCTTCTTCCCTGTTCTCCATTTCCCACTGTACTCCTACTGGAAGGCTATCCATCAGGCCAGTTAGGTCATGAGCTTCAGTTTTACAGCATTTTGCTATAGTGAAGAGTGGTGAAGGGAGAGGAGGGACAGTGAGCCCCATCTCACCATAATGGGGGGGGGTGCCTTGAAAAAAAGCTGAGAGACATAAGCTGCTGTAGTAAAAGGGGAATTGGCTCTGTTCCTTTCTCAGAGGTTAACAAGCAGCAAGTAGCCCAATCTGGGTTGTTAACACCTAACCTTATGAACATGCATGGTCTTGGTATGCGAGTGAGCTAGCATCCTAAGTAGCAGTGAGGAAGGAAGTTCCATGGTGGAAGTCCAAGCTCTACAGGGAATTAACATTTTTTTACAGTGATGAACCACAGCCACTTTTGGGGATGGTAATTTTCTTTATTTTTTTCCACAATGAGAAAACATTTGTCTAGACAAAGTTAAACAGTGTTCATGAGTTGACATCTTGCATTGCATCACCTCTATCAGCCTGACTTGAGAAAACACTTTGGAATGTGAGTCAGAGTTGAAACTAAGAAGATTTATTATGTATTTTCCTAAGTGTCTTTAAAGAGTTTTAAGCAGAAGAATAGCATGGTCAGATTTCATTGCAGAAAGATCATACTGACAGCTTTGTTCAGTGTATAACTGAACAAAACTACAAGCAGACAGAAGGTTGAGAATTCAGATAGGAGACTTGCACAGCTTCAGGCAAGACATTAGGAGAAGGACCGGGGAGGAGTTAGTAAATTGGTGAGGACCTTGGAAAATGAGATTGAACCAGAATTTAACAACAGTTTGTGGATTATAGGTAATGGAGACAGAAGCCTAAGAATAATTTTCAAGGTTCTGAGCAGAGTAACTATTCAAATTATGTTTTTTGTAATAAAATAGTATTTCAAGGAAAAGTGGGTTATAAAAAGTAGTTTTGAAAATTTAAGGTTTGGAGGGCATAAGAGTCTAACTGGATACAGTATGATTTTAGGTCAGCTCAGCAATCTTTAGAGTGAGATAAACTTGAGCTTCAACACCTCATTAGCTTTTGTTCAGATATTTAGAATAATTACTATCATCCAGGTTAGGTTATAGGGGGTGCACTTAGAATCATCTGAAGGGAGGAAGTTCCAAACTGCATGTACCTTTCTTTCTCCTTCAAGATTATAATAAGTCTTAAATAGAATGCCCTTCCCTCCTACCAATTTCTCTGAGACTCTTGTTGTAGTGAGTTGCAATTTATGATAGAAGTCTGAAGTATCTATCAGGGGCATGAAAGATTAATAAACACTGAAAGTAGAAACTATGAAAAATTCAACTCAGCAAATGTGTATTGAATTAGTTCTAAAATCTTCCATAGTTACCCATAATGATGAAAAGTTAAATGACACTTAACTACACTATTTAGTAGTCATAATCTCAGGAAAGTCAGACAAGTGGTGAAAATTTTAACATAATGTAATGAAAGCAACGACAAAGATATTTATGTGGTGTTACGGAATAAAGACTGCATGATGGTGAAGAGGGGTAAGAGCAGTAGACTTCATAGGAAAAGAGGAATCCAGACCTCAGTTTTGGAGGATAGGAGCTGTTACTTGGGTGAAGCAGAAGATGGAATTTTCCAGTGTTTGTCATCATGGATCATTTAAGATTGCTTTTGACTACAAGAGATGGAAAACCCAAGCAACAATGGGTTGCTCTCTAGCAATAGAGCCATTTAGTTTTATTTTAGAATATGGAGGGTACGTATAGAGTATAAACTACTTGGAACAATACATGACAAACTAGAAAATCCTAGACATTGCTTTATATAAGCATATTTTGTGTTACGGAATAAAGACTGCATGATGGTGAAGAGGGGTAAGAGCAGTAGACTTCATAGGAAAAGAGGAATCCAGACCTCAGTTTTGGAGGATAGGAGCTGTTACTTGGGTGAAGCAGAAGATGGAATTTTCCAGTGTTTGTCATCATGGATCATTTAAGATTGCTTTTGACTACAAGAGATGGAAAACCCAAGCAACAATGGGTTGCTCTCTAGCAATAGAGCCATTTAGTTTTATTTTAGAATATGGAGGGTACGTATAGAGTATAAACTACTTGGAACAATACATGACAAACTAGAAAATCCTAGACATTGCTTTATATAAGCATATTTTGTAGAAATATGGAGGCAAAAAAGAAGAGCTAAAAAAGTGGAAAATGATTGACACTAAAGAATAGGATTTAGGGGTAAGTTGAGTAGTAATGGACAATGGATATTTTTCTGTATAAACCTTGCAATGCTATTATTTGAACGAGATATAGATATTAATATGATAAAAAATAAAGTATTGAAATAATATTTTGACTATCCCTGCTGATATATTCATTAGGGTCCTGATTCACTGAGTTTGAACTTTCAGTTGTATCTCTTGGTGGGAATACACAATTTTGAAACTCAGGTTTTGAAGTGTAGTGTTTGAATACAAATATCCTCAGAAGAATGAGAGAAAAAAATTACTGGAGAGAAAAAAGTAGTTAGTAGATAAAGGAATTTCATATTTTAAGAAAGTGATCAACAGCCCGAATAAAGGCACAAAACTTTACAATGTATTCATCAAATATTTAATAATTAGTGAATTTGAAGAGAGAAGTTGTTTATAATTTAATAAACTTATTGGACTGAGAAAACCACAAATGCACTTAACTAATCAAATACAAATATATTTTAAAAATATATGAATCACCTTTTCTTTACTTCTCCTTCTCCTCTCTTCTCTCTCTGAGGGTATCAAATTATATTTCACTAGTTTTTTTGGGTATTTTTTATTGGAGTTCTATTTGCCAACATTTAGCATAACACCCAGTGCTCATCCCATCAGGTGCCCCCCTCAGTGCCCATCACCCAGTCACCCCATCCCACTGCCACCTCCTTTTCCACTACCCCTTCTTAATTTCCCAGAGTTAGGAGTCTCTCACGTTCTGTCACCCTCACTGATTTTCCCACTCATTTTCTCTCCTTACCCTTTTAATCCCTTTCACTATTTTTTATATTCCCCCAAATGAATGAGACCATATAATGTTTGTCCTTCTCTGACTGACTGACTTCACTCAGCAAAATACCCTCCAGTTCTATCCATGTTGAAGCAAATGGTGGGTATTTGTTGTTTCTAATGGCTGAGCAATATACTATTGTATATATGACCACATCTTCTTTGTCCATTCATCTGTCATATTTCTCTGATGACAAGTGATGCGGAGCATTTTCTGATGTGCTTCTTGGCCTTGTCTATGTCTTCCTAAGTGAAATTTCTGTTCATGACTTTTGCTCTTTTCAATGATTGGTTTGTTTGATTCTTTGCTGTTGAGTTTAAAAAGTTCTTTATAGATCTTGGATACTAGCCCTTTATCTGATATGTGATTTGCAAATATCTTCTCCCATTCTGTAGGTTGTCTTTTAGTTTTGTTGACTGTTTCTTTTGCTGTGTGGAAGCTCTTCATTTTGATTAAGTCCCAATAGTTCATTTTTGCTTTGGTTTCCCTTGCCTTCATGGATGTATCTTGCAAGAAGTTACTGTGGCCACATTCAAAAAGGTGTTGCCTGTGTTCTCCTCTAGGATTTTGATCGATTCCCTTCTCACAATTAGATCTTTCATCCATTTTGAGTTTATCTTTGTGTATGGTGTAAGAGAATGGTCTAGTTTCATTCTTCTGCACGTGGATGTCCAATTTTCCCAGTGCAATTTATTGAAGAGACTGTCCTTTTTCCAGTGGATGGTCTTTCCTGCTTTGTCAAATATTAGTTGACCATAGAGTTGAGGGCCCATTTCTGGGTTCTCTATTCTGTTCCATTGATCTATATGTCTGTTTTTGTGCCAGTACCACACTGTCTTGATGATCACAGATTTGTAGTACAACTTGAAATCCAGCATTGTGATGGCCCCGGCTCTGTTTTTTTTTCAATATTCCCCTGGCTATTTGGGGTCTTTTCTGATTCCACACAAATCTTTAGATGATTTCTTCCAACCCTCTGAAGAAAGTCCATGGTATTTTCATAGGGATTGCATTAAATGTGTAAATTGCCCTGGGTAGCATTGACATTTTCACAATATTAATTCTTCCAATCCATGAGTATGGAATATTTTTCCATCTCTTTGCGTTTTCCTCAATTTCTTTCAGAACTGTTCTGTAGTTTTTAGGGTACAGATCCTTTACCTCTTTGGTTAGGTTTATTCCTAGGTATCTTATGCTTTTGGGTGCAATTGTAAATGGGATTGACTCCTTAATTTCTCTTTCTTCAATCTGTATAGTGTGTAGAAATGCCACTGACTTCTGGTCATTGATTTTGTATCTTGCCACACTGCCAAATTACTATATGAGTTCTAGCAATCTTGGGGTGAAGTCTTTTGGGTTTTCTATGAACAGTATCATGTCATCTGCAAAGAGGGAGAGTTTGACTTCTTTGCCAATTTGAATGCCTTTTATTTCTTTTTGTTGTCTGCTGAAGCTAGGACTTCTAGTACTATGTTGAATAGCAGTGATGAGAGTGGACATCCATGTTGTGTTCCTGATCTTCAGGGAAAGGCTCGCAGTGTTTCTCCATTGAGAATGATCTTTGCTGTGGCCTTTTCATAGAAGGCTTTAAGATGCTGAGGAATGTTCCCTCTATCCCTACACTCTGAAGAGTTTTGATCAGGAATGGATGCTATATTTTGTCAAATGCTTTCTCTGCATCTATTGAGAGGCTCATATGGTTCTTGTTTTTCCTCTTGTTGATACACTCTATATCAATCAACAAAAACATATTGATTGTTTTACAAATGTTGAACCAGCCTTGCATAACGGTGATAAATCTCACTTGGTGTTGGTGAATAATCTTAATGTACTGTTGGATCCTATTGGCTAGTATCTTGTTGAGAATTTTTGCATCTGTGTACATCAGGGATATTGGTGTATAATTCTCCTTTTTTGGTGGGGTCTTTGTCTGGTTTTGGAATTAAGATGATGTTGGCCTCATAAAACGAGTTTGGAAGTATTCTGTCCCTTTCTATCTTTTGGAACAGCTTTAGTAGAATAGGTATTGTTTCTTCTTTAAACACTTGATAGAATTCCCCTGGGAAGCCATGTGGCGCTGGACTTTTGTGTCTTGGGAGGTTTTTGAGGACTGCTTCAATTTCCTCCCTGGTTATTGGCCTGTTCAGGTGTTCTATTTCTTCCTGTTCCAATTTTGGTAGTTTGTGGTTTCCAGAAATGTGTCAATTTCTTCTAGATTGCATGATTTGTTGGTGTATAGCTGCTCATAAAATGTTTTTTAAATCGTTTGTATTTCCTTGGTATTAGGGTGATCTCTCCTTTTTCATTTGTGATTTTTAAAATTTGAGTCTTTTCCCTTTTCTTTTTTTTTTTTTATTTTTTTTTATTTTTTTTATTTTTTTTTCCCTTTTCTTTTTAATAAGCTGGCTAATGATTTATCTATCTCATTAATTCTTTCAAAGAACCAGGATCCCTGGGTGGCTCAGCAGTTTAGCGCCTGCCTTTGGCCCAGGGCACAGTCCTGGAGTCCCGGGATCGAGTCCCGTTGGGCTCCCAGCTAGAGCCTGCTTCTCCCTCTTCCTGTGTCTCTGCCTCTCTCTTCGCTCTCTATGAATGAATGAATAAATAAATCTTAAAAAAAAAAAAGAAATTCTTACGTGCAAGGGAGCAAAATGTAGCTGAGATGAGAGATTTCGTGCCTCTCAGTTTGAGGGATGAAGTGACACTGAATACTGAGTTGCAAAATAGATGTCTTAACTGAAGTACCATATGGAACTTGTGTCCAAGAATCAGAGATGTGTAGTAGTTGCAAATTAGGTATGGAGCCAATGGACCAGAGAGAATAACTATAATCCCAGAAGCTACAATAATAGACTGCCAGTGTTAACACAACACCCGCATCTCTCACCAACCTCTGAATTCATCGCCAGGAGTCCATGCCAGGTATGAGACAAGCAAAGACCAAAGACTACCAATCAATGAACTGTGACCTATTTTTCTCTACAATCAAGATGCCATGTTGGGAGGTAGGGAAAGGTTAAGAGAAACAACCCTGATAGAGGGCTGAATTTCAAACAGAGTGGATATTAATGTAAAACTCATGAAAAAGACATTAATTTGAATAATCATTTTACACAAGAACAATATGAGTCCTGGTGGCCTACCTATGATGAAGTAAGTTCAAATACAGACAACTTTTTAAGAGTTCTTTGTTTTCTATTACTAGTTTTAGTTGTGGTTCATGTACTTTGATTCTGCTACCATGTGTTAAGTAGGAGCTTGGCAAATGTAGGGAAAACAGGAGGAATGATTTGTTTTCATTTATCTATTATCTCCCAGTCTCTTTTGTTCACTTCTTTCAGGATTCAATTTTAACTTTAAACTTTACCTTTTAAACTTTAAGGTATCTTTAGGCCCAATACTCCTAATTCTCAGTTGTGGTATTAAACTGAAATGTTATTAATATTAACCGCACAGGCCTGTAAAAAGTCAAGGAAGTGGGATGAGTTCCAAGTGTCAGTTTGTTAAGGTCAAGTGGTTATGAAGGAATCAGGAGCTTTCCAGATGATTCTGCTGTCATTTTAGGACCTACCAGCTTCTCAGTTTCTGAATTCCTCCTCTTCTACTGAAGAGATGCTTTACTTTATCAATATCCTCCCTATGCCTTTTTCTAGCCCCTGAGATGAAGACTGTCACTAGTCAAGAAAGATTTAAAATGATAAATTAGGTAACTCAAGAGCAAGTCAGTTTTCATACTGGATGAGCCCTCTCCCAAATCTGCCTACATTTTAACATAATTTTCCTTTGTTCATACCAAGTCTCTCTCCCATCTCCTTCCCTCTCTCTCTGTTATTTCAGGCATCCAAGTCCTGTTTTTGACATCTAACTAGTAGCAGAGTCTGTCTGGGGCCAGATTTCTGTTTTACTCTTACATATCTTCCCTTTTAAGAATTGGTTAATTCCTTCTAAGCACTGGCTCCATAGCTGGGACATAACATTGTGACAGATTTATCATTTGCTCTGCTGAGTTTCAGAGTACTGCCTGTAGAGGCACCTTCATTACATTGTGTTGAGTAGTCAGGAGGCCAAATGTTTACTTGCCTTACCATCTGTTGTCTGTATTCTTCCTACTGAGTTGGATTTCAGTTCATCAGGTGTAGTCAACTCCTTCTACCCACAGCCAGTTTATAGTTCCAAGTGCTTCCCTCTTCTTGTCTAGCCTGCACTACATGCTTTTGGATATAATGATTATTCTTTGGGGGGGAACCTGTGGATCAATTAGGATATGTTTGGCCTTATATCATGGAAAATATGTTTCCAACTGGCACAAACAATGTAGAAATTTGTTAGTTTCTAAAGCCTGAAGTGCAATAGTGAAATAGGATGACTTCGGGATTGGGATCAACTAAACTCCATATCCATACATATAATTATGGAGATGTGGCTATGGTACAGTGAGAAGATATGGGAACAATTTTAAGACATCTTTCATTCTGGTTTTAGAGATTGGTCTCAGAAGGAAAATTGCCCTAATGAAATGACGTCTGATTTAATTTAAAAACCAGCTTTTATATGAGACTAAGTGAATTCATCTGAAAGTTTCAACTCTTCAAATTTGGACAATTAGAGTTAAGTGATAAAATTCATATTGATGTTGATAAGGTAGGCCTATAATTTAGTTGCACTTGGGGAGTAAAATATATCAGGATTAGGCCAAGAGGGCACATGTCTATGACATTGTGTCTTTGATCTTATATCATTTTTTATTTCAATATGTTGCCTCTTCCCAAAAATGGTGGAGGGAGACTAAAATGTATTATTTAGCCAGTACTCTGCAGAGATTAATGTACTTTGAGAGGAAATATGCATCACTTATGGTATCAGAGGTTTGCCTAGGGAACAACATCAGGTCTGTGATTTGTGACCTTTGTGAATCAGCTTCCCAGGAATGTGTGTTGAGGCTGGGTGGGTATGTTTTTTTTTTTCCCCATAAGTAATTAGATTTCAAGTTTTATAGCTTGGATTTTAAAATGTTTAATTTGAACTGTGGCTAAGATAAACTTTGTAAACAGTGACCATACAATGCTAAACAATCTGTTGGGTAAAAACAATACTATTATGTTTTTAAAATTCACACTTAAAGAGCTTTAACCTTTCTCCTCCTTCCCCAATGCCTCACCCCTAGTAGCTATTTCATACATGTTTAAATATTTTTAAAACTGATTACCCTCTTTGCTGTCTTCTCTCTTTCCTCCCTTCTTTTTCCATCTCCTTCCTTCATTTTTCATTTCTTAACTTTTAAAAAACGGAACTAATGATTCTGATAGCTTATAGACCTACTCACTAGAGTATTTTCTGCCCTTGCTACATGTCTATATAAACCAGGATATGTAAAGACTAGGCTGAAGAATTTATATCCAATTGGTAAATTATAATATTTATGCTGTGTCTAAACCTGTATTGATACACTATTTTTTAACACAACTAAACATGAGTTATTGTCATAGAGAGGTTTTTAATGTATTTATATATATTGCAGCAGTCACAATTTGAAAAATTTTACTCTAAAAACTACTCCTGAACTAATCTGCATATTCTCTTCAAGGAAATAACTTGAGATTTAAGTCTAAAAGATTCGGGTTGGTTAATCTCTTTTACAATTAGTTTCCTTGTATGTAAAACCAGCTTTCAGGATAATTGTATCAATGGCTATAAACTATTAATTTTTACACTACTTATTATTTTTTCCACAGGATAAACTATTAAGAAAGTTGGTAAATATAAAAATATTTAAATTATATTCCCATCCAATTAAGTCCCTTGAATGCACTAAGACTATTGATATTCCCTATGACACCTACTGTCTCAGTCTACTCTAACAAAACACTGTATACAGGGTGGCTTCAACAACAGACATTTATTTCTTATAGCTCTGAAAGCTGGGAAGACCACTATCTAGTGCCAGCATCGATCCCCTAATTAACTTCAAAGACCCACATCCTAATACTATCACATTGAGTGTTAGGGCTTTAACATATGATGGGGAGGGGGTGGCAAAACATTCAGTCTGCAACATCTACCAACAGGCTCTCAATAATGTTTATTGAATTGCAAGGACAAATCTCATTTCTTTTACACCAGAGTATCAGCTATATTTTGGACATACATATAACAAATGAGTTGTTGAATGGAGCATATCCTATAAAATAGGCACTTGGAAGTTCCTTACATTCTAAAAATAAGCATTATAAAAATGAGCTATATCAAGATTATGTTTTTCAGATAACATGATATGGTTCCTCCCTTTTATCAATGTACACATAAGGAGTTGGAGACAGTCATTTCTAGAATTTACACATACATGTATAAAGAGTATTTGGTGATGTTTATGATGACACCTATTTGTACCCAATAAAGGTCCTTCTTATATAGATTTTAGAATATAAAGAAGCCAACATTAATTGTAAAATAAGCATATTTTGTATTCATTATCTTAACATAGCTTGTGAAATGGTGCTTAAAGAGTAACTGGTAGAAAATCAAAGACTCAAATATCTTTTCTTGAATAATATTTATTCAGAAAGGCCTTTGAAAAAAGAATATTTTTGCCTCAGATTTTTACCTACAAAATCCTCTATCTAGGTATATTATTTTTGATACAGCATTGTTAGATTAATCTGTATCAACTGACTCTTTCCAAACAGGGCTTTCTAGGGTGACTTTATATTTGATGTAATTTTATCCTTGCCTTACTCAGTTTTCTCTCTAAAAGAACTATTCTTAAACCTATACTAAAACTTAGGATATCATCAATACCTCACCACAAAGCTTCTTGTTAGGGTCTGGAGGCAAGGGCAGAGGACCATTCTGTAAACTGAAAAATCATGAATAGTTTTATGTGCAAAAACTATTATCATATATGTATTATTGTTTTTGATATTCACAATGCTGTAGATTATTTGGAGGTTCTGATCAGTAACTCCACACAGACAATGGGATGGTAAAAAAGTGTGTTGGCCTTGAATCTTTACAATATCTCTTACATCTCAGGTCTGAGTTTTACCTGCATTAACACTTCATATAGCTTTATCTATGCAGTTTCCCCAATGTAATATCAGAATGAAAATATATGTTTTGTTCAACTAATGAGTACCTCAGTGGTAATAATGAGAAACCGAGGGTCAAAGTATCCACCAATGTAAGAAGGATTTTAACTGAAGGAGACCAGACATAAATGACCCAGGTAAATCAAACATTATCTGTTCATATAAAGAATGAAGAGAGAAGGTAGCCAGTTACCATAGATTTCAGGGAAATCCACATTCGTTACACTCTTTTTAATGTTTCCAACCATCCTACAAAATTTCAGAAGTGGACCACACAATTGAAAATCATTTGAGTGAAGGAGAGAGTTATACAGGATCTTTTGAAAGCTCAAAGGCCTTCTTTCCCATCCAGACTTATATAAACAAGGCTAAAGACATTCATGGTACCTACTAGGGGCCACCTAATCTTAGGCAGGTGCATTTCATCAATCTTGGTGTAATATAATATGCTCTGTGAAAAAAGAAGGCAGCTGAGCCCAAAGCAATGCACTCAGAAACACTGGTCCTCATTTATCACCTCAGCATCACTGGTACTGGCTTAACCTTAGAACTGAAGGATTGAAAAGAGTGTTTGTTATCAAGATGTCCCAACTCAACAGTCACTCCGATTAGCTATAGATTTTATTTGGCAAGATATCATGTTTACTTTCTGTGAGTGTATTTGTAACCCATCTAATGAATTGGACATTCACATTTTATTGCAAACATCATATTCTCTGTGCCAGGGAGTCAGATACCCAAATGAAACAACAGTGGTCAGAAGTGAAAAAGATGAGGGACAACTGTGTTTAATGTCCTGTCACTTAATATATAAGAAGAATGTTTTCACCGACTTTTAGTCTAATAGAATTAAAGCACAGATCTTTTGGAACCTTCATAATTAGATAGCCATTTTGCACAGTGTAGCTTATAGTCGATTCCTGTCAACTGGAGTCAAAGGTGATTAGAAGATCGATGAAAATACAAAGAGTTGTATAGTGTAGATATAGCTGAAAGGTGAAAAAAATTAGGAAACGACACTGAAATTACCTCCTTCACATGTAAAATAACATTCTTAAAATCCCAGATGAGATCTTGGGCTAACAGTCAAGAATATTATCACAATAACCACTCTGAGTTCATTTAGGAGAGATCGAGAATTATGCTTTTGAAAATTGTGAAAGCCATTACTTTTATTCCACCCAGATGAAATCATTCCCCCTGCTTCCATTCCCCATCATAACAGGGCTTAACAATATCTATCAACAAAATCTCCTCACCCATTGATTGAACTGGCAATTTTGAGGTCAAATCAGTTAAAATGAAGAAGCATTATGCTAGCTCCCTACTTAAGAAGTGTTTAGGATCTAACCAATTTATTATTGATGGTATCAGCTGGCTGAGTACCAGTTGGGATCTAAATTTTTCCTCCAGGCCTTTCCCTTGAGTTACTACACACTCTAATCAATCATTTTGAGCCCTAATACTCATGGTCAGGCACTTGCACAAATCTATTTTTACTTGAGTTTCAAAAATACACTCACATATTAAAATTTCATAAATTCTTACATTGCTTCCTGTTTCTTTTCACCTCAATCTAGGCAAAGTTTTAATTTTTTTTCTTATTTTTTTCTCTTACATAGTCTTAGTCAAAGCAATATACTAAGTGAGGCAGACATGTACACTGATCTGGAATAATGAGTTCACTAATGAGCAAGGGTTAGAAGAGGAGAATTGTAGTGCCTCACACTTCATTTCAAGCACTTTTACCAGTACATCCATAATAGTACTGACAATAATTTATAGTATTTGTTGGATCCTACTATGTACTAGATATTGTAAATGATTCTTTTTAATTCTCATAAAAACCCTGAGTTATGGGTTAAACTTATTCTTATCTTCCTTCCTCCCTTCATTTCTTCTATCTCCTTTCCTTCCCTCCTTATTTAATTTTGGATGAAAAAAGTTGTCAATCCAGTCATAGCTTGTAGATATATCTGAGCTCTCTGTACATACAACAATGCCTGATGGGAATCAAGGGCTTAGGGATTATTAAAAGATGGATCATAGAGAAAGGAAATGGATACTTCTGAAAAGTTTCCAGATATTCTAGCAAGTGGCTTTAGGAGCTAAAATAATGGATTCACTAAGGACTGAGGATGATACATAAAGGAATAATTCAGAAAAAAAAATTCATATGGCTTTTAAATTTTATTTTCAAGGAAATAATTTTTAATTAAACTAAAATGAGACAATTATTATTTCCCCACATGGCAATTATATCTTGTAGATTATTATATTAATTTTAACAAAGTGCTCCATTTTGATTCATTATCAAGTTTAAGGGTGCACTAATGGCTAACAAAGCCAGAGATTGTTTGTTTTTTCTCTTTGAATTATCAAATAAGGGAAGTTAACTAAGTTATAATCATGAAAATGTATAATGCAGTAATGGTAATAAAAATGGTGTATTTTTCAGCAGAGATAACTTACTAAAATATTATAGGAATATCAACTTAGTGAAAAGAATATAACTGCCTCCTGATAACTTTATCTTGTGGAACATCCAAACATGGCCACATAATTATAATGTCCACAGTTTTGACTGTTTCAAAATCCTCAAAAATCACTGATCAAAACATTGCAGTCAGCCATCTGTAGCCTAAGCTCTGAAAAACCTCTTAAACTAGCAAGAGATCCCACATTAATCAATTTGTGATTTATACTGGACTTATAATTGATTTTCATTTGAAATCATAAATATAGAATAGTTCCCATTAAAATAGACTCACACTCTTAGCACTGCACTAATGCACTATTTTGACAGTATGGGAGCTGTGGTTCAAATTCATAAATGGAAGAGCTGGGTTCAAGCACCTAACAACATGTAGAATCAAATTTCTAACTAGCTCTCAGAACGAAGACCAAAGATGAATAGAGACAAATGACAGTACTCTTGCATCCTGAATAAATCAGTTTAAGTACAGGTCTGAAGACAGCTTTCTCAAATGATTATTTTTATAATTTAAGTACTATTTGCAATCTAATTCTTCCTTATGCTTGCCACCCTCCTTTTAGCAGACATCTGGAGCTAGCATGGAAATACATCTGAAACATTTTTATTGTTCTAGACTCCAGCATTTCCCCCCTCCCACCCATACACTTTTTCCACCTTAAATATCATTCGTAAGCAACCCAGTGCCCATGTGATGGCTGAGCAGGTAGTGATATCCAATAACAAAACAGAATGTGATGACATTACAGCAGAAAGAGTTTGATATGGGTGCAGATAATAGGAAATTTCACATATTATCAAAATGATGAGACTGAACCATATAAAAAAAGAAAGCAGAAAAGGCTCATTAATAAATAACATAGGCAAGAATATCTTCTTAAAGGGAGATGATCAAATGTATGAATGAAACATGTATAGTTTCATTTCAAATTTCATTTCTATTCACTTCTTGACAGAATAAAAAATGTTTTGAATACAGACAGGATGATGGGGTTCTCCAGCAGATGGTTCAAGTTGCTTCTGGGGTTTTGAGAGCCTAGTCTTCCTACACACTGTGGTTATTCTTTGTTCTGAAAGTCGTGGAGGTTGAAGACACTCCTCATCTATCCCCTGAAAATCCCATCTCTTCCCTCTAAAGCCCACTGGAAGCATTTATGACTAGGTACTCAGTCTCTTTACTATCCAGAGGGAACCCCTCATCTTCTCCTATGTTGACAGTGTCTTCATTTCTATGCTGGTCCATACCTAACTCTCCCCCATGTGCTGGGAACCAAGTCTGAATCCAACACAAGAGGCTCTCTGTTATGCCGCTTACCACTGAAGGCTCTGGGAGAGCTCATCCAATGTTAAAGAAAACAAGGGGATGTTTATTTCATAGGTATATAAGTGTGTGTGTATGTGTGTGTGCATGCGTGTATCAGAGGGACTCTCTTGGTAATATCTGTTCCTGTGCTCCTGAGTAAATATATGGATTAACAGCTTTCTCCATTGCCCAGAATGAATTACTAACTAGGAATTAAACATTTCTGTGGGGATATGTACATTGTATCCCAAGAAAATAAAAAGTATAAAATTCAAATTGGGGTGTTTTACTACATCTAAATATCAGCCTATACATACCACAAATAGATTACCAAATATAAAAGGATTAGAACATATTAAATATACTTAACATGTAAATGAATATTTGACAAGTTTCACTGTTAATGATCTCCAGGATTATCATTAAAATTTTATCCTTCAGAATGATAAATGCAGAAAGGATAGATGTCTCCAAAACTATAGCTGCTGAAAATTGTGTATGTGTTCAAATTAATTTTACATTCTAGCTTGTTTTATTCTCATTTATCTGTTTTAAAATAGATCTGAGTCATCTGAGTAGTTCACATATTTCAATTTTGGATAAGTATGCTTTGAGGTAGCTCATTAAAGAAAACAAAACATAAACTTATGTACCCAAAACACGCTGTTTCAATTGAACATAAAACCTATCTCTAAGCTCCTTGTCAGAATAGAAAAAGCAGGAAATGTTCTGTTAAAATGTGATGATGCTTCCATCAGAAAAAAATAAAAAAGAACAATATTAGGGGAGAGAATAGTTTCTTTAGTATCCAAGCTGCAGAGAACATTCTCCTGTGGACAGTGCAATAAGCCAAATCCAGGATGACTGTGATCATTTCTGCCAAGTCCTTGAAATAATGGGGCATGTGACTGCACAGGTTCACAGGCTGGCTTTACTTGTGCAATTGCAGTGTGACTGGGCAAGTGTGATTCCTAGTCATTGTTACCTACTTTGTGGTCCAAGAAGCAAGGGAGCATTGGCAGCAAAGTTAGAAATTGTACCTGATATCTAAATCTTTGATCCTGCTGATACAGCTTGCTAAAGGTTGGAGTTCCAGATGACTTGGTGGGAAGTATGGAATTTTGACAAGCTCCTTCTTGGAAGGGGGGATGTGGTGGACCCTCTCCTTGGACTGACAGAGTCCCATTGCCACCAACTGTGTCTACTCTTAAGAACTGGGAATCCTGAGGAGCCCACATTACCAAGCCTGCCAGGTTTAGCTATGAATTCATCCTGTTAGCTCATCCCAACAAACTACGACATCTATTTGGCTTTTATATATGAATGAGTTCATATATTCCAGACCTCCACCTGGGTCCTCCTTGAGACCCTATACTCTGTTCAGACTCTATTCTGGGTAGAATAAATGGAATAGCACATAATATCGGGAGCAATGATTTTATGTTAATTGGATCAAGAGTACACATGTAACTTCTCCTTGTAAGACTGTTAATAGGTGTTAGATGACAAAAATAAATTTATAGACAAGTCCTTTTAGGACACATTGAATTTGCAAGTTTAAACAGATTTCTTTACTGAGCTACATAGGATTTTGAATGTGCCATTATACATTGTAACTGTAAACTCAAACATTTTTATGAGCTTTTCTCACATCTACCCTCTTCCCCCATGGTATAAAGATTGATCTTTTTATTCCTGGTTGAAATTTCATTTACATTTGACTTAGTTTTACTAACTTAAAGAACGTGAACTGTATACGTAAGTAATGTGACATCCTATTTAGCAAGTTTGCACAATATTTTTCTCTGATGGCTTAGACCTTAACAAATATGTTGTGAAGATGATCACTGACTAAATCACATTTCCTTCTATGGGTTCTGAGCCAACAGAGTAGAGGGGATCCTGAAATGCATACATAGATTTGATATTATCCCTTGATTGGCCAAATGTTTTCTCAGACTTACCCCCAGTGTAGTCCTTGGGCTGACCCACATGAACATTATCAGGATCTGCAGACAAACAACTGCTCATTTAGATCATCCCACCCATGGTTCCCATGGAAAAGGAACTTGTGGGTGCAGGCAGAAAGACAGGGAAACTTATAGAGATTTTCCAGGCCCACCCACACAAAGTATCTCAACTGTGGTTTAACCAATTACATCAGCATATCTTTAGAGTAGGACCAACTGGGCACTTCTGAAGCGGTAGCATTTACATGCAGGTAGAGGGGAGAAAGCTCCAAAAACAAAAAACTCCAAAAACTCCTGCCAGCACCCTATAATTTTGAAAAGGGGGATTTCTACTTTAAAGACAAATCTGTAAATGCTGGGGGACAAGAAAATTTTTCCTGTTAGGATGATCACTCTTTTATTATATTTGGGCTTCGTTCTATACTGTAATTAGAAAGCAGTCTTGAATGTATTTTTAGCCAGAATTCTATTAACCAGTATCAGTCTAGGACAAGCCCAGAGGAGTGAGTGTATCACACTATTTATTTTCAAGAAAGAACATTTCATATGCCAGAAAGTTGCAATATGTAGTTGAAAAGACACTGGATCTTGGATGGAGAAGACTAAGTCCCAGAGCTGATTCAGACTAATCGTATTGCATAGCTGATCTCCATCCTTCTTGGGTCCAAATCTCCACAACTCTGATTTGGTTCAAGATTCTCCTAGTTCTGCTTCAGTTCCCATTTCTCTTCCAGCCTCACCTTTCTCTTTCCTTTCAAGATGTATCTCACAATTTCCTCTACCCAGGATTAACTGTTGTTTATTTTTAGAGTCTGGATTTCCATCTCTAACCTTTCCATCAGTGCATTTAAACTTGACTCTTGAATGTGTCACCCACAAAGTGATCTACTCTCTTTCAGCTGCAATTTTATAAATAATCAGTTAATATTGGGTATAAATAGCTTATACAGTCCCTTTCTTGGCCTTTCATTCAATTGAAATCAAAACAATTCCTTTATGCAAATAAATGAAGAATAAACTTTCAGTTCTCAGTGCCAGACTAAGATAGAATAAAACTTTAGAAAATATGTTCATTTCCAAACATTAATTAATATATACTTATGAGTAAGAGCACCTGAGGCCTGAAATAATAGTGACCATATCATAATTATTCTAGTGTTAGGACTTTTTCTCCATAAATTTCTCTTTCAATGAACTGCAATTCAGTAACAGATACCTTGATGTTGTCTCAAATCAGGTATCCTTATTGCTACTTGAGACTTATTTTTCATGGTTAGTTGACAAACATAAATCATTTCAGAAAGGATAAAAACATCATTTTATGTATTTTACGAACTCTATGTAACATTTAACCTAGGTATAACATCCAATGTTCAACAAGAAATGCACATTTAAATATGGGAACTGAAATTCACTGTGTCTCAGAGTTTGTTGAGACCTTAGATGCCACATAATTCAAGACACAAACAAATTGTCTTCTGTGATGTGTGAGCAATTTAATTTATTTAGTCAATAAAGAATAATACCGAGATGAAGCCAGAGGTATATTTCCTCTCAATTAGCTGTTTTCTGGTTATTGGTTTTAGATTGTTTTCTAACAATTTGATGTTTCTAATAAATTGTATGTTACTGTGTTCAATTGTACCCCTTCTACACCGTACTGCTGACAGATCTTTCTAAAAAGCAAATCGCATCATGTTACTCAGCTAATTAAACTCTTTATGCTGGTTCTCATTGTCTAAAACATTGATTTTCAACACTGGCTACACATCAGGCCTGGAACACCTTGGAAAATGGTGCCCAGGCCCTTTCTAAATCTATTAAATATGAATCTTGAAGTGTAAGTCTGGAGATAGTCATTTTTAAAATTAGGATCCTTGGATGATTCCAAATACAGTCATTCTTGAGAACAGTAAGCTAAATATTCAAGCCCAATTTCCATAGCATGGCATACATGTAGGATGCTCACAGCACAGACCACCTCTCTAGTATCCTAGTTCTCCTCTCAACTGCACTTTGTTGCCCAAAAGACATAGATATTCATGCAGACACATACATATACATGCTCAGCAGATGTGTATTTTTAGAGCAGTTTAAGATTTACAGCAAAACTGAGAGGAAGGTAAAGAGATTTCCCCAATATTCCCTGCATTCACCCATACATAGCCTCCCCCACTAGAATTATCAACATCCCCCAGTAGAATGGTACATTTGTTATAATTGATGAACCTAAAATGACACATCATTATTACCCAAGGTTCATACTTTCCATTATAGTTCACTCCTGGTGTTGTATATTCTATGGTTTGGAATAAATATATAATCATATGTATCAATCATTATTTTATCATACAGAGTACTTCCACTGTCCTAAAAAATCTGCTTTCTTCCTTATTCATCCCCCCACTCCCTGCCAACCCCTGGCAACCACTCATCCTCTATAGTTTTGCCTTTTCCAGAACATTCTATAGTTGGAATCATACACTATACAGCCTTTCAGATTAGTTTCTTTCACTCTCAGATGCTTTAAAACTCCTTGAAGTTTCATAAATGAACCTCAGATGAGAGTTAAAAGCTAGGTGAATGTGGTCAACCTAAGTTCTGGATTATCCTGCCACTCAGGAAACTTCAAAAGGATTCTGGTTTGTTCAGATACCTTGATTCTATGGAGAAGGGCTGCACCTCACCTACTTCTCCCTCCTGCTGCTTAATGAACCACAGGGATCTCATGGAACAGGCATGCACTGACCACACCATCCACACCCACACTAGCTAAGTGGACCCATGGAGGAAATGGCTCCTCTAGAGCCCAGGGAAGGACCATATTGTGTTCCCTTGCTTTCCCTGAGGACCAGGAAGGAAGCAAAGAGCTGGCATCTACTATGCCACTAGACTTCTGGTCATTTGCTGTGCTCCACAGATCAAGTAGGACGAAATCCTCTAAGACTCATATCCTACTTTGTTCTAGAGCTAGCATAGTGTTCTGTCAATAATAACCTGAAGTTAATTGATAAATAAATGATAACAGTTATTATAGCTACCATATATTCAGTGCTTCCTGTATACCGGGAACTGAATTACATGCTTTTTATATGCTATCTTTGTATTTTAATTCTTACAAACAAAACAAAACAAAACAAAACAACTATGGTTGAGTAGTATTATCTCTATTATACTGATGAGAAAACTGATGATGAACATCATCATTATCATTACAACTAATATTTATTGAGTTTTCCTTTGGCCAGTCACTATACTGTCATAGCTATAATACCTCATTTAATTTTTATTACTACCATGTGAATTATAAATTACTGCAAATGAGGAAACTAGGACAGGCAGAGAGAAGTAAAGTGTCAGTATCTGGATTTTAACATAAGCACTTTGACTTCAGAGCAATGATCTTAATTATAAAAACACTGTTATTAAAACTCTGGCCCCTCTGGGATGTCTGGGTGGCTCAGTGGTTAAGTGCATTTGCCTTTGGTTCAGGGCATGATCCTGGAGTACTGGGATCGAGTCCCATTTCAGGCTTCCTGCATGGAGGCTGCTTCTCCCTGTGTCTCTGCCTCTCTCTCTCTCTGTGTCTCTCATGAATAAATAAATAAAATCTTAAAAAAAAAAAACAAAACACACTGACCTCTGACTTCAACTGTCTTATTAATCTCCAATATTTAATGACATACAATGATTACATGACTTACAAAAACTATTCTTCTTCTAATATTGTAAGCCATATTTGTTAGTCTTTCTTGTAACACAATCTAGAGTGCAGATATTTAACAAACAGATACATGGAAAAAGAAGTATATCTAGAATATACTAAATTGGAAAAAATTAAATTTTACTATGACTTAAGAAATAAATTTCATTAATTAAAAGCATTTGCAAAGGTACATTATATTAGTCCTTAGAGAATGTTATTCATTTGCACACTGGTGCAAGGCCATTGGCCTATATTTAGAGGATATTTTAAGAAACTATCTCTATGAATCTTTGTGCTTCACTTGCACAAGGCTGCTGATGAGATAGTTGTTTATGTTTCACAATGCCTTCTTAATTGGAACCACTGGGGAAATGTCTCTCTCATCTCATTTTCATTAAAAATTGTGCTTCCCCTGAGAAAATGATTAACTTTAATTTTATGAACCTTGTGAATCATGTAACATATTTTGATTACCCCTTCATACTGGCTGCTGAAAGTCACAGAGACAAATTTATAACATACCTAAAGCAAATATTTAGGGATTCATAGTCCTCATTTGGTATACTAACTTCGGCAAAAAGTACATTTCGCACTCTTACATTTATTTCATCCTCAATGGTAAAATATCTTTGCAAGCCAAGACTATGTTAATATCATCATTAGTGTCTATACCAGTAGAGAAATTTGTCCCATTCTTGTTTGTCTTGATTAAAAAAAATAAAACCTCAGAAAAAAATATAATTTATTTTTGGAGATTAAGCACATGGAGGACCAAAATGTGATGGTTCTTGGAATTTGCAGAAAACAGGAAAAGAAAATGCAATTTTGTCCGGAAGGACTAAATGTGTAAGGACCACACAACTATATTCAAATAGCAAAAGATGTGATCTTCACTAGTTGTTAGTGACTAAGACACAGACTCTGAAGCCAGAGTTCATGGGTTCATTCCTGTCTCTTCTTATTAAAAGAAATGAGTGAGCTACTTAATGTAACCATGTCTCAGTTTCCTCATCTGTATAAGAGAGGGAATAGTTATTACTGTATAGGAATTGTCTCAATGATTAAATGAATTTATTTATATAAACTTCGCTGGGCCTGTCATATTGTAAGCACTGTTAGATATTATGGTTTGCTGCATTTTCCACAAGTGCTGATATTATCAAGAATGATATTAAGAGTAGGGATGAAAGAAATGAACAGGGATGTCTGGGTTGCTGAGGTGGTCAAGCCTCTAACTTTTGATTTTGGCTCAGGTCATGATCTCAGAGTCATGAGATGGAGCCCCAGGATAAGCTCTGCACTCAGCTCAACAGGGAGTCTGCTTCTCCCCCTCTGCTCCTCCCTCCGCTTGCACTCTCTTCTCTTTTGCTCTCCCTCAAATAAATAAATAAATCTTAAGAAAAAGGAAAGAAATAAGTAAAATTTAATGTCTTCAGCAAAGAAAAAACTGGGAGGTCAGCTTATGATCACTCAGGGAAGAGTACTAGGAAAAGTCCTTCAAGACAAAGTATGCTTTGAAAGACACAGGAGAAAAAAACAAACAAACAAAAACAAACCAGAATGGAGGCTTCAATAGGATCAAGCAGGACAATACTCCCACTTCTAGATTCTGGGGTAATAGGTGTGATAAAAGCCAGGTCTCCATCTGAGAGGCCTACAGGGGAACAGCAACTATCCCAGAAGGTAGTTTTCAATGAAATAGGTGATGGGAAAAGCTAAATAAATTTAAGGATTATAGGTATTTGCTATTGCCTATCAAAAGTTACAGTTTCAAACGAGTTTTCTTGTACTGTTTCCATTCTCTGCACTAACAATTGTTATAGGTGTGTTTCTTAACTATTTTAATCTTCCTAAATATCTTTTCCATTTTCTTATCATTACAAGCCTTTTCTGGATAATGACTAGATGCCCTATTGCCACTTCTGTGTTAGATGGTACATATACGTGCTTCCTTTTTATACCTGAAATGAAAACCACTGCTTATTGTGTAGTGTCAATGTGAAGGAAATCATTTCTTCCATAGTCTTTAGTGGAATGCCATGGAGGGAATCATTGACATTATCTGTTAAATTTCATCCATCTGAAGAGAAGAGCATTATGCTGAAAATGCATGATCTAGAATGCCAGAACATCATCAATACCAATTATTTTGGAAATCATTGCGGAGTAGAAGTCAAATTAAGATATTTTATTACTGGTTGGTAGGCATTTAACATCTATGTACCTTTTTTCCCCTTCATATAATAGGAAGGTGAGAATAAAACATGCATCCACATGGGATGGTGTTTGAGGTTGAACAACAATCAGAGATGTTGGAAAAATCCAAGATATCTGGAGACGATCATTATGAAATATTTTCCATTTAACTGAAATTATTATTAAATGTGTCCCCAAAACTTATAATAAGGAGATTCCAGAATTCAAATTTTGGATATGAGCACAGAGCTCCACTTGAGAATACTTCAGGGAAACAGTATTCTCATGGAAGTCAGGTTTGAGTTAAGGTACGAAGGTCACAGAAAAGCCAAACAAATTTAAGGATTATAGAGTTTGCTGGTTATTCCACAGTAATTTCAAAGTACGATGGAAAGATTTCACAGATCTCAGATTAGAGGATACAGAGAAAAGTAAGGTAGTAAAATAGGTGCTCTGGGAGTTTTGGGTTTCTGGAAGTTAGATATGAACAGCTACAAGGCATGATGGGATTGGTCTTGAAAATTGTTTAAAGGGTGGCTCAGTCAGTTAAACATCTGCCCTACATCAGGCTCCCTGCTCAGTGGGGAGTCTGCTTCTCCCTCTCCCTTTACCCTTCTCCTTACTTGAGTGAGCACACTCTCTTTCTAAAATAAATAAGTAAAATATTTTTAAGAAGAGAAGATTGTTTAAAGAAAAGTAGTCTATCAATTTTAGCTAAAATCAGTGATTGCCTGGCTGCATGACATTAGTCTTTTGAAGAGCTACTACTCTCTTCAAGAACCGTGAATGATTGATGGATATGGAAGAACAATCTAACAGAACACGTGGTAAGGGAAAGACATCTTTGACATTACTTTCCCAGGCAGCCATAGAAGGCATGTCAATGCCAGAGAAAGATGCTAGGTGATAATTCTTTAGAAGACTGTTTTCACTCCTGTTAATTTTGTTTAAATGAAAGAGGGTATATGTTAAATGGGTTTATCCTATAATGGGCCATAGGAATATGGAATAAGTGGATATATTGCTAAAGATTTGCCCAACGATGGAACATATGCCTTGCTCTTAGTAAGTTTGCTGTCAGTTAGAAAGAAAGCAAGAGGTCATGAAAAGACTTAAGTAAGTCAGGTATCAAAGGGTAATATCCTAGGAATATCACAGGCCATGGGTCTGAGGTGTGATGGAGTTTGCCCATTAGAGAGGTTGAGAGGTCAAAGTAGCTAGAACACAATATTATGAAGTGGAACACAGGGCAGCTAGAGGTATAAGCAGACCATTTTAGGAGTGGTTTGGAGCCACTGAAGCCCTTGAAGCAAGGGGTTGAACTACTGTTTGCTTTGCAGGGGGCTAGAGGTGTAGGTTGAACAGTTATAAGGCTGCAGCAACAGTACTGAGCAGAGGAGCTTGCAATAATTGTGGAATTGAGCTGCCACCTGAGATTCTCCTGTCCACAGAATCCAAATTTCTCTAGAAAGTCTATATACCCCCCTTAGTTTCATTTAATTCCTCAGGACTTATGTTCTGATTATTATTTTTTAACTTGATTTTCTACTGGTGTTGGATGCTTGGCCTGTCACAGTTCACTTCCAATTGCTGAACCTCTCTCCACCTCAAACTTTACCAGCCATAGAGTGCAGTTCATTTCCATGCTTTCTTAATACAACAGTCATACATGACATTTTTGACTCAGTAACTTCTACAGAGGCTTTTTTTGGTGATGGGAAGAAACCAAAATTGAAATTAGACATCGTTGAGCCTAAAAGTATTTGACGACCTACTCTAGCAGCCAGAAATTCATCCTGTGTGGCATTTCCTTGTCTGTTGCAAATTGCCCACATTCTCAAGCCTTCAACATCTCCTATATCATCCAGCTCCTTAGACTACTTCTACACCCCCAAATTTAGATGAATTCACATGCAGAACACTTTAGCTGTCACTCTGTCACTATTATATTATCTCATGGAAGTATTTCACTTTAAACAAAAAAGCACCTTGCACCAGAGGAAAAATTATGACAATATTTTGTGTAGAAGGGACTACAATCATTTGTGGTTTTAAACAACATGTTTTTATGCCTTAAAATCCCACTGACTGAAAACACCAGAGGAAGTTTCTAACAGAGATCAGGAGTTGTATTCAAATGGAATCAATCAAATTGAGTTTATCCCTACCTTGCTAACATCTGGGCAATCTGCCAATGTAATAAAAATTCAATAAACTTATAAATTATTACCAGATCATGCAGGCCTCTTTTTCTAAAAGTGTGCATAAAGATTGCTTATGGTATTAAGCATGTGAAAAATTAATTAATAACTACAACTGTTACTTTTGTAACACTTTACTGCTGCTGATTTTTATTCTTCAGTCTAACTATAGCACTCTAGGAGAAATGAGTATAGACAGGGAAAAATAAAACTAGACTTAAAAAGTTTTTGTTTTAAGATCTACAGCTGAGATGATCAAGGAGCTTAGCCCAAAAGAAATGAATTTGTTTCTCTGTCACTGTCCATAAATCTGGGCTTTTCTTTTACTTCATTCTGAAATTTCAAGAGTAAAGAAGTTTACCTAAGATAACAGATACACAGTTTTATGTATCTTAAAGCAGATTTCCAAGTAGAAGTAATAACAGGTATATTTTTTGAATAACAGGTACCCATTGTTAAACAAACTGGATTCGTCAATAAATTCACCTACATTTGTTTAATTCGCTATCTCATAGAGAAACATTTGATTTCCAATGCCAAATATGATTTTGAATTCTTGAATGAGCCATTGATTGTGGAATAAATCCTTGGGGTAGCTTTGTTGGAGAAACCATTTAGGGATAAGACAGTCTGTTTTTTCAAGTCCTGGATTTGGTCAAGCAGTGCTGGTTTTAGGAATTACTTTGTATCATACTGAGTAGGTACATAGATATATATATATATATGGTAAAATAATGTGTAATCCATTTCTTATGGGATTCACCTAAAATTAAATTATTTCTCTTCAGTGACTATTGAATTTATCTCATAAATATAAATGAAATCATTGATTTAACTGGTTATTTATTGTACATGGCATTAGAGTCAGTCCACAAGGGGGCTCCCTTGCTTTAATTTTTAGATTTCCTTGATAATAGATTATGATACTTTGGAAGATTTTTTTTACCTTTGCAGAAGAATTTAATAAGCCAATTTTAAATGCACCAGAAACTCTGAAATGTATTAATGGGTCACATTAACCTGAAAGAAAGAAATGCAGCCTCCACACTATCTGGAGCATCTGATATTTCTTAGTAAAAACTTTTTAAAATAAATGTCATATTGTTAGTCAACTATGACAAAATTGTGCTTCTCTAAGTTGTGCAAAGCCAACTGTATCAATGATATACAAATTCTGTGAGACAACATAATTGCAATGGTTAGTTCTGTGAGACCCCTGTGATTTTCATATGACAAAATTCTATGTCAAATGGATAGATAGCACATGTCATTTTTGTAATTTTTGTCATTTTTTAAAAGATTTTATTTATTTATTCATGAGAGACACACACAGAGAGAGGCAGAGACACAGGCAGAGGGAGAATCAGGCTCCATTCAGGGAGCCGACGGGGGACTAGATCCCAGGACTCCAGGATCAGGTCCTGGGCCAAAGGTGATGCTAAACCGCTGAGCCACCTAGGCTGCTCTGTAATGTGAATCTTAAAAAAAAAAAAAAAAAAAATTATTTCTTCCATAAAATAGGATTTAGTGATCTTTGAAAATATCTATTTGACTATGCATTTGTTAGGTTCTTTTTCATGAATACCTCTGTTTGTTCAATTCAAGAGACTGCTTGTGTGTGGACTTCACCGCAAACACTGTTTTAAAAACTAGATGGATGGGACACCTGGGTGACTCAATAGTTGAGCATCTGCCTTCTGCTCAGGTTGTGATCCCAGATCTGGGGATTGAGTCCACATCAGGCTGCCTGAGAAGAACCTGCATCTCCTTCTGTGTCTCTGTCTTTCATGAATAATAAATAAATAATCTTAAAAAAATTGGATGGATTTTATAAATGAAGAAGAACTGATATTGACAAACAGCTTACAGTTTCTTAGTAGGAGTGAAATCGTATGTATGCATTTGTATGGCAACATGATGGAGGTGCTGAATGTGGAGAGGTTTGTATCTTGATAAGACAAAAAGGAAGATTATAGATTTATGTTAGGTTTACAAATACATGAAATATTTCATAATTCTACACTAAGGAAATATTTGTTACTTATTTGTCTAATACCAGTCACTGCTGAATATATATTTTTGTGTATCCTTTTATATAATCTTCATACTAAACCATACTATGGCCTACATTTCCATCTGTTGAGCTCTATTTCCCTGCAGGCAACAATGGAGGACTAAACAATCCAGTGACGCCCAATTTGGCCTCTAGGTGGCAAACAAGTCTTTTTTGTTACCAAGCAGATGTCACCATCCAGTTCCATCCTGTCTTTTCTAAGAAAGAGTAAAATTCCTCAGGCAATGTTTAGAGGCTTTCAAGTTTCACATAATTCTGTGAGTAGCAACATAACTTAGATATTAATTCAAAAAAGAAGTAAATCACGTGACTGGAAGTTTTATGTTACCAAGAACAACAGATTCTGTTGTCATAATACGAAAGCAGACATATCCAATAACAAAAGCGACAAAAGGAATGAACAAGGCTATGTTCCAGAAAATTTACAAAAAAAAAAAAAAAAGTGCCTAGCCCATGGTCTAGGTTCTTTGGCCCCTGCTACACATCTTCTTTCTTGTTCTTTGGATGCTCAAGAGTTTAGAAAGTTACACTTTGTGGTTCATGACAAACCAGACACTCTGTGAGTGTAGATCCATGCCTTAAAATTTAAAGTGGGATCTTTTTTGTTTGTATATTAACAGAGGTGATACATTTATTACCAGGGCCAAATTTTGTCTCTTCTGAAAGCAGTAGTCCTTTGTGAGCACCTCTAACTAACTGTATTGGACCAGCCTCTCCAATCCCTCACTTCATCAAGTTTATAATAGCTTTGGAAATGAATGATAGTTACCTATCACACAGCAGTTTAAAGCAGAGGTCTTTAGTATCTGATGGTTTTCAGTTAAAAGTTTTCTTGCCCTATAACATTTCCATTACAATAATCACTTGAAAACATATGCAACAAAAAAATCTGCCTTTAAACTCTTCTTAATTTATATAGCACAGAAAGAAATAATATGAGGCAGGGAGTACACAATTCCTAAAAAAAAAAACTAAGTTTAGTAGCCAGAATTGTGCAAATCCTGCTACTTTCATTCTCTACTCCTCTATCCCTATATCCTCCCCAACAGATCTTCACTGTGGTAAGTGTCAATGAAGAAAAGGTATAATAACCAACCTAAGGGATAGGGATATTCTTGAAAAGAGAACAAAGGTGCACCTAAAACATGTATTTCTAATTAATCTTTGGCACATGATGATGGGTAAATTTAATGTGTCAACTTGACTGGGTCATGGTGTATCCAAATATTTGCTCAAACATAATTCTGTAGGCATCTGTTAGGGTGTTTTGGGATGAGATTAACATTTAAATCAGTAGACTGAGTAAAAAGGATTGTTCTTCTCAACGTGGATAGGCTTTATCCAATCAGTTTAAGGCCTAATGAAACAAAAAAGCAGACCCTCCACTAAGAGAGACTTCTTCCTGCCTCCACCTTGGAGGTGGTCTTTCTTCTTGCCTTTGGATTAGAACTGAAACATAGTTCTTCCTGGATCTTGAGCTTACTGAAACTTTAGATTGGAACAACACCATTCTCTCTCTTGGTTCTTAAACCTTCAAACTCAAATTAGAATTAAGCCACCAGCTCTCTTGGGTCTCCAGCTTGGTGACTCAACCTGCAGATCTTGTGACTTGTTAGCCTCCATAATCACTTGAGCCAATTACTTATAATAAATCTCTACATAGGGCAGCCCTGGTGGCTCAGCGGTTTGGCACCACCTTTAGCCCAGGGCATGATCCTGGAGACCCAGGATCGAGTCCCATGTCAGGCTCCCTGAATGGAGCCTGCCTTTCCCTCTGCCTGTGTCTCTGCCTCTCTCTCTCTGTCTCTCATGAATGAATAAATAAAATCTTAAAAAAAATAAAATAAATCTCTACATAAATATTTAACATATATACTAAATAATATACACATACCCCATTGGTTCTCTGGAGAACCCTAATATATACACACATATGTATGGTTTCATTAGTACCCAGCTCCCTGCTTTCACAGTCCAGATACTCTCCCATACTCTCTGTGCTTCATCTGTGAACACTGACTGCAGACAGAACCTCTGCTTTGAGAATTCAATGAACCCTTCACTTTTTTTTGGCTGTCCATGGCAGCTGGAATTTTGATATTCTTATTTCTACAATGAATGTTTCTACTATTAAAGTCGAGTATAGGAAGGGAGCCTACTTCTTCCACAGCTGAGTATAGAGCAGAGGAAGATGATATGCTTAACATCCCAAATGGGAACATCATTGTGCTTTCCCAGTACACTTTGGTGAAGCTGAATTATGAATATATCTTCTTTAGTTTTTTAGGTTTTTGTAGAAAACAAACTTATGAAAATATTTTTTTAATATAAAGACATTCAATCTACCACATAAATCTCAAATAACTCTTGAAACATATTATTCATGCAATTTAGAAACCAAGAAATACCATTGTTCTTTGTGGTTTGTTGCCTAATTTCTTAAGGTTTGGATTTATTTTTCATAAGTCTCTGGCTTGTGGATATACACTGATTTGTTTATATTTTTTTAGATAAAAGGCATACATTAAAATGCACTGACATTAGTGATGAGGTTGAAGAAACTAAGGCATTTGGTTTACATAAAGTTCTATTGAAATGTCTGGAACCAAAGCAGCAGTCTGTATTTCAAGGCTCTTTAGAAAACAAGACATAAATCTCTACTTGATAAGGGGAACAAATCAATAGAAAACAAAACACATTTATATGTTCCTGATAGCACTACAAATGGGGAATAGAACACTTAGGTTAATCTATTGTTCAAGAAGAACCATTCAACTCTGTTGTGCACAGTGAATATAATTCAGGAATTGTGATACTTTTTGAAGTAAGGGCTTCTATTTTTTAAGTACCTCTAACCCCTTTTGTATGAGTTGAAAATTTGATGTTTTCTTATTTTTAACACTGTTAGATTTCCCTGCAAAGTGCAGAAACAAACAGAAAAAGAACATGGTGTCTCTTACAACTGAAGAAAATCTACTTTGACATTCATAGCTACTAGACAAAGTCATTGGTTTTTTGTTTTGTTTTGTTTTTTGAAGAGCTAGAAAATATGGAGTAAGAATGAGGAAAGAAAATAATTGTGACCCAATATATTGAATATTAAATCAAATTAACATGAAAAGATAGTTATGGCCCCAGAGAAGCAAATTTCCATCATATCTTGAACTTGATTTATATCTGTTAGTAATGAAAATAATGAAGAATTATCTTTGTGTTATATTCTCTTAACCCTGTCTAATGAAAAGGTTTTTTTTTTCTTTTTTAAATAGTTCTACAGAAAAATCCTAGTGGTTCACTACTTGAAACAGAATCTAGCATTATGAAAAATGAATTCCTCACTGTAATTTTTTTGTTCTATGCTCTCAGTAGACATAAGTCTGTGCTTCAGAAAGTGATCGTGCATAAAAGCAGGGAGAGGTATGGAACCTGGATTCCTTCTAAGACCAAGTAGAGCTCAGCCTTGCAAAGCCAAGCTTCATCACCCCATTTTATTTTATTTTATTTTATTTTATTTTATTTTATTTTATTTTATTTTATTATTTTATTATTTTATTTTTTAAAGATTATTTATTCATGAGACACACAGAGAGAGAGAGAGAGAGAGAGAGAGGCAGAGACACAAGCAGAGGGAGAAGCAGGCTCCATGCAGGGAGCCCGATGTGGGACTTGATCCCAGGACTCCAGGATCACGCCCTGGGCCAAAGGCAGGATATAAACTGCTGAGCCACCCAGGCATCCCTCATCACCCCATTTTAAAATGGATTTTGAACATCCCACCTAGAGATGGATTTTGGACACTCCATGTATTCTTTCACACATTAAAATTAAAAAGTACATTTATTTCTGATCATACAGCACACATTTATTGCTTTTGCTCTGACATTGGTAGACAGCACACTAAAGAGTATTTAGAGTATTCAGAAATGCTGAATGGTGTGGCCATGGGTCACACAGATATTCAGAATTTTCCCCTGTCCAGTCTGAAGTAGCGAGTATGATTAAATGATTAAACTATAAAGTAAGATTTCCAATCCAATGCCAAAAGAAAGGAATGAATGAACAAACGGACAAAGAAAGAAAAAGGAAGAAACATTTTTACTTAAATTTTGCTAAATTTAAAACGTTTTGATTTCTACCTTGGTCTTGTACTCCTTTACTTTCATCTGCTTATATTAATATTCAAACTGGTTCCAATCAAATGAGTTTGTTGGTGTGCCAATTCTAATTTGTTTGAGCAAGTATAAACATCCCTTTGATAATGAAGTGTAGGTGTGTGGTATTGGTACAAGAGATGAATTCATGAGAAAATCACTTCTTATAAGACAAAACTTAAAAAGATAATCAAAACAGTAGGTCCACAAGCCCCTGCCTTTGATCAAACTCTTAAAATGCTCTCTCTAGAAATTTGAATGGTGACTGAAAGGTTATCTACATGACAAGACTGAATGCACTTAGAGGGATATCTGAATTATCTTCAATACACTTTATTTTTTTTTAAAGACTTTATTTATTTATTCATGAGAGACACAGAGAGAGAGGCAGAGACACAGACAGAGAGAGAAGCAAGCTATTCACAGGGAACCCGATGCGGAACTTGATCCCAGGACTGGGATTAATCCCTGAGCTGAAGGCAGATGCTCAACCATTGAGCCACCCAGGCATCCCTCCAACATACTAACTTTATAATATTATTCTAAGAACATAACTTATGTAATAGCTTTTTTCCCAAGAGGGTGAAAAATGTTTTGTTTTGTTTTTTAAATTTATTTATTAATGAGAGATACAGAGAGGGAGAGAGAGACAGAGACAGAGACAGAGACAGAGAGACAGAGACACAGGCAGAGGGAGAAGCAGTCTCCATGCAGGGAGTCTGATGTGGGACTCTATCTGGGGTCTCCAGCATCAGGCCCTGGGCTGAAGGCGGCACTAAACCGCTGAGCCAACGGGGCTGCCCGAAAAATGTTTTTATCCCATTTTTAACCTATCTTTATAATTAATTGCTTATAATATTTAATTTAGTTAATTAAAATTATATGATTCCCTATTTAATAGGTTAAATATAGAAGAGTAGGAGAACACATAGGCCCAAGATCCACCACTTGGTGGTAAGAAATATACATTCATGAGTCCTCTGATATACATTAACTGCTATACTAGCATATATAGATCCACGCCCAGGGTTCACAAACACTATACGAAAATGCAGGTTTCCTCGTCCCCAGCAACGTTCTTTCCCACAGCATATGGTATATATCTACATAATTATTCACAGAGTCAATGAAGAGTTGACAGTCATTTAATAACCTCAAAACAAAAACAAAGTTGATGGATAGATAATGTGTCACAGAGGCTCTGGGGCATTTTCCCCCCCGACCATCTAATGTTAAAAAGTGTCCATTTTGCAATACTTTTAAGCAATCTTTGATCATAAGACTTTTTTTTTCCTTTGATTTTTACCTCCCAACCACCCCCTTCCCCCCCCACCATGGACCTTCCTTTGTTTTTTGAGATGTGCCGCTTCTCCATTTTTTCAGTCCCACAATCCTTCAGGATTGGGATATCCAGGTGACTCAGTGGTTGAGTGTGTCTGCCTTCCACTCAGGGCATGATCCTGGAGTACTGGGATCAAGTCCCACATCATGTTTCCTGCATGGAGCCAGCTTCTCCTCTGTCTATGTCTCTGCCTCTCTCTTTCTGTGTCTCTCATGAATAAATAAAATCTTTTAAAAAGAAATCCTTCAGGATTAACATCTGTCTTTCTGACCATTCTAGGATTCTGGATGCTTTCCCAATCTGACAATAGTCATGTTTTTGCTATTAAATTTATCATGTAGTATTAAAATTAATCTTGAATTAATCTCCCAAAACTGGCCATGACTTTTTAAGGGAAATTACCAATTAGATATTTATGGACTTCCTTTGAATCACATACTGTTTCAGTGGAAGATCAAAGGATGTGTGAATGAATTTATAGTTATTTAAAAACCTAAACCTGTTATCTGTACCAATTCCATTTGCTTACTCCATTTCTCAGAGCAAGTATAAATGATCAAGTGTTGTTTTATTTTTAGATTAAATTCATGAATGCTACTCTATAATGTTGGCATCAATGGATGCCAGAATATTCAAGAAAATAATTTTTTGCCCATTCTGATGCCCATTATACTTTTAATTAATGATTTTAATAAAACTGAAATAAGCGGCTGGTAAATAATGAGTTGAGAAATGTTTAACTTCATATTTCTTGATACTTTAAATTATTGATCCTATTTGCTATGGTGCTGGCATTTGACCAAGTATCCTGCCAAGTTAGTAATTAAAATACAAATTGGTTTTATGAATCAAAGTGCTTCCTTTCTAGAAAAATAAATCCTCGGAGACACTGGCAATTGGTATCATACACATTTCTAATGTCAAACAATAAAAGATTAGTTGCAGTTGTAGACAGAAAACCCTTAGTCAGGTTCTGGTTTATATTGACAGAATCGCTCAGACAGAATTTCCCAGTCTAAACACTATCACCCATTGTAATAAAATTTGCCAGAAAATCTGCATGATGAAGCACTAAACTGATAATAATCCCCTTTAAAGTGCAGATAATCCAGTCTCACAGGTGTCTGGGTTTATTTGTAAATCTATAATTTCAAACTCAGAAAAATAAACATCTCTCATGATGTTTATGATCCCTTTCTATCCTTGACAGGCTTATTTCAAACATGGACCATTCTTGGGACATGAACTACATTACAATCCTTCGAAGTACTGAGCATCATGTTTAGGATGATGTTACCTCAAAACTTTTAACTTTGCAAACTCAGTACATATGTTCCTCTTAGAATTGGGGGTTTTCTTCACCCCTACCTGCTAGACAGTGGAAATAGGCATGAGTGCCTCAGAAGGAGAAAGCAGATCCTAGATGGGGAGTACTAGGGAGGTATACTTTTCAAAGAGGTTTAGAGTAGTTTTGTTAATGAGAGCCTGGGAATGTGAGAAAAAGGAGCAAGCTGTATTATAAGAACTGATGTGGTATGACGCCTTATGGATTTTCTTGTTTTCTTTTTCCCCTTATGTTTCTCTTCACCCCGAGAACAGAATGAGAAGAGGAAGTTACAGCAGTAGTGGAGGTCTTCCCCTCATTTTCAAGCATATCCTTAGTGAGGTTGATTTGATTATGACTCTTGTGAGATTAGCTCCACTTCTTGGGATCTAGATATTTTCCTTAACATTTCATTTAGATCTTCTTTTTCCCCAGTGGATTTTCTGAAAACCAAAGAGACATTCCAACTACTCTTCTATTTAAATAATAAGAGATTCAGACCCCTTCTTCTAGCCATATTCTCCTCCGTATTACAGCATAAAAAGGAAGTGCAGAAGCAGAGCTGTAAATGCGAGATGGTGTGCAGGGCTGGGGTCCCTGGTCAGTTGTTCTCCATCTCTCTTCTATTATTTGATCCTTTTTTTTCATTTAGGTAGGACTAGAGGGCTTTAATAAAACTAACCACTGCATATAGTTCGGTAATTTAGTGCATGTACATTTAAAAAAATACTTCTAAAATTGTTCAATATAAGAGAAAGTGATGGGGTTCAATATTCAGCTGACTACAGAAAACAAGAAAGGGGGTTCTTGGATGGGCTATTGTCATGGCCCCGTTACTTAGCATCCCAAGTAGACATAGGTGGTAAAAAACCAAGAATAAGATATTAATCCAAGAATGTTAATTAAGATAACCCATTTCTGTTAGGTATCATCTGTTCATATTTTGGTCCAAGACCCCTTTGGATGGAAAACCACCCACCTTTTCCCAAGTTACACAGACTAAAGCACTCCGATAAAAAGCTCCATGGCTAAGCCACTCCAAGCATATAAAATGGCATATATCATTCTTTGTATGTAGAGATGTGTGTGTATATATGGGCACAAACACACATGCACACATAACCCTTTAAGTAGGTTTTGTGCTATGAAAGGAAGAGAGAGAAAAAAAGAGGGGGAGAGAAGACAATGAAGGGAAGCAGGGAATAGCAGACCATATCACAAGGTGATCACAGGAGGGTGCTGAAGGAATCTAAATAGGACTAGGAGGGAGACAAACACTTGTAGGAGGAAGATTGCTCTTCTTTATCCCTCTGCCAGTTTAAACCTATCTTTCTAGCTACACGAATGTTGTCATTTAATACTGGAGTTTGGTTAAAAAAAAAGAGAGAGACAGTCAGACATGGACTAGGTCTGGGGTGAATCAAGGACAGCTTAGTGATTTGAACTGCAGGGTTGGTGGAGAGCAGGGAAGAAAGTACTCCCCTATGTATCCAGAGTGCCAGGACAGTTTATGTAGCCCCAGGCTGCAGATTCCATTCTTAGGTAACATATATACAGAAAAACAGGGAAGATGACTTATATTACTGAATCAGAAAGAGTTTTCAACAGGGCAAAACAATCTTTTTTTTTTTTTCTAGTTCCTGAAGCTGTATTTGTCATTCAAAAATCTTCATTAATGGGCAGCCTGGGTGGCTCAGTGGTTTAGCACCCCTTCGGCCCAGGGCATGATCCTGGAGTCCCAAGATCGAGTTCCACCTTGAGCTCCCTGTATGCAGTCTTCTCCTCCCTCTGCCTATGTCTCTGCCTCTCTCTGTCTCTATGTCTCTCATGAATAAATAGATAAAATCTTTAAAAAAATCTTCATTATTTATAATAACAAAAAATCTGTTGTCCTTCAGGAATCCTGTCAAAGCCATGATTATATTTTCTCAAAAGACATTTTTTTAACTCACATAAGATCAGACTGAAACTGCCAGGGTCTCAAGCCAGCAGAACCAGCATATGTGAGGAAGGACCAAACTTTACTGTTTCTTCCAGAAAGGAGGTTTGGTAGGAGGTAGGGATGTAAGGTGGAAGGGTAAAAATTATTGCCTAGTATGTGATTATGACATCCTCACTTCATTCAAAATTTTAGTAAAATTTATACTCATGAAATGTTATAGCAAATCATTTTGTTGTAGGGAGAAGGATGTGAAAGAGTTGATCTTCATGTTTAGCTTATTGCAGGAGACATTGTGTCAGCATATTTTGAATAGGAGTACACAGAAAAACAAGGAGAGAAGAAATTGTATACAGTTTGAAAAATTCCAGAAGCTATGTGAAAGGGGTAATCTGGACTAGTATATGAAATTACATTGGTCATTAAATTTAATCTATCTGCAGTGGGCTCTGAGCTAACAGGGGGCCTACAGAATGTTTGGAGTCACTTTTCTTTGGGGGGGGTGTCCAAATATATGTGTGTATAGATATATACTTATATGCAGTTGAGATCTTACTATATATAAATATCTTTTGATTTTCTGAGGCTATAATTTGTTCTAAAAAACCCTTAAAAATCTATAAATAAATACAATTTTTATAATATTTCATAAAAAGAATAGTCCATATTTTACTTTAAATTTCCCTATCTAGAATTTTTTCAAATTACTTTGGAATTACATTTAATGCTGTAATAAGCAATCATGTACTCAGATAGTTTTAAATGATTGCCTCTGTTGGAGAAATTCCTGGAAGTTTTAGAATATATAACACTTACAAAGCTGTTGATACTTATTGACAAATTGCTTTCCAGAAATATACCACTTTCTACTCTCCCCAGAAATTGGAAAATCTCCTTCTTATCACCTTTCATTGGAATGGAGCACTACCAAATTCTGATATTTGCTAATTCGAAAGCTGAAAACGTTATTTATTTTTAATTTAAACCTGACTACTAAAAAATTAATACTATGAATTTGTTAATTTTTTGGAGGGCCTTAGTTATCTAACAGATTTGTATAATCTTTGTATAAGAATAGTAATGAATATTAAAGGTTTCAGACATATTACCTGGAGAAATATTAACACATGTACTTTTGAAAAGGTTTCTTTGAAATCTGAATGAATTAACTTTACACCTCTTGGAAAGGTTCCTTGTGCTTAGAAAGTGCTGCATATATTAGCTTTTCACTATTAGTAGTTGCAAAATCATCAATTATAAAAGATAATTTATAAATTCTTATGAGTGAAGATATCTTCAACTATGGAGAAAAATGGTGATAGACATTTTTACTATTGGATAATTTACTCTAATTATAAAATATGTTTTCAAGAAATGAGTATAGCCACTCTGGCTCAAGTGAGTGGGGGACTCAAAGTGTCATCAACTCAGCTTTCCTTGTCTTCAGAGTGATCCATCTTCAAGATACTTCTTCAGAACTTCCAGTGTCATTGAACATCAAATATCGTCTTATCAAATCCCTTATTTAAAAATAAGATTCAATCATCCCTGAGAAACAAATTAACAGTCCTTGATCATATAAGTTAAAAGAGGCATATCTCTTATATTTTTTCTTTGCAGTTGATACAGAATAAAAGAAAAATCAATGTAGTATATTCCCCAAGAGTATGAAGTAACACAGCCCCTATTTCAAAGCATTTTGAAAAAAAAAAAAGAAAATCAGGATTATTTGCCTGGTTATTGTTTTGTGATACCGGTGGTGAAACGTGGTGAAATGTATGTTAATCTTCTAGAAACAGCTACATTTCAGCCATCCAAAAATTTTGACTAGAATCACACGTTTAATTCGAATTACATAAATATAATCAAAATACTAATTCAGCAGTGATTCGTATTTAAAACACAAATCTTTCACAGAAGCATAAATTATATGAACTTACACAGCATGCACACACACAAACAAAAAGATATTTAAATATCAGAAGAAATCTCAAAGTCACATCAATGAAAATACTTTTCCTAAGGGACTACCGAGCAAGTATTTTATACTTTATTATTTCATAGCTTAACGTAATGACTCTCATTACCTACTTGAAGAATTAGTTGAGAAATTACAGTACTTTTACTTGTTCTTCTTTTACCAAACCCAGTGTGTCAGTAACATTTATTTCCATGTTTGCTACATAAAAAGGAGAGTTTAGGTGGGAGCATTTGTTTTAGTGTTGCATGCAATATGCAAGAAATTAAATGCTAATGCTCACAAGTTTAATATGCTTTCTTTTTGCTTCTCTTAAGGTTGTTTTGTGAGATTATTGCACAGGTTATGCTTTTTGAGCTCTAGGAAACCCAAGGAGCCCTTTATTCTTTCCTTTGGATTTGGGAGTTTACTACTTGCACATAACAATGCACAGTCCATCTTTATGCAAATAGCTTAAGAGGCAATGTGCCTGAAGGGCTGTTTTATGGCATTATTTGGTTTTATATCTTTGCAATCAACACCATACAGCTAACATGGTCATGTAAATTCATGAGTGATTTTTCTATTGAAACGCAAACAAGGTCACCTGCTTTTGAAGATCAGAGCGAGATAAAAGTGACACCATTTCTATAACGATACTAAAACAGTGTGTACAGCCTTTTTTTTTAAACTATTGATTCCATCTTTGAAAGTATAGCATTGATTTTTTCCTCCCAATTTGGATTTCTAATGCTAATTCTAATGAAAGAATTTTGGACGAGCTCTGCTATGACTATTCCTGTTTATATTCTTTTACAGAATGCTCTTTTACAGAATTTTCTACATGAAAAAAAGTTTCAAAATTTGTTTTGCTTTTCATGGCTACAGTGAGCTCTTTCGGGTATGTTTTTTGTTTTTATGTATCCTTAGGATGCATTCTACAATATATAATACAGAACAGGCTGTACTATTTTCAAAAATCAACTGGTAAATATGTTTAATGTGATTTCTTTTGTTGAGAAGGGAGGGTGACTGCCTTTATCACCTTTTACCCTTTATACATAGTTTCAATTTTATTAAAAATAAAAGTATTCAAAATGAAGTTCACATTCACTTAAAGAAGTTTTTTTCTTTTTGTTTTGGAGGAAAATGTGTTTGTGCTAAAGTATGTCTTAGTTTAAAGTATGGCTAAATCCTCTTTTTTTTTGTTTTTAATACCATACAGTTTATTTTTTTAATGACAAAGGGGGAAAAATAGGATCTTAATATGTAGGCTATATAAACAAGACAAAACCAAAATCAGGTACCTGCCCGTGCAGTTAATGGTTTAAGAAAACCCAAACCAAAGGTTCTAACACATCTTTCCTTGAACAACCTATAAAATGGAGAATGAGGATCATTATTTTTACCTGCCCTGAAATACAGATTGATAACTTTCATAAATATTTGTCACCCTGTCCACTCATCTTCTATAATTTTATCTACTCCTAAGAACTCGATGTTAATTCAAATGGCATTTTTATTTTAGTATAGTTGACATACAATGTTACATTAATTTTAGGTGTACAACTTACTGATTTGATAAGTTTATGTAGGTGGTGCTAAACCGCTGAGCCACCTGGGCTGCCTGTTGATAAGTTTATGTATTATGCTATTTTCACTATAAGTATAGCTACATCTGTCACATTAGATAGCTTTAAATATCAGCGACTGTTATTTTTTATACCAACATTTGTATAGAACCACAGAATGACTAGCCAAAGCAATCTTGAAAAAGAAGAACAAAGCTGAGGTATCATAATACTAGATTTCAAGATAGACTACAAAACTGCAGTAATCAAAATAATATGGTACTGGCACAAAAACAGACACATAGATCAATGGAACAGAATAGAGATCTCAGAAATAAATCCACAATTATATAGTTAATTAGTCTATAACAAAAGAAGCAAGAGTTTTCAATGAGGAAGAGATACTCTTTTCAATAAGCAGTGCTGGGAAAACTAGACAGCTACATACAAAAGAATAAAACAGGATGACTTTCTAACATCATACACAGAAACTCAGATAAAACAAGGGGGCAAAAAGCGAAAATAAACTATTGGGCTCATCAACATAAAGAAACTTTCACACAGTCAAGGAAACTGTTGGGGCCAGGCGGGAAGGGAAACTCCTCAGGATGGCGGATACCCCAAAATGGCTGAGGTTCCTGTCACCACCTCCACTTGGGACGCCAATGGACCAATGACCTGCAGACAGCTTGACGCAGACCCTTACACCTCCCCTTTGGACTTCCCCAACCGAACCCAATGCCCTTCAAACCCCAGAGGAGGAAGTCACCTTTGACTGGCCGAATTGCGATCCTTCCTTTGCATATGAGCCAACCAATAGGAAACCGTTCTGCCTTACAACGTTATGCAAACCCCCTGCCACCTTGTCTTGGCGCGACTTCCCCGACTCACTCTTTCCCCCCGTGAGTCGTGGAACCTCGCCCGGGGGGGGGGGGCTGCAATAAAATCTGTTCTTGGACCCTCGCTTGCCTTGGTGGTCTCATTTCCATTTAGTTACTAAAAAACCTAACAGAAACCAACACAAAACAAAAAGACAACCTATTGGATGGAAGCAGATATTTGCAAATGATATATCAAATGAGGAGATAATATCTAATATATATAAAAGACTTATAGAACTCAACACCAAAGAAAAAATCTGATGTAAAAATCGGCAGAGGACCTGAATAAACATTTTTCCAAAAAAGACATACAGATGAACAGACACATGAAAGGTGTTCAACATCACTCATCATCAGGGAAATGCAAATCAAAACTATAATGAAGTAACACCTTCTACCTATCAGAATGGCTAAAATAAAAAAAACACAAGAAACAATAAGTATGGAGAGGATATGGAGAAAGAGGAACCGTTGTGCACTCTGGTTCAGAATGCAAACTGGTGTAGCCACTGTGGAAAACACTGAGGATATTCCTCAAAAAAATTAAAAAAAAAACACCATATAATCTGATAATTCTGCTATTGGGTATTACCCAGAGAAAACAAAAATGCTAATCTGCATTCTTATGCTTATTGTAACATTACTTTCAATAGCCAAGACATGAAATCAACCTAAGTGTCCATCAATAGATAAATAGATAAGGAAATAGATAAGGAAAATGTGGTATATATATATATATATATATATATATATATATATATATTACATAACCATAAAAAGGGATGAGATTGTGCCATTTGAGACAATATGGATGGACCTAGAAGGTATTATATAAGTGAAATAAACCAGACTGAAAAAGGCAAATGATACCATGTGATGCCACTCATAAATGGAATCCAAAAAATAAATACACAGAAAACAGAATCTGACCTATAAATACATAGATGTGATGGTTGCCATAGGAGTTGGGAGTGGGGTTTGGGAAAAATGGGTAAAGGGAAGAGGAAGAACAGGTCTCCAGTTATGGATGGAGTAAGTCACAGGAATGAAGTCTCCAACCTCATTTTGAAAGAGGCTCCCTGTGTGGATAGCTATTTAACAGAGAACATAAACTAGCTTACTCAGAGGTTAATCCCAAGACTTTCCCCTTCCAGCCTGGACTTTTTACACACTAGATTTCTTTTCTGTTACCCCACTTTGTATTACTGCTAATAGGATCTATTTGTAAGCAATTATAAATTATTCGGTTCATTCTAAAACCACCTTACGTCTCAGTCCTAGGACTTTCCCCATGTTACTGATGGAAACGCAAGAAGAGAGTAAATAAGTTTGTAGTTGCCAAAGCACCCCCAACCTGGAATGGGGCAGAGCTGAAATTCAAAGCCAGGTGGGGCCTTCATCTACTGCATTATATGCCAGTATCTGATTTGAGAACACCAGCCCCTGAAATCTTCTTCACAAAATAAAAATGGAGTAGGAAGAAGAGATGAGGCACACTGAAATTTCTTAGTGTTTTTTTTTTCTTTTTCTTTTTTCTTTTTTTTTTTTTTTTACCAATTCTTAATAAGTTCAGAAATTCTTATAATACTGACAGAGGCACCGCAGCAGAGCTAGAAGGGCACTGGCATGAGTCTTAGAAATACTGGAATGGAACTTCTTTACCTCTTAATAATTGTCAGAAAAAGTCGGGGTGAGGCACTTCATTGTCTGAGCCTCAGTTGATAGAATGAGGATAAAGACACACACTTTAACCTGGCAACATCACAGGGAGATCATGAGGCAATAAATAGATGAATGGAGAGCACAGTATACAAATAAGAGATTACAGGTGAGAAAAAAATTTATCCTAAAATTTTTTTGAAAAGTTTAATTTTAGAAAAGCACAGATAAGGAAAGATAGGTGTATTCAGCACCAACAATTAGCTGTTTATATTTTATCATTTTTAGAAAAGTGGAAAAACAAAATAGTAGCCTCCCATCCCCACTGCTTTTTTCCCCCACTCTTTAAGTTCATTTCCTACTTTCTCTCTCAGAGGCAACCATCAGGATAAATTTGGTGAGTTTTGCATGAGACCATGTTTGCATACTTTTGCCGAAAATTTGTGTACCCTCATTTCATTGGTTTATGTTTTCACAAATTTACATAAATGCTGTCAATTTATATGAAAAAATTTTCACACCACAATATTTTTGACCTCTTCCCTGTGCATTTCTATATCCGATGCAAGTGTATGAACATATCACAAATATTTATCCATTCTCCTACTGGTGGATACTTTGTATCCAAAGTCGGCTATGCTTTAATAAGCAGTTTTGCACACAGCTCCTATTATCCCTATGGAATAATTTCTCTCTATGTGTATTTTAGACCAGAGGCATGTCAAGATTTAAGGCACAGTGCCCTGATGTGATAAGCACACCTAGTTTTTAGAGGTGTTTCGTATTTATTCTTTTGTTTCCTGCACTGGATAATTTGCAAGCATCATATCTGTAACGTGCATAATGAAACAAATGTTTTGGATTATAGTTCCTTGGTTTAATGGTGTCTTGAAACATCTACTCTAGATATTAAAAAAGAATTAAATTTTTTTAAAGATTTTATTTATTTATTCATGAAAGACACTGAGAGAGAGAGGCAGAGACACAGGAGAGAGAAGCAGGCTCCACGCAGGGAGCTGGATGTGGAACCTGATCCTGTGACTCCAGGATCATGCCCTAGGCCGAAGGCAGGCGCTCAACCACTGAGCACCCCGGTGTCCCAAAAAAGAAAGTATTTAAAGTCATCTGTCATCTGGCCACTAGAATTCATTTTCAAAAATGCAAATGTGATCATCAAATGCTTAAGTTTAATGCTTTTCAATTCAATTGATAACAAATCACTACCAAATACATACTGAATTCTTACCAAGCTCTGAAGAACCCTCAATGATCTCAAACCCAATTTTGCCCTTTAGTCTCTTGCTTCGTTCCCCAGACCTATGCCTTGTCTACACCGAATCTCTAATGGTTGCTGATCTGTAACTTATAGTTTAATACCTTCACACTTTGGTGATGCTGCTTCCTCTGCCATCCCTGAAAAAGCAATCCTTTCACACTTGGAGAACATGGTCAGTACCTGTTTGCTGAAACTCTTTGTGACTACTTGCTCTTTTACTTTGCATTCTTTCCGGTCTCAAACTTAATACCAGTTTGTTTCAGGATCAGAACAGGAGAAAAAAAAAGACCAAAAAAAGCTAACTATTTTCCCATCACGGATTTTCCTTATATGTGAAGGACTCAAAGTAGGCATTGTAAACACACACAAGCCAACAGCAGTTGCAGCCTCACCTCCTGGGTGAGGTGCTAAGCCACATACGTGCCAAGCCACATTCCTCCTGGGGCACCTGCCACTTTGGGCGTTCACATTAAATAATCCTTAAAAGCAGGGGCTGTGAATTTAGTGTATCACAATTTACTATGTTTCAGAGAGTAGGGTCGCAAGAATATAAAAACCAGTGTTTTAACCCCCAGCTGTCTCCAACTCTGAAAGAAGTGTTTGGGTTGAATTGGGTCTTCCCCAAATTCATATACTGAAGCCCTAAACCATAGTACCTCAGAATATGGCTGTATTTGGAAATAAGGCCTTTAAAGATGTGATTAAGTTAAAATGAGGCCTTTAGGGTGGGCTGCAATCCAATTTGGTTGATGTCCTTAGAAGAAGAAATTGGATGCACAAGAGACATACCAGGGCTGTATGAGCACGAAGGGAAGACCAGGTGAGAACACAGGGAAAAGGTGACCACTTGCAAGCCAAGGAGAGAGGCCTAAGACACCAAGCCGACACAAACCTTCATCTTAGACTTCTAGCCTCCAGAAGAGTGAGAAAAAACATTTCTGTTTTGAGGCAGCCCAGTCCTGGTAGTTGGTTATGGCAGCCCTAGAAAACTAACACAAGTGAATTGGAATGTCATCCTGCAACTCTGACGATGTAGTACACATACTCACTAGCAAGTCTGTTTCAGGGGCTCCTGGGTGGCTCAGTCAGTTAAGCATCTGCCTTCAGCTCAGGTCATGAGCTGGGGTTTCTGGGACCAAGTTCTGTATTGGGCTCCTTGCTCAGCAGGAAGTCTGCTTCTTCCTCTCCCTCTGCTGCTTCCCCTGCTTGTGCTTTTTCACTGTCTCTCTCTCTCTCTCTCTCAAATAAATAAATATATAAATAAATCTTTAAAAATTATATATATACACACACATATATATATAAAATCTTTATATGTAGTTATATATAAATATAAAGATTTTATATAATTTATAATATATTATATATAATTTATATATACATCTTTATATATAAAATTATATATGTATATATAAAATCTTTTAAAAAAAGGAAGTCTGTTTCATCAGATGGTGAACCTCAGTGATTTGTCCTTGATCGGTTAATATAAAGTTTATCCCAATGTCGCCTGTCACTTACCACTCTTTTGCAATTTTAGTTTTTCATATATCTGTTCATTATCTGGGACCCTACTAACACCTGCTCTCCTTGTAGACAATCAGTTTGCTAGAACGTAAGTGATTGGAGGGCAGAAATATGTGTTTTACATACTGGCAAATGACCAGTATCTAGAATAGTGCCTGACCCAGAGTGGCTGCTGGAGAACTCTTTGTTGTCTGAAAGAAAGACTCACTTTAAGATTAAGTCACATTCATATTTCTATACAGAGAAAAAGCAAGGTGGGACATAAATACATACTTTGCAGACAGTTTTGGTTGAGTAAATGTGAGATTTCACAGGTCTTCTCCAGAAAGCCTAGTCATTGCAGAATCTTCATTCTTTTCAAATTCAGTGTTTCCCTTTTGTTAAAAAATAAGTTTGTATTTTCTTTTAAATTTAACAAACCATTGTGCAATGCTCTAGGCATGGTTCTCAAAGTTTTATAAACCCTGTGACATTTAGTTCTCATAAGAATCCTTTGTGGATTTTTAGAAGCCAATTGTAATTCCCTAAAAAGTAGGAGAAGGTGGGACAGAGAGGCCTGCCTTAAGCTTTAGCCTGCTCAGCAATAATTTCAGCATGGATTTGGAAATCAATAGAACTATTAAAACCCAGATTAGCAGCAGACCATAGGAGAAGTGGGAGCCATCACTGCTGACCTGATTTACAAATGGGGAATGTATGACCTATATATATATATAAATTTATATATATATATAAATATATATATATATATTTAAAAATTATTCCATCAGTGGCATTTTTAATGGTAATTTGCACTGGGCTTAACTATATGATCACTTTATTCTTATTTTGTATTTATTTATATATTTTTGAATTTTTGGTCACTTTTTAAAAAATACATCAGTGTATGGTATCATCATGTCAAAATCTGTGAAGGGTTTGAGCATTTACCCAGTTTATAAGCTAACCACTTAGTCTGTACCATTTTATATATGCTGGCAGAAGACAGGAGACTCCTGTGTCAGAGACAATAGACTTTGTTACTCATGGCCCTGAAAGGAACATGACTTTCATGGTTTGCATCAGTCCCTTATAAGTCCATAAGGGCAATGAAAGAGTCCAGGCAGATGCTGTATACACAGTGGGTTTGTACCACAGCTGAGGAACTCAAGAGGTTAAGCAATCCTCAGTCTCCTAGAGGGAGACTCTAGCAAACCTGTCCAGCTCTTGATTTGGAGGGAGACATCCTTATTATTTTGGACAGCAAACACATCTGCCTTTTGTCTTAAAAGGAGATATTTTCTCTATCTTCCAAGGCTGTTCCTATAAATACTTGAAAAGATAGTCCAGAAAGAAAAGCTGCCATGAGAAATGCAGAAATATATACAACCCATGAAGCACTGTCTCCCAATTTCTTGACATTTTTTCATTATTCTCTTTATACATTCATGAGACACTGAGAGGCTGCTATCTTGCACCTGGAATCCTCATTCTCCCTTTTAAAAAAGAATGTTCTCTGTGCTTTTAAAAAAATCATATTATTTGTACAGTTTCTTCTGAATCTCACTGTGAATTCCAGTTTGATTTTCTATGCTAAATGATTCATTTAACAAATATTTACCAAGCACTTTCTTTGTGCCAGACACTGTACTAAACTAAAGATAAAACAGTGACTAAGATAGACAAAATGTCTCTTCTCCTGAAAGGTCAAGTAATGAAATAATTTTAGAGGATAGCTAGTGATTTGGCAATTGGTGACATTAGATGAGCGGTATCAGCAAAATACCCTCTGAGGAGGGGATTTGGAAGCAGACACGTGACAGATGGAAAGAGGTTGGCAGAGATTAGCAATGAAGAACATTCCAAGAAGATAGAAGCACTAGTACAAAGAACCTGGAATGGAGGAGATGGGCTCCTTGGTAAACAGAAAGAAGGCATTTGTGCAAATATAGTAGGGGAAGTAAAAGTGATAGGAAATGACATCAGAGGTAGACAGAGCTCCAAATATGTAGGATTTCCTTATAAGTTATGGTGAATAAGCTGGTTTTTATTCTAAGTGTTATGGGTACATTTTGTCTAAAATCTAAAAGTGTCAAGGTGGAGTGGTTTGGTCTAGGGTGGTAGCTATGAAAATGTAGAAAAGTAGGTTATATTGGAAATTTCAAACCTAGAGCCAATGAAATGATTTTATGTCTCTGCTGGTTTATATGCTCAGGTTTAATTTTATATTCAAGCTTATTCTATATTAAATTTTAATTCTGATGCTTGTTAATGCCAGAATCTCTACAAACATAAATCAGATTTTTAGTTATTTTATGTAATGTAATTGGTCATATTATCTCAAATACATCTTAAGGAAATAAATCAGGGGTTTTGGAAGAGTCTTGCTATGAAAAAAATATGGTCTGATAGAAAAAATAATTATCAAATGATAATTAACAGTCTAACAGTAGTAATAGGATTGAACACAACCTAGCATTTCTTCTCAGTAGCACCTTTTTGGTTTCTCAACAAATGACTACTATATACATTAAGGACAAAGCAAGAAGTCTTATTTAGGTCACTAAAGCCATAAAATTTTAAATATTTCTTTAATCTTGGACAATCAGGCTCTCGACAGAGGAAACAAATTTTGCTTTGTAAAATTCCTGTGATATGCTCAGGCTAAAATGTGAGAACAAGATTAACAAATGAGGAAACAAAGAAATGATGTAAAAATATATTCATCCCAAACATGGAATTGATAAGGAAACCTTAGATTCTTATTAAATATGATTCTTAAGGTTTTTTTTATTTATTCAGTAACAATTTGCTATGTTTTTTCTCCATCTTGAATTAAATACATAGACATATGTTCAGAGAAAAAGAAAGCTAAAACATTTGAACTGAAAACAATTTGTTTCATTATCTAATTTGGTTCAGTCTCTAAAAGTGTGACTTTTGGGATCCCTGGGTGGCGCAGCGGTTTGGCGCCTGCCTTTGGCCCAGGGTGCGATCCTGGAGACCTAGGATCGAATCCCACATCGGGCTCCCGGTGCATGGAGCCTGCTTCTCCCTCTGCCTGTGTCTCTGCCTCTCTCTCTCTCTGTGTGACTATCATAAATAAATAAAAATTAAAAAAAAAAGTAAATCCAAAAAAAAAAAAAATAAATAAAAAAAATAAAAAAATAAAAGTGTGACTTTTACCAGAAGAAAAGTAATTGCATCAACTTTAAGGATTAATCATTCTAATAAATCAGTATGGTCATAAGTGGCTAAGATATGTAATACAAAGGTTTTGAAGTCATCATGTGATATGCTACCCAACAGATTTTATCTTGACATACTTATAAGTTGTTTTAGATTTAATTGTAATTTTAAAAATGTAGTTATAATTTAGATTTTTTTACTCTCCAATTTTTTTTGAATTAGTATATTCTTTTAATATGTGGTATGTGGATCTAAATGTAGAATAGGCAGACATTTATAAATATTAATCTTGAAAAGCTTTCAGTTATTTGATACAGATACTTAAAGGGCAAGAGTTGATTTGGTCATTTGACGCCACCAGCTACTGTCAATAAAAAATATATTGCTAAATTAATGTTTAAAAAAATAAGAAAGCATTTTGTCAGTAGCTTGAGACCTTCCTGAGCAGAACATGGGAGAAAATGGTGGTATGATTTATCAAGCAGCATTTCAACTGTGTCTCATATAATTATCCATATGAACATGTGAAAGAAATCTATTTCCATACTTTACACTTTATTGATATTGCAGGGTTAGACCAAATCTTGTACTCTTTGAACATTAGGGAGAAGACATTCTGTATATTTTGGTTTGCTTTAAGAAAGTAAATCTTTCTGTGCATTGATTTTGTATCCTGCCACATTGCTGAATTGCTATATGAGTTCTAGCACTTTTGGGGTACTGCAACTTCTTGCAAAATGTATCTATAAAGACAAGGGAAATAAAAGCAAAAATGAACTATTGGGACTTCATCAAGATAAAACGCTTCTGAACAGCAAAGGAAAGAGTCAACAAAATAAAAAGGCAATCTACAGAATGGGAGAAGAGATTTGCAAATGACATAACAGGTAAAGGGCTAGTATCCAAGATCTACAAAGTATTTAGCAAACTCAACACCCAAAAAACAAGCAATCCCATCAAGAAATGAGCAAAAGACATGAACAGACATTTCTCCAAAGAAGATGTACACATGGCAAACAGACACGTGAAAAAATGCTCTACATCACTTGGCATCAGGGAAATACAAATCAAAACCATAATGAAATACCATCTTATACCAGTTAGAATGGCTAAAACTAACAAGACAAGAAACAACAAATATTGGTGAGGATGTGGAGAAAGGGGAACCCTCTTGCACTGTTGGTGGGAATGTGAACTGGTACAGCCACTCTGGAAAACAGTACAAAGGTTCCTCAAAAAGTTAAAAATAGAGCTACCCTACAATCCAGCAATTGTGCTGCTGGGTATTTACCCCAAAGGTACAGATGTAGTGAAACTATGAGACACCTGCAGCCCAATATTTATAGCAGCAATGTCCACCATAGCCAAATTGTGGAAAGAGCCAAGATGTTCTTTGACAGATGAATGGACAAATAAGATGTGGTATGTGGTATATATATATATATATATATATATATATATATATATATATATACACATATACACAATGGAATATTACTCAGCCATCATAAAGGATGAATACTTAACATTTACATCGACATGACTAGAACTGGAGGGTATTATGCTGAGTGAAATAAGTCAATTGGAGAAGGACAATTATCATATGGTTTCACTTATATGTAGAGTATAAGCAATAGTGCAAGGGACCGTAAGGGAAGGAGGGGAAATTGAATGAGAAACAATCAGGAGAACAAACCATGAGAAAATCTTAACTCTGGGAAACAAACTGAGGGTTGCTGGGTGGGGGGATGAGGTAACTGAGTGCTGGGGATAAAGAAGGGCACGTGATGTGAGGAGCACTGGGTATTATACACAACTGATGAATTACTGAAAACTACATCTGAAACTAATAATGTACCATATGTTGGCAATTTGAATTTAAATTAAGAAAAAAAGAAAGTAAATTTTTCATGGTAAGAACTTCTCTATCTAAATTTACTAATTGATTGCGAAGATTGTTATAGTGGTGCCATTTTTACATATCTTAAAGTGGCTGAGAAACCTGATAAGCCAACTGTCCATTCCACACTGTATAGGTACAATTCTTTTGCATTGTACATTGTTGATGCATTAGGGTTTACCCTTTATTTGATTCTTTGCCTTATGGGCTTTTTCTTTACAGTATCTTCTGTATCACCTGTGCATCTGTTAGGTAGCTATTCTCTCTCTCAAATCCTTTCTCTTTTACATTTTTTTAAAGATTTTATTTATTTATTCATGAGAGACACAAAGAGAGAGAGAGAGAGAGAGGGAGAGAGAGAGAGAGAGAGAGAGAGAGAGAGAGAGAGGCAAAGACCCAGGCAGAGGGAGAAGCAGGCTCCATGTAGGGAGCCTGATGTGGAACTTGATCCCAGCACTCCAGGATCACACCCTGAGCAGAAGGCAGATGTTTAACTGCTAAGCCACCCGGGCGTCCCCTATTTTACATTGTTTTAAGGTGTTTATTATATCCTCAAGGTTTTTCTTTAGCATTCACCTTGCAGAGCATTATCCAAAGTGCTGTATGGCATACAATTACTATTAGCATGCATGTAAGCTTTGTCCCACAGACTTATATTGGATTAATCATATTTTTTTTGCAAATTAGCAGATTTTAATAGCTTGTTTTCTATAGTTCTCCCTATTTAGCATTAAGTATGACTCATGAGTGACATTACTGAACCTGCTTATAAAGACTTACTGCAATGTGTTCTGAGGAACATACTATGAATACTACAGAAACTTCCCTGTTTCCATCTTTAACCCTGTCCTTCTTTTTAAAAAACTATTTTTAAAGTTTATGCAGCTTTATATATATTTTTTAAAGATTTTATTTATTTATTCATGAAGGACACACAGAGAGAGGTAGAGACATAGGCAGAGGGAGAAGCAGGCTCCCTGTGGGGAGCCTGATGCAGGACTCCATTCTAGGACCCCAGGATTAAGACGTGAGCCAAAGGCAGGCACTCAAGCACTGAGCCACCCAGGTACCCCTAACCTTGTCCTTCTTATTGCCCTTCCTTCCCTATTCTATTTTTATCATAACCTTTCACCACCTACATGTTTTTTCTTGTCAAAGACCACCTCTCTCTTTCACATTTTTCCACCACTGAATCTGAATCTTTCTTGATTGTTTTGACCTTCAACAGCTTCTAACAAAGCCCATTCTATTCCCTTTTTTATCTAAAATGAACCTTGTTTTGCACTGAATTCAACTGAATTGCATTTTCTTGGCTTAGTGTACAGAATTCCAAATTGCTAATTGTTTTATATATCTTTCTAAAAAACAATTTTGGGAAACAGATGGCTACAACCACCCAGGATCTGCAGCCAAAACCACTAGTCAACTACCAACAATCTTTGGCACCTATACTAATTTCTTGTTATTAGATCCCTGGGAACAGGTTGATAGAGTTAGAATAATTCCTCTCTTACAGTCTTGACTGTTTTCTAAAATAAAATATAGCCACAATGTCCATAGTAATGATTACAATTTTAACACCATAATGACCATTTCCCCTGGGAGAGCTGTCAACCTGAATCTTTGATAAGAACATGGAGATTTTTACCATTATTTTCCTAATCATAGATAATTACTGTAGCAAATAAATGTTCACAGGGAATTGCAACCTAAGTTACATCAGACTTCCTTTGGTTTTCTGTGATATGATTCCAGCAGAATAAATTATTTTCCACAGTAGTTGTGATGTAGCAAAATTTCTATAGGTGTACCTCCTTTCTATTATTATTATCAGATTTTTTTTCAGTTGTTTTGTCTATAGTGAGAGTCAAATGAAATAAATTCCCCTTATCAACAAACATTTATTGAATGCCTGTCTTAAGAAATGTAATGGCACATTATCTACTATCATTTAAAAAAAATGCCATGGGTCTGCTAAGATTTCTTTTCAGATTAGTTCATTTATATTGACGCAAAATCTGTTGAGTTATCTTGCATTCTTCTTCATGTGCCATATTTAAACACTAGCTGGATATTATTTAGATTAAATGTTTTTCATTTTGGGATATATTCTCCATGTGGATTCTCTTCTGGAGTGAAAATGTGATTGTGATAAAATTTATCAGATAATCAAACAATGTGGAGCTGAACTTTTTTTTTTTTTTTTAGAAAGAGAGTGCATGAGTTGGGGGGACAGGGGACAGAAGAGAGAGAGAGAGAATCTCAAGCAGGCTCCATAACCAGTGAGGAGCCTGAAGCAGGGCTCATATCTCATGATCTGAGCTGAAATCAAGAGTTGGACGCTTAATGTACTGAGCCACCCAGGCATCCCAATGGAGCAGCATATTTATACTACATCTCACCAGAATAAAGGACACACATGATTAGAAAGTGATCAAATTCTGAAGTCTCTATGAGTTTTCTTAAGTATTTCATTGTGTTGCCTTAATGCCAGTCAGACTTTAGTTGCTCACTGGCTTCTCCTTGGCATTACTTCCATCACCATATGCTTTAAGAAATTACTGTATTTTAATCCTAAACCACTATCTTATAAGCAATAACCATTTGGCTCAGCTTGAAGAAACTATGTGCCTTACATGAAGGATAGTGAGAACAAACAAGTTCTTCCTACCTTCATCATCAAGTTGGCATTATTCCCTCCACTACAGGTGCTTCTCTGTTCTAGAAAGTAGATATAATAGGCACTTCTTTTTTTTTTTTCGCCTAAATAGAATCCCGTTTTCTTTGTTAAAAGCACCCATCCTGCATATTTCATGGTTCTGGAAGAACTGTAAGTAAGAGAACTAAGCATCATGCTCTGATCTAGAAAATAAGATTATCTCATTCTCTAACAAAGAATGATTAATCCAAGCAGTGGGCATGTAAATTCTTTTCTGGCATAAACACATGGAAACTGAGAGGAAAGAAAACAAATTTTCCATCTTCAGTCACATTGAAGTATGTTTGCCTAAGATATATTCTGTGACACTTGAAGATCTAACTACAATATTTAAAAATAAAGGCGGGATGCCTGGGTCGCTCAGCGGTTGAGTGCCTGCCTTTGGCTCAGGGCGTGATCCCAGGATCCAGAATTGAGTCCCACATCAGGCTCCTTGCATGAAGCCTGCTTCGTTCTCTGCCTATGTCTCTGCCTCTCTCTGTGTGTGTCTCTTATGAATAAATAAAATCTTTTAAAAATAAAAATAAAGGCAATCTATAAAAATGACTTTGTAAAAATTAAGCATATGAGAGATAATGCATATTGTATCACACTGGCATTGAACTCAGTAGTAAAGCCAAGGCCCTCTGATCTGTGATCTCCCCACTATCTTTCCCAGTTTCAGGAATATCTCCCATTTTCTTTTTCTTTTTTTAAAAATATTTTATTTATTTGAGAGAGACACAGAGATACATACAAACAGAGAGAGAGAGTGAGAAAGAGAGGGAGAGAGAGAGAGAGCGAGCTTGAGCACTCTAGCAGGAGGGAAGGGCAGAGGAAGAAGGAGAAGCAGGCTCACCACTGAGCAGGGAGCCAGATGCGGGGCTCAATCCCAGGACCCTGGGATCCTGACCTGAGCTGAAGGCAGATGCTTAACTGACAACCACCCAGGCGCACTTTAGTTTTTCATTAGGTTATTTTGAGTTACTGGTCTATAAAATTGTATGTAGAAATTATTAATAAATAAGGTGATCCTAAAATAAATAATAACAATTATAATAGCTAATACATATTCCAAATTTATGGTTTATCTGAGACTCTTCCAAGTGTTTTATATATATTAGCAGTTTTAACCCTCTCAACAACTCTGTATAATATTTAAGGCACAAAGAAGTTGAATAATTTGCCCAAGGCTTTGAGGGCAGAGTGGCAATCTATTTCCCAGTGATCTGATTCCAAAACTTACTTTAAAGCATGTTTATATACTAAAAAGGAGAGATGACATCTGTGTCAGCTCTGAAGGTCACTTTTGGTATTATAAGATCTACACATTGCTGTATACTTGCTTACTTGCTGTCAATACTGAAGTTGAGATTCCAGTACTTTTCTGGCATTGTTGAAGAATGACAAAAATTGTATATATTTAAGGTGTGCCACTTTCACCATAACGCTGTGGTGTAGAGATGATTAGCAAATGAGAGAGCTAACTCTTGAAAATTATGTAACTTATTCAATTCACAACAAGTGAGAAAAGGGGATGGGATCTAAATAACCACCTGAATCTGAGAGTTGTGCTCTTCATTCTGCTTGACTGAACAGATACATGTAAATGTTAAGACCTGAGACACTTTAGGTCAGGGAACTTTCTCAACAAATAACCTTCTTTAGGAGAGAAAAGTCAACTCTCTGTATAGAGTGGTGCTTATAGCACATCTGATGGAATTCTATATTCCACTTGATCTTACAAAATAGAAACAAATATAAAGTGTGAGGCAAATAAGTAGAGGAACAAATGCTAGGGACATGTAGAAAAGTGAGGACAATGGATGTGGGCAAAGGAATAAGAAAGCAGATATTTAAGACAGATTAGAATAGCTTGAGCAAGGTAAAGTGAAAAAGAGCAAGACAATGGAGTTGTTCATTGTGGATGGAGGGACTGTGAAAATGTTTGAAAGCTTGTCTGGGGCCAGGCTGTTAAGGGCTATTGGCTTAGATAGGTCAAATGCAGCCAGCAGCGGAGAGTTATCATATGCTTTTATAAAAGGGAGTGGTGTGATTGGTTCATTTTCCACCTATTTATTTTACATCCAAAATAAATAAAATATTCCTCAAGCATGGTGGGAATCAATGAAATAAAGGTGTATCCCAAGGTTGTCATGAAGGTAGACAATAGTCAAGCAAACACAGATAAAGTGAAATGGATCCTATACAAATGAACAAGCAAAGTTGCAGAGCATTATGCAGAGTGCTCTTGATAGCTCCCCAGTACATTCAGATATCAAGGTAATTGGGGAGGGTGGCTTGAGATGGATTTGAAAGCAAGTAAAACAATATGAGAGCAGAAACAAGCAGATATAAACAGCTATAAGCTATCTCCTTCTGGCTTTAACATTGTTTTCATGATTATATCCATGTTTGAATATATGTCCCATCAAATCATCCCAAAGAATACCTGCTGACAACTGTGCAGAGCATATAAAGAATAGGTAGAAATTCAGAAGATTCACGCATATTATCAGTTATTCTGAATTTAAAAATGAAATTAAAAGAGCATGTATTGAATATTATCGTATTGCTACATGTCTGTATATTTTATAGTCTAATTTTCATTGGAATCATGTAACATGCATAATAAGCACATGGTAACTTCTTGATAAATATTTGTGGAGTGAATAGACTTTTGGTACATATTTTTTCTCCAAACAACAATGTGTTTGGAACCATTAATGCACATGCCGTCACAAATGTTTACTATATTTAAATTTATTTCCCTTTATCTCATGTCGTCCCCGGAGTTGATTGCTTTTCAGGTTATAAGTGAAAGGTCACCATGTATAAGTAGAGGAAAATGAAATTGGTGACTTATAAACACATTTATTTAAATGGAATCAGGGGGATCCCTGGGTGGCGCAGCGGTTTGGCGCCTGCCTTTGGCCCAGGGCGCGATCCTGGAGACCCGGGATCGAATCCCACATCAGGCTCCCGGTGCATGGAGCCTGCTTCTCCCTCCGCCTGTGTCTCTGCCTCTCTCTCTCTCTCTCTGTGACTATCATAAATAAATAAAAAATTAAAAATTAAAAAAAAAAAATAAATGGAATCAGGGCAGCAAAATCTAATTCCATATATAGTATTGTGAATTATTCATGTTTTTTTATAGAAGTGGGCCACAAGCATTTGATGACATTTTATAAATTCTAACATTTTTATTATGCTGAATCCTATTGTGCTATAGATTTACAGTAACGTTACAGGTGTCCTAAAAAACAAATACTAAGACATTACCCCTTCAGTACCCACTGTTTTAATTACAATTGTATTTACAAATAGCCTAATTAGTTGACACATCTTTGAATTACTCAGAAAACCAAATAGCTGAATTATTTTTGGTTAATGGCTTAGTAGGAACAAATAGTGATTGCAAAGACTAAAATGCTAAGAGAAAATGGAACATGGCTGACTTTGGTTGCTGATTTATAGTCAGACTGAGCCAGAACTATTAGCATCACTAAAAACAGTACTAAGGATCTATAGTCCTCAGAGGTTCTTAATTCCACAATTGACCTTTTTCCCTAATATACAGAGGTGCTAGTTCCCATATATACCTATTAAATTGAAATAAGAAGCAGAATGTGACCAAAGAAAAAGAGTAATTGTAACTTAGCTATTCAAAAGAAAGCCTCTGTTTGCTTTCATCTGTTTCAAATATTCATCCCTGTGATTCTGTAGCAGTAACGTTTTCTGGTGATTTTCACCCTCCTTCCTCCATCAGTGGTAGGTAATACTTGGACAAAGGGAGATGTAAGAGTGGAGTGTGATGCTCCTTACTGGTAACTGAGAAGCATTTGAACTTAAAATGTCCACTCGTCAAAATATCCATGCAATAATAATGACTAAAATATCATATTGGTTATGTTAGTTTAAAAACTGGAGCAATTTAATGTTAGCTAAGAAACTTGAAATTCAAGGTCTTATATTCCAGTAAGGCTTTTTCTATGTGTATAGGTTGAACCAGTGATCAATAAGTATATTTTCCATTTCCTAATGAAGATAACTGCACATATTCAATATGTGAGCATTCTTTTGTGTATAAAAATAGAGGCATTTTTATAAGAGGGTACTTTACCAAAAAAAAAAAGCACAAAACTGGAGATTTTGATTTAATCAAGTCAAATTTCTCTATCACAGACCTAACTTCTTAATCCATAAAAAGAGAGCATAATTGCCATACTCACAGGGTGGCTGTAAATTAATAGATGTGAAACCACTTTAAAAAACATTTTTATAAGATATGCAAATCCAAGGTGTTAAGAGATTGTTGTATAAAAATGAAAGATTGGCCTACAATCCACAGAAATGATAAATTTTAATGTGAGTTTTATGTAAATGATCTTTAGATGTTTAGCAGGCAGAGGTATAATCTTTCTGACCCATTAATGCCTCTCTTCATGCCAGCCTAAAATAAATTTAATAAGGCTTATATAATTCAAAAATGTAACCTTGACCTTGTGTTACCTTTTTTTTTCTTGAACTTTAACGTTATCATGCTACATGCCTTTATAGGATAGAACCAACTGATGTTGTTTTGAAATAACCAGACTAGCAGACACATATTCTAAGAAGTGGAAATACTGGCAGCTCTCATTTCAATAGTTTAATCTACTTGGTAAAGAAAATAGCCTTATGAATCTTGAGCTAAGAAGAAAGGAAGCCATAAACTTCAAGCAGAAATTCTAGTGAATAAAGCTTTATTTTATTAAAAAACAAAAGAAAAATAATGAGGATAGACAATAGTATTCATTAAGAATTATTTAAAACAATTGTAGCTATAAAGAAAAGTAGTATTTTTACGGTATCATGATCTCTTTTTCAATGAATACTTGAACTGGTGAAGTGATTCAAAAGCAATTGAATATGCTCACAGAATTCAAGTTGCTAATGAATTTTCTTGCAGCTTTTAATAAGCTCAAAATGTCAATATTTACAAATAATTTTACAAAGGTGTAAAATATCTCTATGAAGTCCAAATTCTATTGATGTTTCAGATGGCTTTCAAACTAGATGATTTTGTAACAGTTACTTTTGTAGCACTAACCTAAAGGACTCTCTCTGAACGCTAGGTCAATTCACACACTAGTTGTCATTTTATGGACACATCAGCATGTTCCTTCAAATGAGCAAATCCATTATCAAGGATTCCCCCTCAAGTTTACAGAAAGTTTATGTACTTTTTCAGATCATATGCATGTCAAAAAGTTGACATTTTAGTCACATTCCACAATGAACACCCATACATACATCATTCTGTTTGCCATTTCAGTGTTCACAAAACCATAAAGTGAGTTTATGGGTGCTTTAGAGAAATGGTGGGCAAACCTTTGCAAAAGGCTAGATAGTATTGGCTTTGTGGGCCATATGGTATTAGCTGCTCAACTCAACTCTGCTGCTAGGGCACAAAAGCAGCCATAGACAATAAGCAAACACATGAGCATGACTATGTTTCAATAAAACTATGTTCACAAAAGTAGGCAGTGTGCCAGATTTGGCCACAGGCCATAGTTCTCATAGTCCTCACCCCTGTGCTGAAGAACCACTGACACTAGATTAACTCCTAAACTTTTAGAATAGGACATAACTGTAACAGTTAAGACTTCAACCATCTGGTATTTGGAAGCCAGGGCTTCCAGAATTAGTATAGCTCACTTTTTAGCTCCTAATGCTATAGGATGTCCCTCAATATTTCATTCTCCGTTTAATTATTTTCCACCTAAAATTGTGGTCATCCAGAGGAGGGACTACAATCCTGCTATGGCTTAAATTCATATTTAAGCTCCAACCCCCAATGTGATGATATTTGGAGATGAGGCCTTTGAAGGTCATTGGGGTTTGATGAGGTCATGAGGGTGGGTTCTTCAAGATGGGATTAGTGCCCTTATAAGAGGAGATAGCAGAGAGCCTGCTCTCACTTTCTGTCTACCATGTGAGAACACAGTGAGAAGATGGTCACCTGCAAGTCAGGAAGAGAGCCCTCACTGGAACCTGTCCATCTTAGTGCCGTGATCCCACACTTCCCTCCTCCAGAACTGTGAGAAAATAAGTTTCTGTTGTTTAAGCCACCCAGTCTGCGGTATTTTGTTTGAAAGCCTGAGCAGACTAAGGCAATTCCCTAATCTTTGTTGCTACTAAGTGTGGCCTTGGATCTTGAGGACAAGTGCTATCACTTTTGGGATGGCAGAATGATGAGCCAGGATAGTTTTCCTAATGATTTTGTAGAACAGAGATCATGCCATTCCAGGACAAAAAAAAAAAACAACAACAACAACCCCAAAAACGAAAAAAACAAACCAACAGAATTTATGCAATAAAAATAAACCTCTACCTTGTTCAATTTCCAGATGACTTTCTAGTTATTTTGAGGTTTTTCTTACATATAAGCAAACCTTTTAACTAGTAAAGGGGATGTGGGTGAGTTTACCTCACACTCTTGAGTTTATGGAGTTGTGGTTATTTGATACAATCTCTCCAGGCCATTTCTTGGGTATTTGTTGTCAATATTCACTTGTGGGACTCAACTCCATGGATGCATCCACAGTTGTTATTCATCTCAGGATGGTAATGAAAAGCCTAGCTTGGGACCAATGTGAACAGCATGCTCTGATGATATCTGACAATGTGGTAATATCTGACAGACTTTGGTAGGGCTACACACCTCTGTAATAAGTTTGTCTGAGAATGTAACCAATCTGCCCTGTTACCATTTTTATTTACATTCTTTTGCAATCACTTCTACTCACCTTTTGGGCATGAGACATAGTCTCAGGACAGCACCACGCAGAGCAGTCTGGGATCTCACAAGCTTTCATTTTTATCTAGGAATGAGGGAGCAGGACCATTGAGCAATTCTACTACTTAGGAAGTGCCTTCTCTACTTAAACCATTGCTTTCTTCTATTTGTCTAGATCATTCCATGTCTCTCCTTAGGGGGACCACACTTTGCTTGCTAAAGCTGAAAAGCAAGAGCTCTACATGAGCTATTTTAGAGAAGAGATGACTCTGAAGTTGAGAGGACTGTTGCCATTTCTCTTGGATCTACCATTCCCTTAGGCCAGAGAGGTACAATTTTATGAAGTCCTTGGTAGCAACAACTGAAATAAAAATGAAACAAAACAAAACAAAATAAAAAACCCCAGAAAAACTAGAATGTCAGAATATCCAAAAAAAAGAAAATCTCATATCTATTCCTTTATGTAAGTGGTTGCCATTAAGTCTCAGTGAAATTAAGGTCCTCTTCCATGTTGGTTATTGTCAGTTGTTAACTGGGCTGTTTTGGGTTAGAAAAATGTCCATGGGTTAAAGTTAAGAATATCTTCATATACTTGCTCCTTTAAAAGCCCATCAATCTCTTAATTACTTCCTCTCCCTAAAGATAAAATAAAAGGTAAAATTCCAGTTATAAGAGTGCAGTCTTAATATCAATGGTGGTAAAATGGATTTTTAAAAAATATGGAATACTTCACTAATTTGCATGTCATCCTTGTGCAGGGGCCATGATAATCTTCTCTGTTTCATTCCAATTTTAGTGTATGAACTGTTGAAGCGAGAATGAAAGGGGATTTCTTAATTAGCAGCAATAGGAGCAGGGAATCCCAAATACCAAGAATAGATAGTAGCCAAGCAACTCACACATAAGGGATTCTTCACCACAATACATTACTCTTTTTTAGTCCTACTGAAATATCCAGGAATGGATACAAATACATTAATTTCCATATAAGATCATCTATCAGGGGCTCTTGTTCTTATGTGTCTAGAATACTATACATCTCCCATTGTCCTAGAATTTACTTTTATATAGTCTACACTTCTTACAATCAGTACAATTGCAGGTACAGTCTAATCAAAGGCTGGGAAAGACATAAGAGAATTATCCTGAATACTCACAAGAATCTTCTTTAACTAAGATTCATTAACTTCAAACATGTACCCTTAAAAGCCCATTTTCATTTATTATGGTGGGTTTGTAGAAGCAGTCAGCCTTTAGATCGTAAGGGGTAGCCAGGAGCCAAAATCCTAAAAAAAGTTCAACCTTCCATTGCCATTTCCTAAAAATGCACAGGCTATCAGAGATATTATCAAAAATACCCAGAGTTTTTATTGGCAATTTCAGGTTCCATTCTTACCATTGTCTCTACTCACTTTCATATTAAATCACATCAATGTGACAAACCCTTAGGAGTATGCCAAATGAGCTAGGCCAGGCTCAAAGGATTGATCTGGGCTTAGGACTAACAAGCAATCATTCGATTTACCTGAGATTACTTCCACTTAGTTTTACTGCTCAACCAGGAAATAAGCAATATAATATGCATGTGTTAAAGGCAACACCTTCCTATACTTTTCAGGTTCCTCCCCTTGGCACACCTCAGGTTTGGAAGTCTTGGTACTCTCAGTGGAGAGTCACTCTGATGAAGAAAGCCCAGAGACTGGGGCTTGTTGGATTTTTTTCTCCCCAGGGCCAAACTCTATTCTAGGGACCGACCATCATATTACAACAGTAAACATTTCTTGCTATGCTACCATATATACATATTCCATTTCTCCTCCATCAGAAGACACAAGATGGTTTGGCAAGTCTGGTCATGGCCTATCTCAGACACTACCTGAAATTATATATAAAGGATGAGCATATCATTACATCTTTATTTTTCTGAAGAGAAATGCCTTTCTTCTGAGTGATCTGCAAAACAAAACAGAGGTGTCTGGGTGGCTCAGTCAGTGGAGTGTCTGACTTTGCCTCAGAGCATAGTCTCAGAGTCCTCACTCAGTGGGGAGTCTGCTTGTCCCTCTTTCCGTGCCTCGCCCCCCTGCTCATGTTCTCTCTCTTAAATCTTTAAATACAACAACAACAAAATTCCCACTGTTACAGAAGATGCCATTCAAATAAGGGAATAAGTGATACTGTAACTACAACATATGACAAAACAAAATACCAAATGTTCTATTTTAGGAAAATAGTCTAAATTAATTCTAATTTATAGGGATATAGATTCACTCACATTAGTGAATTTCTAACCAGAAAATTAGATTTTACTTATCTGAGTCAAATTCCAGCAACTATGTCTGAGAAATGTCCTATCTGTTGAACACTAAAATCTGGTATCAGACACAAAAAGTGAATCAGGTGTTTTTTTCCCTCATAAATGGGATTCTTATTGTACCTATCATAACCACATGCTGTAGTTTTCGAATCATCACTAATTCTGCAAGGGGAGTTTCCAAATGTACTGAAAACATGGTAGTCATTCATAAAGCAAGTATTATTTACTGAAAGCTAGGGATATTTTTTCCCAGGAAATTCAGTGGTATGGGAGGCATGCTTTAAAAAAAAAAAAAGATTTGAGAGAGAGAGCAAGCACAAGCGGGGCTCGGCACAGAGGGAGAAGCACACTCCTTGCTGAGCAGGGACCCCAAGTTGGGACTCCATCCCAGGACCCTGGGATCATGACCTGAATCAAAATCAGATGCTTGACTGACTGAGCAACCCAGGTGCCCCAGGGGGCAGACTCAAGGCAAAGAATGAGAGATAGAAAAAATTCTAAGATAAATAAATGAAAGGTTATTTTGGGCTATTAAGAAAATACAGAAGAATAATGTCAGGGAAAGAAGTAAAAGGGGGAAATTTTTACCACAGGCGAGGTAGTCAGAAAATGCCACATTAGGTCAATATAGCTAAATGTAAAATAGCAGCTAGCATAGAGTTAAAAGATATTTTCTTTGTCTTCCAGAAACAAACAATATGAAAATAAATATATGAAAATAAAATAGTATAATGAAATTTCATAAATGGCATGATTGAAATCTTGAGCTGTGGATATATGGACAAGGAAACAAATTCTACCAGTGCAAAAGCCAATTTGTCTAATCTGTATGTACTAGCTTTTTGAAATGAATTTGGGAAATAAACAGATAAAATGTGCAATATAATTTTTTAGAATGCTGTTGTAATATAATTAGGCTTATTTTTGTCATTATTTCAACTTTTTTATAATTAATTCATCCTACAAATTGCCTGTTATGAATGTACTGAGCTAAATTTAGTTGCAGATTCATTCATTTCAGAAAGATTAAAGGTCATGAAGAAAATGATACTTATTCAGAAACAGGAAGCAAGATCAGTCTAATGGTATCTTAGATGTGCTTTGGGTTTGGAGAACATGATCAATGTTGAAAGAACTAAGAAGTGGATACTTGGTTTGGAATGGTTATTGACAGGCTAGAACATAAGCAGCACACAGGTCAAATTCAAATCATAAAGTTGGCTCAATTCTACTTAAAAACATGTCTTGAACACACACAGATGAGGAATTATTTAAAACTTAGAGGTATGACACTACGTTTTTATTCTAAAACATTCAGTATAATGTTAATAGCATAATGTTAATAGATCAGGCTCCCCAGGTTGGAATCCAAGTTCTATGATACGCAATTGTTCTGAATCTCAGTTTCTTCATCCTTAAAATATTTTCAGGTAATTTTTAAAGGTTACAGGAGATTAAAAAATGAACAAAGAACAATTATGAAAACTAATACACACTCAATTATTAGCTAGCTTCAATGTAAATAGGCATAATACTAGCTGTTGGGAGAGATACAGGGCTCTGTGAAATTTAGAAAATGGGAATTGCTCCTGATAAAATGGGTCAGAAAATGATTTTAATGAGTTGGGATTGAGCAGTGCCTGTAAATAAGTAGCATCCTAACATGTAGAAGTGGAGGGGAAAAGGCAAAATCAAAAAAGAGGGAAGTGGAAAAGCACAGCTCTTTTAGGAGCAGTCAAATAAACTCAATTTTCTGGAGTGATGGTACCTGGCTCGAAAACATATGAGTTGGATTTATTCACTGTTGAATTGATTCATTTATTAAACTAGTTTTTTTTTTTCCAACTCTGTGTGAGCTATGAAGATGTAGAAAGAGAAACAAAAATAACTCGGGATGAAAAGATGCTTCTGATACAGACTGTAGGTTGTCAGCATCTAAGATTTAGTATTATTCATTCTCCAAATGAAAGGGGTCTCTAATCCACATGACACTGAGGATGAGAATATTAAGGAGGAACATAATGAGAAAGAGTTGTCTAAGAAGTGTAATTCCACAAAAAGTGCCATCCCAGGAGGGCATGAAGACACTCTTCTAGCCAAAGTGAGTCAAACACATTGTAACCCTCACAGTGTATGTAACATATTAGAATGGATGAAGGAAAGGATGACTAAACACTTAATGAAATTTAATATAAAACTTACTATTGCCAACCAAATGAGTGTTTGTTAGACATTTCTAAAAAGGATTTATAAGAGATGAAACATTCCCTGATAAGAATAAATGTAAAAGTGAGCTTACTACAGGCAGATTTACCAAAGCTTGCAAGGAAATTATTCCAAGGAAGACAGGTCAGCTAAGCATGCACAGCCTTAGAAAGACTATACTTACAACATTATATTCAGACAACTAGAATATCAATGAATACATTATCATGAAATACGATCTATGTATTCAAAAAGTATTCCCTCCAAATATATCACACTTACACTGGGGAGGGAGGGCTAATATATCTTTTTCACATAAATCAATGCCATCTTTATTCCAACAGCAACTACAACTATGTTCAAATGTTCAAGAGTACAAAAGAATGACTATTTGCATGTTATCTTAGAAGGATTTGATTTGGAATACTGTATTTTTTTTTTAAAGCTTAACTGCAAAGAAATAAAAATCCAGCTTGTATATGAACTGAAATAAAATGGCTGGAAAGATTTTTAAGAATTTGAATGTTTAAACATGATTGTTTCTAACTAGAACATCTTCTAGAGATTTCTTTTAAGCATCAGCATTATTTTAAGAAACACTTTTAAGGCCTCCATTCATCTCCAAAGCTGATGTGCTAAATGAACAAGTGAGGCCAATTTAGTTCTACAGGGACATAAAAAGTACTTCTCTCAAAAAGCTGGTTATTTCTAATAAAATATAAAATATCTGCTAAGGGGAAAGATTAGTGAGACAATAAAAATAAGAGAAGACAAGTTATAAATACAAAATTGCAAAAGAAGAAATAAATGTCAACATATAAAAAATACTGTCCCTCAAGCAACAATGTATTTTCAAATATATTCAAGGAAACAGTACATATACTCATTCTTCCCTTTATAAATGATAGTGAAACAGGGAGAATGGTTTAGGAACTCATAGATTTGACAAGTATTTGGCAGCCATATAAAAAAATGCCGTGTTTGGTTTCTGAGAGGGAACCTTGTTTTAACTTTTGATTCATAGTTTATGGGAATATGGGACATTTTAGCTTGGTTTAATAGTTAGAAAAAGAAAATAACCTTTTGTCCTCCATTCAGCTCTAGCAAAAATCCAGATCTTACCAGGAAAAAATTTTAAAAAATATATATGTAAAAGCAGGAAATAATTGGCCAAACACAGATATTTAAAGTATTTAAACAAAGTGTCTGCATTTCTTATTCATTGTTACCTTACAAAATTTACCTTAAGGCAAATTTATTCAGAAAATAAAACTACTAAAATATTAAAATTACCAGAGACTCAGTTTATAAAATAAAAAGTAGACACAAATTCTTCTATTAAGATGCTACGCAGTGAATCATTTGAAGTAATGATTATTGCTATCTTGACCATGAGACCTCTGTTACTAAGAAAACCATCCATCAATCTACATGATACAGTGAGTGCTGAGAAAGGGATGTTTTGGCCCCATGCCGCTATTATTTTTTTAAACAGGAGCACATTCATCAGTAGACATATTTTAGGTGGTTCAAGCAAAACACTATTCTATTGTACAATGTTAGACCTGATATTCATCAAGTCTTTGTGCAGAATACCTTGTATCTCATCCTTGTATTTTTTGAATAAGAGACATTTAATATCTTGCCTCAAATATGGGGCCATACTCTTTTCACCACTCCATTTCAGGTCTTTCTTTAAAACTAACATGATTGGTAAGTATGTATACATATTACATCTCAAATCCAAAAAAAAAAAAAAAAACACATTTTGGTGAATTAGTTTTTTTTAAGCCACTAGATAAAATTAAATTGAAGGCAATATGGGAAAGGCAAATGGGAAAGGCAATCCTAAAGCAATTGGGGGTTCTGGCCACGAGTTCAGAGACCTCTGAAATTAAATTATGTTTCTGTATGTTCTCCCATCACCAAATTAGGAATGTTTTTCAATCAATTAATCAAAACCTAGAAAACTTTACACTCAGTTTAACAAGAGAAAGGGACTCATGTGCCCATCCATCTTTCTCTTGCTCTTATTCTCATTCCTGTGCTATCTCTTTACTGTATGTTTATCAACATTTAATCATGTATACTAAGCATGTTTATAACATCAAGTGTTACTTAAGGTCCCTTCTACATAGGACTACATAATTCTATGATAGACTCTATAAATAAGATCCAAAATTGAGTAAATAATTTTGAATTTACATGTTCTGAATCATTCTTTGCTTATTAGGTTAAATATAAAACTTGTTTCAAGCAAATGATACCTGCGTATTTTTTCCTAGTGGTGCTCCAAACTTGCCTCTGCTTAGGAGAATATAAGTAATGACAGTACTCAGGAAACATATGATTTCCTTTTTTAAAAATAAGAATCTAAGCTATTTTATAAAGATAAGGATAATGATATTGCTTACTAGTAGGCTATTATTTATACAGAGTTGACCTAATGCAGCATAGTCGATAACTCTTATATTTCAAAATTAAGCCCTGCTCTTTAGACAATGTTCAGCAAACTTGACACGTCTCAAAAAACTTTATAATAGGAAGTAGTAGAGGGTTACCTACCATCTGATCCTCAGTTGATACATTAAGCACAAGTAATCGGACTATTCGTTATGGTTGGATCCATTTGCTTTAGAAAACAAATAAGCATAAATCTTGTCTGGATAGAGGCATTCTACTTCCCCAACGAGGGGACTTCGGTAATCATGGAAACACCACATAAAAATTTGTATATTTATCAATAATGTATTCTAGATCTACTGAAGTTTTCTCTTTTCTTCTAGAAAAACAAAAACAGTTCTGGGAAAGTTGAAGTGGTATGTTGATGTAAAAGGTGAAAGATTTATATGATCTGAAGAGAGACCAGAGTATTAAGGTCTCGATATTTGGGGCAGATAGTACATGGAAAGTATGTAAACCAAAATATTTTAATCACACATTGGAAGGTATAGCCTGTAAAAAAAAATCTTAAAGTAGAGCCTACTGAATTATTATGTAATGAGTTTTAAATCATCTATTATTTAGGAAATACTATTTAAAATTTGTTACAGCTATTGAGATAATAGAATTACAAAAGCTAGAATTAAACAACAAAGCCAAACCATTCCATATATATTGAATTTATAGTATTTGAATTACATTTTTTTAAATATTGAATTTGAGAGAGAGAGAGAGTGAGTGCATGTGCAAATGGAGAGGCAGAGAAGAGGGAAAGCAGAAAATCCCAAGCAGACTCCTTTCTGATTGTGGAGCCTCATGGGAAGGCGATCTCATGACCCATGAGATCATGACCTGACCTGAAATTATTAGTCGGCCCTTAACCAACTGAGCCACCCAGGAGCCTCTACACATTTTTTCAAACATGCATGTATCATCATGTATAAAAGCACCTTATAGTCTTCACAGCTGACATACAACAAACCATATACAGCATCAGTTTAAAAACAAATGGATAATAAAAAGTGAAATTCTTGAAAATTTAAATGTAATTTCCTATATAACCACTGGGCCAAAATAATTTAATTAAAATCATGCTTTTTAATAATAAGAGATACCTATTAGCTCATAAATGTATGTCAAAAATGGTACTAACAATTTTTAAAGATATTTTTAAAGCATTTATTATTTTATTCACCACAAAATGCTTTTTGAATCCTGTTTATTTTGAAACTATTTTTTAAAAAGATTTATTTTAAAGAGCTAGGACATAGGTGAGCACAGAGGAAGGATGGGGTGGTGGTGGTGTTGTGCAGGGCAGGGCACAGGGAGAGAATCTCAAATTCTCTCACCCAGCGAGCATGGAACCTGATGCAGGGCTCAGGCTTATGACTCTGAGATCAGGACCTGAGCTGAAATCAAGTTGGCTGCTCAACTTACTGAGCCATCCAGGCACCCCTGAAATAATTATTAAATATTACTGAAGAAAAAAAAAAGGCTTCAATCTAATAATTTTAAGTCCTTCTTGACTAGCTGCCCAATTTCCTATTCCATCCTTAAAGGTAAACTTATTTTTTAGTTCTGAATGTCTTTCTAGACATTTTCCTGTATTTTTTTCTACATCTTTTGAGATTATATGTATTTTCTCATATATTTTCTGTTATTCATAGGGCATTGATTTACAAATATTAACCAACTTCACTTTCCTATATTATTTTTATAATACTGATTTAATTGGCTTTACACTTAAAGTGCAGCTCTTTTAGGTAGCATATACTTATGTTTTGCTTTTTCATATTGTATTTATTAGGTAGAGCTACCAAAACGAAATACCACAGATTGAGGAATTTAACATAAATTTGTTTTCTCATGATTCTGGAGGCTAGAATTTCAAGATCAAGGTATTGTCAGGTTTGGTTTCTTCTGAGTGCTTTCTCTTTGGCTTGAGATGCCTGCCTTCTCACTATCTCCTCTCATGACCTACCCCCATGTGTGTACCCGTGTCCAAATTTCCTCTTCTTATAAATACATTGGTCATGATGTATTAGGACCCACCTTTGAGACCTCATTTTAATTATGCCTTTAAAAATTTTATCTCCAAATAAGGTAACATTCTGATATACTAATTGTTAACATTTCAATATATGAATTATGGGGGGGGGACACAAACTACCTAATGATCCCTGCCTTTCTATTGGAATTTTAAGTCTACATTTAATTTTTAATATATTTGAATTTAGATCTGCTATTTTTGCCATATTCTATTCGTCCCATCTGTTTTTTTGTTTGTTTGTTTGTTTTACTTTTGGATTAAGTGTATGTTATTTACTACCTCATTTTAATTACTTTATTGGCATTTTAGCCATACCTCCTTGCATTCTGCATGTGTGATGGCTCAAGGGATTACCATATGTATCCTCCACTCTTCAGAGTCCACTTATAGTTACCATTTGCCATTTCATATAAAATAACTTTGCAATAGTTAAGTACCATTTCTCCTACGGTTTTCCTATGATTTTTATATTTATTTTTTGTTTCAAGGTTTTATTCAAATTTTACTTAATAGCTTAATATTGGTTTCAGGAGTAGAATTTAATAATTCATCACTTACATATAATACCCAGTAGTCATCACAAGTGCCCTAATATATCTACATATGTTATAATCAAATTTAATTTTTCTGGTCTTTAGTGATATTCATCTCTTCAATCTTCTATTGGCTTTTAAAGATATCCATTTTTAAAAATTTCAGGGGGGGGCGGGGCGAGATGGCAGAAGAGTAGGGTCCCCAAGTCACCCGTCCCCACCAACTTACCTAGATAACTTTCAAATCCTTCTGAAAACCTATGAATTCAGCCTGAGATGTAAAGAGAGAACAGCTGGAATGCTACAGTGAGAAGAGTTCATGCTTCTATCAAGGTAGGAGGATGGAAAAATAAATAAATAAATAAGCATCCAGTGGGGGAGGCCCCCCGAGGAGCCAGGCTAAGGCCAGGTGGCAAGTGCCTCCAGGACAGGAAAACCGAGTCCCAGAGACGCAGGAACTTTACCAATCTTCCCGGAGGGAAAGGCGCTGGCAGGGAACTCGGGCAGGATCCCAGGGTAGGCAGTGGAGCCCCAAAGTTCCCAGGGTCACTCACAGAGGTGCCCCCGGGGGACAGGGCCCCACACACCACAGGCCAAGCTCCCTAAAGGGCTGGAGCTCCTGTTGGGGCCCTGGGCGCAGCTCGGGCGGGGGCCCAGGCGGCGCCTCCCCACAGAGGGGACTGAGCGGCCTGAGAGCGGGATTCCAGTGGCACAGGCCCTAGAGCTCAGGGCACTGGGGGACACAGCCCAGGATCCAGTGCTCCCCCCGTGACAGGCGGAGGCCAGGAGGGTACAGGACAGTGAGGATGCTCCTGCCCCGAGGGGCCCCAAACGGTACAAATCAGCACCCCCTGCCCCCGGTGCATCCAGGCACCTGCGGACTGGGAGACTGCGATAGTTACTGCAGCAGCTGACTCGAGGGCTGGAGAGCTGGCTGCTGCCACTGTTGTTGTTCCTCCTGGTGTCATGTTTGCCTGGGACTGAGTGGGACCACCAGGGAGCAGGGGCTTCACAGAATAAACAGCTCCAAATGAACCGTGCACCTGGTAGGGGCGGGCAGCTCCCCCAGGTGCACACACCTGAGAATCAGCACAGCAGGCCCCTCCCCCAGAAGACCAGCTGGAAGGACAGGGGAAGAGCAAGTTCTTGACCAAGCAGTGCTGGAAAACTCCAGGGGAAGTCAAAGGACTTACAGTATATAGAATCAGAGGGTACCCCTCCTTGTTTTTTGTTTGTTCCTCCCCCCCTTTTTTTTCCTTTCTCCTTCCTTTTTTCCAGTACAACTTGTTTTTAGCCACTCTGCACTGAGTAAAATGACTAGAAAGAAGAACTCACCACAAAAGAAAGAATCAGAAACAGTACTCTCTGCCACAGAGTTACAGAATTTGGATTACAATTTGATGTCAGAAAGCCAATTCAGAAGCACAATTATAAAGCTACTGGTGGCTCTGGAAAAAAAAGCAAAAAGGAATCAAGGGACTTCATGACTGCAGAATTTAGATCTAATCAGGCTGAAATTAAAAAATCAATTAAATGAGATGCAATCCAAACTGGAGGGATAATGAGGTAGAAGAATGAGTGACATAGAAGACAAGTTGATGGCAAGGAAGGAAGCTTAGGAAAAAAGATATAAACAATTAAAAGACCATGAGTAAAGGTTAAGGGAAATGAATGACAGCCTCAGAAGGAAAAAAATCTACATTTAGTTGGGGTTCCAGAGGGCACCGAAAGGGATAGGGACCAGAAAATGTATTTGAACAAATCATAGCTGAGACTTTCCTTAACTTGGGGAGGGATACAGGCATTAGGATCCAGGAGATAGAGAGATTCCCCCCTAAAATCAATAAAACCTGTTCAACACCTCAACATTTAATAGTGAAACTTGCAAATTCCAAAGATAAAGAGAAGACCTGTAAAGCAGCAAGAGACAAGAAATCCCCAACCTTTATGGGGAGAAGTATTAGGTTAACAGCAGACCTCTCCACAGAGACCTGGCAGGCCAGAAAGGGCTGGCAGGATATATTCAGGGTTCTAAATGAGAAGAGCAGCCAAGAAAACTCTATCCAGCAAGGCTCTCATTCAGAATAGACAGAGAGATAAAAAGCTTCCAAGATAGGCAGAAACTGAAAGAATATGTGACCACCAAACCAGCTATGCAAGAAATTTTAAGGGGGACTCTGTAAAAGAAAGAGGAAGTCCAATGGAACAATCCACAAAAACAGGGACTGAATAGGTATTATGATGACACTAAATTCATATCTTTCAATAGTAACTCTGAACATGAATGGGCTTAATGACCCTATCAAAAGGCACAGAGTTTCAGACTGGATAAAAAGCAAGACCCATCTATTTGCTGTCTACAAGAGACTCATTTTAGACATAAGGACACCTACAGCTTGAAAATAAAAGGTTGGAGAACCATGTACCATTCAAATGGTCCTCAAAAGAAAGCAGGGGTAGCCATCCTTATATCAGATCAACTAAAGTTTATCCTGAAGACTGTAGTGAGACATGAAGAGGGACACTATATCATACTTAAAGGATCTATCCAACAAGAGGACTTAACAATCCTCAATATATATGCTCCGAATGTGGGAGCTGCCAAGTATATCAATCAATTAATAACCAAAGTTAAGACATACTTAGATAATAATACACTTATACTTGGTGACTTGAATGTAGCACTTTCTACAATCAACAGATTTTCTAAGCGCAACATCTCCAAAGAAATAAGAGCTTTAAATGATACACTGGACCAGATGGATTTCACAGATATTTACAGAACTTTACATCCAAATGCAACTGAATACATATTCTTCTCAAGTGCACATGGAACTTTCTCCAGAATAGACCACATACTGTGTCACAAATCAGGTCTTAACTGATACCAAAAGATTGGGATCATTCCCTGCTTATTTTCAGACCATAATGCTTTGAAACTAGAACTAAATCACAAGAAGAAGTTTGGAAGGATTTCAAGCATGTGAAGGTTAAGGAACATCCTGCTAAAAGAAGAAAGGGTCAACCAGGAAATTAGAGAAGAATAAAAAGATTCATGGAAACTAATGAGAATGAAGATACAACCATTCAAAATCTTTAGGATACAGCAAAAGCAGTGCTGAGGGGGAAATACATTGCAATACAAGCATCCATCAAAAAAAACTGGAAAGAACTCAAATCAAAAGCTAACCTTGCACCTAAAAAAGCTAGAGAAAAAAAAAACAGCAAATAGATCCTACACCCAGCAGAAGAAGAGAGTTAATAAAGACTCGAGTAGAACTCAATGATAGAGACCAGAAGAACTGTGGAACAGATCAACAAAACCAGGGGTTGGTTCTTTGAAAGAATTAATAAGATAGATAAACCATTAGCCACCTTATTAAAAAGAAGAGAGAAAAAAAAATAAAAATAAAAAAAAATAAAAAGAAGAGAGAGAAGACTCAATTAATAAAATCATTAACGAGAGAGGAGAGATCACTACCAACACCAAGGAAATACAAACGATTTTAAAAACATATTATGAGTAGTTATATGCCAATAAATTAGGCAATCTAGAAGAAATGGACACATTTCTGGAAAACCACAAACTACCAAAACTGAAACAGGAAGAAATAGAAAACCTGAACAGGCCAATAACCAGGGAGGAAATTGAAGCAGTCATCAAAAACCTCCCAAGACATAAGAGTCCAGGGCCAGATGGCTTCCCTGGGGAATTCTATAAAACATTTAAAGACACCGTACATATTCTACTAAAGCTGTTTGGAAAGATAGAAAGAGATGGAATACTTCCAAACTCGTTCTATGAGGCCAGCATCACCTTAATTCCAAAACCAAAGACCCCACCAAAAAGGAGAATTACAGACCAATATCCCTGATGAACATGGATGCAAAAATTCTCAACACGATACTAGCCAATAAGATCCAATAATACATTAAGAAGATTATTCACCATGACCAAATGAGCTTTATCCGTGGGACATAAGGCTGGTTCAACACTCGTAAAACAATCAATGTGATTCATCACATCAGCAAGAGAAAAAACAAGAACCATATATGATCTTCTCAATAGATGCAGAGAAAGCATTTGACAAAATACAGCATCCATTCCTGATCAAAACTCTTCAGAGTGTACGGATAGAGGGAATATTCCTCAACATCTTAAAAGCCAGCTACAAAAAGCCCACAGCAAAAAAAAAAAAAAGAAAAAAAAAAGCCCACAGCAAATATCATTCTCAATGGGGAAACACTGGGAGCCTTTCCCCTAAGATCAGGAACAAGACAGGGATGTCCACTCTCACCACTGATATTCAACATAGTACTGGAAGTCCAGCCTCAGCAATTGGACAACAAAAAGAAATAAAAGGCATTCAAATTGGCAAAGAAGAAGTCAAACTCTCCCTCTTCGCCGATGACATGATACTGTACATAGAATACCCAAAAGACTCCACCCCAAGATTGCTAGAACTCATACAGCAATTCAGCAGTGTGGCAGGATACAAAATCAATGCCCAGAAGTCAGTGGCATTTCTATACACTAACAATGAGACTGAAGAAAGAGAAATTAAGGAGTCCCTCCCATTTATAATTGCACCCCAAAGCATAAGCTACCTAGGAATAAACCTAACCAAAGAGGTAAAGGATTTATACCCTAAAAACTACAGAACACTTCTGAAAGATTGAGGAAGACACAAAGAGATGGAAAAATATTCCATGCTCATGGATTGGAAGAATTAATATTGTGAAAATGTCAGTGTTACCCAGGGCAATTTACACGTTTAATGCAATCCCTATCAAAATACCATGGACTTTCTTCAGAGAGTTAGAACAAATTATTTTAAGATTTGTGTGGAATCAGAAAAGACCCCGAATAGCCAGGGGAATATTAAAAAAGAAAACCATAGCTGGGGGCATCACAATGCCAGATTTCAGGTTGTACTACAAAGTGTGGTCATCAAGACTGTAGTACTGGCACAAAAACAGACACATAGATCAATGGAACAGAATCCAGAATCCAGAAGTGGACCCTCAACTTTATGGTCAACTAATTTTTGACAAAGGAGGAAAGACTATCCACTGGAAGAAAGACAGTCTCTTCAATAAATGGTGCTGGGAAAATTGGACAGCCACATGCAGAAGAATGAAACTAGATGACTTTCTTGCATCATGCACAAAGATAAACTCAAAATGGATGAAAAATCTAAATGTGAGACAAGATTCCATCAAAATCTTAGAGGAGAACACAGGCAACACCCTTTTTGAACTCGGCCACAGTAACTTCTTGCAAGATATATCCACAAAGGCAAGAGAAACAAAAGCAAAAATGAACTATTGGGACTTCATCAAGATAAGAAGCTTTTGCACAGCAAAAGAAACAGTCAACAAAACTCAAAGACAACCTACAGAATGGGAGAAGATTTTGCAAATGACCTATCAGAAAAAGAGCTAGTATCCAAGATCTATAAAGAACTTATTAAACTCAACAGCAAAGAAACAAACAATCCAATCATGAAATGGGCAAAAGACATGAACAGAAATCTCACAGAGGAAGACATAGATATGGCCAACAAGCACATGAGAAAATGCCATCACTGGCCATCAGGGCAATACAAATCAGAACCACAATGAGATACCACCTCACACCAGTAAGAATGGGAAAAATTAACAAGACAGGAAACAACAAATGTTGGAGAGGATGTGGAAAAAGGGGAATCCTCTTGCACTGTTGGCGGGAATGTGAACTGGTTGCCACTCTGGAAAACTGTGTGGAGGTTCCTCAAAGAGTTAAAAATAGACCTACCCTACGACTCAGCAACTGCACTGCTGGGGATTTACCCCAAAGATATAGATGCAATGAAATGCCGGGACACCTGCACCCCGATGTTTATAGCAGCAATGTCCACAATAGCCAAACTGTGGAAGGAGCCTCGGTGTCCATCAAAAGATGAATGGATAAAGAAGATGTGGTCTATGTATACCATGGAATATTACTCAGCCATTAGAAATGACAAATACTCACCATTTGCTTTAATGTGGATAGAACTGGAGGGTATTATGCTGAGTGAAATAAGTCAATCAGAGAAGGACAAACATTATATAGTCTCATTCATTTGGGGAATATAAAAAAATGGTGAAAGGGAATAAAGGGGAAAGGAGAGAATATGAGTGGGAAATATCAGGGTGACAGAACAGGAGAGACTCCTAACTCTGGGAAACAAGGGGTAGGGGAAAGGGAGGTTGGTGGGGGGTTGGGGTGACTGGGTGATGCGCACTGAGGGGGGCAGTTGACAGGATTAGCACTGGGTGTTATGCTATTTGTTGGCAAAGTGAACTCCAATAAAAAAAAATGTGCATCTTTAAAAATAAAAATAAATAAAAATTTCATATATTTTATTATTTACACATATAGAAGATATACTTTGTTTTCATAGATGCTTTCCATTATTGTATTTTGTTAAAATATATTATGTATCATGAATTAAATAATCTTGACATTTGATATTGAATATAACACTATTACTTAAATAAATGTTCAGATTTAATTAACGGTGAAGATGAAAAATAATACTGGACTTTAAGCTGCTTTCCTTTTTGATTAAAAGGGATAGAGTTAAATTAGAATTAAATAAGTAGAAGCAAAAATCTTTACTAGTGTAAGTGTATTAATAAAAAGCTGATGAAAAATTATGTCTGATTCTAATACTCTCTAATAAGCATCATTCAACATAATTTAATCTTATATTTTATTTCTTTTTAGCATACATTAACAAAGTATGAACTTTGGTAAAAACAATCAGTTTTCAATGTTATGTTAATTTCTCATGAACAGGCAGCTTTTTTCCTCTATGCATTTTTTTGACAAGTCAAACATTGTGTGCTCATGTTCTATATTCTTTTTCTAACACCAATAACTCATTACTAAATGATGTTGTTGTAAACAAGTAGTTAGTCTATCCTCCCATTATTTACCATTTACATTTATTGTAAGTAATAAATATTACCACACATATTTGAAAAGCAGATGAAACATAGGATATTTTTAAAATAAAAATTATTTTAATAGCAATTTATTGTAAATGACAATTACATTTTAAAAATGAGAATGTAGTAATGTGTATCTTAGTATATAGAGTTTTTTTAATGTTTCATACTTTCAATAAATTGAAATGCAGTAAAAATGATTCTACTAAAGGTCAGTGGTACACATTTCAAAAAACACTAAATTAGTAGCTATAGAGCTAAGAATATTAGCATTAATTAAAATTCAGAATATTCTTACATATGAAAAAAACACTATTTTCTCTTTGCCTTCTTTCTTATCTAATGGCATATTTCACCTAAAATGACAGCATTTTACAATGGAAAGAAAAGATAATTAATGCTCTAAGCCACTCCTTTTTAGAAATGAGAAAACTGCTATGAGTGGATTTGTTCCCCCAAAATTCATATGCTGAAAACCTAATGCCCAAGGTGATGGTAACTGAAGGGTTAGATGATTAGGTTATGAGGATTGAATCCTCGGAATGGGATCAGTGCCCTTAAAAAAGGGACACCAGAGAGCTTCCACAATGAGGAGACACTGAAAAACTGATAATTTGCAGCGGGGACAGGGCTTTCACCAGAACTTGACCATACTGGAATCCTGATTTATGACTTTCAGCCTTCAAAATTGTAAGGAATTTCTGTTGTTTATAAACCATACAGTCTGTGGTACTTTGTTCAGCAGCCTGAATGCTGCTTACCTAAGACACTAACCTAATGCTATATAACCTGCCTATAGTCATAGATAGGAAGTTGCAGATATAAAACTGAAATTAGGTTTATGTCAAGCTGGTTCCAGAAAAATTCATCTTTCTAATTTTTATCTAACTTTAAAAAGAAGTTTATTGCATTTTCCTAGACATTCATATTAAACTTTTCCATCCAAATTAACAGTGTTAAACATAGAGAAGCAATAGCCCGTGTTCAAACAGAATCCGGCAAACGGGCAGTAAAAATAAACTTAAATTTCCCTTTAAAATCTAAGATAAAACCTACATGTGTATGTGAACGTGATTTCTTGAAACAGTCAATATTCATATACATTAAGAAATAACAGTTATTTTCCACAGAACATTAAGGTGATGGCTCTTAAAGACCATCTAAGTTTTATGCCAAGTACTCTTAAATACGAGATTATATTCATAATATCATATTTTTAGGAAGAAGACTTTGTTTCAATGTCTGTCAGAGTAAGGTTTGCTTCCCCCTAAACTAAAAGTAATAAATGTGAAAAGCAAAAAAGAAAGATGTACAGATGTTGTAAGCAATTTCTAAGATGGCCCCCAATGGTCCCAGCCTTCTGGTATTCTTACCCTTGTGTAATTGCCTCCAGTTGAGTGTGGACTGCACTTATTGACTAACTTTTAACAAGGAGAACACAGAAGTAATGAGATACTATTGCCAAGATTAGGTCCCCAAAAGACTTGTCTTCTGTTCTCAGTGTTTCCTGTCTCTCATCTATAAGCAGCCACGTTGTGAGGTCACTCAGGCATCCTATGGAGAGGCCTAAGTAGTAAGTAGCTAAGGCCTCCCAGTATCCATGTATGTGAGCTTAGAAGAGTATTGTTTTGCCACAGATTATTCTCCACTTGCCTGAAGTCCAACAGCTTGCCTGAGACTTCATCAGAGACTGAGCCTCAGCACCCAGATAAGCTATGCCCACATTCCTCACACACCGAAACAATGATGTAGTAAGAGTCTGTTGTTTTAAACCTTGAGATTAGGGGGTAACTGTTTATATAGTTGTACAGAGCTGCTGTAATACATTTGAACAGAGGTAAAAACTAAAACTCAAGAGTATCATCATTACTTCCTTTCCCATTCCAAAAAATATTGCTTTTGAGAAAACACTTTTAGCTAAAGGTCAAAATCAATCTTGGCGTGCCTTTTAAAGACTATTTTGGTGTTTGCTTCCCAAAAGAGTATTTATATTTCCATAAACTTTAAGGCCATACTAGCTTTCGTGTATGTTTTAAATAACAAAATCACTCTGCAAATTACATTGCTTTCTACTTCTTCTAATCACCTGGGATAATGGAAGAGAAATTGTTTGCCAGTTGAGTTCCCTCGAAGTAACATGCCACAGCTAATCAGTGTTCTCGCTCTGTGGTTACAGAGAGACTGTTAGCAAGGGGTTCTGCTTTATGATGCTGCAGGGTCACCATTATTCACCCCTGGTTTAACACCATGTAGAGGTGGCAATAAGAAATCTAATGAAGAAACCATCAAGCCTGGAGTAGTAATTTCAGGAGAAATCATGCATGGTTGTTTGAATAGGGTTGAGTAAGAAGTGACATTTTACGTTATTGACTGTTGTATAGGTGCTTTACCCTCTCATCCTTTGTACATTTATGCCACTGTGATTCCTTCTGTTTTAGTAAGCAACAGAGCATATTATCACCAGAGCCCTATCTTTGTGCCAGACTTCTCTTGCAGCTGTTTCAGTAATAATTTTTTTACTAAACAACAATCTCTAAACAAAGGCTCTGAGAATCTTTATTACTCTTAACCTGGCTTTTTAATTTTTTAAAAAAATTTTTCCTACAAAATCAGATTACCTCACTTAGAATACTTGGGAATTTTTTTTCTTCTAAACTTATCTACCTTTTTTTCTCTAATTGAAGTAGAATGTTTTACATATTTAATTAGAGTTGTGATACATAAAGTCAAATTTCCTCTTTTATGAAAGGTAAGCTCAGGCTTGTCAACAAAATTGAAGCAATGCTATTATAAGCACATAAAACCTGCACTGGGTAATTTATAACATCTTGTCCTATTAAAACAAAACAACCTATATTCCTGAACTTCAAAGGCAATCTAAGTTAACTTTCTTTAAACAAACTCTAAATATTGAATGTTTTGGCCTAGCTTTTAAAACTTTTTGAAGTTCATAAAAAAAAAAAAAACAAAACCTACCACATTGATCGATTTATTACATCTTTGCTATCTGATACAAATAGCAATATTTCTATTGCTTTCATGTGTCTTTTAACAAATACTTATAGAAATAGGAATGTATTCTGTTTTATCAAGCAAAAGAGGATATTTCTATTTCAGGGATTTAAAACAGTGAGTCACTGGCATAAATGTTGAAAAGAAGAGCTTAATCACCAACTAAAATTTAACTTTTCCATTTTTTGAAACTGTGATTCATCATTCCTGGTTGAAAATCTATAGCTAAGGTAACTATTGTTTATTTCCCTGAGTACTCCAGTTCAATGCTAACAGTTTTTCTTTTTTTTTTTAATGAGTAATTTTTGAAGTATATTTAACCACAAATCACAAACCAAATTAAAACAAATCAAATTTATCAAATATCTGAAGCAAAACTATTCTAATTCTTTAGGATATTATATACATATGAAGCACAACTTCTATAATTGTTTTTAAACTTAAGACTCTGTTGTCCCATGGCAAGGACACGAAGGCACTTCATTTAGCTGATAGGTCTCTAAGAGACCAATTGAAGCTACTCAGTTCAAATGTAGAAAAGAATTCAATCCAGGTGCCTTATTGAGTGATTTCTTAGCTTAATCAAGAGGGCTGCAAAATGAGCCTGGTGATATTTCATGTGAGATATAATTGCTGAAGAAATAGACTCATGGGTGGAGATGAAACATGCACTGTTAGAATACTCTAAGTTCTTTACTCTCCCATTTAAATATGTATTTCTGATTGTGGCCTATCTCTATTTACGACTGTAAACTTGTAAACATTCCGGGATTACTCTTAACAGTGATGCTAAATGAAATAATTGCATAATGAATCTGTGTCCAAATTTCAGCAGCCTTCTGACTTACAGAAATCAATATTTTCATTTCCAATAGTCTGAGTCTCTACCTTTTGAAGGGTATCAAGTCCAAAGTCTGTTTTTCTCCTAGGTTTCTCTTCCTAAAATATTTTAACATGTTAATGAATGATGCTTGCATGCTCCACAAAACTGTCCAGGTGATTGCTAGCCTCCTTCAGAACTTCCTGCAGAACCCTATAGGCCCCTGAAATCAACTTCAATGTTCTTTCTGTAGGTGTGTGTTCCCTCTAAGGCATAGGCCATTTCCTCCCTCAACTCACCAGATCACATGGAGTCCAGACTGGGCTCTACACATGACCACAAAAGACACGGAATGTGTGGTTATAAGAGAGAGGTGATGAGAGTATGGTACACTCTGGTCATAAGTAGTTACTTCCTCTATGCTGTTCCTCAATTTACAACATCAGCATTGAATCCAGCACATTCCAGATATGGCAAATAAGTCTTCCTTTACTCATACTGTTTCATTAGTGCAGAAAGGAGATGATAGTGGCTCAAACACATGCATATTTCTATGATGGAAAATTAGAAAGATGTGGGATGTGTTTTTAAGTGAACACTGGATTTATTGATGGAGGGAGTGGCAGATAAAGTGAGCACACAACTCTATGATGGAATGAATGTGGGAAATAAAGAAAAGCTCTATTCCCGATTTTGAAAATCTGGAAACCCTCTTTCACCCACAGTCAGTGCACTGCTATTCCACCTTTTTTCCTAAAACTGTACAGGCTTATTAAGGGCTGGAAGGAAATGCACCATTCATTACCCACCTCTTCACAGTTATTCTAGTCCCTTAAAAGCCCAAATGGTTAAACCATAATAATTCTTGTTTAAATGGACTGGTTGTAATTTGTTTCCTTAGATTAATAAAATTGCCTAAGTGGGGAGATTTTAACATATAAAAAATCAATAGTTGGATGCTTGTTTAAATGGACATATAAAAAGCATAATATAGAAGGCATAGTGAATCAGCCATGAAAAACCATCAATATACAGTCTGTTAAGACATTTTGTAAAGTGGCTGGACAGATTTTCATTGAATTTATTATGCTTTTATTTTTCATTGAATTTAGAGGGCAGGAACATAAAAATATCTTTTGGTGCCCTTAGGGATTCCTCCAAAGACAGAGGCAGACATTCTTCAGCAAAGCTAACACTATGGGATGGGAGAGACCCTGATGACACACTTTGCTATGTAAGATGTCTCTCAACAAAGATTGTATCAGAGGTCATCCGGACCATGATTTGTAAACCACTACCCCTCAACTCTAGCCTCTCAACCTCCTTTACCTTTCTTCACAGCTCTAATCACTATCTCACCAAGTTATATTTTTATTGCTTGCCTCTCCTTCCTCAGATCCAGAATGGAGGGCAGGTTTTGCTATGTGTTTTGCTACCACTGTACCTCCAGCATAGACTAGGAACTTATACACAGAAACCTAGCACTTAAGATCTCTTTGAAAGGTGCACCTGGGTGAAATGTTCCATGTGGTCGCTAGCAAAATCTGTCATTTAGCTTCTATTTCAGCCTTAGGCTTTTAAAGACAAAACAGGAAAATGTCAACCTCATTGTCATTTCTGGCATCCCTGACCTAGTAGGTGATCAATGATTATGTTAGTACACAGGCTACCATCATATCTCTTCAGTAACACAACATCAGGAATAGAGACATGGAATGAATGACAAAATATTTACTTTTAAAAAAGGGAAAAATTATAGATGCAACCTACAGTAAAAAAAGGTCATCTTATATGTTTCATGTTTTAAAATTCTGCCAGTTAAAAGGCATACTCTGAGAAAATAGCATAATATTCAGTAATGAATGGGATAGTCATTAACTGTAATAAAGCAATTAAGAACTTTCAAATATTTTAATAATTAGCAAAATAGATGAGCAGTTAATAGTTGATAATATTATAATAACTTTGTATCATGACAGACGGCAACTAGACTTATAGGGATCATTTTGTAATGTATAAAAATATCAAATCTCTATGATGTAACACCTGAGAAAGAATACTGTATATCAATTATACTTCAATAAAAAAGTAACATTACTTAAGCAATTTGTTATAAATATAATAGCCCTTTTATGAAAACCTGTGTTCATAAAAGTATAGAGATTATACTAGATGCAAAATTAAAAAGAATAACAGCTACATGTATCTCATAATTGCTTACTTCCAGATAGACCATACTTGTTTCAAGAAAAATCCTGCTGAAAATTCTTAACATATTCGAGAATGAAATAAAGTTAAAACAGTAAAGTTACCTCAAATTTCTCAGAGGAGGAAAATCTCCAGAATCACTTATGACATCTATAATAAATCATCTTTCATCTGGTCTGAAAAAGAACATAAAAGTACAAAAAACAAAGTGTTCAAGCAAATGAGGTACCAACAACATATTTTGTTTCCACAAATCAGAATTCATCATAACAGGCTTTCAAAAATGCATTAAGTGTAAAATATGCTTAACAACAACAAAAGTAAACTTGTTCTAAAACAAGGCAATCCCTTAGAGTGTTGAGTTTATGGAGGCTTAAGCTTTAATCAAATTTACTGAAATAATTATGTTGTAACACCAAATATTTTGACTAATTAAAGACAAGTTGCTTTTGAGAATTACCCAAGGTACAAATGAGAGAAATAACTTTTTTCTTTTTAAAAAAATATTTCATTTATTTATTCATGAGAGACAGAGAGAGGCAGAGACATAGGTAGAGGGAGAAGCAGGCTCCCTGTAGGGAACCCGCTGCAGGACTCCATCCTCAGAACTGGAATCATTACCTGAGACAAAGGCAGATGCTCAACCACTGAGCCATCCAGGCATCATGAAAAACAACTTTCTTTAAAAAAATCTAGTTGAAAACATTTTTTTTTCTGAACAATTTCTTCTGTAAAATTTGGTTAGTGATATTTAGTGAACCAGTTGCAAATAAGCATGTGTTGGGATGCACAACTATAAAAGGAATAGATAGAAATATACTATCTATTAGAACTATCTAGAAAGTGAGATACTAGCTGGTAATGTTAAGTTAATTCCTGTACTATGTGTCATCAAACTTTTATAATTTTACTAAAATTTTAAATATCAAAATCAGACTTAAAATGTTCTAATAGTTTTAAATTCTTTATCACACGTGTTCTTTGATGTATCTATTAAGGAATATATTGATTTTAAGAGGCAAAAATTCATCTTTCAGTAAAATGCCTATTGGGTAAACGACGGTTCTGTGATACAAAACACAAAGTACTTTCATGTTTGAGCTTTCAGTTCTTAACACAATGCAGATGCTCTGAATTTTATACTGAACTTTGATAATGTGGCCTCTCACCAGGACAATTCTAGAGGGATTCATGATGAGTAGTAGCACATGGGATTTATTTATTTAACAATGCTTTAAGATTCTTTATTGCAGCAAAAGTCATGCAAGCTTCACTACAACCATGACTGTCCTTTACAAAGTGTAAGCTTGACCCCTGTTATTGTCACAATAAGAAAATCTTTGATACTGGGTTGTTTTATATAAATGTATTATGAAATAGCATTTGAAAATGACACAGCGTCTTTGATAAGAGCACAGGTTTCAAAAAGTGCAGATCTTGACTCATTTTCATGCATTTCATGATGCATGGTGAGCATAAATATTTTAAGAGTAGGAAATTTGCATTAGAAAATATTGAAATTAGCACTTTATCAAGTAAATAAATTTTGCTTAGCTTTCTCTTGGTCACACTTCTTTTTTCTTCCTCCAAGTTTTTATTTAAATTCAAATTAGTAAAAAAAAAAAAAAATTCAAATTAGTTACCACATAGTGTAATATTGGTTTCAGGAAAATTTAGTGATTCATCCCTTACATATAACACCCAGTGCTCATTCACAAGTGCCTCCCTTAAAGCTCATCACCCACTTAGCCCATCCTCCCACCCACCTCCCCTCCCGTGATGCTCAATTTGTTCCCTACATTTTGGAGTTACTTCTTTTTGAAAGATTTTATTTATTTATTCATGAAAGACACACACACACACACACACACAGGCAGAGGGAGAAGCAGGCTCCACATGGGGAGCCCGATGTGGGACTCGATCCTGGGACTCCAGCGTCACGCCGTGAGCCGAAGGCAAACAACCACTGAGCAACCCAGGCATCCCCATTTAATAGTTACTTATGGTTTTCCTCCCTGTTTTTTTTTTTTTAAGATTTTATTTATTTATTCATGAGAGACACACACAGAGAGAGAAAGAGAGAGAGAGAGAGACAGAGACAGAGACAGAGGCAGAGAGGGAAGCAGGCTCCATGCAGGGAGCCTGATGTGGGATTCGATCCCAGGTCTCCAGGATCACACCCTGGGCTGAAGGCGGCGCTAAACCGCTGAGGCATCCAGGCTGCCCTCCCTCTCTGTTTTTATCTTGTTTTATTTTTCCTCCATTCCTCTATGTTCATCTGTTTTGTTTCTAAATTCCAGATGAGTTAAATCATATGGTATTTGTCTTTCCTTTACTGGCTTGTTTCACTTAACATAATACACTTTAGATTCATCCACATCATTGCACGTGGCAAGATTTCATTCTTTTTGATGGCTGAGTAGTATTCCATTGTGCATGTACCACTTCTTTAACCATTCATCAGTTGATGGACATTCGGACTCTTTCCAAAATTTGGCTATTGTTGATAGTGTGGCTATAAACATTGGGGTGCATTTGTCCCTTTGAATCAGTATTTTTGTATCCTTTGGATTAATACCCATAGTGCAATTGCTAGGTCATAGGGTAGCTCTACTTTTAGATTTTGAGCCACTGTTTTCCAGAGTGGTTGCACCTGGTTGCATTCCCACGAACAGTGTAAGAGGGTTTGCCTTTCTCCTTGAATTCTTGCTAACATCTCTCATTTCCTGTGTTGTTAATTTTAGCCTTTTGTTTGGCAGGTGTGAAGTGCTATCTCATTGTGGTTTTGATTTGTATTTTCCTGATAATGAGTAACGTTGAGCAGTGTTTCATGCATCTGTTAGCCAGTTGTGTAGTCTTCTTTGGAGAAATGTCTGTTCATGTCTTCTGTCCCTTTTTATTTGGATTAGTTGTTCTTTGGGTGTTGAATTTGATAAATTCTTTATAGATTTTGGATACTAACCCTTTATCAGATATGTCACTTGCAGATATCATCTCCCATTCTGTAAGCTGCCTTTTAATTTTGTTGTTTCTTTCAGTATGCAGAAGCTTCATTTCTTGATGAAGTTCCAATAGTTCATTTTTGCTTTTGTTTCCATTGCCTCTAGTGATGTGTCTGGTAAAAAGTTTCTGCAGCCCAGTTCAAAGAAGTTGCTGCTTGTGTTCTCCCCTAGGATTTTGATAGTTTTCTGTCTCACATTAGGTCTTTTATCCATTTTGAGGTGATTTTTGAGTATGGTGTAAGAAAGTGGTCCAGTTTCATTCTTATGCATATCATTGTCCAATTTTCCCAACACCATTTATTGAAGAGATTGCTTTTTTCCCCCATTGGATATTCATTTCTGTTTTGTTATAGATTAGTTGACCATATACTGTGGGTCTATTTCTGGGTTCTTTATTCTGTTCCACTGATCTGTGTATCTGTTTCTGACACATACTGTTTCTGACACAAGACATACTGTCTTAATGATTTGGCTTTGTAATACAGTTTGAAATCTGGAATTGTCATGCCTCCAGCTTTATTTTTTCAACATAACTGGCTATTTTGGATCCTTTCTGGGTCCATACAAATTTTAGAATTGTTTGTTCTAGCTTCACGAAAAATGCTGGTGTTATTTTGATAGAGATTGCATTAAAAGTATCGGTAACTTTGGGTAGTATAGACATTTTAACAATATTTGTTCTTCCAATCTATGAGTATGGAATGTTTTTCCATTTCTTTATATCCTCTTCAATTTCTTTCATAAATGTTCTATCGTTTTCAGAGTACAGATCTTTTATCTCTTTGGTTAGGTCTATTCCTAGGTAATTACTGGTTATAGGTCTGTTCAAATTATCTATTTCTTCCTGTTTCAGTTTTGGTTTTATATGTTTCCAGGACTTTATCCACTTCTTCCAGATGGACCAATTTGTTGGCATACAACTGCTCATAATATTCTCTTACAATTATTTGTATTCCTGCAGTTGATGGTGATCTTTTCCTTTCATTTGTGATTTTATTTGGGTCTTTTTTCTTTTTGATAATCTTTTGGTAATGACCACATTATATGCTTTTTCTGCATACCTCTGCCCCTGACAATGAACAGCCTCTCTATGGTGCCTGCCAGGTCTTTTGTTCTTGGAGAGGCAATGTACCTTTTTCTGAATGTACTCTAGGAAGGGGAACATCCTCTCCCAGTGCATCCCATGGGATCCCTACACAACACTGTCCACTCTGGGGTCTCTGCCCTCCTCGTCCCCAGGATGAGCCCTACTCCTCACTTGCTCATCTTAGGTGAATAGTGAGGACTTCCCAAAACTCAGAATTTGAGCTCTACTACTTGGAAAAACTTGGGATAGCTCTTCTTGACTCCCTAGTCAATGGTTTTCGGGAAGTGTTTTTTCTTTCACAAACCCAATACACTGCTCTCTCTCCTCTATCTTCATAGAAAGGGCTACTTCCCCTCCTAAGCGCGGTGGCTTTTCTCTACCCTAATTCACATTTCCATATCATATACCAGCCATATTCTTTCCAATTCTGCAGATTATTCTCTAATCCTCAGATCAATTTCCTAGGTGTTCAAAATGATTTGATGTTAATCCAGCTGTGTTCCAGAGAGGAGGCAAGCCCAGGGTCTCCCTACTACCCTGCCATCTTCACTCCCTCCTTACTTCTCTTCAACCTGACTGATTAGAATGGGCTTAGTCATCAGTGTAATGATTTCTTCATTACCATTCTTCTTCTTCATGTACCATTGACTTCCAGCAAAATGAAGAGAGATGATTTTGTTTCAAATTGGAATTCTTGTTTGAAAGCATTTAGTGAGATAATAATGTTTTTGCTAGTTTTTGTTTAATGGAAGATATGGATCATTCAATAGTTTTATACAGAACTATAGGTTTTATACAGAACTATATTAGAAAATACTTAGAAATGATGTAAATGTATTTATTTCTATATTTTCTATGGAATATATTAGAAAGCATCTACAAGTTATATTTTAAAAATCCATAACAGTCTATGTTTTTATAGAATAAAACGTTATATATTGAAACCTAAAAAATACCTCAATCTGTGTGAAATTAAAAAAAAACCTTATAGTATGGCTATATCTATTAACATATTTGTTCCCCAATATTAGATGTTTAGGAAAAACAATATTAGATGTCTAGGAAAAACAGATGTTTAGGAAAAATAAATGAGTCTTAAGTTTTGCCCTTTATTACAAATCAAAATCATGTAGAAAGTTAAATATGCTTTTGAAAATTACTTATGTTTTTGGCAGAGCATGCCTCAGCCCTCATTATCACCTACAAATATGAAAGAAGTTTTCTCTACTACAAAAAAAATGTTAAAAATTTTCTCTGAAAGCTGTATCAGATTGGGTTTGGTTGAGAAAACAAAAGCACTACAATTATCATGGGACAAAGAGTTTCATGTACAAGTTAGCATTTCCACCCATGTAGAGGGAGCTGAACGGAGTTCTGAAAATCCGGATGGGAGCAGCCAGCAATCTGATACTACAATCACTAGCATGCTTAGAGGAAGGCCAGCAGGCTCACCACTCAGGGAAGCCTGCAAATTGCAGAGCAGGAAGTGCTCTGGCAACCTGCCCAGCAGTGGGGAGGGGGGCGAATATGAGGCTCTGGGAATCCTGGCTTCTGTTTCACTACCAGATCTCTCATAGGTTCCCCTCCTCAGCAAATAGCCATGAGCAGCACAGGAAGTCTGAGAAGTAGAGTTGGCAGCTATTGAAGAAATTGATGGTGTTAAGGTGGCAACCACCAGTGTAGTGTCAAAAACACAGTAACAATGTATTTTTAGTATATTAACTAACAGTATATCAAAATTGAAGTAAAGATGTTAAATTCCTGGGATGCCTGGATGGCTAAGTGGTTAAGCATCTGCCTTCAGGTCAGGGCATGATCCTGGAGTCCAGGGATCGAGTTCCGCATCCGGCTCCCTGCATGGAGCCTGCTTCCCCCTCTGCCTGTGTCTCTGCCTCTGTGTGTGTGTGTCTTTCATGAATAAATAAAATAAAATCTTAAAAAAGAAAAGTTAAATTCCCAACACGATCTAAAGTTTGTACAGAAGGGGAAGAGCCTGGAAAGGGGTTGGCTATAGCACAGAGCCCCAAGAAAAGGGACAGAGGGTTTGTGCCAGGTGCTTACAAAAGTTTTAATTGAAAGTGGATACACATAGCAGGATACCAGAGAAAGTGGAAAAAAATGCCTAAGTTCCCTCAAATGCTGGACTGCTAGACAAATACAGCACCTTCATTCTTTCAGTTTAAATGTTTTTATTATTCCTTTAAAATAAAAGTGTACTACAATGGATAGTCTTGAAGTAGGACTTGACTGTATCATTTTTTTTTTTTTTTTTGCCGCCGACTGTATCATTATAAGCAATTAAGACTCTGGGAAGACAGTCCCACTTAGGAAAAGATAACTAATGTAAAAGCAGTGAATATTTCTTCTACTTGACAATCATGTTTGAAATGAGTTCTAGGGGTTTTTCAAATGTTCTGACTTTCCTCTTCATTATTTTGGTATAAACTATTTCCAGACTAACCATATGTTAGCATTAGTACTCTGCCTTGTTGTAGGTATGTGTGTATGTATGTGTAATACACACACAAAAAAAGCATCATGATTTTAAAAAGTAATAGGACAAGCAATATCTGTCAACAATGAAATACACACTTGTTTTGTTTAAAGAATAGTAATGGTTGTGGTCCTGCAGAAGGATATCAGCTTTTCAACTTCCACCAATGTAAACTGAAGCCTAATAACCTACTTATGAGGCCAAGATAGTGTAGTGTCTTCAAATTAAGTGGAAGGTCTGTGGAAACTTTTAGCAGTGCATCTCACTGATACTAAAATTGCATTACCCATTACAAAATAATCATACCTGGAGGAGCAATAGAGAGTAGAGTTAATTGAACTGTATTTCTAAGTGGTACACATTTATGGAACATTTACCTTCTCAGAACCCTGGAAAATGGAAGCATCTAAAAACAATTCTGCTAGTCAGAAGGAGAAGTAGGGGAAGAAAACATAAAATAGGATCTTTTCCATATGTAATTAATTCATTTACATAATTGAGTCATCAAGTTCCAAAATTTCATTTCTCCTTGAAATTCAGTCCAGAAAAAAAAGGGGAGGCAGCAGATATAAATAGGTCTTCCACCTGGGTCTATTTCATTTTACTGAAAAGAAAGTATTTGTTTCTATAATTGCTTTACAGGTCCCAGATAATGTTGCATCACTGGTGAGTAATTTGAGTTCGGTTAAAAGTTAGGATTTTCTTTTAAATGTTAATTACATTTGGGTTTTTATAGTCATTGTCCTTAGGTTGAAAAAAATCTATCAAGTGTCCATTTTGACTTGTGGTTCTCCTTAGTGCTCCAGAAGACTTATGATATGGTCTCTTCAAACAATTCAGTGACAGAAAATGCTGGGACAAAATTTAAAACTGTAAAGCTCATCTTATTTACCATGGTATATGGTAGAAAGCTCCCAGAATCAAAGTTAGAAAGCAGATGTTCTATTGCACTAACTTCATGTAGGATTGTAAGCATTTAACTACTTTGAGTCTTCTCTTCCTTATTTAATTTTTTGATCAACAAGAGATCCTTTTTAGGGCAACATTTTATAATTCTGTCTCTTTGTGTTATTTGCAGAACCAACACTTTTTGTGTGAGGACTTTCAGAAGACTGTTCTCCTAAGTAGGTAAAGAAGGTAACTCAGATGCCACCTTTCATGATGGGGTCCTGAAGGATAAGAAAGAAATTCTCCTAGAGGGATTTAAGGCAGAGATTCCTAAGGATTTACAAAAAGGAATTGGACCATCTCCTCTTGGGAACAGAAGAAGCCATATAGTGCCTACCCATAACAGAAACACAGATGTTTACTAATCAATTAGCTTTTAGTGATTTTCCTCCCCACATTTGGAGACTACTAAGGAGAAAAATCTAGTAGTGATTAAGAACATGAACTCTGGAAGCCTAACTTTCCAGCTTTGCAATCCCCCCCCAAGAATCCCACTAACCGAGCAAACATGGGCCAGTTATTCAACCTGTTTCTTCATCTATATTCTGGGTGACAATTTTCCATGATGCTTCCACATGTCTTGTGAAAAATCTTGTAGTGATCTACCTTTTCACAGACTTTTGGGTACCAAACAGTCTGGAAAGATAAAAATAGGGTCTCCCTGTGGGTCACATGGCAGCTTTCTTTTCTGATTTGAATCATACAGAGAAAATATTTATAGATCTTTCCAAGTCAGAAAATGGGCAAGTTTGTTAGCAGACTTCTTTATATAGACTGGTTATTGTTTCTTACTTGTGACACAAACACACTGGGTACACAGCATCCACCTGTCCTGCTGGGTATCTCCCACTTTAGGAATTGGAGAGACAAGGGGAATGGATAAGAAGTTCATGGTGCTGCTGACCTCTGTCTCTAAGCTTCATGTTTTCCATCAGCATCTATGAAACTGCATCAGGTTAACCAGTTAGCTAGAAATATGGTACAATCTCCAACTCTTCACTGTTTCCAATACAGTAAAAGGAGGTAACATGACACTCATCTCAAACTGTTATGAAGTTTATAACAATTTGGAAGTCTGTAAAAACCTCAAAAAGTTACCTTATACAGAGTCCATAGCATGTATTCCTTAGAGCAAACAGAAAACCTTAATTAAAGTATGTAATTTCATGTCTCAAAAATATCTTCTCTCACATGACTCCTAAGACTCACATATGCATATCCTTATATTCAAAGAGACCTCAAGAATACATATAAATTTAATATGTAGCTGGCACTTCAGTATTTTCATTATTCCCATATTAAAGGCTCTATTTTGAAACTGATAGACTTTCATTGGAAATCCCTCATTATTTACCAGTTTTGTGGGCTTTCCAGAATTTATTTAACCTCCATATTGGCCAAACAGTAAGTTTAATTTTCTATAGCTGAATTTAATTTATTTTACAAGATCCATTCCATGAGACGTTAAAAAAACAAACCACGAATCTTCCATTAATTCAAGTTCTTGCCACTTAAATTCTTCAGTACCATCTCAGTGCTGGAGATCTCTACAGTCTTGCTAAGGGACTTGCAGAGAGACGGTCTTCAGCTGTAAGCTGTGCACACAGACAGACAGAGCTATATGTTACTCAGCAGTGGATCTAGGTTTTGTCTGTACTGAGATATGTACACTTGGTGGTTGGTAGAGGAGGGTATAATGAAATCACAAAATTATGTATGCAAAATTAGGTATACAAACAAGCATTTACTTAGAATGAGAAAACACATTGCAATTTACAACTGTAAAAATGATAACCAACCCTATAAATAATAAATCTCCAAGAAATAACTCACACTTCTAAAATATTTTTCCTACACTTTGACTGCATTTTAAATCCTTTTTATAATAACAAGAACTTTTAAAATATAATTATTGGAGAGGAAATAGATAATTTGTTTCCCTCTTGATTAAGTTTTATTATTGATAACTGGGATCATAAAGTATGATTTCACATGAAGAAAAACTCATTGTTTATAGTTCTGCTAGAGGGATATGACCTACAAATAAAGGACCTTTGGTAAATTCTATATGGTATGATTCTTCATTATCTTTATGTATGACATTAATAATCTTACATTCCTGGAAGTTACAACTTCCTGACAGAGAAGACTAGGAAACTTCCACAGATTATCTTTTGGTTTTCAAGATAGGAATGGAGATATGTCAAAGGGACACAGAAGCCAATTGAAAAAGCTCTCAATGGTCAAACCTAAAACAATTTGAGCAAAAATAATAAAGTAATATCAGATTAAACTCAAAGTATATATTAAAAAGGCAACATGAGCCCGTACCTATACAAAGAAATGATTACATAAATAAATGGGTGAGACAACCCAAAACTTCCAGTTGGAACTCCAAACTATTTATGTAGATACCCTACCCCTGAGGACATGGAACATAGCTCTCCACTCCTAGAGTAGACGATGCATAGTGGCTTCCTTACAAAAAGTACAGTTTAGAAAGGGGAAGAGTGACTTCACAGAGAGGATGCCTGATAAAACTTACCTCAAAACCCTGGTAACATCAATAATGAGAAGCCATCTTAATAGCCATTAATTACCCTGACATGAAATGATGACATTGGCTCTTTATCTCTGTGGTCCTCCTGGTTCATCAAAATCCATAACCTTAACCTAATCATAAGATAATCATCAGACAACATCTAGTTGAGGGATATTCTACAAAATTCCCAAATAGCATTCCTCAAAACTGTTGAGATCATCAAAAAACAAGGAAAATAGAAATAGAGCCAAGCAGAGTGTAAGAAACATAACTAAATATAATCTGGTATCTTAGATGGGATTTTGGAATAGAAAAAGCAAATTAGACAAAAACTAAGGAAATATCAGTAAAGTATGGGCTTTGATTCATCACAATGTATCAGTATTGAGTCATTAATTATAAGAAATGTTATACTAATATATAAAGCTAATCAGGTAAGCTAAGTGTGGAACATAAGGAAAACCTCTGTACTATCTTCACAATTTTTCTACAAATCTAAAGCTGTTTTAAAAATAAACTATATTAAAGAGGAAAAAATATTCTGGCTTTGAACATGTCAAATCTTGTTCTTACCCACTATCCATATATTTATTGTGTTAAGTAACCTCTGGCACTACACATTTAAGTTATTATATCAGCTGAGAAAGTACAATGGGCAAGAAGAATATTTCTGGGAGCCAGACATTTCCAGAATGCTAGCAACAATCTATTTGAGAATCACCTAATATCCCAATAAATTAAAACTATATGCATTGCCAAGTCTGTTTTTCCTCTGTCAGATCCCTTAAAATGCCTGCAGCTACTCTAATGCCACTCTGCATAAATGAGGTGTGGTAGAGTGGAAGTCACTACAGAAAGAGGTATTGCTGTTAATAGAGTGCAGTTAAAAATACATTATTTCCATGAATTTTTAAAAGGATAGGATAGGTCTAGCTTTTGGAAATACTAGAAAATCATATAGGAAATTAAACATCTTTCAAAGAAAATTATGCTTTCTGACCAGATAATTTTTTTAAAGTAATTGTTAAGACACTGGAGAATGAGCAAAACTAATCGGAAACCAGAGGTTATACGTTCCTTGAAAGAAGAAAATGAGACTGGGTAAAGCTAGAGGAAACAATGCTATTTAAAAAGAGTCATAAATGGAAGCTCCCAAACCTGCATTCAAGCTTCCCCAGACCCTTGGCTATTTCTTGAACTATGCACACATTTGGTGAGACCCCCAAGCTGCTCAGACAAAGCAATAGCTGGAAGGCTGAGAGAACAGATCATCAACAGGCACAGAGTACCAAGAAGATAGAATTTAGAGTTTAGGGATCCCTGGGTGGCGCAGCGGTTTAGTGCCTGCCTTTGGCCCAGGGCGTGATCCTGGAGACCCAGGATCAAATCCCACGTCAGGCTCCCGGTGCATGGAGCCTGCTTCTCCCTCTGCCTATGTCTCTGCCTCTCTCTCTCTCTCTCTGTGTGACTATCATAAATAAATAAAAATTAAAAAAAAAGAATTTAGAGTTTAATTCCTGCCAAGTTAAAGGTCTTTTTGAAGAAATTATAAGGGAATTCTAAAATTTATATGGAAATGTGTACATTGAGGATAGCCTAGAAACTACCTAGAAAAAAGTTGAATAGGAAGAGTGTTTGCCTCTGAATATGGGATATAATACTTGAGGGCACAAGAGAACTTTCTGGTGTGACAAGAATGTTATTTATCTTGATATGATTGATGGTTACACAAGGGTACACACTTGTCAAAATTCACGAGCATATTTTAAATCTGTGCATTATACTTACGCAATTTAATCTTCATTAGAGTATTGGAAAATAATACGGTAATTTCAATACAATTCACGTCTTTGGAGGAACTCATGCAAGTTAGGCGCCCTGAAACTTAAGCTTCAATAGCTTCATGAAAAATCTGTCTTGGTTATCCCATCATATCCTCCCATTTCTGTCTATGCAGTCACTGGTGCAGACATTTCAGGTCCAGGCAACTTTCTTGGTTACTTCTGCAACTTCCACATCTTCTCCTCCTCACCTCACCTGAGAGGCCCTGTGAAGATTTGGCTGGTCTTCTGCTCTTCTGGAACTCTAAGAAACTTAAGAGAGTTGTGATATGCTCCATCTCTGTGTTTTCTATGGATCAGGAAAAATCATACTATTTGCAATGCTAAAGACACATGAATATGGTATGAGGTCAACAAGTTACATTTGGTCATCTACCTAGACATACCATGCTAACAATTCTTCTACTGTGGTTTGATGGTGAGCTTAGAGGAACTTTTCACTCTTGCAATTTTTTTAATAAATTTATTTTTTATTGGTGTTCAGTTTGCCAACATATAGAATAACACCCAGTGCTCATCCCGTCAAGTGTCCCCCTCAGTGCCCATCGCTCTTGCAATTTCTCCATGTCTAACTGCATAACAAGGTACGGGTGCACTAGATCTTCGAACCTCCAACTTTTACTTTTTAAAATCGTCTCCATTTTGTTGGGGTCATCTAAAAATTAGAAGAATACAGGGCAAAAGAACCTCTCAAGTCTCTCAGGCCTTTCCTTGGGGGTAAAGCTTAGACTTTTGAAGCCTCATTCTACTTCTTAATTTCTATGTAACCTGAAAAAGATAGCTTATTTCAGGCTTGTGTAAGGTTTTTATAAAACCACGGATATGGCTTTATAAAAATGTATGATCATAGCACATATATCCTAAATGAAATAATGTAAGATTTTTTAAAGGATTTATTTATTTGAGAGAGAGAGCACAAGCACACGAACAATGGGAGGGTGGGCAGAGAGAGGGGAGAATCTCTAGCAGACTCCCTACTGAGTGCAGAGCCCTATACCACTGGATTCCAGAACCCTGAGATCATGGACAGTGGGGAAATCAAGAGTCAGATGCTGAACTGACAAAGTCACCCAGATGCCCCTAATGTAAGATATTTTAAAAACTCAGTATTATAGAATAAGAAATCAAAACAAAATTAACTACTACTACTAGTTACTCAAACTATAGTTTTGAAAGTAATGAAGTTTTTTTTTTTACCTGCATTATAAAAATCTGTGGCAACTGAGGCATTGTCATAAAATATCCTAACTATGGATGAATGAGAAGCAAAAAATACATAGGGGGAAAACAATAGTTTCATACATAAAAAATATTACCCTGATCTACTTCTTTAGGTCACTGTTTGCTATGTAGAGAAAAGGACAGCCTTTTAAAGTTATTGGAAGAATGACATCAGAAAACAATGTATTCAAATTTCTTAGCACAATGCCTGATATATAGTAAGCACTCAATGACATTAAGTGAATTGACTTAGATGATCATTTTTTTCTCATGAACTCAGAGAAGTACTCAAGTAGGAAAACATTTATCAAAAATAACACGTAACAAGAGTCAATAGTTATTTCCAAAAGTATTGACCTGAGTAAATTAGCCATTTAATAAGAATATTGAGCCCTTGCCTTTCTAACTTAATAACTTACACTAACATACTACAATCTACTTCAAAAAGTCCTATTATACTAATTATCTGAAATAATCCTCAAAACCTGTAAGATTGGTATTATCTCTTTAATGAAAGGTTACAAGTCCTGTGGAGGTGACATACAGCTAAGTGTCAGAGCTAGAATGAAAAGCCATGAATCTTGATTCAGAGTCTCTGGCCTCTTCTACCAATGCAGAACTTTTTCATATGCAAAAATAGAGCAGCTATTTCTGATCCTTCCCAACCAGTCCCAATTAGGACTCCCCTGAGATCTCTCTCTTACCCAAGCTTTTTCTGGCTTGTTCATCCATAAAAGTTTTGTCCCTTATTTTCCTAATTAGTTTTCAAACAGAATGATCTTGTGCATTCTTTTCACTGGGTCTGAGCTACCGCAGAGACTAAAAGAAAGGTGAAAATATGTTGTGAGGATGAGAGGTATGAGCACTTAAGAAAGAGAAATAAATGGAATTTAAATGGGTATGTCGGTTTAGAAATGGGAAGGAAAGAACCAAGAACCAAGAAAATAGTTTTCATTTATCTTCCTTTTAATCAAAGCCTGCATTTGAGAAGATGAGGTCCATCCTTCAAGGCAGAAGGATAAGGGCTCTGTAATCACTAGATATTAATCTATGGTAGAACAGACTCTACTGTCCATATCATCTCTAAAATGGGGAAAATTCATCTTTTAAAGACATATCCTTAGTTTACCTTCTGGATAGATGAAATTCTAAATCTAATAAGTTTGATATTTATCAGGTCTCATATTTTGCCGGTGTTTATTTGTTCCTTTGTATACAAATACTGTAAATTAACCAAGATATCAACCAATAATGAAAATCTGTGAAAATAACCTGTGAACCAGGATGAAAATATATTATTTAGTAATGTAAGAAATATTTCCTGCATCAGTGTTGATATAGGAGAAGTTAAAATGAATTTTAAGGTTTTGATCAACTCATGATATTGCAATGTCGGGTGAATTTTAATAAATTCAGGTATTCATTATGATACACTATAATTATTTATAAGGAAGCACATTGTTTATTCTACTGAGTCGTGTACTTGTGAAATCAAATGCAGAAGTGGGTTATTGTTCTTTAACAGCATCATAAACATTCATGATTAAAGAGTCATTTAACATCATATACTAGAGTTCTGGTATTTAAATATAAATTTAAGTATTTCTATCACCTTTGTTAGAGGGGGTAATGTGAAGTATCTGAATCTGGTCTTGTTGTGACAGGAAAATTGCCAAACCAGTTTTTAACGATTCCATGCCTTATTCAACAATGACATAAAATAACATGGTGAGGCGGTCTAAATTCTAATATAAAACAATTTATTCATTGGTTGGTATTGCTTTTTTTTTTTTTTTTAAGAGGAAACCTATGGACCAGAGCCTAAAATAAAAAAAAAAAAAACTCACTAGGTAAAGATGTAATTTGTAGTAGGTCTAAGTAATTGTATTGAATTCAATTGTAATCAAGAATAAGGCTAAAACCAGGGGTGGGAGTGGCCTAAGAGATGCACAAAATGTGAAATGTGTTACCTGCTCTCTGGGAATAAAATTAAATCTTAAGTCATAAGTGTCAATTTCAAGAGGCTTCCAGTTGGCATAGAACTTCACAATCAGGGCTTACTGTTTCTTTATCAAAGTGGGAAAGAACTCTTCAAATATATCTGGTATCTTTTGGGTCCTTCCTAGTATGGTCCAAGGTTCTGACTGATGACAATTAATGCATAATGGGGTCTCACTGGCATTTTGGAGTGAAAAGCTGGTACCTGTTTTTGGAACCCAAGTCCCAGCCATTTGCCTATTTTTCTGGCTTCCAGACTTTGGCTACTAGCAACTCTGCATCATCTCCCAGAGAACAGGGAGAGGCTCAGGGCTACCCAAGGACGTGTTGTGACTATCATCCTTCTGGAGCCTTTCATTTGGGAAAATCTCCATAATTTGCTTCCCCTGAAGCCTGCTTTTTGATAGGTCCTTAGGAATTCAGAAAAATATGTTTTTCTTCACAAAGCCTGGCAAATTCAAGAACTTTTCTGATGCACACTCAAAAACCTCATTTTGGATTGCCAAAGGTTAGAGAATAAATGCTTTGTTCCAACAATACTTTAACCTGTTCCTTCACCTCTTCTTCCCTTCACCTCTTCTTCTCAGAGGTTAGAGAATAAATGCTTTGTTCCAACAATACTTTAACCTGTTCCTTCCCTTCTTCCCTTCTTCTTGTGGAGAAATGTATATAAAATGACACAGGGAAGGAATATACTGATATTTTTATATTACCTTTTTAATACATGTGTAGGTAATTCCTTATTAAATGTCTTTGCTCTAAATATTGATTTGAATTTTCTACTTTTGTACTTATTGGCAAGAAAAACTTTGTCCTCATTGTAGTGAAATTTGTAATAATAATTAAAAAAAAGTTGTACTGAATTACAGAAAGTCTGTGTCAGAAAGCTAGACTGAACTTATCCTTACCGACCTTATATTGGCCAACTAACAGAGAAAGAGGTATTGAAAGAAGTGTGCTTTACTGTATTTACATCAGAATGAGTTGAACATTGGCCTCTTCCCCAGGTTCATTATTCATATTTTTGTCCATTCCTGATTCTGACAAGTTTTAAGACTTGTTTTTGTGCTTTTGTTATCAGCTTTTATGAGTTCTTTAGATCTTAAATATCTTTGTCCCATTTATTACAACTCATTATTTTCCTTTAGTTTTAGATTTTACTTGATTTTGTTGCTTATTGTAATTTCCATAATCCTTTTAGACTAAGTTATGCAAGTTAAATGAACCATAGTTGTTTTATTCTTTATCTCAAGTACTTTAAAATCATGGCTATAAATATTTGGTACTCAATAAAAATATCGTTGAATCAGTAAATGTTTGAGCACTTTCAAGTCCCAGGAAGCTTTGATTGTATTAATCTAATTCCTAGAGCAATCTATGGAGAGTTAAAAGAAATAAAAAATAAATGAAGATTCAATTTTTGCTAGGTAGAATGATTTAGCTTTAATTTTTCCTTTTAATTGTAAGAGCAATTTAAACTTTTCATATAAGTTATTGGAAATTTAAAAAGAACCTGAAAAAGACTGAATAATTTCAAAATCCAAACATAATTATTGATTTTTAAAAATATCTCCTTGGGGGGATCCCTGGGTGGCTCAGCAGTTTGGTGCCTGCCTTTGGCCAATCCTGGAGTCCCGGGATCGAGTCCCACATCAGGCTCCTGGCATGGAGCCTGCTTCTCCCTCTGCCTCTGCCTCTGTCTCTGCCTCTCTCTCTCTCTCTCTGTTTATCATGAATAAATAAATAAAATCTTTAAAAAAAAATATCTCCTTTTCTCTGTGGATGCAATTTGCATTCTGTTTACATTTTTATGTACCTATGCACATACTGAATGTGTAAGCCATTGTCCTTTTTAAAACTAAGTATATCAGGATACCTGAGTATCTCAGATGGTTAAGCATCTGCCTTCAGCTAGGATCGTGATCTCTGGGTCCTGGGATCAAGCCCCACATCAGTCTTCCCTGCTCTGTGGGGAGTCTGCTTCTCCCTCTCCTTCTGCCTCTCCTCTCTCTCTCTTTCTCTCTCTCTCAAATGAATAAAAATCTTAAAAAATAAAACTAAGTATATCATGGATTTGGGAACTGAAGTAAGTAACCCTCATAATATATGCCAAGAATGTTTTTTTCATCTGACTATAATTGTTTACAAATTTGTTTTGACAACTCTTTCCCCAAGCTCTGTAACCATTTAATTCTTTTTTTAAAAAAAGGTTGATTCATTTATTTGAGAGAGCATAAGCAAGCATGGGCACACTTGTGAGCTCAGGTGTGGTGGTGGGGCAATAGTGGGAGAGGGAGAGAAAGAATCTCCAGTAGACTCTCTGCTGAGTGCAGAGACCACAGTGGCTCCCTGGCTCCATCTCACAACTCTGAGGTCCTGACCTGAGCTAAAATCAAGAGTTGGACACAACCAACTGAGCCACCCAGGTGCCCCCTCAATGATTAATTTCTGTATCAGTTTTAGACAGTGGTGTTTTAAAAACTAAGATACGTTAAAAATTTTAGTAACTTATTTGAGCAAAATTCCAATCAAATCAGGCAGCAAAAAACCCAAGTGGTTAGGAACACTCCATGCCAGGAACCTGGGGGAAAGGTTTTTACACAGAATAGGCAGAAGCAAAGGAAGGAAATTATTGATTGGCTATAGCTCAAAGAATAGTTGGCTGTTTGTAACACTAGTTGTCCTTGGTTTCAATTTTGTAACCTTAAGGCACTTAGGAGCTTAGCGATTAGTTTACATAGGCCACCATGGCATCAGTGCCATCTCAGTATAAGTTAAACTTTTCTTTTAAAAAATGTAGGTTTTCAACAGATAGCAGTTGCAATTTTAGTACCAACAGATTAATTGATAATGGAAGTGGGAAATGAATTTGAGTATATATATTGGCAAAGAATACAAATATCAGCAAACATTTGAAAAATGAGCTATTCCGTATGTAGTCACGTATATGGCTTTCCAGACACCTTTCAAAGTCCTGGAGCCTCAATGTCATCTTCCACCTAAACCTCCTATGGCTCACACATTATGAACCTGTTTGAAGAGGATAAATACATCTGTCAGTCACCCACAAAATGTATAATCCCGTTAAATAAACAAATATCACTTAAAAAATGGTTGATTTGTCTACTGTTTTTCCTCAAAACATAATTTCCTCATTCCCAAAGCAGATAGTTTGAGAGTTACTTCCTGAATCAGTCTATCTTTCAAGATAAAAAAAAAATAGTGTTACTTTACAGCAAAACCAAAAGATAATTTGAAGAATTATGGGCTGGCTTCTTTACCCCAAATCCATGTAAGATACTTTAGTGTGTGTTACTTTGGAAAGTTGGCATTTTTAAAAAACAGAAGAGCGTTTTGCTTTTTCATTAAAGATATATTTCAATATCTTATGTGCTCATTTGCAACCTCCTAAAATGTTTTCTTTCCCTTTAAATGTCAAAGTGATGTTTTCAGGATTAATATATAATCATTCTTTACACTTAAGGGACATTAGCAGGTGGGAGGCAATTATAAGTAGGTTTTCCTAAAGCTAAAGCTAAAACACCTTTACCTATGGAACTTAAATTCTTATGTAAGCAGTAATAATTTAAAGAACGTTTTCTGCTTTAAATATTTTAAGATGTACAATGAACACTAATGTACCAAGAAGGCGAAAAATATTCACACAGTAACATATTTAATTGCATATCCAGCAGAGAAGCAGCTATATTTAAGTATAACTATCATTACTCAGATAATCAAATTTATTTTAACTGCTAAAATCACACCAGCAATAATAGATCTTATATTATTCATATTTCCAAATAACAGTATTACCAGAGTTATTTTGTTCACAACCCTAGGAAGTATATAGATTAAGTATTATTGTCTCCATGAAAACTCCTAACAGAGAGAATGACAAGGCCCAGCCAAAAGTCACACAGATAATGATTAAGATAAAGCAATAATCAAAAAAAGATAAATCTATATCAACATAATTTCATTCTCTGCCAAGTTTTTATTCAACTAGAGTATTCTCAATTGGCAATAATATATAGTGCTTTGTCATACTTAATATTTATAAAGTAAGTCTTAATTCTGTAGTTCTGTATAAAAAAGCTGAAAAAAATAGATTGTGAACACTGTTGCCAGGAAAGTATCATATCAATATTGATATAAATTATAATATTCTCCTGGTGAGGATGATACAGGAGAACTTGGTTCTTGTCTCATGGAATTGAGACACAGGAGAGTGAGTAAAGCAATCGAAGTTTATTCAGCAAAGATACAGAGAAAGCTCTCAGAAGTGAGAGGAATCCTGACAGGGTTGCCACTGAGGGCTTTTTAGCTTGCCTTTTATTGGGAACCTAACCAGGGAACCCAAGGCCTTGAGATTGCTTTGTGCTGTTTCAAGTGATTGACATATGGCTGTTTTGGGGTCTGGTGAATCTCTGGGATTGTCTGGTAACCATCAAAGGAAGATACCCATCTAACAGCTCGGGGCTAGGGAGCCTAATTTACTTCTCTGTTTTGATTGTCCTATCTCCTTGGGATGGGTAGGATCCTGACTCTGGACCATTTGGTGTCCTTGGGATTTATGGGAGCCCACAGATTTATGGGAGCCTGACTCTGGGCCTTTCCCTTATCTTTCCCTGCCTAGCTCCATCTATCCCTAACCCATTCCTACATCAAGGGGATGCTCTGTAAGGCTCTGGGCAACTAACTACTTTCACGGCTTCAGCATCCACTGACCTGACTTGGTGCATCAAGGTCAGGGCCATTGTCCCCTTTCCTTGAAGGATGCACAGGTTCACAGCCAAAAGACTTTATCATTTTGTCCTATAGAACAAAAGAAGTCCAGCAGCCTTCCTACTTCCAACCCATTTAGCTGTTTTCTTGTTAGTCTTAGCTGGCAGTATTCTTGCTGGTTTAACCCCACCTCTATTCCTGGCTTCTATTAGATGACTGATTGGGTCCATGGTTTGTACCCATCGTAATTTCCTTATTAACATAGGCAGTCAGTCACAATTGGAGGATTCTCTTTGAAATATGCTCTCTCTCTCTCTCTTTTGGCAAATAGGCTGAAATTTTTCAACTCCCTAATTTCTAGTTCCTTTTTGCTTATTACTTGATAAATCCTTTATTGCTCTCTTTTTGTATTTTACTGTAAACAGTCAGGAGGAAATAAGCTTCTCCTTCAACACTTGGCTTATAAATCTCCTCAGCTGGGGGTGCCTGCGTGACTTAGTTAATTGTGGGACTCTTGATTTCAGCTCAAGTCATGATCTCAGGGTCCTGGGATGGAGCCTGGCATCAGCTAGGGCTCCAGTTCAAGATGGTAAGGTAGGAAGACTGAACTCATTCCCTCCAAGGAATATGCCAAATTGCACCTATGAATAGAAGAATTCCTCCTAAAGAATAACTGACAGCTGGTTGAACGACCAAAGACAGAGAAAATGGCAAGAGAGATGGAGACATGGTAACAAAGGGAAACCCTACCCCCAATGCCATGAAAGGCAGTGGGGAGGGGTAGTACTGAGGAACCAGGAACAGAGCCTTCTGTCCTTGAGCACAGAAAAGAAAAAAAAAGCCAGTTTAAAAGAGCAACTAGCAGATAAAAGAGGACATTAAAATCCCACTGAGGAGCTGTAGGGAAAGCTCTTCAGGTCAGAGGGGCTAGAGAACCACACATTTACATTCTAACCCCACCTTAAAAGCCTACACTGGAGTAGGGTCTAGACATCAAAACAGGTTGGTGTCCTAATCTCAGTGAGTTTGCCACCTCGGTGAGCCCAGGGTCCCCAAGCCCACACTACTTCTAGGTCTTACTAGGACACAGATGATAAGCCAGGGTTAAAAAGGGGCGGAGTTGCTATGGGAACACACTCACCCCCCCCCCCGCCCCCCACTTTAAAAGTCTAGATCAAAGCAGGATCTGGCTAACAATGAGCTTGCAACCTCAGGGAGCCCAGGGAGAGTAGCATGATACATTCAAAGTTCTGAAAGGAATAAGCCTATAACCAAAAATACTCTACTCAGCAAGGTTATTATTCAGATTTGAAGGAAAGAGAAAAAGTTTTCCAAAAACAAGATAAAGGAGTTTATCATTACTTACATTTCTTACAAGATCATTACTTATCATTTCTTAAAAGAAATGTTGAAGGGATTTTTAAGTGAGAAAGAAATGGCCATAGAAACAAGGAAACTATTAAAAAATGTAAAATATGATAACATATAGATAAAATGTAGAGAAGAGAGTAAAAAGGGAAGTGAAGGAAAAAAAATTTCCTTTTCTTTTTATTTAGGATGTTATATATGAACCTCATGGTAACCACAAACACAAAATCTATGATAGATTTCAAAGATAGATTTCACAGACCAAAAAAAATTAAAAGAGAGAGAGAAAGAGAAAGTCAAAGAAAGCACTATAGATACTTCTCTATCACAACGAGAGCAAGAAAGGACTATAAAAACAACCAGAAAACAAATTTTTAAAATGGCATTAAATATATATATATATGTATATATAATATAAAAATGTATAAATAATATGACAAAATATAGGGACTATATTAAGAAACATAGATGGGCATTACATAATGATAAAGAGATCAATCCAACAAGAGGATATAATACATTTTTAGAGATCTATGCACTCAGTATTGGAACACCTAAATACACAAAGCAAATATTAATGAACATAAAGAGAGAAATTAATAGTAATACAAAAATAGTAAGGGAGACTTTAACACTCTACATATATCAATGGATAGATTATCCAGACAGAAAATCAATAAGGAAGCAGTGTCTTTGAATGACACACTGTACCAGATGGACATATAGAACATTACATCTCACAACAACAGAATATGCATTCTGTGGAATGCATATGGAACATTCTCCAGAAGAGATCACATATTAGGTCATAAAACAAGTCTCAATAAATTTAAGAAGACTAAAATCATACCATGTGTCTTTTCCTTTCACAATGCCATAAAACTAGAAATAAATCCAAAGGAAAAAAACTGGAAAAAACAAACAAACGCATGGAGACTAAACAATATGATGGTAAACAACTAATGGGTCAATGAAGCAATCAAAGAAATAAAAAAAAATACATTGAGACAAATGAAAATGAAAACACAACAGCCCCAAATTCCTGGGACATAGCAAAAGCAGTTCTGAGAGGGAAGTAGATAGTAACATAGTCCTACCTCAAAAACTCAATCTAACCTCATGTCCAAAGGACTGAGAAAGAGAACAAAGCCCAAAGTAGAATGGAAATAATTAAGAGAGCATAAATAAATGAAGTAAAGACTAAAATAACAACAGAAAAAAAATTAATGAAACCAAGTGCTGGTTCTTTGGAAAAAACAAAAATAAAAACAACAACAAAAACACTTAGCCAGACTTATTAAAAAAAGAGAGAGAAAGAAATGACCCAAATAAAATCAGAAATAAAACAGGAAAAGTAACAAGTGACACCAATTAAATACAAAGCATTTTAAGAGAATACTATAAAAAATATATGATAACTGAACAACCTAGAAGAAATCAGCAAATTCCTAGAAACAACAATCTTCCAAAACTGAACCAGGAAGAAGTAGAAAATCTGAATAGATTGATTACATGTAATGAAACTGAATTGGCAAAAACAAAAAAACACCCCCCCAAAACAAACAAACAAAAAAACCCAAACAAACAAACAAACAAACACAAACCCTACCAAAAAATTAAAGTCCAGGATGAAACGGATCCACAGGTTAATTCTACCAGACAGTTAAAGAAGAATTAATGCCTATTCTCCTCAAACTATTAAAACAAAAACAAGGGCAGCCCAGGTGGCTCAGCGGTTTACTGCCTGCCTTTGGCCCAGGGCATGACCCTGGAGTCCTGGGATCGAGTCCCACATTGGGCTCCCCGCATGAAGCCTGCTTCTCCCTCTGCCTGTGTCTCTACCTCTCTCTCTCCCTCTTTGTCTCTCATGAATAAATATTAAAATAATAAAACAAAAACAAACAAGCAAACTAAAATCAGAAGAGGAAGGAGGGCTTCCAAATACATTACAGGAGTCTATCATTACCCTGATATCAAAATCAGAAAATGACATAAAAAAAAAAGTAAACTACAGGCCAATATCCCTGATGAACATAGATATAAAAATCCTCAACAAAATATTAGCAAACTGCATATGATATTAGATTAAAAAAAAACATTCACCAAATCAGGTGCAATTACTGAGGTACAAGATGGTTTAATATTTACAAAATCAATGTCATACACCATATCAAGAAGAGATAAAAATCATGTGGTCATTTCAATAGATGCAGAAGAAGCATTTGACAAGATTCAACATCCATTCATTATAAAAACTCTCAACAAAATGAAATTAGACAAAACATACCTCAACATAATAAGAATATAAATGAAAAGCACTCAGCAAACATCATACTCAAACAAATGAAGAGAGCTTTCAGGGCACCTGGGTGGCTCAGTTGATTAAGTGTCCAACTCTTGGTTTCAGCTCAGGTCATGGTTTAAGGATCATGATATGAAGCCCTGAGTCAGGCTCCACACTCAATGCAGAGTCTGCTTGAGCTTCTCTCTCTCCCTCTCCTCCCCACCCCCTGTCCTTCCCTCTGCTCACATGCTATCTCTCTAAAATAAATCAATCAGAAAAAAAAAAAAAAGAGAGAGAACTTCTTTCCAAGGTCAGGAACAAGACAAGGATGTCCACTTGTATCACTTTTACTCAACATAGTACTGAAAGTCCTGGCCACAGTAATCAGACAAGAAATAAGAAGCATCCATACTGATAATGAGAAGTAACACTGTCACTATTTGCAGAGAACATGATACTATACATAGAAAACCCTAAAGACTCTACCAAGACACTATTAAAATAAACAGATTCAGCAAAGCAGGATACAAAATTCATACTCAGATATTGGTAGTATTTCTATATATTAACAATAAAGTCACAGACAAAAATTTAAAAATAATTTGCAATTGCACCAAAAGTTAAAAAAAAAAAAAAAACTAGGAATAAACCTAACCAAAGAGGTGGAAGACACGTACTGTGAAAACTATAAAAAACTGATGAGGGAAATTGAAGATGACACAAACAAATGGAAATGTTTCCATGCTCATGGCCTGAAAGAATAAATATTGTTAAAATGTCCAAAGCAATCTACAAATTCAATGCAATCCCTATCAAAATAGCAACATTTTTCACAAAGCTTCAATAGTACTAAAATTTGTATAGAATCACTAAAGACTCTGACTAAGCAACCTGAGAAAAAACAAAGCTAGAGGTATTACAACACCAGATTTCAATATATACCAAAAGTTGTAATAGAAACAGTATTGTATTGGCACAAGAAAATAGACATGTAGATCAATAGAATAGAGATCCCAGAAATAAACCCACATTTACATGGTCAATTAATTTATGACAAAGAAGGCACGAATATGTATAGGGAAAACACAGTCTCTTTAATAAACGGTGCTGGGAAAACTGGAGAGCTACATGTAGAAGAAGCTAGTGTACTGTCCACTTTTGTCCGCTTTTTATTATCATACACAAAAGTAAACTCAAAAGGCATTAAAAAACTAAATGTGAGACCTGAAACCCAGAAGAGAACACAGATAGTAATTTCTCTGACATTGGCCGTAGCAACATTTTTCTAGATAGATTTGCTAAGGCAAGGAAAACAAAAGCAAAAATAAACTATTGGGACTATCTCAACATAAAAAGTTTTTTGCACAGCAAAGGAATCCATAAAGAAAACAAGAAGATAGCTTACTAAATGGGAGAAGATACTTGCCAATGAGGTACCTGCTAAGGGGTTAAAACCAAACTATATAAAAATTTATACAACACCAATAAAATAAAATAAAATATAAATAATAAAATAAAATAAAATAAAATAAAATGAAATTTAAAGATGAGCAGAAGACCTGGATAGACCTTTTTCCTTTTTTTTTTTTTTTAAGATTTTATTTACTTATTCACGAGAGACACACAGAGAGGCAGAGACACAGGCAGAGGCAGAGGGAGAAGCAGGCTCCATGCAGAGCCCAATGCAGGACTTGATCCTGGATCTCCAGGATCATACCTTGGACTGAAGTTAGACGCTTAACCACTGCACCACCCAGGCATCCCTGGATAGACCTTTTTCCAAAGAAGGCATACAGATGGTGTACAGACACATGGAAAGATGTTCAGTATCACTCATCATCAGGGAAATGCAAATCAAAACCACAATAAGATATTACCTCACACTTGTTAGAATGTATAAAATGTAAGACAAGAAACAAGAGTTGGTGAGGATGTGGAGAAAAGGAACCCTGGTTCACTGTTGGGGGCATGCGAAGTGGTGCAGCCACTGTGGAAAACAATATGGAGGTTCCTCAAAAAAATAAAAATAGAAATACCATATGATCCAATAATTCCATTATTAGGTATTTACCCAGAGAAAATGAAAGTACTAACTCAAGAAGATATATGCACCTCTATGTTTATTGCAGCATTATTTATAATAGGCAAAAATAGGAAGCAACCTAAGTGTCCATTAATAGACAAAAAAAGAATGAGTGGTGTATGTATATAAATATACACACATACAATGGAATATCACACAGCCATAAAAAGGATGAGATCATGCCATTTAAGACAACATGAATGAACTTACAGGGTATTATGTCAAGTGAAATAAATCATACTAAGAAAAACACATACCATAGGACCCCACTCATAAATGGAATCCTAAATAAACAAAAAGTGGAATCAGAATTATAAAGAACAAACTGATGGTTGCCAAAGCAGAGAAGGGTGAGGAGTAGAGTTGGGCAAAACAGGTATGGGGCGTGGGGATATACAGGCTTCTGGTTATGGAATAAGTCACTGTAATAAAAAGCAGAGCATAAGGGTCACAGTCAATGATACTGATCATAGGTATACTTGGTGAACACAGCATAATGTATAAACTCATCAAATCACTAAGTTGTACACATGAAACTAATGAAACATTGTAAGTCTACTAAAAAAAAAAAAAATCTCAGCTAAATATCCAATCTTATCACTCACTAGAACATGAACACAATTCAGCCATGTTCTCTCTACCACTTTCTAACAACCACCACCTTTTCTCCATTGTCCAGTAACATGTTCCTCATTTCCATCAGAGACCTCAACAGAATGGTCTTTACCACCCATATTTCTACCAACATTCTGTACATGATTACTTAGATATTCTCTAAAATGAGACTTCTTGGGCAACCCTGATGTCACAGCAGTTTAGCGCCACCTGCAGCCTGGGGTGTGATCCTGGGGACCGGGGATCAAGTCCCACGTTGGCCTTCCTGCATGGAGCCTGCTTCTACCTCTGCCTGTGTCTCTGCCTCTCTCTCTCTCTCTCTCTCTCTCTCTGAATAAATAAATAAATAAATAAATAAATAAATAAATAAATTTTAAAAAATGAGACTTCTCTACAATTCCCTTTTACTTTCTGAGCCTTCACCAGGATCACTTTTACCAGCCCACAGGCTTTTTCTAATATGCCCCTCAGTAATCTTCCATCCTCTAACCATGACAGTTTTAAAGCCACTGGCTGAGTACATCTAAGTTTTGGCTTTGGCTTAGGTCATGATCTTGGGATCATGAGAACAAGGCCTACATCCGACTACTCAGCACAGAGTCTGCTTAAGATTCTCTCCCTCAAAAAAAAAAAAAAAAATTAAATTAAAAAAAAAAAAAAGATTCTCTCCCTCTGCCCCTCTCCTGGCACTATCTCTCTCAAGTAAATCTTAAAAAAACAAAAGAAAGAAAGAAGTCACTTATGCGTGTTTTTTCAAGTATATGCTCTTTGAAATTGTTTTATTATACATCTGACATGAAATCCCACACGCTATTCAATGGTCGATAACCACCCTTCCTAGAAGCAGGTTAGTAATCTTTTTTATTTTTTATTTATATTTAAGATTGATTTATTCATGAGAGATGCATAGAGAGAGGGAGAAACTTACGCAGAGGGAGAAGCAGGTTCCCTGCACAAAGCCTGATGTGGGACTCGATCCTAGGACCCTGGGATTAACACCTGAGCCAAAGGCAGACACGTAATCACTGAGCCACCCAGGTGCCCTGGTAATGTTTTTTAACCTTGGTGTTCATTTATTCAACAAATATTTATTGAACACACACAATAGGTCAAAAACTTTATCAGCACTGGGGATTTTTAAAGTTAGTAAGTTTTATTTTTTTAAGTAATTTTAAAAGTTAAATTTTAAATCTTGGGTGCTAAAAGTAGCCTATTTTCCAAGTTAAAATCACATTCCCTAATATTTTAGTCTTATAAAGTGGATTTAGAACTAAATAACTACATTTTAATACATTATTACAACACAGTATTGAGATATTATTTGTAATCTACCAACTCATTTGTCCTCTACTGGAGATTTTCAAAGGGAATACAAAAGAATTTAGACAGAAGAAAAATATTAATATTACACAATCCATACATTTCACAAGTGACTTACAGTAACCTACAGAATGAAATAACAAAAAAGTGCCTTGATTGGAACAATTTATTTTGTCCTTTGGTCATGAATTACATCTGATTGTTCCTTATATGCTCACAAAGAGAAAATTTTGAATACTGTTTTATAATTCATTTAAAACACTTATCCCTACCTTTAAAGTTATTTGAGCTTGAGAATTCCTTTGAGAAAGTATCACTGAAAAGGTGTTGAGGTAAAGTGAAAAGAAGAAAAATTGTAATTTTTGGAATATCAAAAATGTTTAGTATACTGACATGTCATTTTGGAAAAATATGTCCAGCATAGTAATCAGAGGAATAAAGAAATGTGAAACAGTATGTCTAAGGTTCAGACCTGGTGTACTGAATGTATATGCAACATGAGTTAGATAAAAGCAATTATGACCTTTCCTCATGAAATGGAGAAGCAACTTATAAAATTTTTTTAAAATGAGGTGAAATTCATATGTTAAATTAATGTGTATTTTATTTCAAAACAATATTTTAAGAAATAAAGGAGCAAATTTATGAGAACAAAATGCAAACTGAGATTAATATTAAAGTGCTGCAATTAAAGGACATGCTGAAAGACACAAAGAATTGGTACATTTCACTGGCAATGTCTGCTATAGAAAAGTCAATTTTATCTGCTTATGGTTACATATTTCTTAAAGTGTAATTAATGACATCTTGAAAATGTTTTTACTAAGGATTTGTATGTGATTTGATCTGGAGCAAAAATTAACTTGGCATCCATGGCATGAAGTGTTGAAAACACTAAGCTCTTATTTCATAATAATGGAGGGAAGTGGAGTTACTGAAATAATTATATCTCAAACTTTTATATACAAAATATGAATTTCTATTCTTTTTAGATTACAGTGAAAAATACAGAGCCCTATTATAATAGAAACTATGCATTTATTCTGTGTTTTTCCCCATATTGCCATTTAAGTCATCCCAATAAAAATGTTTGCAATTTATTTAGAGGACAGTAGCTAATAAGTTTATTTCTTATGTTAAATTTATTTAGATGATTACCTCTAAAAGAGTGCTAAACTATCTTATGCACAATTCTCTTGCTGATCATATTTTTTTTTTCAAAACCACCATGTATTGCCCTTTATCACCTTAGTTACAGCTGACTAATCCAGAGCAAACACTTTATCCGGGTGCAATGAATCCACAGCCTAGTCAGGGGTTGTTGAAATACAAGATCAAACAAATTACTCAATGAAATATGACCTAATTAAATCTAAGAGAGTAAGTTCATTATATGAGAATATCAGATGATGGTCACGAGGAAGGGTTAGGATTAAAAGAAACACGTGATGAAAATGCTCAATTCAAAGTTACAAAGAAAAGGACTTAATGCTCAAGCAGATAAATGTTGCTAGGGAGAGGTATGTAGTAACATTCAGCTATGCCATGGGAAAGAACACTGATGCCACACTGGAGCACTGTCCTACTAGTTTTAGATGACTTCCACATCTTTTCTACATATGTCTTCACAACATTCTTTTTTTGGCTTATTTCCCTTAAAAAAAAAAGTGCTGTGCCACATCAAAAGAACTCAGAGAACAACTTGAAAACCATATTGGTGGGGGCAAGGGGTGGTGATGGAGGAGTATTCCACTCCAACAAAAATTCTCTTGAGAATTGCCCAAAGAATTCCTTTTATATACAGGTCAGCACTTGGGTTCCAAAAGTTATTTAAATATACACATAGAATCATTGACTGCTAACTTCTTAGGTGAAGAATCCTTAGTTAGTGGAATTATCCTCATAATTTCCAAGATAACCCATTTTTTTCATGACTAAAGCCCAGAAACAACCTAGTAGGTTGGCTTTAATATATACTGTGGGGGGGAAAAATAAGTATTAATCTACATTTGTGTAATAACATCTTAATGAGACAAATTATAAAGATAATTGGTGGACAAAAAAGGACAAATTTGAATATTGATTATCCTAATCATTGGAACAGTACCCACTTTAAATTGTTTTCAAAGGCCTTTCCTCCACTGCCCCCTGCATCAGACTCAGGTTTTGAATACTAGAAGTAGGAACTAAAAACCTCATTGTCACATTTATGCATTATTAGATGATATCACTTAATTCACTTTCACCAGCTTAATTGTTAAAAATGTTCATTATGCAGAAATCTTAGCCCCATTGACTCTTTACTGAGTAAAGCTATTATGCTTATTGTAATACAGTTAGTAATCTGGTACATTTTAATTCTTGCTTTGAGATAGTCAATGTTGAATCAAATTGAAATCCTTTATTATTATAATCTATAATTCAAAAAAAAATTTAAAAAGTAAAAGGGCATCTGTCATGACTGGATCCACTTAAAAGGGAGTGTCTAACTCAGATCCCCAGAGTGACCAAAGTTGAAAGTGTTAATACTTCATTTTTAAGTTACCATCTTCTGTTTAGATTTTAAATATCTAAGTGACTTATGCTATTCTATATTCACCACTATTTTCTTGGAATAAAGGGGCAATGGTTGGGTGTTAAAAATCACTTGGCAAATAAAGGTCTATAAAGAAAAAACTTTCTATGTAAAGGAGAACAACATTTATTGTAAGAACTGCATTTTAGACCTCATCTTTGTCCCTCGAAGAATTTTAAGTGAAAAGAAAGATCAATTATGCTTTTTTGCTATTCTCTTGAGTCCTCAGGGTTAGCTAAGAGGAATCTTGGGGCTAACTTGAATATTAGGTTCCCAAGGGGGAACCTGCAGATTCAACCTGCAGAAGTTTTTCTGCCACGTTAGCTGCCTGAGAGGCTGTCAGATTGTTCTGGGTCTTAGCAATTTTTCCTCTGAATATGACTGCTCTACGTCTGACGCTAGGATGCTTTAGTGCTTGTTGGACAATGGAATTATCAAACACATTATGATAACAGGTAATGATTTTATATTTCCCATTTTCCTCTAACTAGGAATCAGAAAGATCTGTGGGTGGCATTTTCAAAGAAATTTAACAAAGCATTCCTGCCCTACTTAGTACTGATTCCATTGTTTACAAGGTTGCAAGTATGCCTGCTCTCAATTATTCAAGTCACTGGATATACTTACATCGATGAGTAAAAGTACCTTTATTTTAACCAATTGTTTTGCTTTCCTCTTTCAACTCTTCTAAAATGTCAGCAGCACTCCCTGGAAAGCTATTTGAACTATTTTCCTTTTATTTACCTTTTATGCCTCCTGGTACACCTTCCACTTTAAAATGGCTCTTGTGTAAATCAGTAAGTTTTCATGTTATGAAAGCAAATGGATGTGGTGGTGTGTGTGTGTGTGTGTGTGTGTGTGTGTGTGTGTGTGTGTGTTACACTCTTTTACTTCTTTTCATTCATTCATTTAATGAATTACTGAATATCTACTATTGTAAGGTACTAGGGAAACAGGTCCACAAGACAGAGACAGACCACATCCTCACAGTATTCACGATTTAGTTTGAAAGACAGACACTGAACAAGTAATTACAGAACTCTGAAATATTAGAAAAAGGCAACATATAACTGAGTGACCTATCCAAGTTTTGAAGTTAGAAAAAGCTGCCCAGTGGAGGCAATTTTTAGCTGAGTTCTAATTATAAGTAAAGAGTTGATTTGTGAAATAGGGATAGAGAATTTTTTTAATAGGAAAAAAGCAAGTTCTACATTCTCACCTTTCAGTTAACACCTATTTATCTAGCAAAGTAGTGCTAAATCTAGATGAGAAATAATGAGGATCTAAAGTTGAGGACAGAAAGGGAATATATTGAATTGTATTAAGATCTGATGAATTGGGTGATGATATGCATGTGAAGGTATGAAGGTCAGGGAGAGGGTAAATTTAAGGAAATCCTTGCATTCAGGATGGGCTACCTGGTAGGTGGTGGTATCCCTTACTAAGACTGAGAACACTGGCATGTAAGTGGGTTTGGAGAGAGCTCATGAATCTAATTTTACATGTGTTCAGTTTATGGGGTTCTAGAGATAAACTAGTGAAGGTGGTAAGTAGGCAATTAAACACACATTGTCTAGAAACGAGGCTAGAGATACACCTAAGTTTCTTAAATTTAAAATGTCCCCAGGTGAATGCATCATCGCAACAAAATATTAATGTGGTAAACAAAGGCAAAAGAAAAATTAAATTCACAAGTCCTTGAAATAGGCACAGTGATCTTCTCCAGGGAGGCTCAGTGGCCTCAATGTTGACACTTTGTTAAGGGCAAATGGCAATTTTAGCCTGAACCCCCAGGATCATTTTAAGGCTCCTTTAACATACAAAAATTTCTTTGGAAACTTCCTTTATCTTTACCTATCAATATATATGTTGGCAATTATCCCCCAAGCCTATGGCCCATTGATAGACACCTGAAGGGTCTCATGACTGAATTTTTATTAAACAATAATAAATGACCATTTCCTAATAGCTAGCCCCATCAAGGTCTTAGAAACTTTGTTTTAAAAATGTCTTGGAGGCTTGTGCTGTCCCTAAGCCCTTCCCAACTTGAAAGTATATAACAGGTCACTCCTCATGACCCTGGTACAGCTCTTTTTGCCTATGGGTCTTGTCCCAGTGCTTTATTAAAACCACTTTTTTTTTTTCACGAAAGACGTCTCAAGAATTTTTTGTCTCCAAACCCCAACATCTGTCCTATATCAATATGATCCAGATTCCCCTACATCTTTATGATCATGGGTCTAGCATTTATTTTATCAAAGCCAGAAGTGTGAGAATCACATTTACTCCTCATGGTTTTTCATTGTTCATGACTCTTTGTTCACCATGTTGTTCCAATTATACTTTTTTAAGGTTCCTCAGCCTCATCTTGTTCCATTCCTCATTTCCCCAAGTGCTCCCTCCCCTGGAGAATTGCAACAGCCTCTAATTCAAATGCTTTCCTCAGTGGCAGCATTAAAATGAACATTTATATTGCTGCCAGGGGGAGCTATTTAAAATAGAAAACATTGTTATGTTTCTCTTTTTATCCTCTTCCCACTGTTAGCTTCTCACAGGTCTTCTTTGGCTTCTTGGTTTTACTGTGGAGGGCCATCTCATTTTTCTGTATCGTTTTCCCCAAATATAGGAGTATAATTCCTTTCAATTCTTTCCTCATTTACCAATCATTTTTGCTTAAAGTCTAGCCAATGTAAGATTATAAAGCATTACTTTCATTATGGAGGTAACAGAGAATAAGAGGATGGGGAATACCATGGTCTATAGAAAGACTGTTTGCATTCAGATTTCGGCCCCAAAATCTACTAGCTTGGTGACTTTGGATGATTTACCTAAGCTGTCTGTGTTTGTCTTCATATGTAGAATAGAAAGTCCAATAATGACTATTTCATTGTGTTGCTCTGAGAATTGAACTAGTTAATGTAACGGATACAGGAAAACACACAGTATTAACTATAAAAAAATGATTTCTGAATACTCAGAAAAGGGGAAATGCATAGGATGTTAACTAAACCAAATCTGTTATTAATGTAATCAGATTTATTAAGTACCTGGTGTGTGACAGGCACTATTCCAATATTGATTATATAGGAATGAATAAAAATCTGTTCCTTCCATTATGAAAATTAGTACCAAGAGGAAAAAATATAAATAACACGTCTGTGAGGAGAGATGTGTATACCCACAGATGATCACCACATTGGCATAGCATATTTAATATTCTTGACGTAAGATTTTTCTCTTTCTCTCACACCCTTGTTTCTTATTTTCGGTATTGGACATATCTACTCATTTGCTCCATTCGTAATTGGAGATTGCCCACTCCTTGCCCTCACTTTTATTCATGTATTTAACAAGCATTTATGAGATGCATTCCTTGGGGATACATCTCTGAACACAATAGACACAATCACCACCCCCTCAGAACCACACTATTCTAGCTTATACTTCCTTGTTAATTTCCTCATGAAGGTAGTGATTCTGGTGAGTAGTAGTAATCAGAAACTTCTGAAGTATTCAATTGCACTAAATAGTTAAATCATTCAATCTTATTCAATATAAGAGCTGCCATAAGGCCACCAGTGATTCCAATGAGAAGGAAATAGGAATTTCGACTTAGAGGTGGCCACCTTGGTCAGGAATGATCACTTGAGCTTTTTATATTAGGAGTGAGATTTGAGACATGGTGAGTCCTCCTTATACAAGTAAGGAGGAAATAGGGCATTCCAGAGAAAGTGAGTCAAATTTATTATCTACTCATTGAAGTGGATTATTTTCATTTCGAATCAAATACCTGACTGTTGAGACTCCATCTCAGCCTCACAGTGGAGGTAAGGGTACTGGAAGTAGCAAATGACTCAAAAGCCTCTAAATTATCAGCAGTTACCTAGCCATCCCATGGGGGATCCTAAAACCCACCCTATCCCAGACCAGGCTTTTATGATATGCTTATGATTTGTCCATGTCATTGCCTGGTGAATGGGGAGACCCCAGGCTCTGAGCCCCCACCCCGCCTGTCCCAAAGACGTTAACCAAAGTCTGGCTGTCTCATCACAAGAACACATTCAAGGACAGACACAACAGCGGATGAGGGACACAAGTGGGAAAGTTTATTAAAGCAAATGTACATTCTTAAAATGTGAGAACAGGCAAGGTCAAAAGAGCATGCTGCTCTCTGTGGGATTCAGGTCTCTATCTGCTATTGATAGTTGTTAATCAGTGGGTGGAATATTCATTACTTGGGGCGGGGATTTCTTGGAAGCAGAGTTTTGTACCTTTTCTTCCTTATCTGGTCAGGGGTTTCCTGTCCTAACACCTGCCATCTTGGGCCTGTCTGGTTTGATCTGGCTTCCTGTGTTTTTGGGGTTTTTTTTTTTTTTTTTTGGAGTGCTGTCAGGACAGGCCTCTGAATAACCCCCAGAGTTGACTGTGACTTCCTCTTCACTGACCTTCAGATATTACAGATATTAGAATCTAATGAACTGCCTCTAACAACATTATCTGCAGTTGCTTTTGATCAGTTACTAAAGATTTTTTTAAGTGGCAAAAAGGATCCAAAAATCACTTTCGTGGTACCAAGAGAAATGAAGCTGAAGAGAGTGTATCTTGGAAGCAAAACTTTCAGGGGAAAATCAGAGACCCAAAAGAAAAACAGATTTAGAGTCACACCTCTAGAGCTTTGCTTTTTCATGAAGCCCATGATGGGCTTATCTACATATTGCGTGTTGATCTCCACAGATTCTTATTCCAGTCCTGTCTATAGATTTGTCTATTCCCCCTGCCCAATTGACAAAAACCTTCATGTAGGCTCTGCCAGTAAACTTGTTTTGTGAGATCTCAGTCATTGTCTAAATTCTGCGTGCTCTATGACCCTGGCTTACCAGACAAATTTTGGGTTCCCCATTAACATAATTCCCTGATCTGACACACAGTCATTTAATGAAAGGAACATATCTTAATTAAAACATATGATTAGCTTTGTCAATTTAAATGAAAATGACTCTAATTTAGACATAGGCATAGAATTTTAAAGTTAGAAGGGGACTTAGAGATCACCTAGTAAATGAATGGTTTTGATAATTGTCCTCCCCTGCTGTGTACATTAGCATCTGCATTGCATTCACTGCTGTCAAATCCATATTTTAAAAGAGACATTTGACTTTAGGATATGGAAAGTTTCTAATCGTTGTGCTTCCTAACAATCTTGCCAAAGCCCTCTGACCTTAGAGTTCATGACATAATTATTTATCAGGCTAAGGATAGAATTATTTATGGCTTAGAGTAGATAATAAAAGGGATTACTACCCGGGTAGTTTCTTCCTTAGACTCACAGTTTTCCTAATCTCTTTCCCTATGGCAACAGAGCAATTACTTTCCAGCATGTGGATTCCTTTGTACTTTAAATATAGATAATGTAATCATGCTAAAAACTTTTGAGTTAGCGAGTGCTCCTGAATCAAAATCCCCAACTACAGAAAAGCATTGATTCACAGTTTAGTTTTCTACAAAACCTGGTTAGAACGGTATGAAAAGGACCAGATGGCCCTCAAATAAATCCCTATCATAGTTGTGACAAAGTCTAATATGTCTGAATCTTGATTAAAAAAATCATTTGTAGAAACTGGAATAAATTTGCTGGATGTTTTCTTCTTAGAAATTTTAGGCAAATGTTGGTATACAAAAAAAAGTTTATAAACAAAAGGATGTTGGCTCAAGATGGGGGTGTCAGTAAGGATACAGTGAAGTAGAATCTTGAATTATATAAAGGACTCAAATGCATCATACTTGAAAATCAAATTTTACCAAAGAGAATATATATTAAAATATTAAAAAATAGTATTACAGAAGTTACCAAATGGCTTCAGAAAATTTAAATCTGTCTCTATTGGGCAGCCCTGGTGGCTCAGTGATTTAGTGCCGTCTTCACCCCAGGGCATGATCCTGGAGACCTGGGATCAAGTCCCACATCAGGCTCCCTGTATGGAGCCTGCTTCTCCCTCTGCCTGTGTCTCTGCCTCTCTCTCTGTCTCTCATGAATAAATAAATAAAATCTTAAAAAAAAAGTTAAAGAAAAATCTGTCTCTATTAAAAAAGAGACAACAAGCATGGAGTCTGCTTGAGATTCTCTTTCCTTCCCCCTGCTCCTCCTACTCATGCTTGCTCATGGGCACACGCTCTCTCCCTAAAGTAAATAAATCTTAAAAAAAAAAAAGACCCCTTTCTTTCATCCACAGCAAAGTGTCCTTGCCTGAAACAACTCACTCTTTGACATAAACATCCCTTTCCCACCTTTTTCTACCTGTGAAAGTCTTTGTGTAGCTTGAGAGTTCCTTTCTATCTGCTAGATGCTGCCAGATTCATGAATTATCCAATAACACCAATAAGATCTTTAAATTTTACATAGCTGCATATTTTAACAGTGTTTCTTATGAAATAAATCTCAATTATTAGATTGAGTTTAAGAAAAATTGAATTAAGAAAAATTTCTATAAGCCTGGGTTTGAACTTGTCCTAAAAGTCAGTTGATTCTATAAAAAATGGAAATTACATCGAAAACATCATGAGAATCTGTGTATTTCATATGAGTTACTCTATTTTTCCATTTCCCAAAGAGTTTCAAAACCTTGTGAACATATTGTAACTAGGATAATTTATGAAAAAAAATATGTGGCAGTAGCTTATATTCAGCATCATTATTTATGAAAATAAAACCTGGGTTTGTTATATCTTGGGTTAGAAAGATTGAAGAGCAAATAGCTAAAGTATCTGAAGAGTTTCTTCCTTTTCAAAAATATTAAAACATCATTAGAAACTATAATTTTTAATTGTATTACTGGAATGATAAAATGTAGGTCAAAGTTATATAATGGCATACCTTCTGAGGATTAAAAGGGACAAAGCAAGACAATGTCTTTCCCAAAATGCAGCTTTATAAGTAGTCATGTTCAATGATGGTCAATGTGACATTTTGAAATAATCCAATTTCTGCTTAGTTCTAACATAAAAACCAGTAACTTATAGAGTAGATGGTTGACTTGATAACATATATTAGATATTTCCTAAATTTGTAAATGTTTCTTACATTCAACGAATGATGTTTTTCAATACAATAGTGAAAACAGTACTTTGAATTGAATTTTCATTTATTAACATCTTGAAACCTTACACATAATTGATACAGGTATTAATTTGGGTTGTATTGTGCAGAGAAGGTAGAAATAAGACTTAAAAAAGCAGATTTTAGACAGATCCTGAACAGTCCTCAGTGTGTTGATAAGGTCATATTTTAATCATTTAGTCAACACTAATCCAGATGTAATATTTTTAGCAAAGGGGCAATATAATTAGATTCATCACTGAAAGAAGATCCAAATAGTGAGGAAGGACCAATTAGGGCAAGATGGGTGGGGGGCGGAGCTGCTTAGATTTAATCTACATGAAAAACGTTAGAAGGCCGCTCAAAATTAGCATTAGGATGGAGAGGAAAACAAAAATGAAAAAAAAAAAAAAACCAATTAGGAACTAGATTTGTATAGGCCTTACCACTGATTTGAAGGGTGGTGAGAAAGAGAAGAATCTAGAATAACCATCACATTTTTGGCTTGGGAATAATTTTTTCATGTTCTCAGGGAGTAGGAAAAAAACACATTTGAGAAGGGAAGATTTTGAATTCTGAATATAGAGAGGTTGAAATGAGTGCGTGAAAATGACAAGCATGTTGTGCCCAAGATTGCAAATCCGAGAAACCACCAAGGAGCCGACACCGATGCAAACACACAAGGGTTTATTTACAAGCTCGAGCTTGGGTCCAAGTGTACCCGACACAGCGGAGCAGGGACTTGGACCCCGAGGTGGGATTCAGCTTAGTTTTAAGGGCTGGTCTAGGGGACCTCCAGAAGGGGTGGAGGAATTTCTTAAGCTCTGTTCTCATTCTGATATGGGGCTTTCAAGGGCGTTAAGCTCTGTCCTCGTTCTGATATGGGACTTCCTGCCACAGGCGTTCAGCTGTGTTCTTATTCTGATATGGGGCTTTCAAGGGCGTTCAGCTCTTATTCACAGGGGCCTGGGATGGCTGTACTTGTGCTAATGCTGAACGTAGAGTGGAATGGTCTTAATTTTCGCGGCCTCCACAGCAAGTGGAGTTGAGAATTCTTTACTTACATGGTGAAATAATGAACTTGGTTGTGGTAGCCCAGAGGACAGACAGCAAGACAACTGAAAGTGAGATTCTCAGAAAAGTTGTCTTTAGGTAGAGTACCAAAACTCAGATGGATGAGTGGAAAGGAAATACAGAGCGATAGGGAGGAAAGATCAACACAGATTTATCCAGCCAAGTTATAATAGTCTTAATAAAGAGTAAAACAGTGAATAGTGTCAAAATTAAATGTCAAGAGGAAAAAAGAAATGAAAAAATGCCAATTCAGGGATCCCTGGGTGGCGCAGCGGTTTGGCGCCTGCCTTTGGCCCAGGGCGTGATCCTGGAGACCCGGGATCGAATCCCACGTTGGGCTCCCGGTGCATGGATCCTATTTCTCCCTCTGCCTGTGTCTCTGCCTCTCTCTCTCTCTCTCTATGACTATCATAAATAAATAAAAAAAAAATTTTTTTTTTTAAAATGCCAATTCATTCATCACTACCATTAAGCATCCTTAATCCATGAATGTTATTAGGTAAGAGATGAAATGTGCCTAGAAAGAATTTAAAATTGAAAGCTAATCCCTAGAACTAGAATTTTATAGATCAGAGGCCTTCAAATTTGAAAACACTTATTTAACAAAAATAGAGCCTGCTGCTTATGTAAATAAAACCATTAAGAAGTTATATACATTCACTATTCTAATATAGGCGTATTTGAAATAGTGTAATTAAAATTTTTTAGATGATTGAATAAAGTGTTAATAACTATTTAAAATATTTCAGCTGATACAATGTTATGAACATGCTGGCACTTAGCAAAAAAAATGTGGAGTGAAAAAAAAAAAACATTTTGAACAATCCTCTGTGATAGTGTGAAAATGTTAAATTGGTTAGAAGAACCTTGCCAAAGTCAACCAAAAAGTTTTGTTTCCTTCAAAGGTTAGCTCAATGTTCATGTATCTTCTCTAACATAAAGTTTTTAGTCTGAATAATAAAACAGTTTATTTTTAAAGGTAGGAGGCTTCATACTGTGTATCATTCATATTATTTTGATCAAAACGCCTATTGTTTATCAATGAAGGGGAAAGAGATTATTCTAAAGTGAATTCATACCCTAGGAGGGGAAAAATCCCAATTATCCCCTACTCTCCAGCATCCCCTCATGTCCTAAGGATAAAGAAAAAAAAATGATTTCAAAAGCTCTGAGGCAAGCTGATCATCCTGATGATACTGTAAGACATGAGTACTGTAAATTCTCTGAACACCAACCACTTCCAGATAGCATTTTAATAATTTCATTTGAGCAATTTACCCTTAGGATGGGTACTTTATTTTTACATAGATTTTTAAAAATCTTTTCAGGAAGTATGTATTCTTAAAAGCAATATTTCATTTGCAATGTGCACAATCCACCTGGGAAGCATGCCATGTCACTAAAAAGTAGTTCTCACCTGAAAAAGTTACTATTACCTTTATTCTTTACTATTAATAGTAATCCTTACTAGTTAATAGTAGGGCTACATCATCACATTTTTCTTCTACTAAGTAATACATAGGTGTGGAGAAAGGTATTCCTTTTCTCTGTATTGTTATGTGTTATCCACTCAACATTTTTATGAGGTATTTATTTCACTGTAGATTCTCAGCTGGAAAACAAATCTGTCAGATAATTTTAGGTCAGAAAATGATATGAATTTTAAAAATCAGATTTAGATGGAATATTAGGGTCTTCAGTCAAAGATGTAAACATATAATTTACTGAGAGGGAAACGATAGGAATAAAACTGAGCGGTAAAATTTGCCTAATGTTAATCCAAAATGACGGTAATTCAAAATGATTGTATCATGGCCTTGACTCATTGGTTCTGTTAATCAGCCTCATCTTGAAAAGTGCAATAAATTTAGCTCTATCTCTTTGGGATTTCAGGATTCAATGTTAATTAATTACTGATTACAACATATTCTGAAGAAACAAATACCCATTAAGTATCAAGCTGTGGGCAAGGATCTATCTCCACCCCTCACTAGTGAACTCTGTATGAGCTTGAACAAATCATAAAGACTTGGGGCTTCAGTTTCATCATCTTGACAGGATAAATTCTAAATTGCCTTGGATGGCATTATGGGTCCTTGTGCACTTTCCTTGACTAATTAGCTAAGACTTCCATTGCACCCTCTCTTCTTGGACCTCCCCCATTATTCATTTTATGCTTCAAGAATACTCAATTACACGTTGTTCCCAGATAATGTTCTATTTCTCTAATTTCCATGCCTTCATATGCACTGTTCTTTCTGTGCAAAATGCTTCCATCCCAGGAATTGGCCTAAACTCTCTCTGTTCACTCCCAGCCTACTGTGCAATGCTTCTTGAAAGAAACTGAGATGATCTCCAAAGAGTGGAGTCTCTGGCAATGTCCACAACATACTTACTCATTTTCTTAAATGATTTGCCATTAAATAGTATGCTCTTCAAAAAAGCTTGAACTTTGGGGCAACTGGATGGCTCAGTTGGCTAAGCATCTGCCTTTGGCTTGAGTCATGATCTCCTGGGATCAAGCCCCACCATCTGGCTCCCGGCTCAGCAGGAGACTGCATCTCCTTCTCCCTCCTTATGCTCTCTCCCTCTCAAATAAACAAAATCTTATAAAAAAAAGGAGGCTTGAAGTTTATCAAGGATATGACCTTAAGGATATGAACATAGTTAACATCTTTATTGAATATACTTACATAATGGATTTGCTGACTGTATTTAAATAACAAAGGTTATAAAATCAATTTACCATTGTATATGAAATAGTTGATATCAAAGAGCATTCTAAAGATGTTTACTGAGCAATAACCATGTACAAGACTATTGGTAAGTACTGAAAATACAAAGCTAAATTATACAGAGTCCTTGTAACCAGAGAAGTAGGCAGGACTACAAATAGAACAATCTGGTGATCTCTATGGAGGGACTGGTTTGTGTATTGAGGCCAGATGATGGAGAGACTAACCTTGCCTGGAAGAGAAAGACTAAGCAGGTGAAATTTGAGTTGGTCTGCTAAAGTACTGGCAAGAGCAGGAAAAAAAGACCATTTTGGAAGGAGTGAATGGGATATGCAAATATAATGAACCTGTATTTTTAGTGAACAATGAGAAGAACAGTGTGGGGGGATAGGAAATGTATATATTGGAAAAATGGGGTGGTAGAAGTCTAAAGTTGTAAACGTACATTTTAAGCAGAGTTATTCTTTTATGGAAAAGAGCAATGTGATCTAACTTGTATTCCTGGAAGAGGACATCTCAGAAGCTAGGGAAAAAAACACAGAGGGGAGTGGGGAGACACAGGGTGGGGGCAGGGAAGGGAGACAAGATCAGAAGGCCTTAACATTCCCCTTAGCATGACTAAATTTTAGACAGGTTTTTTTCCTAACTCCACAACCCTGACTTCCCTTTTCTCAGATCATTTGCTTTAGAAAATTTGCCATTGTAAATTCTCTACCCTTTTGACATGTTAATCTTCTCTCAGCTTTTTCTAGCTTTACAGCTCTGAATATCTTTCTCAAAGACTTGAAAGCTACCCTTTCCAAACAAAATCATCAACAAAGGGAGGGTCCTTAACTCCCAGTTTCAATGGGAGGGTGGGTGCCCAACTTTAATAAGCTCTATCAAATACAAGGGGCCTGATCACATTGATCAATGCTACCCACTACCGTCCTCCAGTACTTCTCCACTAGCTTATTCCCCTGCACACACACACACACACACACACACACACACACACTTAAAACTCTCCCACCTTTTCTTTCAGTGGAGATTAGTCTCTCTCCTCTTGTGACAGGCTTGATTCCTTAATGCAAGAGTTTTGAATAAAGTCTTTCTTGAAGTTTTAAACAAGTGCATCATGCAATTTTTCTTTTACATCTGAAAGAAAGCACTATCTGTGAAGAGAAGTGCATGGATGAAGTCACGTTTCTGAGATGCAAACCTTAGGGGACAAAGTTGAGAATAATTCTGAAATATGTAGCTAAGTAGATGATCATACCTAGTACCTGAACTAGAAGAGAAAACTACAGCACATTTTTTTTAGAAGTTCAGTTTAAGACTTGCTACAGATTAGATTTCTATAGTATGTACTACTAGTTGCCCTTGTAACAATGGTCTGCAGTAAGAGAAAAAAAGATGTCTGGTTATGTAGAAACCAATGGTAACAAATTCATTACACACACCTTTGAAGTAGACATGGATTGAATTCAGTTATAACCAAAGTTTTAACGGAATGAACACTGAATTTGGAGTTTACAAAATTCGTATCTGAATTCTGATCCCGAAGTTTAATTACTAGGTGATCTTGAACAAGCCTTTTAAATTTTGTAAGCTTCTGTCTTGTCTCTATCTGCAAGACAATGCTAAGAATAAGACCTATCAGCAGTGGTCATCATAAGAGTTGTTAAACCTTTCTTTCTGTTCTATTTCCTAGGGACAAAGATAAGTTAGACTTTCTGATCTCCCTATGATTGAACTGGTTCTAGCCAATGAGTTATGAGAAATGATGAATGTTGCCTATGAAGCCCAGTCTATTTTTTCTAGTTTTGAGATATAGTTAACACATAACGTTGTATTGAAGGTATACAACACAATGATTTCATATATGTATATATTATGAAATGATTATAAAGCATTTAGTTAATATCTACCACGTCACATAGTTACTCGTTTCTTGTCATGATAACTTTTAAGATCTACTCTCTTAGCAATTTTCAAATATACAATATTTGATAGTGGGTGGAAGACTCCTTTTTGGCCACCTTTCTTTTCACTCTGACATGTCAATATTTGAGATGTTCAGTGCTCCCTCAGACTGACCCCTGAGATAATACAACCAGCAGAGCTCCCTCCCCCTCCAGGATATTCTAGTTTGAATAAGAAATAAGCCTTTGACCTTCTGAGTCTGGAAGATTTTTTTGATGTTAGTTATCTCAGAATAACCTAGTCTATTCCAAATGGTATAGCATTCAATTGTAAAACATAAAGGGGAAAAATATGACAGTATTTACCTCAAATCACTATATAAATATTTTTATACTCTTCATTATTGTCAAGTGTTAAAACATTTCCATTTAAAATTTAATAGAATGCCAGAAATATTTTACAATCTGAAATATAGGATGCCAAAAAATTGGAAAGACAGTTTAAAAATTATTTTTAGTATAGTATATGTAAAAAATTTCTTAGGGATAATTATTCTTATAGTTTTAATTCTTATACCATTTGTAGTATTATCTTTCAGTTCTAGCTTTGACCAATTTCATACCAAAGTTATAACTTTCCATTATATATGCATTATTTATTTATTTATTTACTTATTTATTTTATTTTTGAGAGGGAGAGAGAGGCAGAAAGAGACAGAGACAGAATGACAGAGAGACAGAGAGACAGAGAGAGACTCAAGCAGGCTCCGTGACCATGTGGAGCCAGATCCCACAACCCTGAGATCATGACCTGAACTGAAATTAAGAGACGCTTAACAGACTGAGACCCTCAGGCACCTGCATTCTCAACTATAATTTTTATAATAGAGAAAAAGGTCCCACAATCTCTTGTTAACAAAATCCATCAAAAGTAGTTTCTGGGCATATCTACAATTTTAATGGTAGATAATGGCCATAAAATTGATTTTATTGATGTCTAACTTACATTTCATTGTAAGCTTTTAAAAACTAAAATATAGTAGGTGCATAATATAATCCAATAAATGTTTTCTCCTCTGTTAAATTATAACTGACATAAAATGATCTATTTAGGTTAAAACCAGCTTCTGGTGACTAATGCATAAACAAGAAACTGGATGGTGGGTCATTGTTTGCTAAGAGATTAAGTTTTGGGTCAAATAAAAAATGGATTTTCAGAATATCAGGGCCTAAGAAACTGCTCTATGTGCAGATCAATTATTTTCCAAATTGGAAGAACTTTTAAGACCATTGGAGAAGACTTACATGTAATAAGTCTTCAGGAGAGAGAAACCAATGATGGAGTGAACACCTCACAATTCAGGGGCCTTGTCTGTAAGTATTTGCATTTCATCCCTCAGACAGCCAAACAAAGGATGAATAGTCACTGCCACTACCTTATGATTTTTACAATGTGTGGATGTCTTTATTTTCATTAACTTTCAGGGTCATCATGTTTTGAAAATAGGAGGGAGCAAAAGGACTCACTCCTCCTGCCAAGTAACAAATTAACATCTTACATTGTTTATTAATGGCATCCAATTGCAAATGTCACCAAACAGCTATTAAACAGCAAGTTCTATGCACAAAACTCAATGGTGCATGACACCTCTGATTAGGTGCAGTTTTTTTTTTCTGAAAGGGTGATTATTCTTAGAAAGAATATTTCATTACCCTTAATCTGAGTCCAGTTTATGCAACCATAACTTGAAGCCTCATAAGGAATGTAACCAAACCTCAGTATAAATCTATCAATGCTGCAGGTTATCTTAATGAACCATCTATATGATTGAAATGCACTATTCTAAGTTATATGTCAGAGCTTATTAAAACTCTCATCAATTGCATTGTTGAAATTTTTAAAAGGTTCTGCTGTTTTAATGCATGAGTTGTATTACCCTTCACTTGAAACAAAGCGGTGTTCTCTGCAGTTTCCAAGCAACACATCTTTTTCAATTACTATTTAGCATTGAATTCTGCCCCTAGATTCCTAATACACTTCCCTTCTTAACTGTGTGTATATTCGGGGTCTTGCAGAAGAATGAAACTATTCCATTACTTTGACCAAATCTGCTATATGTCATGTGTAAAACTTTTGTAAACAAGATAAATGCATTAGGACATTCAAAACTGAATTACATCAGTTGAACTTACATTCAGCAAAGAAAGAATTCAATTTAGTTAAAACTCTATTCAAAAAGAATTTTTACTGATTGGAGTTTTCATCTTATTTAATGAGAAAATAGAGTAAAAATTCTGAACACAGCTATATTCACTCTTACCTTGTAAACTAAGATTACAACTACAGAGCAGAAATAGTGTTTGACTAAAACAGGATCATAAACATAATAAAACATGCATGTATCATGTGCTTGGCCTTGATTTAAGCCTTTGAGACATATCAACTTTCTAATGCTCAAATTAACACTTAGATAAGTTAGTTACTAGCATTAGTCTCACTTTATAGATGCAGAAACTAAGATGAGGTAAGTTTACATATCCCCAAAGTAAAAAAAAAAAAATAATTAATGGTAAAGGCAGGATTTGAACCAATATTGTCTGACTTGGAATAATTAAGTAACTGATGTTCCAAAATTGTCATAATTGATAGTCCTACTTAAAGCGAAATCCAATGATCTACCAAAAGAAATTACTGAACAGTTTCAACACATCCAAAATTAGATTTGAGTTTTACAAATGTTATACAGCTACTGTTTCATTCAAAAAGCAATTATAATTTCACAATAAATTTTATTGAGGAAAGTACTATTAGAGGTAAAATGAGACACATTTCATTCCCCGTGCATAGAGTTCCACACTCAATGTTCCAAGGGCCATTTTTAACCTATTTCTCCAAAAGGTCTACTGCTGTTTTAGGTTGCCATGTTAAGCTCCTCTGAAAAAGTAGTAAGGATACAGAAAAGTTTTTACAAAGTGGCTGTTATTGCAGACAGATTCTTCATCGACTAACTATCGGAGATAGAGCCTCTTTCTGTGTGTTTCTGTAAACCTGTATGCCTTTGGTATTTTCCAGGCCAGTGAGAAAATCAAGTTTAATAAAAATGTATCAGTTCATCATGTAGCTTGCTCTACTCATTTGCTTTAACAGCTATGCTTTGGTTTGCTCATACACAGTGATTTATAAACTTTTTAGCTTTCTAGAAAGTGTCGATAACACATTTTGATTAAGTGACACTACCCAAAGGATAAAAATTGGCTTCTGAAAAAGACGTTTTAATGCTTAGTAAGTTTTCTTGGGTAGCGGACAGAATTTATGCATAATGAGAATATGCAATGGATTTAACAGTTTTGATATAATTGTCTGGCATAATAATGTAAACTGCTTAGCAACATATCATTAGCAGCCAAAAAAGAAAAAAAAAAGTTTACCATGGATATGTAAAAATAACCCTGGATGGGTAGATATTTTATGTGCACTGCTGTTGGGATATGTATTCTATGCTCTACTGTTTCAAAGTCCAAAATAAATGGTATAATTTCAGTTTTTACTTTTGGTGCCCTTCAAGCAAGTGTGTGGAAGAGCTCAAGTTCACCACTAACTGTAAATGAAGTAAAATATGCCACTCCATTTGTTCTTTTGCTAAGTAGTTGGGGATTATTTAATAAATGCTTATTATCTCATTATACTGAACAGAATAAGAAAGAAAGAAAGAAAAATTTAAGTGATTCGGAACACCTTGCCGCACATCTTGAAACAGTGGCCATGTCTATTTCTTAAAAGAATAGGTATTTAAATTATCTTTTCATTTTGGTTCCCTACTTTATGCCAACCTTAGTGCCTGATAAAGAGCTAGCAGAACACCTGTCAGAATGTTGTTAAATGAAGAATTCCTGTTGTGCACTGGGCTAGCCAATCCTGCAGGAGCCTACACAGTAGCATAAAGAAAAGGTTAAGAACCACTATTGTTAGCATCACTACTGCTCAGACCCGACACAGTACTAGTCAAACCTTGCATTGATTCTTTCCAGCCAATGAGACAGAAAGACAAGGGACTATATGTGTGTGGGATGGGGAGGGAGAGGAGAGTTAAGAATAGGAGCATGAGCAACAATCTTCATGAAAATTATTCTGTTTGCTTTACTTCCAGATTTGCCACCTTAAATTCATTCTCTTCTTCACAGCCAGAGGAATGTTTCTGAAACATAAATTTCAGCAATATTCTCTTCCCTACATAAATTCCTTTAATTTTATTCTATGCCTCTGGTTTTTAAGCATCACCTTTCATTACCACATGCTGTTTGTAGTCCAGACATACCAAAGATGATCATGTCTTTGCAAGAAGAACTAAAGTAAAAATATTAGAAAACTCAGAAACATTAAATACATAAAACTACTACCATTAATAGCTTTTCTCATCCACTTTTCCTCCTATACACCTAGAAAAAGTAACATGTACTCATTTTCCATAACTCATTCAGAATGTACTCTTCTAATCATCCACACTACTTTTATTCCTTTTTTGCTCTGTTCTTAGGAACCGTATATGCCAAATATGCCTGGTCCATTCTCTTATCTTTGAATTCTTTTTGCATACATCTTTCCAATTATCGTTTAAACATAATCTAGTACTTTCCATAAAAATTCCTCCAAAGCCCATGTTCCTCTTTGTAATTACTATTATGTTCCCTATACTCCACATCTCAACTTCCACAACTCAACTGATTTATAGGCCAATAAAATCAGTGTGACTGCTCCTGCCGAAGTCACCAATGACTTCACACATGCAAAACCAGGAATTGGATTCTGTTGACTGCTACCTCCATTGTGAGACCGTTTAGCTCTAAGTTACTCCACTTTTCATAGTTTATAACCCTGATTCTTCCTTCTCTGTATACTTCCTGGTTTCTCCACTTTTCATAGTTTATAACCCTGATTCTTCCTTCTCTGTATACTTCCTGGTTTCTCCATCTCTGGTAAAACTTTAAATGTAAGAGTTCATCAGGGCTTTGTCCTATACTCTCTTCCCTTTTATATATATATATATTTTTTTTTTTAATTTTTCTTTATTTATGATAGTCACACAGAGAGAGAGGGAGAGAGGCAGAGACACAGGCAGAGGGAGAAGCAGGCTCCATGCACTGGGAGCCCGACGTGGGATTCGATCCCGGGTCTCCAGGATTGCGCCCTGGGCCAAAGGCAGGCGCCAAACCACTGCGCCACCCAGGGATCCCTACTCTCTTCCCTTTTAAAACTATACTACCCTTATAAGGAATTACATCTCCTTCCAGGGAATAAAAAGTAATGTATTATATTGAAGGGTAGCAGAATGTTCTACTTCAAATATTACACTTTGCCATATTAACTATTCTGAGCTATAATTACCTAAAGATAGCAAATGATGGTAGTGGCTTTCTCTGAACTCCCCTTCCTCAGTATGAATTCTGCAAAAGGAGCTCAACTGTCATAGATCCCCTGCCTGAGAGTGAATTTTATCAACCAAGGAAGGTTGACTCATCAGGATAGAAAACAATACTACACCCAGATAAGTTTGTTACGAATTATCACAAGCTATCACATCTCCCATCCTAAAACTATGGACTCTCCCCTAAAAAGCCTACATGAGACCCCCTGTCTATTTTCCCTTTTAAGATGATATTTAAACCTGAATTTTAGAGCTACCATTTTGAGTTACTCATGTTCCTCCAAGTATCTTCCCACCTATACATAATATAGACATGTTAATAAGTTCCTGTTTTTCTCTTGCTAATCTGTGTCATTACTGGACTCTCAGTCAAGAACTCAGAAGATAAAAATTTTTCTTCCCCTATAATGTCAACAAACTCCGAATTTAACTATAGGTGAGACTTCATTATTAAGTTCTATGCACACATATCTGACTACCTATTCAGCATTTCCACTTGGATAACTCTCAGACATCTTACACACAATCTATCCAAATTGAATATTTGGTCATCTCCCTTCCCCTCCCAATCCATTCTTCCTCCAATGTCTCCTTTCTCCACTGATAGCCTCACCACTTGCTGTTATCATCTATATCCTTGGTAACTGATTCCCTTCCCTATCCAATCAATCATTAAATCCACTTTTTATCTAAGTGTACCTCAAATCTGTTTAGTTCTCTCTGCTTTGCACTGTAATTCATTATAATTAGACCAAGTTACACTGTTACCTGTAAGACTACAGTGACCTCAAAGTTTGTCTTCCTATGCCTTCTCTCTCTCACTTTGTTCTAACTTCATCATTGTTTACAGAGAACCAAGAATAATCTTGAAAAAAAATCAAACTTGCACATCTGATTGAGCCAACTCTCTCTCCTCAATATGCTTTGCCTTCTCACTGACCTTAGGATAGCTTTAAAATCTTTAACCTAACTGACCAAAACCCACTGTATTCACCACTGCCTAGTTCATTGGTTTCAATTTAATTAACTTTTGCAGCTCTGTTTTAGCCACCTCTGTTCTCCATTTCTTAAAATCAGTTCTCATTTTTCCCTCAGAATATTGCCATATATAACCCTCGGTCAAGAAGCTTTCTCCATTTCTTCTAGCCTTGAAAATCTTGAATCACCTTTCAAGTTTGATATTACATCTTATAATTATAAAAATCTGTGCCTGACTCTCTAGGCTACTGTGTGTGTGTGGGGGGGGGGGAGTTTCCTAATATAATATCTCAGTTTATTTTTTCTTCATATAATATTTAGCAAGTGGATTAAGATAATTTATGTGATTTTCTTTTGCATTTATGCATAACCTACCAGTAATGAATTTCACAAAGCCAAGAATCTTGTCTTAATTTTTCAACACACTCTGCCAAATAGATACTAAATAAAAAGCTATGAAATGGATTGGATAAATTACACAACCACCCTACTGAGGTGTTTTTCTTTAGCTATTCCTTACCTTTAGCAAAAATCAGAGATAAACCAACAATAGTTTATGATATAATAATATAATATAGTGTTTAATAATATAATATACTGTTTAATATAGTGTTTAATTATTATATTAATAATATAATATAGTGTTTAATAATATAATATAGTGTTTAATTAACATTAATGTTAATGTATAATATAGTGTTTAATGGAGTTTTTTCCAATTACCTATCCTTCTGTGTCCCATATGTTTAAAGACTTACTAAGTTAGTAGACTAGTGACTCTTCCTGTTTAGTGCACCAAATATCCTATAAGAAGTTATTTTGAACTTTGAGGATTAGCAAGAGATACTTATAGTTTTACCCTGAGAATCCTATATTTCATATGTTAGATCTCTCATACTATCATATTTAAACTTTAGAGATTTAAATGAATCATCTGAAGTTTGTCTATTACTAGTATCAAGGCCAAATATGCATTGATTTATTGTGTATTTTATTAAAATGCATGAGGTAACCTACAAAAAGTTCAAGCAAAAAATTCTCAATAATACTCTTAATCATTTGACTTTACATTTTCCCCTTCAACCTATTTGTAGAATAATTAATTCAAAAGAGGTCATCTTAAGAATTTTCACTTTCAAATAAAAGTTCATAATGTATTCAAAAAAAACCATTCCAGAAAATTTCAGATTACTTCATTTGGTATTTGCTCACAAGTTGCAGATGTTAGATCCTATTTATATTCATGTCCCACCAAGAAAATTTAAAATGTAAAATAGCAGTTGGTCCTTTTGAAAAACTAAATTATATAAAATTGAAATAGCACATTTTAAAACTACAGGATTGGAATTTCATAATTAAGAACACTATTTTCAAAAAAAAGATACTATTTCCTTTTTTAAAGATTTATTTGAGAGAGGGAAGATGAGTGGGAGCAGAGGGTGGAAGGCAAGGGCAGAGGGAGAGGGATAAGTAGACTCCACGCTGAGAAGGGAACCCAATGTAGGGCTCCATCCCAGGATCCCAGGATCATGACCTAGGCTAAAGGCAGATTCTTAACCTACTGAGCCACCCAGGGACCCAAGAATATTTTCATGTAGATTATTTCTATTAATAGAATACTATCTCACAAAATCCAGTTTACATCACAATAACTAAGAAATTGGGGGGAAATAAACCTCTTTCATAGTGTTTATACATATTTAATCTTTATCTTCATTCAAAATTTTAAATTTTATTAACTTTATTCTGAGTTAGAATCACTGACACTACTAAGGTTTCAGTTAAACATGAAAACTGAACACACAGCAAGGGGTAGGAAAACCTGAAGGATCAGTCTTGTACTTGTTGCAAAACCACTCTGCAATCATTATGCTCACAGATTTACAACATTCAGGTACAGAAACTCGATACATCAAAACCACACACAGTGAATCACAGTACTCTTGACATACATAGCAATATGACTATTTGAAGATATTTATCAGCTACAATTTTATTAAAATTGTGGACTGAATGGCAACTTGTCCTAAAAGTTTATTTTTCTACTGAGAGGCATGATACAATAGAGCTGGAATGGAGTGTAGACATTAGAAGTCAAGGTTTGAAAAGATGTTTTATCCATGTAACTTATTCTCCTAATCATTTTATTCCTTCAGAGATAGTATAGAATTGACAAATGCAATGTCCTCTTAGGTGTAAAGTATTTTGCTCTATTCATAACACTACCATTTGATTTCAGTTAGAGATTGTTTAAGCACAGCTTAAATTTTTACAACATGATAAGCAATTTAAAGTGGAAAGGTACAATTATAATCAAAATCTTTTTTAAAACCATGAATTCTTACCAATTTGTAGTGGAGCATCACATAAAGGAGTATTTTTTCCTGATTTCATTCCAGTGTTTCTTTTTATTATTATTATTTTTTATTGGAGTTCAATTTGCCAACATATAGCATAACACCCAGTGCTCATCCCGCCAAGTACCCCCTTCAGTGCCCATCACCCAGTCACCCCCACCCCCTGCCCACTTCCCCTTCCACGACTCCTTGTTCATTTCCCAGAGTTAGGTGTCTCTCATGTTTTGTCACCCTCACTGATATTTTCACTCATTTTCTCTCCTTTCCCTTTTTTCTCTTTCACTAATTTTTATATTCCCCAAGTGAATGAGACCATACAATGTTTGTCCTTCTCTGATTGACTTATTTCACTTAGCATAATACCCTCCAGGTCCCTCCACAACGAAGTAAATAGTGGGTATTTGTCGTTTCTAATGGCTGAGTAATATTCCATTGTATACATAAACCACATCTTCTTTATCCATTCATCTTTCGATGGACCCCGAGGCTCCTTCCGCAGATTGGCTATTGTGGACACTGCTGCTATAAACATTGGGGTGCAGGTGTCCCAGTGTTTCACTGCATCTGTATATTTGGGGTAAATCCCCAGCAGTGCAATTGCTGGGTTGTAGGGCAGATCTATTTTTAACTCTTTGAGGAACCTCCAACACTTTTCCAGAGTGGCTGCACCAGTTCACATTCCCACCAACAATGCAAGAGGGTTCCCCTTTCTCCACATCCTCTCCAACATTGGTTGTTTCCTGTCTTGTTAATTTTTCCCATTCTCATTGGTGTGCGGTGGTATCTCATTGTGGTTTTGATTTGTATTTCCCTGATGGCAAGTGATGTGGAGCATTTTCTCATGTGCTTCTTGGTTATGTCTATGTCTTCCTCTGTGAAATTTCTGTTCATGTCTTTTGCCCACTTCATGATTGGATTGTTTGTTTCTTTGCTGTTGAGTTTAACAAGTTCTTTATAGATCTTGGAAACTAGCCCTTTATCTGATAGGTCATTTGCAAATAACTTCTCCCATTCTGTAGGTTGTCTTTTACTTTTGTTGACTCTTTCTTTTGCTGTGCAGAAGCTTCTTATCTTGATGAAGTCCCAATAGTTCATTTTTGCTTTTGTTTCTCTTGCCTTCATGGATGTATCTTGCAAGAAGCTGCTGTGGTCAAGCTCAAAAAGGGTGTTGCCTGTGTTCTCCTCTAGGATTTTGATGGAATCTTGTCTCACATTTAGATCTTTCATCCATTTTGAGTTTATCTTTGTGCATGATGCAAGAGAGTCATCTAGTTTCATTCTTCTGCATGTGGCTGTCCAATTTTCCCAGCACCATTTATTGAAGAGACTGTCTTTTTTCCAGTGGATAGTCTTTCCTCCTTTATCGAATATTATTTGACCGTAAAGTTGAGGGTCCACTTCTGGATTCTCTATTCTGTTCCATTGATCTATGTCTGTTTTTGTGCCAGTACCACACTGTCTTGATGACCACAGCTTTGTAGTACAACCTGAAATCTGGCATTGTGATGCCCTCAGCTCTGGTTTTCTTTTTTAATATTTCCCTGGCTATTTGGGGTCTTTTCTGATTCCACACAAATCTTTTTTTTTTTTTTTGATTCCACACAAATCTTAAGATGATTTGTTCCAACTCTCTGAAGAAAGTCCATGGTATCTTGATAGGGATTGCATTAAACATTTAAATTGCCCTGGGTAACATTGACATTTTCACAATATTAATTCTTCCAATCCAAGAGCATGGAATATTTTCCCATCTCTTTGTGTCTTCCTCAATCTTTCAGAAGTGTTCTGTAGATTTTAGGGTATAGATCCTTTACTTCTTTGGTTAGGTTTATTCCTAGGTAGCTTATGCTTTTGGGTGCAATTGTAAATGGGATTGACTCCTTAATTTCTCTTTCTTCAGTCACATTGTTAGTGTATAGAAATGCCATGATTTCTGGGCATTGGTTTTGTATCCTGCCACACTGCCAAATTGCTGTATGAGTTCTAGCAATCTTGGGGTGGAGTCTTTTGGGTTTTCTATGTACAGTATCATGTCATCTGCAAAGAGGGAGGGTTTGACTTCTTCTTTGCCAATTTGAATGCCTTTAATGTCTTTTTGTTGTCTGATTGCTGAGGCTAGGACTTCTAGTACTATGTTGAATAGCAGTGGTGAGAGTGGACATCCCTGTCCTGTTCCTGATCTTAGGGGAAAGGCTCCCAGTGTTTCCCCATTGAGAATGATATTTGCTGTGGGCTTTTTGTAGCTGGCTTTTAAGATGTTGAGGAATGTTCCCTCTATCCCTACACTCTGAAGAGTTTTGATCAGGAATGGATGCTGTATTTTGTCAAATGCTTTCCCTGCATCTATTGAGGATCATATAGTTCTTGTTTTTTTCTCTTACTGATATTATCAATCACATTGATTGCTTTATGAGTGTTGAACCAGCCTTGCATCCTGGGGATAAATCCCACTTGGTCATGGTGAATAATCTTCTTAATGTATGGCTGGATTCTATTGGCTAGTATCTTGTTGAGAATTTTTGCATCCATGTTCATCAGGGATATTGGTCTATAATTCTCCTTTTTCATTCCAGTGTTTCATCTCACAGGAACCCAATCTTCGTATGACACAATGCATGCAGAAGTAGTGAGACCTGGAGGAATGTCAAGTACCCAAAGGAGAATCTTACATTCAAGAGTTTGAGCTCTCTCACTAGACAAATCATAGATAAAAATTTCACAAATCTCACAAATATTATATAGTTAGACCTACTTTCAAGCAAGATTATGAAGACTGGAGATAATATAAATTGACTGGCCATACTTGGCTCATACTAGACAAAATTGTGGATTTTTTCGATGATAAAAAAAAATTCTATATGTCCTATAAGAAAATATCTTCCATCTCTATAAAGTGGCATAAAATTAAAGAATAACAGAAATATTTGGCAGAATTATGGAAGAATAGAGTATCTTCCTTACACAGTAAAGCAGTAGAAAATAATAGTATTTAAATAGTGCCAATTGTATGCTGGTTGCTTTATTCTGTATCGTAATTCTACAAAAATCGTATAAAGTAGATTTTTTTCAGTTCCAGGTCTTCCAAGACGGTACCATGACTCCCAGGAGTTTAAGGTGCTTCTCTTTTTGACACCAAAGCTCTTGTTTGTATTCTCTTAGGCTGGACTCTAGAATCTCTTTAAATGTCATCCATGATTCAGGAAATCTATTCAGTGGGAAAAGCCTTAATCTGCCTTCTAAGGAAGGGCAGAGAATAGGTCTACAGGTGCATGGAACTGAGGGCACTAAGATTTTCTGTCCAAATCCTCAATGAGATACAAGATTCTGATAATTCTTGATGTAGACTGCTGCTGCTGTACAAATGCAGTAACATCCAGAAAATATATTGATATATATACATTTATGTATTTTATATATATCCACACATATATTTGTATTTATACACATACACTGATATGTTTTTATATATATTTACTTCAATATAAACAAAAAAAATCAATGTCTAGTGTGCACTTATAACAAAAGAATCTGGACTAAGCATAAGGGAAAAAGAACTCACTGAATTAAGTAGCATTTAAGCTTTGACCTGAAAGAAGAATCTAGCCAGAGTTATATGCCAACAGAATACCTGAAATGTGTATACAAAATTGTACAGAGGTCAAGGAAGCGTTCACAGATGGAGGAGAATACTGGGAGACCAGCCAGGGTATTATTGGAATAATCTGAACAGAAAAAGCTACTTCTAATAGGCATAGTTTGTGAGTGTGATGGGAACATTTACCAAGCAAAATACAAAGTTAATAACTTTACAAGAAAGCAAATGTTAAAATTTCACATCTTAAGCTAATATTAGTCATAACCCAACTTTTCAGAGTAATAAAAGTTATTCTTCATGATTAGAATACTTTAAAGGGAGTTTCTGCTGTGAAAAAAAGTTTAATTGGTTGTTTTCTGTGTTCTGTGAAATGCACTTTTAAGAACATGCGCTTTGGCAGCAAAATTGGCATTTTGCAATGTGTGTGGAGCCTGTATTATAATGAGACATAGGGACCTTTCTGGGATGGAGCAAACCAGTCTGTTGGGCATTTATATTCAGTTTTCTAAATAATTAAATAAGAACAGAATTTTTCAGTTTACTTCAAGAGCTTCTGGTTGCCTGTGATTAAGAACTGGTTGGGAGAAAGAACAAGGAATATCATTAAAGTCTGAACTATTCTGATTGTTTGCAAAATTTACTCTTATTTAAAGCAGTTAGGGACACCTGGGTGGCTCAGTGGTTGAGTGTCTGCCTTCGGCTCAGGGCGTGATTCTGGGATCTGGGATCAAGTCCCGTATCCGGCTCCCCATGGGGAGCCTGCGTCTCCCTCTGCCTGTGTCTCTGCCTCTCTCTCTCTCTCTCTCTCTCTCTGTATCTCTCATGAATAAATAAACAAATCTTTTTTAAAAAAATAAAGCTCTTTTTCTTTAAGTGTCATCCACCAACTAGCAGCCTCACTGTCACCTGGGAACCCATGTGAGAAATGAAAATACTTGGGCCCTACTCCAGATCTACTGAATCAAAAACCTGGAATGAATGAGTGTGTGTTATAAGCCTTCCAAGTTCTTCCAAAGAACACTGAATTTAGAGAACCAGTACTTTTAACCAGTACTTCTCACTTTATCAATAATCATCAGGGAAATGCAAATCTAAGCCATAGTAAGATATGACCTTACATGTGTCAGAATGACTGGAATAAAAACAAACAAACAAACAAACAAACAACAAAAAAAAAAGTGTTAGTGAGGATATGAGGATATAGGGGAAAAGGGACCCTCGTGCACCATTGGTAGATAGGTAAAATGGTGCACCCACTGTGGAAAACAGTGTAGAGGTTCCTAAAAAAATTATGAAAAATAGAATTACCATATGATCCAGTTAATTCCACTACTGGGTATTCACCCAAGGAAAATGAAAATACAGGGGCTTATGGGTCGCTCAGTCAGTTAAGTGGCTGACTCTTGCTCTTGGCTCAGCTTGTGGTCTCAGGGTCCTGGGATTGAGCCCTACTCTGGGCCCTGGGATCTGTGCTCAGTGGGAGTCTGCTTGAGGATTTCTCCCCCTCTCCCTCTGCCCTTCCTACCCCTCCTGAAATAAATAAATCTTAAAAAAATGAAAATACTTATTTCTAAAAGATATTTGCACCCCAGTGTTCACTGTAGCTTTATTGTAGCCAAGATATGGAAGCAACTTAAGTCTCCATATATAAATGAGTGGATAATGATGTGGTATATACACAAGGGAATATTACTCAGCCATAAAGAATGAAATCGTGCTATTCACAACAACATGGATGAGCTAGAGAGTATTATGCTAAGTGAAATAAGTCAGAGAAAAAACAAATATCATGATTTCACTTATATGTGAAATCTAAAAACAAATGAGGCAAAACAAAAACAAACAAATAAACAAACAGATTTAAACTGAGAACTGATGATTGCCAGAGGGGAGGTGAGTGGGATATGGGTGAAATAAAGGGAACAAACTTCCAGTTATAAGTCATGGAGATATAAAGTACAGTATAGGGAATTAGTCAATTAGTAATGTTGTACAGCGACTATACTTATTGTGAACACTAAGTGATATATAGAATTGTTGAATCAATACATTCCACACCTAAAACTAACATCGTATATTTATTTTTTAAAATTTGACTTTCACCTGTTAGTTGGAATCAGCATAAGAGAAGGAGGTCCTACATATCAGGGATACCTCACCTGTACCTAGTCCCATCTTAGTATGGCTTCTAAATAGGTTATCAACATATCTCAACAACCTATATATTACATCCTTTCTCCTAACACCATGCACAGCAATAATCATTCCCTTTATTCCACTCTAGCATTACCTTCTCTGAATTCTTCAACTCATGGCTATCTGGCTTCCACCCCAGAGAATACTTCTCTTTGGTAATTGTAGCCAGCTCCTCATTGTTAACTGTAAAATCATGGCCTTAAATTGTATGATTGTTTATGGTCTATGTCCTACTAGAATTCAATCTCTATTAGGTGATTTTTCTGTGTTGTTCACTCTTCTATTTGCATCTGGAAGAATAGCTAGCACAGATTACTTCCCCAGCAAAATTTTTTGAATGACAGTGAAAATAACTTTTTTTCAGCTCCTTATCCTACACATCTTTGGGGTACTCCACAGGGTTAACAAATTCCATTAACACCAATATTCAAAACCATCAACTCTCCATCATTGATTTCAAAAGTACTTCAGTCTCTGGCTTTATTCATATGCTTTATATGTCTTTTTTTTTTTCATTTTCCTGTGGAGATTATTTTTCTCTGTTTTGCAACTTCATCCATTCATAGAGGCAGAAAATGATAATAATTAAAGAAGGAAAATTTTGAAATAAGATCCTATGTAAATTACACTCTATGATTCTTGCTTTTCTCAACTGTCAATTGGTGCCCTGATATTATTTACCTGCAGTATTTTGAAAACTAGATGAAACTGTAAAACTATAAAACCTGATGAAACCCCTACTATGTTGTTGTTCCTCTGCAAATAATGGAAATCACTAACCTCCAACATTTAACTGTTTCATATCTACATTTGCAACGTTCTGATGGACCACACACAGATTTTTTGACTTTCTATTCAGCTTGTGAAGACCATGCTGATTAGCTTTCCTCTTTGGATGACTTGGAATCCTTTGGCTAAATGCTCACTTCTCATCTTTACTATCTAATAAATAAGCTGTGATTTTTTATTTGACCGAAAAATCCTTTCACATCCAATTTTTTTTTTCCATTTTCACCATTAGATCAATGGTACAAAATCTATAGACAAGCCCATTACAATAGCTGTCAAATGCTGTATGCATTCTCTACGGAGTCTATTATTCTACTTTCTGCAGCCAGAGTGCCAACTTTAAATATAAATATATTAAGACTATCTGTTGCTTTCTCATTGTTCTTAACAAAAATGAAGTGCAATAACTATGTAGTCCAGTAATCTCAAACTAGTTTATTGCAATCCCAGCCCTCTACTATATGGAGAATGTTCCTCCCTAAAGCATGCTAGAGATCTTAGGGGCACACACTCTAGGACAGCCATTAACCATAGCCAAAATGGTTATGCACATCCCATGGTGTGGATAAAAATCAGATGGCCCCATATGTTGTCCTGATCAGAGATCCTGAGTTATTGAGAAGGCCTCATGCAAATGAATATATTTTGCAAGCCCCATTCACTTATTTCCTTCCAGGTCCTTAGTTTTTCTCATTATGCTGCTCAAATTTCTCAGTCATTACAATATATCACCTCCTCCCCTCTTACCAGTCAATTCTAGGGTTCCTGAATCCACATCATTTTCCTCCACTGAGGGGACAGCAAGGCCACAAAAACCAAAAACACTTTTTTGACATCTCACTAAGATCGAAATATGAATTTTTATCTTTTCCTCTGAAAGACAGAAAGGGCTTTAACTTCAAATATTCCCTGGTTGTGAGGACACACATTTGCCTGAGATCTTTCTTAAAAAGCATTCAAGGAAAGCAAATAAAACCAATGCAAAGGTGGTTGAATGTCCAAATCCTATTGTAATAAAAGAGAAATTCTTAACATGGCCTATAGCATGCTTCCAGGTCCAGCCATTACCAGTCTTCTCCATCTCCCCTCATGTCATGAACCCTCTTGCTGTCTTCTGAAGTCTCTACTGGACTTAAACCAGTTACTCACATTTGCCAAGCCCTGACCTGCCCCTGGAATTGTGCAGGCTGTTTTTACAGTTTGAAATACCTCCCTTTCCCTCACCTCAATGAACCCTCACTGTTCCTTCTCAGCTGCAGTCACTTTTCTCATCTCCTTGACAACATAAAATAATTCACTATTTTATACTTTAATAGCACTATATTGTTAGGTACAAGATTGATAGTAAACATTCTAAAAGTTAAACAATTTACTAATTCTGGTTTCATTAATCAATTATTTTTGCAGGGTCTATGGCTTAAGTTTGCAATTTGCTTACAGGCTTCTCCCCAGCCAAACACACTATTACTGATCTGCTGCCAAGGATGAGCCCTTCATTTTTTACTCAGCTAACAAACTCCATGACTCACATTTCTTTCCTAGACAGTTTCCTATTTCCTGCTGAATCTGATGTTAAATTCTCAAATGTCAAATATGGTTAAGTTCCTTTTCTGCTCAAAACCTTCATTGGTTCTTTAAGTGCAGAAGGGATACGAGTATCTTAGCATTGTAAAGTACTTGCTAGTTCAAACTCTTATTTTTGCCATGTTTACCTGCTTACTGTTTCTCCAACAAAGTAACTTTGGTGTCAACTACATCTACATATCTGCTTTACCAGAGATACATAATCCAAGTTCCTACAAGTTAAAGAATGTACAATAGAAGCTGAAAACCCATTGGACTTGATATGGGACAGGATTAAAGAATTAAACATTGGGAAGACCTTGTTTCCCTTCGTGTCTCAGTGAGAATTTCCTTCCCAGATATACATGTTTGATTACCCCACATTTGCCTATGTATTTTTTTCTCTTCACTTCTGTTCTCATTATTTTTAAGTAATGTGGTTTTCCTAGAAAACATTCTGTAAATAAGTGCTACTGGTTGTGGTGCTGATCATTACAGTAATATATAAGCCACTTAGAAAAAGGAAAATCTGAATTTATAACTTCACGCATCAAAACGACATTGGCTGTTGGTCTACTGGTGTGTCCAGAGCACGGGAGCCACATCATTTGGGGATGATCAAGAACTTACTAAAAGCATAGAGACGTGGCCTTGGCAGGTCCTGAGCAAAGAAGGCAAGGAAGAAGTCTCCTCTGAGGTAAGGTTCTATGAAGGCAGAAGGTTTGCCACAGGGGATATGACAGATAAGCCTGTGAGTGAGGATCTATGGGAAGCAATGCCCAAAGTCATGAAGTATGTGGGAGGAACTAATGACAAGGGAATCAGGATGGGGATGACAGTTCCTATTTCTTTGCTGTATTTCCCAGTGAAGATGGCTCCCCTCAAAAGAAATTAAAAGTCTGGTTCCAGATTCCAAACTAGTTTCAGAGCAACTCACCAGTTCCTACCAATAACAGCATCAAGACTGTGGACAGGGAAAGCATCACCATCTACTCCTTGCAATTTGGTGGTTATGCCAAGGAAACTATGTAGTTCATGCTGCCCAGCTGTGTACCACCTTGAAGGGCAGGAATACCTGACAGAATGACTTCTACTTACTTCAACACTGGGTAGGACCCTCCCATGAAGCCCTATGTACATCACAATGAAGTCTGGCTGGTGAAAGCATGAATGACTCACTGAGCCAGAACTTCCTGAATATGTACTTCTGTGTCTACTTTCTCAGGGGAGAAGGAGGAAGCAAAGCTTGCAACTGTATCTCCAGCTTAACCAACTTTCCTTTAAAGCCAATTACTGCTAATTTTCTGAAATAAGTATATATCATCTATGCTCTTTTTATTAATGGTGGGAAATAATACAGCCAAGATAAGCAGCATCCCTCTAATGTACGTAGAAAGCTCTGTGGTGGACCAGAAAAAAAAAAATCCAACAATATTTTCCCAGTTATCTGCATCACTAAAAACAGATTTTTAAAAAATTATTGAACCTATTTTTTTTAAATTTATTCATGATATACAGAGAGAGAGACAGAGGCAGAGACACAGGCAGAGGGAGAAGCAGGTCCCATGCAGGGAGCCTGATGTGGGACTCGATCCTGGGTCTCCAGGATCAGGCCCTGGGCTGAAGGTGGTGCTAAACCACTGGGCCACCCCGGCGGCCCTGAACCTATATTTTGAGAGAAAAACGTGATTTGTATGCGATCTTTCACCCATGATTCTTATAAGAGCTTTGTCTACAAAGAAACTGAAAATAAAGATCTTTGACTTTAAAAAATGACAATTGGATATTTTCTTTATAGGTATAGCTGATATGATGCAGTATTTAAGAGAACTTCTGCACTATTTAACTAAACACAGACTGTGTATATGCAACACTGTTAAGACCTAAAGGAAGGATGTAAAGGTGATAAGATAGAAACTACTGTCCTCAAGAACAAAGTTTCTCATGAGGGCCACATGTAGGCATATGATTACATTTAACACAAGGCACAGAGGGTAGAGTGCCAAAAATTCTATAAAAACTAAGTGCTTTGACAATGCCTGAAAAGGAAAAAAGATTAATTTTTACTGAGATGACCGGATCTGACTTAATGATATAAGTAACATTTGACCTGAGTTGAAGACAGTGGAAGATTTGATTAGTTAGAAATAGGGAAACAGGTCATTCCAGGCTAAGGGAGAAGTATGAAGCAGAGCAGTGAGGTACACAGGGCATGGTCTCTTTGGAGAAAGGCAGCTAGAACAGAGCTAAGGTTCACATAGGTCTTCTGTAAGAAAGTGATTCATATACAAGATGAGGTTCAAAGGACAGATTGGGGTCAGACTGTGAAGTCACAAATACCACGTGAAGAAATTTTTATGACCACAGCAAGGGGCAATAGGAAATAGCACTTTTTGTTTTGTTTTTGTTTAAAAATGATCAGGATTTAGTTTTTAGCTATTCTAGCTCTAGGACATTGGGAAACACACAAAAAAACCTGTCTTAGTCTCCATCTCCTATTCTAATACCTATTAAACTATGTTTTTTTTTTTTTTAGATTTTATTTATTTATTCATAGAGACAGAGAGAGAGAATGAGAGGCAGAGACACAGGCAGAGGGAGAAGCAGGGTCCATGCAGAGAGCCTGACGTGGAACTCGATCAAGGGTCTCCAGGATCACACCCCGGGTTGCAGGCGGCGCTAAACCGCGGGGCCACCAGGACTGCCCAAACTATGGGGTTTTAAAAAATAATTTACTCTGTGCTGGGCTCTGCTCTGGAGCTGGTGTTGTAGCAGTGAAGAAAAGAAAAAAAAATCCACACTTATAAGAAGATTAAATTTTTGAGGAAAAGCAATTTATAAAGAAACCCACCCATGGTATATAATGTGAAGGGAACCACAGCAGATTTGGGGTGGAGGGGATGATGGAGGCCACTATTTTAAATAAGTGTTTAGGGTAGGCTTCAGTGAAGGATAAACTGTTGGTCAAGTTCCTACATGGCTTTATGGTGCTGACAGTCCAGGCAGACAGGACAGCAAGTGCAGACTAGCTGAGGAAGGAGTGTGCAGTAGTAAAGTAGCTGAATTTCAGCTATTTGGAAGGTATAGGCCACAGCATTTTTATATAGATCAAATAAATGTTAGCTATGAAAAAGTAGTCTGGAGTGCCTAATTGTTTTTTGGCCTGAACATCCAAAGAAATGACAGTGTCCTTCACTGAAAGGTGTCAGGATACAGCAGAAGGAATTGGTGAAGAATAGAATCAGGACTTTTGAGATGTTCTTTAGATCTACAAATGGAGATTTCAAGCAGCTGTTACATGCATCTTTAGTTCAAAGTAAAGTTGAGGATGGAGAGAGACATTAGGAACCATCAGTGAGTGCATAGATGGTATTTGAGCTTGGAAGGGCATGAGAGCAGTCCCAGAGAAAGAGAAAACAGAGAGTAAGACTGGGTACAGAGCCTCTGAGTTTTCTAATGCATTACTGTTGAGAAAATAAGCATCCAAAATTATCGCCTGAGGAATAATGGTTAGTGAGGAATAAAATCGGATATTCTAGAAGGTAGAGAAAGTATACCAGGAAGGAAGAAATGGGGCACCTGGGTGGCTCAGTGGTTGAGCATTTGCCTTTGGCTCAGGTTGTGATCCCGGGGTCCTGGGATCAAGTCCCACATCAGCCTCCATGGGAGGAGCCTGCTTCTCCCTCTGCCTATGTCTTTGCCTCTGTGTCTCTCATTAAGAAATAAATAAATAAATAAATAAATAAATAAATAAATAAATAAATAAATAAAGTCTTTAATAAAGTAAAAGAAGGAAGAAATGATCAACTATATCATGGGCAACTAATAACTCAAGTAAGATGAAACCTGAGAACTTACAAGACTGAACAACATGGAGTTCTTGGTGATAGCAACTGGGGCAATGGTAATTTGGTAGGTAATTTGGTAGGTAAGCTTAAAATCTTTCCCACCAAAGTTTGTCATACTATCAGATCTTATTCAAAGACCCCAAATATTTATAAAAAAACTTAAACTTTTTAAACATTAAAAAAAAACTTTTAAAGACACATCGAGGAGTATAAAGAAAATTTTTGAAGACCAAAATAAAACAAAACAAGGAATACTACTTCCATGACATGCAGTCATGTAGCAAACTTTGTAACAAGACTAAAACAGTTTTTATTGCAAAGAGAATTATTTGTAACCACCAAAAAGGGATAGGAAGAACAAAATCTAGGCCAACCAATTGCCTGGAGCTGAATTAAAGACCCTAAAATGAAGCTGGGAATTCATCCTAAATCATCAATGAAAGGGTGATGTAAAAACAAACAAAAAATACAGAAACAGTGGGGCAAAAAAATACATATTTGTCACAGGTTTGGAACTGGTGGAAGGGAAAATATACTGTTTTTTAGATTGCAAGTCATAGTTCATACATTTTGATGCCTGAATACATTCTTTAGAGTTTTTGTCCTCCATCTTATTTGGCTTTTAAATAAATCCTCAATTGGAATGGTCTTCAGATATCCAGAAGCAAATGTCATTTTTTTCTGCAGAAATTATGATCATCTGTGTCCACAATGAATTCTCATACATATCCAAATATAAAAGGGAAAATGAAATAGATGAGGGAAATTGACACTGTAAATGAAAACCAGGAAAAAAAATAGCAGAAGTAGAGTGGAAATGCTATTCTATGTAATGTTTAGAAAAATTCTCACAGCAAGGCAAATTTCCTCCTGGGCTTCCCCCTAAGTATTTGGGCCTATTTTCCAATTTGCTAATTTTTTCTTAAACTACATAAAGTCTTCCTTTAACTCTTATATTAAGTACTCAAGTTCAGTTATATTTTGCAGCTTTATAAGTATACTCCATTTGATTTTTAACCTTTTTTAATTCTGCAAAATTCCCTGAAAATATTTTGTTTTCTCTAACTTAACATTTTAATGAATTATTAAAAGTCAGTGTCTTATTAAACCAATCTTAATCTTTGTTTATCTTTGTTATGTTTTCATTTTTGGCTTTTGTTATCCATTTTTACTGGTGGATATTCCAGGGAAATTTTGATTGAATTCCAGATATGTAAAAAATATTAGAGAAATTTTGAAGACCTGAGTCATCTTCTCTAGACGGGATTTCTTTTTTTAATTTGAATAATACACTTGGCGAAAGGCAGATTTCCCTAATCTAAGTAATGTTTAAGTTGATCTGTAGCTGTGCTTATCTATTTCTTATTCACTCTTTTCCTCAACTAAATTCAGAGTATTTACCAAGGCCTCTCTTCTTACTCCTGCAATCTAATTTTGTACCTCATTCCTGTAAGATGCTCAGATTGTCCAGCTGCTATCTTCTAGTTTCCATACCACACCCAACTTCTTAGCCTTCTGATTCCTGATTAATGCCCAGAAGGCAGGCCTAGAATATTAGGCTCACCTTTCTGAAGCACTCTGAATGTTACATATCTGTTAACTAACTAGAAGTTAAATAAAATCAAACAAACAAAAGAACACTCTGCCTTGCTAGCGTTTAAATTCCTTCATACAGATTCCTTTAAAATGTTTTCCTAATTTTTGTGCTTTTCTTCCCTTTACTAGGAGCGAATCTAAAATCAACTAGGCTGCCGTTTCTACAACAGAAAGCCTGAAGATACTATTTTACCTCTAGGAAGACAACTGGGAATGTAATTGTGAAAGATTACAGAGAACCTCAGACATGCCACTGATGCTTTGCTCTAGGTCATTCATTGTATTATTTTTATGCCCGATACAAACATTAGCATTACATAGATAAATAGATAATAGATAAATACAGGATAATGTGGATCCTGTATCTTAACAGGAAAAAAAAAAAAGGTGGAGAATTAAAGAAACAGAAATTAGCAAGTACAGAAAAGTTTTTGCTTTTGTTTCAAAGGGGAAGCTGAGAATTTGGATATTATGTGAAAAGATTTAGAACAGAAATTAAAAATTGTCTACAATTCAGAATGCCTCCATGCTGATGTGGGTGGTATGAAGACTGAATTCATCATGTAAAACACAAAGTGTGAATACCTTACATAACAAGAGTACATATTTAAGTTTCTTTCTGACTTTTTTATCATTTAAGAATTCCAGTTGTGGGGAGTAGAGATGGGCAGTAAGGAAAGCAGTGGAAGTGGAAAAAATAAAGATGCAGTCTTGGAAAAGATAAAGATGAGGTGAGAGGTGAGAGAAAGTGGGGAGTTTATAACAACTCTTGGATTTCTAGACTCTAACTGGGAGGAAAGCAAAATAGCCATGCACATATTAGAAAAGACAATGCCAGTTTATTAACATCTAGTTCTAGATTTCAATAAGGAAAGCAATAGTCTGTTTGGGATATTACTTTGACATGGTTTGTAACTTGGTATGATGTCCATTATACCTATAAGATCCCAGGCTATGGCAATAGGGTAGTTTTAATAGGGGCAAGAGGCTAGGGAATATTACACTCTACTTGATTTCAATAGGACACTTAATCCTCAGCTATGTAAGGGTCAGATAAAAGCAAAATAATTCTCTTGTTGCCATACTTAAATGCCCTAATTTCTTTCTCTTAAGGAGTACAATTATCCAAAGTTAGTGTTCAGAATCTCAGAGCAAGATAGATGAAATTCATGTAATCCACAGGGGATGTTCTCTCACTGGGATTGCTGGTTTGCATTAATTTGGTAAATTTGGATTCTAAGAGCATTACAGCTCTGCTTGAGATAGGGAGTATCTGTCAGTTAATTATTCTATGCTGTTCTGAATAGTCCCCTATGTACAAAACTAGAGCCACTATCACTCAGAGAGGTTAAATAGTTATAAAAAATATAATTATGGGAAGATAAATTATTTTTATTCCACCTGACATCAAAACTTATTATCAACTATCAGTACTAATATTTTCCTAAAGGGGAGAAAACTTCACGATAAGAATGTTTTTAAGAAAAATTGCCTTACTATAAAATGTGCCATATCCCATTTGTGTTTCACTGTATTCTAGAGCTATCAGTCTTATGAAGCAATAAATTTCTGTTGTATACTCCATAAGCTCCTGTGATAACATTTTATATTGCTTGTCTGCTGCCTGAAGGAGGAGGGTAAAATATTATTTCAAGGTGCATTTTGCATCCAAGGAGACCAGACCTGTTTATTGCAATAGTCCGTTTTTTTTTTTTTTTTTCTCTAGGGCAGTGGCTATTAGATATGAAAGAAAATGAGGAGGATTGGTTTCTCTTCCCCAGGAAAGGAAGAAGGAAGAGATGGGAGAAAAGGAAAAAAATGGGAGGGGAAGATAAATCAATGAAATCTTGGGAGCTGGATCCTAAGTGGGTGATTGTCTATTGAGGTTATCTGTCCCTTGGGAGGTGACTGGCTGAAATGTCTTCATATCAACAAGCAATATTAAATATTTGTTCCATGATAAATGCTGTAATTCTAACCATGTCACTTTCAGATCTTCACTATTGCTCTACAGAAGGTAGTTTATTTTGTTCATGTAGTCCATGAGGAGGTGATTAGGTGTCATGTTTGATGTTTTGAACTGTGTTTTCTCAAATTTGTATGTTGGAGACCTGATACTTCATAAAATACCTTGATTTAGAAACAGGATTATTGCAATATGGTTAAGATGAAGTCATCTTGGAATGAGGTGAGCCTCTAATCCAATATGCCTGGTGTCTAAAGTGTCATGTGAGGAGACACATACAGAGAGAAGACCATATGAAGACATAGGAAGAACACCAACTACAAAAAACACCCCAAGACTGCCAGCAATTCACCAGAAACTAGAAGAGACAGAACAGATTTTCTTCAGAAGCTCTCTAAAGGAACCAATCCTCACACAATTTGATCTTGGGCTTTCAGTCTCCAGAGCAGTGACACAATAAATTCCTTATTAAGCTACCCAGTTTGTAGTACTAGATTATTGCAACCCTAGCAAATTATTATTTTTTAACCTAGTGAAAAAGAGAAATAGTATGAAAGCAATTTGTTCCTCAGATGTGGAATCATCTGGTGTGTAAGTCTGGGTCCTCTGAGAAATTGAGGCCAGCTGGGATTTGAGGTGTAGGATTTTATTGGGGGAGAGGCCCATGAAAGATAAAGGGAGGATAGGGAGAGGTAGCTACAATGCAAATCTGACCCCTGTGAAAATAGAGAAGGAGAAGGAAAGAAGGATTGGACATAAGGAGTCTCAGACCGGAGCCTATTTTTTCTTAAGATTAGAGAGAGAGAGAGAGAGACAGAGAGACAGAAACAGAGAGAAATCATGGGGGTAGGGGCAGAGGGAGAAGGAGAAGGAGAAAGAGTCTTAAGTCAACTGTGTGCTGAACCCAATATGAGGCTGGATCTCACAACCCTGAGATCATGACCTGAGCAGAAACCAACAGTTAGCTGCTCTATTGACTGTGCCACCCAAGTGCTTGGAGCAGATTTCTAAGGAGGGTTAACTGAGGCCAACAGAGAATCCTCTACCTTAGGTTCCCTATCGCAGGAGTCCCATGTCTTGCAAGAATAAGCTTCCATATTATACCTGCTGTGCTTGCTCACTGAGAGTGGCCTGAGGGCAGTATGACCTGAGGACAAATGCAGCAGGGGCTAGAGAAGGGTGACAGCTAGGCCATCCTTTAACTATTGCCCACAGCATGACATCCCAGCAACACAGTTCCACAGTTGCCACACTGGGGGATTTAAAGATGCCTTAGGAGAGGGACTTATTTCTTGAGGGTCAGCTACAAGTTACCTGTGCAAGGTACTGTCCAGCACTCCTAGGGATAGCCTTTTGCTCAGGAGGTGGCAGACAATGTCCTGTGGACTGAACCCAACTTCTATTTTTGTATGACCTTTGGACTAAGTGACTTTTAAAGGATAAAAAAAGGAAATGAAAAAGGAGAAGAAAAGATCCAAGAGACTGTATGAGACCCATAAAGCCTAAGACATTTAATATCTGGTTCTTTAAACAAAACATGCACTGACCATTATTTTAGAAGTTATCTACAGCTATCAGTATTGGGTTTCCACATGTCAAGGTGGCCTGTTTCAGCTAATTATCCCTAGAGCATCTCTGCTGGTAGAAGGAAGCCAAGCTGGGCATGATGCAATGAGGTGGAGTGGTAGGTTATGTTGTCTTTAAAAGAAGAGGACATGGAATCATTTAGGCACAAAATGTCTTTGGGCAATCATATACTGTTTTAGTTCAAGCTTCACTTCTGTTTTCTCCTTTCCAGATAAGTAGAATTTTCATGTTCTGTATGATAGGTGTGGCTAGTTCATGGCCACTGACCTGCTGAGAAATGGGTGATGGCAGCTACTGGTCCATCCTCCAACCTAACCCACTGAGTATCAACCCTATGCTAAATTCAAGCCAGTTCATCCTATAGTCCTATCCTAATATCACAAAATTTTTTTTAAAAAGTATGCTATTTAAAATTGAAACTTGGCTGATGAAATAATCCTTGAAGCTATATGCAAGAGTAATGTTTTTATCCTTTTAAATCTTATAGGTAAATCTTAACCATTTTCAAGTTATTAGCAAAAGAAAAGGTATGTGGTTTTTACTGTGAGTGAAATGTAGAAGGTTTTTGAGAAAAGAAACACTAGATGAATTGCTCTAGCTGCTAGAATGTAAATATACTACATAAGGGAATACAGAATGTCCAGAAATTGACCTAAGTAGGGCTGGATTTACACAGAAATTGGTTAAGATCATCTGGTAACAGAAGAGAAAAAGAAAATGAGGGCAAATGCTGATAGATGGGGCAGTTCTGTTGGTAGGAATGTGTGAAAGGCTCTGTTGATGGCTGAAAGGTTTTTGAGAATGAACACTAAATTCCTAACAGAAGGGACACTGCACTGAGTCTGAGAAAACAAAGACTGCTTTAAATACAAGATCATTAAATGTGTAAATCAAAGGTCAGAATAAGTGTGAAACTGAATAATACTCTGGCAGCAACATTCGGAGGGGATATTTGGAGGAACCCCAAAAAGTTTATCTATGTTCATTGACCCTTATGTTACCTTTAAAGATAAGAGTTTGAGGGTGAAGTATTAAAGGTTTTAAAAGGCAAACATCTTTTCATGTCTTGTATAGTTAAGTATTTTGTACTGATTTTATGTATTGGTTGTTGCAGACCTGAATGTCCAACTCTCAAGTCCAAATGTATTTTATTACGTATGCTGAGAAACAGCCACCAGATGATTTGCAATGATCCTACAGAGATCCTATTTCATGTTCTTTAATAAACCTTTACAAATTTCTGATTGAGTTCATGACTTGCCCAGAGATTAAGTACAAGGATGTTTTTAAAGTTTGAAATAATTTCATAACTTGAAAGATGTAGTTTATAAAGGAATTTTTTGTAATTAAAAAGTTAATTGAAATCAAAAGAATTTTGAGTTAGAACCAACACTTTTAAAGTGCTATTAAAAAGTAAAAATGGAATATTTTTTAAGACATTTATCCTTTGTAAAAATACATTGCTCTGCAAACATTGTCACTGTTTTCTGTTAGGGAAAAATCTTTACCCACATCTTATGTAAAAAAGAATTTTGCTATTTAAGGTTTCAATTCTCCTTCATATTGCTTTTGAGTATGTACTATAGGTTTTGTTTTGGTTAGCTATTGAGGATTCCTAATTGCTTTTTGATATTTTACATATAAATCAATGTGACTTTGAAAAATAGTAATTAATATAAAGAGCTTTACTTTTAAAAATACTTTTCAATCTCCCTTTGCATTTTTCATGTGCACCTTATGACCACGGGCAAGTCACTTCTCACCCAGAGACTTCAAGTACTTATTTGAAAAAGTTGTTTCAGACTACCCAGTAGGTGCCTTCCAACTTTAAAGCATAATGATCCTATGTGTATTTCTTCTTAAGTATTCTAAACTTTTCAAAGCTTAAGAATCTTAGCAAGAACAAGGAGTGGGTACTTTTTAGTCCATGTGAAGTTTCCATTTTGCCAGATAATGTTCAAATAATTAAATAAGACCTTGGACCATGCTATGTTCTCAGCCAATGCTCAAGTATTAGTTCTACAGAAGTAAATACATTAACCAGTTTTTTTCCCATCTTAAAATAATTATTGAAGAATTATTTAAACGATGAGATTAATATATCCATACAACTTTCTGGAAAGGAGTATAATGCAAAGAAATTTTAATAAAAAATCTGTTAAAACACTTTCAACTAATATGGTCACTTATAAATGTGGTAAGATTATATATACATATATATATACACATATACATAAAATACATACATATATATACACATATACATCAATGAGTGAAATCCAACCACATAATGTCATAAAGGAAAATTTGTGGAGTTACTGATGTATTCGTACCCAAATGATATAATTCACCCTTATAGGAACAACAACAAAGTTATGAAAAATGTAGGTTTTAGAAACATAGATTTGATCTTGAACCATCATCTGCCACTTAGTAACTCTGGGGCTTTCAAGTATCAATTAACATATTTGCATTTTTATTTCCTTACTTAACAAAAGGGATAATCCCAACCACATAGGGTTATGGTAAGGATTAAGTATACAAAGCACTTATGATAAATGGTTAGTATGTATTATTGTTTCAGGATGACCTAAATACATTACTCTGACTGCAAATAAATCACTCTTTGGAAGCTTTCTTCCACAAAATGCAAAAGTTTATGCTAAGTGGCTAGATTTACTTTTGTTTACATTCCTTTTCTGTACTGTTTAAAATATTTTTTCTTCGTTTCTTTTTCTCCACTTTGCCTTTTACCATTCTTCATTTTTGTTGATTTCATGAAGTGTTTGGAGATTTTCTCTGTGTTAGGGTTCTCCAGTGAAGCAGAACCAGTTTGGGGTATGTGCATACACATATATTTATATGTATATATTTATACATAATATATATTTGTATGTGTGTATGTAAGTATGTTTATATATATATATATATATATATATATATATATATATATATGTATTTGGGATTTTATTTTAAGGACCTGGCTCATGTGATTATGGAGGCTGGCAAGTCCAAAATTTGCAGGGTGGGCCAATGGCAAGAGCCCCAGGAAGAGCTAATGTTTTACTTTAAGGCTGAAGGTCATTTGCTGAGAGAATTCCATTGGGAGCCAGTTTTTGTTCCATTGAGGCCTTCAGCTGATGGGGGGGAGGCTTACCCACATTATGAAGGGTAATTTGCTTCCTTCAAAATCTACCAACTAACACATTAATATCATCAAAACACTTCTAGAAACAGAATAATGTTTGACTACATATCTGGACAGCATGGCCCAATAAAATTGATAGGGCCTAATCAGATATGTTAAAAAACAAAGCAAATATGGTGTGGAGGGTAGGGAGTTTTCAAGCTTTCCTGAATGTAGAGGTTCCATTAAGCTGTGAAAACTTAAGACAGTAATTCATCACAATCTTATATTTTAGAATGGAAGGTATTAAATTTATCTAAAAATATGAAATTGTCATCTATTTGTGCATTATAAGATGATAAAGCACTATAAAAGATAAGTTACATGCACTGAAAAAAATTGTGTTGAGTTTCATTATCCATATTATATAACCTAGAATGACTAGTCAAAAAATTAGAAAATGTAGCAAACACTAGTAATTTATAGGATTAGCTTTGTGGCTTGAGAAGTTCTTGATAACTAGAATTTAATTTGTTCTACCATAATTTAAAAAGAAATGCCTTTATAGCCTCCTAATATGGAAACAGAATTACTGTGTTAACAGAAAGAAAACTCTTTTGAAGGGAATATTATTTAAGTGTCTAGCTCCAGATATTCTAGTGATTTATTTTCCAGGTAGGGATTTCACATTAAATTCATTTCTGTACTAACATTATGGCCTTGCAAAACTCCCAAGGTATTGGGCCTGCATCAGTCACCTAGTAATTGTGCTAAGCAGTTACTGTGGCTGCAGGAGTGACACAGGAGATTCTCTGATCCGCTGAAATTAGAGAGTAGATTCTAGTTCCCTGCTTTAGTTTGGATGCATTCCAACAGGAAAGAACTTTGAAATGGCTCTCCTCATTTCAGGCTAAAGAAAATACCAATGCTGAAGGGGGGAATTAGCCAAGCAGAGCAATGCAAACCAATACTGTACAATTTAGAGAACTGGCTATACCTCACCATCCTTGCATCTGATACTAAGAACTCTCTCAAAGAGTTTATAAATGATTTGGAAAAACAAAAGTGTGTATTCCAGAGAGGTCTGGAGAATGGGAGATGAGAGCAATGTGGGGCCCAGAGAACAGGCTCAAGAGCAGCATTTTTCATCTTAGTCATCAAGGGTTACTGGGCCCTGGTGTGACCAATATCCTTATAAGAGGAGGATTAGGACACAGATGCGTATAGATGTGAATACAGAGAAGGTGGTGACCTGTAAGCTACAGATAGAGGCCTCAAATGAAATCAACCCAGTCAACACCTTGGCAATAGTTATAAAATGTATTTTTGAACCTACAGGAGAGCTTAATTTAAAGCTTTATTTGAAAGTTTTGGATCATTGACAGTGTAGAAGACATGCTATATTGAAGCTGAGCTCATTGCCTGGGAAAGAAATGTGCCAAAGGATTTATTTCAGGTAATCTGCCATTCTGTAGTTTGAGTTACTGATCTGTCTATGTACAAAGCAAATTTAATTTTATTTGCAGGTGTACAGAAACATAACTTAAGACATGCATGTAGACAGAAATAGAGATAGGTATCTTAGGTTATATTTCTATATCCAGGATACTTATAAAATATCTCAAACATCAAAAATAGAAATATTTTATATTAATACAGTACACCAAGGAGAATCATGAATTCAATATTTTAGCTTCAAAAATAAACACAACTTAAAGCCACAAAACTTTCTATAATAGATCGCTTGTATTGGCCATTGGTGATAGGTGATAACATAAATGCTACTTCAAATACAGCTATATTAAACAATGGCATTTCTTCTACTGTTATTATATCACATCTGCCCAATTTTTTCTGTTTTGTAAAAGCCAGTCATTTTTTATCTCAGAATTACATCCTTACAAAGACTTAGGGTTTTTAAAAGTTTTTGCTTTTTAATCATTGATCTAAATTCATGTAAACTTGTTGAATGTTTTGAGTATAGAATTATTAGTCCATGCACTAAGCTTAATTTTTATTACTAAAAAATCTGGTTCAACAAATATATATATCCTTTTTATCAAAAGCAATAAAATGAAGGCTAATTAAAAGTTAATTTGGGGAAATTTACCAAACTTTCAAAGAAGAAATACCAATCTTCTTCAACTCTTTGGAAAAAAAAAATATAAGAGAAGGAAACCACTTCCAATTATTCCCCCCCCCAATATTACCCTCATAATAAAACCAGACAAGGACACCACAAGAAAAAATTACAGACCAATATCCCTGATGAACATAAATGAAAAGTCCTCAATAAAATATTAGCAAACTGAATTTAGCAATACATTAAAAGGATTATATACCATGATAAAGAGGGACTTATTCCAGGGATGCAAGGATGGTACAGTATCTGCAAATCAAAATGATATACTGCATTAACAAAATGAAGGATAAAAGTCATGACAATAGATGCAGAAAAAAAAAAAAACATGTGACTTTCAACATCCATTCATAATAAAAACTCTAAATATAGAGGGTACATAGCAAACATACCTCAATAATAAAGGTCACATATGACAAGACCACAGCTAATACTACACTCAACATTCAGCTTTAAGATCAGAAACAAGACAAAGATGCTTACAATGTACCAAATAGATTTGGTGAGGAGGAACCACCACAATGACTACACTTACATTCATATTGCACAATAACAGAGTCTAGCTGACTTGGATGTTTAGTGCCTATTTCATGATGAATGCCCTCTGACAGGCATTAGTGAGAAATACAAAAAACTTCCCACTATGCTCTCTCCCAAAGGTCCATCCAGATCCTCTACCCAAGAACTGCTTGCCCCTAATCTTCTAATCTTCCTGACCAGGACCCTCACCAAACCATTGGTTTCTTCTTAGTATTTATATGTTCTAAATATCATTTCTCTTTCCATAAATAAATGGAATATCAGGTATACTGCCAAAAGTTCTGTCCAGCAGGAGGATTTTTCATCCCAAGCAGGGGGAGCTTCAGAGGAAGAGGGAGAATAAGGCTCCCCAGTGAACAGGGATCCAGATGTGGGGCTCCCTACATGTTTGTTTTCCTTCTACTTGACATAAGAGATCCCTCCTCATTAGGGTTAATGATAGGCCCTATATCACAGCATTGACTCAGTAGTCCAGGGGCTACTGGAAGAACAGTGTGACTTCAGTCACTGTCTTCATGCTTAGTCATTCATCAGGGGCCACTCTGCAAAATATATGATCTCAGGTCAAATTCTGAGGCAGATCCAGAGAAAATTGATAACTAGAAGTTATCACTTAACTATGCCTTTCACAGGTGAGGAGAAAAGTCCTTTTTTTGAAGGGCTTTATAACCTATTCAGCTCTGTACTCTCCAATCAGTATCACTATGTAAAATTAAATTTTTTTACATATAACCAATTAACAAAAAAATTGTATCTAATGTTCCTCCAATTGGTTCACAATTTCCTCTACCTCCTTAAAAATTTGGAATATATTTATAGCAGCTACTAATTCCATTATCTCATTTCTGGGTCTGTTTATATTGATTTTTTTTCTCCTTAATTATGGACCGTATTTTCCTGGTTCTTTGCATGTGTGGTAAATTTCAATAGGATGTTGTATGTTCTGATTTTTACATTGTTGGGTATCAGACTTTGTTCTGGAATTAAGTTATTTGTCAGTTTTGTCTTTTGGAGTTTTACCTACATTCCAGTTATGGCAGGCCTAGCACATCTTTTAGTATAGGGCCACTTCAGTCCCCCTGTGAGAGGACAACCGTCTTGGAATTCTACTGTTTCTATGGCATATAAGGTCCTTCCACTCTGGCTAGTAGGACACAAATTATTGTAAGCCCTATGTGAGCTTCAGGAATTGTTTGACCACTGCTTTCCAGTGGTTCCTTCCTCTAGTATCAGGTAACTTCTTATGCATATTGAAATTGGTACTTAGGAATTCAAATTTCCCTTCACAGATCTCTGGACTCTCTAAGCCAGATCTTTCTAGTGTTCTGCTCTACAAATGACAGCTACCTTGGCCTCCTTAAATTCCTAGCTCAGTCTCTTCAACTCAGCGTCACTATACAATGCTAGTAAGGTATTCCATCTCTGCACTGTCCCAAAAATTATCCCCAAGTAGCAAACAGAGTTAATTGTAGGGCCTCCTTCATATCCTTCATCAAAGACCTCTCAGGCTTGTGTTGCCTATTTCTATTGTCTGAAATAATTATTTCAGATATTTTGTCTGGTTCCTTTAGCTGTTAAAGTTGGAAGGTATAGTAGGTCTCTATTATGTCTGGAAGCTATAATTTAGACAATAAAATTTAAATATATTTGCTCTATCACTGAAAGTCATCAAATGCCTAGGAACAAATCTAAGGAAGTATTTGGAAGTCCTTTACAAAAGCCATAAAACATTATTAGGAGCCTTAAGGAAGACCTAGATCAATAGAGGAATACACAATGTTGAAATACTGAAAGACTCAGAATCATAAAGATATCAAACTTCTCCAAATTAACTTATGGTCTTAATGTAATATGATTTAAAATACTAGTAATTTTTATCATGGACTTTGACAAAATCATTCTAAAATATCGAATTGCAAAGGGCAAAGTATATTCTAAGACACTCTTGAAGAATAACAAGGAGTAAAGATTTAGTCTCTCAGAAACTGAGAAATATTTTAAAGCTACTTAAATGAATACAGAATGAAATAGGCACAAAGAATATCAAAAGGGCCAGTGGAATAGAATAGATCCATACATATGTGGATACTTGAGATATATGACAAGAATGATATTGAATAATATAAAGGAAAGATGTTCTTTTCAATAAAAGGTTCTGGATAAACTGGATTCACACAAAATAAATGAGACTTAACCTTCAATCTCATACCATAAACAAAAATCCATTTCATATTGATTATAGATATAAAATACAAAAGGTATAACATTAGTCTTTATGTCTTTATGAATTTGGGATTAAGTAAACAGTACACAAAAGCCTTGAATGCAAAAAAATCCAGTAAGTCAGATAATATTAATTATGTTTATGAAATGGCACATTAAAGGAGTGAAAGCTAAAAAGAAAAAAAATATTTCAATAGAATATTGAAATAGAATCCACAAATGGGCTCTATCCAGAATATATAAGCAACTGCTCTACATCAGTATTAAAAAGACAGACAATTGAACAGAAAATTGACAAAAGACAAGCAAGGAATTGCCAAAAACTGGCATCCAAATATTCAGTAAGTTTTAAAAACTAGTCAAATATTAATAATGGTAAAATTTAAATTAATATGACAATGAGATATTCTAAAATCAATAGGACTAAAAATAAAGGAACCACCACTACATTCCACATGGTTTGGTCGCAACACTAATGTTGAAGAAGTGAGTCAATATTTATAAGTATAAATATTGCATGACTCCATTCATAAAGGTAAAACAAGCATTTTTAAAATTTTACTTTTAAGTAACCTCCCCCACCAAGGTGGGGCTGAAATCCATAACCCCAAGATTGAGTCACATGATCTACTGACTGAGCCAGTCAGGTGATCCTTTGTTTTGTTTTTAGAAATTAGAATGATATTAAGATTGTATAGGATGGGAGATGTAATTAAAAGTCATCATAGGGAATCTTCTTATTCACAATCTTATTTTTTTACTTGGATGGACATGATACTAGAAATATGTTTACTTAGGTCATTCACTGAATAGTCTAGTTATTGATTTATGTACTTCATGTGTCTATTTTACTTCAATAGAATTTAAAAGAAGAACAGGAAGCCCAAGAAAAGGAACTAGAGGAAGAAAAATTTTGCCACACCCAATAAAGGATTTAAATGAAAGATACTTACAAATTGGTATACAGAAAAATGTTTTAAAAGGCTTGCATGATTTTCAGTGTTTTAGGAATCAAGAGAAGCTCTCAAATACTTCAAGATTGAAGAGGAGTAACAAGTTAGCTCGATAGAAGTTAAGACCTGCATTTTTATCAAGTTTTGATTGGATTGTAGAAGATAAAAACAGAATAACCACATTTTTTTTCTTTTTGAATAACCACATTTTTAAGGGAAAATGATATTCAACCTAGAATTCTACACTGAGGCAAACTGTCCAATTATAGATGGAAAATAAATACATTTTCATAAATGAGATCATTTTAAACTATCCTTCTGCACCCATTTGAGTTACTCAATACTCAAAGCTAAAACATCAGTGAGAACAGAAGCAGTGGATTTGCACAGACAGTGGCCATGATTGAAGAGATCAGGGAAATGAAATCCTGGAATGATGGTTGCATAGTGGACTTTGTGTCTTACATTTTTCAGGCTACTAGAGCAGAATACCATAGACTGAGTGGCTTAAAAACAACAAGAATTTGTTTTGCACAGTTCTGGAGTCTGGGAAGTCCAAAGCTCAAGGTACCAGCAGATTCAGAGTCTGGTAAGAGCCCACTCCCTGATTTATTGACAGCCATCTTTCCATTGTAATCTCATGTGGCAGAATGGGCAAGGGGCTTTTAGGGGGCTTTTTGGGGTCTCTCTTATAAGAGCACTAATCCCATTTATGAGGGTAGACCAGATCAACTTCTAAAGGCTGAACTTCCAATTACCATCACATTGGGGGAATAAATTTCAATATGTGAATTGGGGGTGGGGAGCACAAATATTCAGTCTGTAGCACTTGTAAAGTAGTTATATTAGCATTGAAACATCAGTGGCTCTAGAATGGTTATTTGAGAAAGACACTGGCTAGTGGACAAGCTACTGAGTACAAAAGAAAAAGATGGAAGATAATTATATACAATGAATTACCTTTTTCATCACAAGATGAAATAATTAAAAATTCGAAAACTTAAGAAAACCAAACAAATGGAAATATCAAAAAGATAAATTCAAGTAATGGAAAGTTAAGGTGTACATATGAACCAAAGTAAAATATGTCATTATTTGGAACAATTAAAGGAATATAAGAAAATCCAGTTTGTCCCGGACATTAAAAATGTTTTCTTAGTGTCATTCTTGTCCTGACACTGGACCTTAGAGAAGATAATAAAGAGTAATGTTTTAACCTCTTCTGTATATTTTGCAATTAAAAATATTTAATCAGATTCAGGAAAATTCTCTTTTCAACCCTCATAAATTATCTATAGAATAAGAACTAAATAATTGTTTTTAAAGAGAAAAGCATTTACTCTGATAAAAGTATAGGAAATTACAAATGTTGAAAATAAAGTGGGAAGTAGCCATGACATGTGGAGCTCATATCCCGTCAGGAATTAAGAGAAAATGAGGAGTCCAAAATGTTGGCACAGGAAGATCCTGATCTCATCTCCATGGACACATTGAATGTACCCTCACATATAAAGCAATTCCTTCTGAAGAATGGCTGACTGACTTTTGCACAACAAAAGATAGAAGGACCAGAGAGAACCGCAGGTCAGACAAGAGACATGGTAATGGCAGGAGCTACACCCTTGACACTGAGAACTACAGTGGGGAACCATAGCACAGAGACACCATGAATAGGTTTGCCTACCCTGAGGCACAGGGAAAAAAGCTCTGGTTTAAAGGGAACTAGATTAGAAGTGAATTAACTCTAGAGTGTCTGCCAAATGACAGGAAACTGCTGGAACATTCTCCGGGGTTGAAGGTGCTAGTAAGCAGCATTGTTTACATTTCCCTGCGCTTCTAAGCAACCATCCCCAACCATTTCCCTAAGGCAGCACACCCCACCCATGTCCAAATTCCAGCCATCCCCAAGAGGACTCCAGTATGGCAAGCACCAACACATCCCCAGCCCATTCCAGCTGCAGCTATTTCACACCAAGGTAGCACAGACACAAAGAACCCCTGGATTCCTGTACCCACTTTATTTCCAGATGACTAGCCAGGACAATTCTGCAGAGAGCATCCTGGGATATCTTGGCTCACAGCTGCTTCAGCTCCAGCTGTCCTGCCAGGGTCTCCAAGTATGGACTGTAAAATATCCCAGTCCATACCTGTCTCAGCTCTAGTTGTGCTGCTATGGTACTCCCTGTTCAGAGCATTCCAGAACCCCTCCAGCCCATGCCATTCTGCCAGGGATCAACCCAACAAGAGGATATAGCAATTGTAAATATCTATGCACTCATCATAAGAGCACCTGAATATAGAAAGCAAATATTAAAGACATAAAGGGAGAAACTGACAGTAATACAATAATGGTAGACTTTAATACCACACTTATATCAATGGATAGATGATTCAGACAGTAAATCAGTAAGGAAGCAGTGGCTTTGAATGAAACATTAGCCCAGATGGACTTAACAGATAAATACAGAACATCCTATCCAGAAACAATAGAATACATGCTTTAAGGGAATAAAGAACATTCTGCAAGACAAATCACATATTAGGCCACAAAACAAGTCCAATAAATTTACAATTGAAATGTATGTTTTCTGACCACAACAGCATGAAACTAGATGTTACAAGAAAAAAAAAAACTGGAAAAACAGGATAAATATGCAACTAAATAATCATTGGCTTACAGAAATCAAAAGAGAAATTAAAAAAATACATGGAGAAAAATGAAAATAGAAACGATAACTAACATCTTTGAGACATGGGGAAAAGTCCTGTGATGATACAGACCACTTTGAGAAACAAAAATTTCAAACAAACAATCTAGCCTTACCCCTAAAGAAATTTACCCCTAAGGAGCCCCTAAAGCCCAAAGTTAGTAGAAGGAAGGAAATAAAGATCAAAGTAGGAATAAATGAAATAGGGACTACACTCCCCAAACACAAAATGAAACCAAGGGCTGGTTCTTTAAAAGATAATCAAAACTGATAAACCTTTAACCAGACTCATCAAGAAAAATAGCACTCAAAATCAGAAATAATGAACAAACACTACAGAAATACATAGGATTCTAAGAGACTACTACAAAAAAAAATTATATACTAACAAACTGGACATCTTAGAAGAAATGGATAAATTATTAGAAACATATCATCTCTCAAGATTGAATTAGGAAGAAGTAGAAAATCTGAACAGATCAATTACTAGTACTAAAATAGAATCAGTAATCAAAAAACTCCCAGTATCAGATGGCTCTACAGGTGACTACTGTCAAACATTTAAAAAAGAGTTAATACCCATCTTTTTCAAACTACTCCAAAAATAGAAGAGGAAGGAATATATCCAAATTCATTCTATGAGGCCAGCATTAACCTGATAACAAAAAACCAAAAACACTACAAAAAGAAAACTACAAGCCAATATCCTTGATGAATATAGATGTAAAAATCTTTAACAAAATATTAGCAAACCAAATTCAGTACATTAGAAGGATCATTCATCATGATCAAGTAGAATTTATTCTGAGAAGAAAGGATGGCTCAATATCTATAAGTCAATATACCACATAACAAAGGATAAAACCGTACTATCATCTCAAGAGATGCAGAAAAAGCATTTGCAAAACTCAACGTCAGTTCCTGATAAAAACTCTCCACCAAGTGGATTTAGAGGAAACTTATCTCAACATACTAAAAGTCATATATGTAAATGCTAATATCGGCTAACATCATACTGAATGAAAAACTGAAAGCTCTTCTAAGATCACAAACAAGACAAAGATATCCACTCTCATCACTTTTATTCAACATGATACTCAAAGTTCTAACTGCAGCAGTCAGATAATTAAAGGCATCCAAATTAGCAAGAAAGAAAACTTCCACTATTTGCAGATAATACTATATCTAGGAAACTCTAAAGCCTCCACTAGAAAACTATAAGAATCAATTGATGCAGTAAAGTTTCAGGATACAAACGTCAATATACAGAAATCCATTGTATTTCTATACACTAATAAAGTGGAAGAGAAATTAGGAAAACAATCTCATTTACAAATAGAGAAGAATAAAGTGCATAGAAGTAAATTTAACCAAGGAGATGAAAGAGCTGTATACTGAAAACTCTAAGAAAGCAGTAAAATAAATTGAATATGACACAAACAGAAAGATGTATCATGCTCATGGATTGAAATAATATGGTTAAAATGTCCATATTACCCAAAACAACCTACTGATTCAATGCAGTTCCTATCAAAATATCAACAATATTTTTCATAGATCTAGAATAATCCTAAAATTTGTATGGAAATACAGAAGGTTCAAGTAGCTGAAATGATCTTAAGAAAAGCAAAGCTGGAGTTATCACAATATTAGATTTCAAGATATGCCACAAATTTATAATAATCAAAATGGTATGGTACTGCACAAAAATAGATCAGTAGAGAAAGATAAAGAACCCAGAAATAAATCCACACTGATATGGCCAATTAATCTGTGACAAAGGGGGCAAGAACATGTAAGGGGGAGACAAGTTCTCTTCAGTAAATGCTGTTGAGATAACAAACAGCTACATGCAAAAAAATGAAAGTGAACTATTTTTTTTTACACCATACACAAAAATAAACTCAAAGTGAATTAAAGACCTGAAACCATTAAACTCCTAAAAGAAAACATTGGCAGTAATCTTTTGGCCCCCCAGTTTAGTAACATTTTTCTAGGTATGTACCCTCAGGCAAGGGAAACAAAAGCAAAAATTATTTGGACTACATCAAATTAGAAAGCTTTTGCAGAGTGAAAAAGAACATCAAGAAGATGAAAAGGCAGCCTACTAAAGGAGAGAAGATATATGTAAATAATATACCTACGCAAGATTAATATCCAAAAATACGAACTACAACTCAACACACACATACACAAAAAACAATAATCCAAAAATGAATGAAGGATCTGAATAGACATTTTTCAAAGACAACATGCAGATTGCCAATAGACACATGAAAAGATACTCATCACTATCAGTAAATGCAAATCAAAACTACAATAAGATATTATCTCCTACCAGTCAGGGGGCTACTATTTAAGAAACATGAAACCACAAATGTTGGCAAGGATGTGGAGAATAGGGAACCCTTATGTACTGTTGGTAGGAATGTAACCTGGTACAATCACGTTGGAAAAGATTATGGAGGTTCCCAGAAAATTAAAAATAGAACTACCATACGATCTAGTAATTCTACTGTTGGGTATTTACTCAAAATAGAAATGCCAATTCAAAAAGATATATGTGCCGTTATGTTTATTGCCCTTATGTTTATTTTTCTTTATAGCCAAGATATAGAAGCTACTGAAATGTCCATGGATAGATGGATAAAGAGGTGATATGTGATATGCACTCAACAGAGAAATAATAGTCATAAAAAAGAATAAAATGTTGTCATTCGTGACAACATGGAAAGATCTACAGGATATTATCCTGAAGGAAGTCGGGAACAGATAAATACTATATGATTTCATGAATCTAAAAAGCAACTCTGTGGGAGAAAAAGACTCCATTACAGAGAAACTGGTGGTTGCCAGAAGGGAGAGAAATGTGGGATGAGTGACATAGTGGATTAAGAGGTGGATTGAGGTGGATCCACCACTTCATCCATGAAGTGGATTAAGAGGTACTTCTAGTTATGAAGTCATGGAGATGAAAAGTACATCACAGAGAACAGAGTCAAAAAATATTGCAATGTTGTATGGTGACAGATGGTAACTAAGCGTGGTGAGCATTTGGGTAATGTATAGAACTGTCGAATCACCAGGTTTCCTACATAACATTGTCAGCTAAACTTCAATTAAATAAAAATGTCTAAAGGAGATTAAACTAGAAATAGTATGTAATTTTCATTTACAAATTAACCAACAGAACACTAGAAGTGATTTAAATTTAGGTTGAGTGGCACGAGGCAAAGGGGCAAAGAGTTACACCCTTAAATGTCATAGCAGGAGTCAAATGGACAAAACAATTATGAAAGAGCTCTATATACATATCTTTTTGAAATATGGTCACTACCATCAGAATAGCTAATAACAGATATGATTAAATGAAATTGCCTCTTGGTACTCAAAGTTATAAAGGGAGTGGGAACCACTGATTTTGAATGGAAATTCTTGGACACTATTATTTTCCATATTAAAAAAATTTAAATGATAACTAAGGTTTTTTTTTTTTTTTGACTTGTCTTTAATCTAAAACTTTTCATAATATTTCAGATCACCTTTTACTGTGTTTTTTTTTCTTCTCTGAAATTACCAATTTTCACTCTTAGGGTAGTAACAAGGTCATGTCCTTGGCTGATCTTATTATGATCATTATGACATCCCAAACTTCATCAATTCTCACTCCAAATTAGCTAATCATCTTCATTAGGAAAATTTTGCTATCTTTCTCCTCAGTAGTTTTATGAATGTTCTTGGCTCAATTAGAACTTCTATCCTCACTTATCCCCCATTAGGGGGTAGAGGGGAATTAAGCAAAGTCAAAATTAAGACCTCTGAGTTTGCTAATTCTTGTTTCAACCAAAGGATTATGATTTGATTCTCTGCTTCCAGCTGCTGTGATGGTCCTTTTCACTAAATTTAATCAGTCAGACCTATCAATTAGCACTTGTAGATGTGGAAAAGAAAAACTAAGAGGAATCACCTGGGATCCACTCAGGGTAAACTATTCATATGTTGCATTCCACCCGCACCTCCATCTGAGCTGGAATTCCATAAAGCATTAAATGACCTCTGTTTCTCCTATTTCACCAGTCAAGAATAAGTTCTCCATAAATTTCCAGTAAATAAGTTGAAGTTTAGAGAAAACTAGATATAAATTTTAGTTCTAAGGAGAAAATACATACAGCAGCTTACCAAAGGAGTGCCTGGCGTATCCAAATATAAGGCAACACAACCAAAATGGTTGCTTTCCTTTATGTATCAGGAGACAGTACATTGGCATATTGCTTCAAAGACACACGGACATTTTGTCTATGAAAGTTTTTTTTTAAAGCATGGATTTTTCTTAAAACATATGTCATTTGTTTTTCTCACTGCAGAGGTAATTCTTGGGGTCAAACACAGTGTGACACTGATCAATGGCATTTTCAAGTAATGTTGTAAAGTACAGTTCTGACACATTTCCAGTTGTTTCCATTTCATATAATAGCATCATGCACATTCAGCATTAAGAACAGATTGCTCATTAAATGGGCTATCAATCTTTGGTTAGGTACATTTAAAAGATGTCAAGGAAATTGCATCCATAATGATGTAATTCTTCAACTGTTGCTTTTCCTCTTTCTTGTAGTGCTACTAGTATTAAAACTGGCAGTGTTTGCATCGTCCAGATAATATTCATAAGATAGGATCCCTCAAAATAAAGAAATCACACCAACTATATGTTGATAAACTGATGCAGGACTCAATGAGAGATTTCAACATTTACTATTAATGTGCATTTTATCAAAATTCCATTAAGGTGTCACAATGCAACATTAGTCAAACTGGTTAGAGCTAAAAATTTCATTGAAAAATGACCAATAGACCTTAGTCTATGTAGTTCCAGTCATTCATTCATTGAGTTTAATTCATCCATAGTGTAATGGTTAAGAGAAATGACTTGTGGCAGGGTGCCTGGGATTGAATATTGGCCCTGTGATTTACTAACAGTGTGGACATTCAGTTTATATCATCTGTAATAAGGGGACAAACATTTACCCAGGTCACAGGTTGTTACATTAAAGGAGTAATATGTAACACTATGTAGGCCATGTAGAATAGTACATAATGCAAGTTATGTTAAGTGTATGTGCTTATTCTTCATTCATACATTTATTCTACAAATGGTTATACGGCATTTACCATTCAATAATTTCTAAAAATTTCAGATATTTCAAGAATCTCAGACACATTTGAGAACATTATAGACCTCAGAAATATTTATGAAGTGACAATTGTGTATAAAAAACAGTTGTTGCAGGTATATGAAGATGTGTAAGATGTGCAGCTAAACAGAAAATATGGTTGTTTATCATATAAGGGGATATAGCCAATGTGGAAAGAGGTTAAGGGGAAAAAGCAACACACCACAGGGGTATTTAAATAAGGTAATAATGACTTAGTTGATTCTATGTCTCTTTCACACTTTCTCAAATGATTTATCCACCGTGTCTTTAGTTTAGATTCCCATGAACCTAGAAAAAGAACTGGATAAATTCCTAGAAACATACAACCTCCTGAGAGTAAATTATGAAGAAACAGAAAACCTGAAGAGATCAATGACTAATAAGAAGATTGAATCAGTAATAGAAAACATCCCAAAAGTCCAGGACCATTTGGCTTCACCAGTGAATTCTAACACACAATTTAAAAAGAATACCAATTCTTTTTTTGAAAGATTTTATTTATTTATTTATTCATGAGACACAGAGAGAGAGAGAGAGGCAGAGACACAGGCAGAGGGACAAGCAGGCTCCATGCAGGGAGCCCGACATGGGACTCGATCCCAGGTCTCCAGGATCACACCTGAGCCAAAAGCAGAAGCTCAATTGCTGAACCACCCAAGTGTCCAAGAATACCAATCGTAAATGCTCCTAAGAAAATAGAAGGAACACTTCCAAACTCATTTCACAACCAGTATTAAGCCTGATAACCAAAATCCAACAAGAACACCACAAGAAAATTACAGGCTAGTATCCTAATGAAGATGCAAAAATATTCAACAAATTATCAAACTCAATTCAACCACAGATTATCAGAATCATACCCATCATAAGTGGGATTAATTCCAGGGATAAAAGGATGAATGAATATCCACAAAATCAAATTGATAACACATTTTTAAAATGGATTAAAAATATCTCAATAGAAGCAAAAAAATATCATGTGATAAAATTTAACATCCAATTATGATTTAAAAATTTTTCAACAAAGTGGGTATAGAGGGAATGTACTTCAACATAATAAGGGTCATATATGACAAGCCCACAGCTAATATCCTGCGTAACCATGAAAAGCTGAAAGCTTTTTACCCCCTAAGATCAGGAACAAGAAAAGGATGCTTACTCTTACTACTTTTATTCAACATAGTGCTAGAAGTCCTAGACAGAACAATGAGTAAGAAATATACAAGGAATCCAGGCTGGGAAGGAAGTATTGTTACTATTTGCAGATGACTTAGAGGCATTGCCCCTCTTTTTATTGCATTTCACTCAAATGTACTTCATAGATATTTTTTTATACACTGAAGGTTTGTGACAACCCAACCCTGCATGAATCAAGTCTGGCAGCACTATTTTTCTAACAGCATTTTCTCACTCTGTGTCTATCACATTTGTATAATTCTCACAGCATTTAAAAATTGTTTTATTATATTTGTTATGGCGAGCAATAGCCAGTGATCTCTGTTTTTGCTATAGTTTGAGGGTACCACAAACTGCACCCATGTAAGATGGAGAACTTAAATGTATGTATTCTGACTCCTCCATTTGGCAGTTTCAGCTCTCCCTCTCCTTGTGCTTTCCTGTGCCCTGAGACAAATATTGAAATTATGCTAATTAATAACCCTACAATGGCCTCTAAATTTTCAACTAAAAGGAAGAGTTGCTCATATCTCCCCTTAGACCAAAAGTTAGAAATAAGTTTAGTAAGGAAGACATGTTGAAATTTCAGATTGGCCCAAGAGTCCTAGCTTTCAGTCCAATAAAATAAAAGTTCTTGAAAGAAATTAAAAGTGCTATTCCAGTGAACACATGAATGAAAAGGTGAAACAGCATTATTGCTGACATGGCAGAAATTTTAATGAGGTGGATTGAAGATAAAAATCAGCTACAACATTCTCTTAAGCTAAAGCCTAATCCAGAACAAGGCCCTGACTCTCCAGTTCTATGAAGGCTGAAAGAGAGGAAGAAGCCACAGAAGAAAAGTTTGAAACTAGCAGAGGTTGGTTCATGAGTTTTAGGAAAAGAAGCCGTCTCCGTAACATAAAAGTGCAAGGTGAAGCAGCGAATACTGGTGTAGAAGCTGTAGTAAGTTAATCAGAAAATCCAAGACAAGTCATGAAGATGGGTAAATAACAGTTTTTCAATGTAGATGAAACAGCCTTCTGTTGGAAGATGCCATCTAGGACTTTCATATCTGGAGAGAAGTTGATGTGTGGCTTCTTAGCTCCAAAGGACAGACTGACTGTTAGGAGCTAATGCAGCTGGTGACTAAGTTGAAGCCAATGCTGCTCATTTGCCATTCTGAAAATCCTATAGCCCTTAAAGAATCATCCTAGATCTACCTTGCCAATGCCCTATAAATAAAGCCTGGATGACAGCACATTTGTTTACAATATGGTTTACTGAATATTTTAAGCTCACTGTTAAGATCTACTGCTTAGTAAAAAGGTTCCTTTCAAAATATTACTGCTCATTGACAATGCAGCTGGCCACTCAAGGGCTTTGATGGAGATGAACAATGAGATTAAGGTTTTCATGTCAAACACAACATCCATCCCACAGATCAAGGATTAATTCTGATTTTCTTTTCTTTTTTTTTTAAAATTCATTTATTTATGATAGTTACAGAGAGAGAGAGAGAGAGAGAGAGAGAGAGAGAGAGAGGCAGAGACACAGGCAGAGGGAGAAGCAGGCTCCATGCACCGGGAGCCCGATATGGGATTCGATCCCGGGTCTCCAGGATTGCGCCCTGGGCCAAAGGCAGGCGCCAAACCGCTGCGCCACCCAGGGATCCCCTAATTCTGATTTTCAAGTCTTATTTAACAGTCATATTTTGTTAGGCCTAGATCTGCCATAGATAGTGATTCCTTTGATGGATCTGGGCAAAGTCAATTGAAAAACCTGGAAGTGGTTCACCATTCTAGATGTCACTAAGAATATTTGTGATTTATGGGAAAATGTCAAAATATCAATATTACTTAAGGTTTGGAAGAAGTTGATTCCAATCTTCATGGATTACTTAAAGACGTTCAAGACTACTACATAGAAAGTAATAGCAGATGTTGTGGAAATAACAAAAGAACTAGAGGTGAAGCCCGAAAATGTGACTGAATTGTTGCAGTCTCATGATAAAACTAGCACATGAGTCACTGCTGCCTATAGATGAGCATGGGAAGTGCTTTCTTAAAATTAAATCTATTCCCGGTGAAGATGCTTAAAGACTATTGAAACAACAATAAAGGCTTTAGAATATTATATTAATGTAGTGGAGAAATCAGCACCAAGGTTCAAGAGGATTCACTCCAATTTTGAAAGAAGTTCTACTGTAAATAAAATGCTATTTAACAGTATCACATCCTATGAGAAATTGTTCATAAAAGAGTCAATCAATGTGGCAAATGTTATTGTCTTTTAAGAAATTGCCATGGCCACCCAACCCAGGCTTCAGCAATCCCCACCCTAATCAATCAGCAGCCACGAGCATTGAGGCAAGATTCTCCACCAGCAGAAGGTTAAAACTCACTGAAAGCTTCTTTTATGGCTAGCAGTTTTAATAAAGTTTTTATTTTTATTTTTTTAATTTTTAAAAAAGATTTTATTTATTTATTCATGAGAGACATGGAGAGAGAGGCAGAGACACAAGCAGAGGGAGAAGCAGGCTTCCTGCAAGGAGCCAGATATGGAACTTGATCCCAGATCCTGGAATCATGCCCTGAGCCAAAGGCAGATACTCAACCGCTAAGCCACCCAGGTATCCCAAAGTTTTTTTTTTTTTAATTAAAGTATGTACATTGTGTTTTTAGACATAATGCTATTGCACACTTAATAGACTACAGTATAACGTAAAACTTCTATATGCACTGGAAAACCGAAATACTCATTTACCTCACTCTATTGTAGTGGTCTGGAACTGAACCTGTTAGCTAGGAAGTAACAAGGAGTTACTCAGGTCAGAGGGCTAACAGCAAAAGGGAAAAGGGGGAAGGGATAAAAGCAAGGAAAGAAAGTATCCATTTTGCAAGACAAGTAGCTCTCACCAAGGAGATATATGGTCAAGTGTTCTGTGGATACCCCTTTGTATGAGCCAGCTTGAGCCTGATTAGGGATGAAGACCCAAGTTGCCCTAAACGTGCCTTTGAAATTAAGGAGCTTGATACAGTAAGGAATATATACATTTTCTGTTAGGCACTGGTTCAGCTCTGCATTCATAGCATATCAACATGCCAGTGCATACATCATTATGTTTTAAAAAATGGTGGAAAATCTCATTCCAGGAAGAGATCTTACTATTATGAGCTGCAAGTATCTCTGAATAAAAATCTTTCTGCACTAACCCCAAAGAGAGAGAGTGTTTTGAGAACCATCTCCCTGACTTTCTTGCAGCAAGTAATAAAAACCATTTGCTCAAACCAAAAGACCAAGGCTGATCTATTGGCTGATACACCTCAGGCAATGAGCCCTTTGCATTCAATAACAAATTCACAATATGTGAAATATATAGAGAATATTTTAAAGATACCACCCAAAATTGTTAGAACTAAGTCAACAAATTTTGTAAAGCTGCAGGATACAAAAATCAAAGATCTGTTGCATCCGTACATTAAAAATGCACTATCAGAAAAGAAAACAATCTTGTATTCAGTTGTATTTCCTCAAAATAAAATACCTAGGAATAAGTTTAACCAAGGAGATGAAAGACCTGTACACCAAAATTCTAAAACATGGATTAAAGAAATTGAAGACACAAAGGAATGGAAAGATATATCCATGCTTATGAGTTGAAAGAGTATTGTTAAAACAGCCATACCAACCAAAGCAATCTACAGATTCAATACAATTCTTATAAAAAATTCCAATAGAATTCTTCACTGAAATAAAACAATTCTAAGAATTGCATGGAATCACAAAGTAGCCAAGATAATTTTGAGAAAGAAAAATGTTGGAGCCATCACAATCTCTGAATTCAAATATTACAAAAGCAATTGTAATAAAAATGGTATAATAATAGACACATAGATCAGTGGAACAGAGTCCAAAAATAAAATTGCTTTTTTTTGGCAATTTATGACAAAGTAAAAAATAAAATAAGTAAAAAATAAACAAGTAAAAAATATACGAGAAAAGGACAGATCTTTAAATGGTGTTGGGAAAACTAGACAACCAAATGCAAAAGAATGAAACTGGACCACTATCTTATACCACATGCAAAAATAAAATGAATTAAAGACTTGAGCATTAGACCTGAAACCATAAAACTTCAAAATGACAAAGTAGTAAGCTCCTTAATATCAGTGGTCGTGGTGATTTTTTTGGATCGGACAGTAAAACAAAAATACATGGGACCACATCAAACCAAAAGGCTCCAGCACAGCAAAAACAAACTTGGCAAAATGAAAGAAGCAATCTACTGAATGAGGAAGATATTTTCAAATCATATGCAATAAAGGATATCCCAAATATTGAAAGCTCCTATAACTCAATAAAAAATGTGATTAAAAGTGAACAGAGGTTCTGAATAGACATTTATCCAAAGACATTCAGATATCCAATAGCTACATGAAAAGCTGTTCAACATCAATCAGGGAAATGCAAATCAAAACCACAAGGAGGTATCACCTTACACCTGTTAGAATGGCCATTACCAAAAAGATAAGAAAGTGGAGACAAAGGGATCCTTGTTGCACTGTTGGTGGAAATATAAATTGGCAGAGTCGTTACAGAAAGAAGTATGAAATTTTCTCAAAACATAAAACTACCGTATGATCTAGCATTTCCACTTCTGGGTGTTTTTCCAAAGGAAACAAAAACATCAACTTGAAAAGACATCTGTACTGCTATGTTCACTTAAGTATTGTTTATAGTAGTCTAGACATGGATGTAACCTAAGAGCCGATTAATAAAGAAAATGTATATATAGGAGTATCATTCAGTCATAAACAAAGGAAATCTTGTCATTTGTACCAACATAGAACTTGAGGGCATTACATTAAGTAAAATAAGAGAAACAAATCCATGGTGAGGAGACAGTGAAGGGGGTCAAAAGTTACAAACCTCCTGTCTTAAGTCTTAAGGATGTATCATGCAGCATGGCGACTATAATTAATACTGTACTGCATATTCAAAGTTTGCTAAAAGTAGATCTTGACAGTTCTCACCTCAAGAAACAAAGCTATAATTAACTACGGTGACCAGTGTTAACTAGACTTATTGTGACCATCATTTCATAAGATATACAAATACTGAATCCTTGTTTTACATATCTGAATTAGATGTGAATTGTAGCTCAAAAAGAAATCCCCATTTAAAATACAGGTGTACTTCAGTGTGGTCCTAGATGCAATATAGTGGAAGATACTTTCATCTTGTAAATAATTCCAGTTTTCTATAATTCAGCATGTTGAATGTCAAAAAAATTAAAAAAAAACCGTTGAATGCAGAACAGCTTATGTTTACTCTTTTTCCAAATGTAGGAACTACTAAAATGAATTTGGAGACTTCCAAGAAATAATTATTCTTCTTGACTTTTGATACATTGCCTTCACTAAAATGCCCTTGTATGTCCTCAATAAATCCTTAGCTTTTCCTAAGTACTTTTTCTTTCTTTGCCCTGCCGACAAGTGTACTCACTGCTCCCACCATTTTAGAGAACCTCCTTTTCTCTCTCCTCATTGCTCACCTAACTTCCAGGATCACCTTCCATTGGCAAAGCCTCCTGTTTGTTGATCATCCCATGAGCCTCAGACTATTTGGGCATATCCTATGCATGACAATCAGGTAACATATCAATGACAGCACAACAATTATGGGTGAAGAACTTCAAGAAAATACTGATGTTTAGTCAAGAGATGCCATACTAATTATATAGACCTAAAAACTTAAATTGAAAGATCCTCCTCAGAATATCAAATAATCACACAGCCATTTGAGGCAGATATTTTTGAATAAACAGGCTGCTGAGCCTGGATTCCACTGCAACCCTTTAGGTAGATATCTGCTCTATATTGAAGGCCACATTTCAACCAGTCCACTCTTTAAGACCAAAAAAAAAAAAAAAAAAGCACGTACAGTAAGCCCTACATTCTATGCGAACACCTGGGGACATTGCTTTAAATGTCTACCGAGTCATTGCTCATACTGTTCCCTTGCAGACAGACACCTGTTATTCTCAACCATTCAAATTCTATGTAAGAGATGGTTTCATGAACTTAAACCTCAAAGCCTTTTAAAAATATCTTCACCTGAAATAACTTCCAGCTTTAGTACCTAAGTTACCTCAGGACCTAGTTAGTGTCTCTATGACATCTAAAATGCCTTTATTATTTCAGCTGCATTATTCTACTGTACCTTGGATCCCTTCTGTCGTTTTCTCAACTAGACCACAGGATGAGTTTTGGAAGAGCACTGGCTTTGGAACCGGAAACATGCCATGTGCTTGCAGAGTGACCTTCAGTAAATGATACAATATCTTTGAGTATCAGTGTCCTCTTATTTAAAAGAATGAGGACATCTATCTTTGCTTTTAGAAGGTGTAGTGAAGCCCAGATTTTAAGGGCTCAGTATCTGAATTTTGTGAGATCGATGATCATGTCTGATATTCCTTTTATTCTCCATAGGTAGTGTCTTGCCATTACTTTGAAACTCAAACATGTGGAATTGATTTTAAGGAAAAGGAAATGTGACTCACTGAAGCATGGCAAAGGAACAGAGCATTTTGATAGATGACGTGAGGCCACATCTCATTGCTGTTGATTGCAGTGACAAGGCACAGGCCACTAGATGGTCATGGTGCCCATCAGTCAGAAGTGGACTGAATAGACTAGATCAAAAACATTAGGCAGCCAATGAGGAAAAAGGCAGAACATTAAACAAATTTAGGTTTTGCCAGCAGTATTTGGAGTTTGCAACCAGAGGACAAATTACAAGTATTCTCACTGGTGAAAGGACTTTAAGTCATGTAGTTGTCTTTTAAGCCTCATTTATTCATACAAGTTGCACAACCAATAATATCATTGTAGGAAAAGAAATGTAGATCTTCAAAAGCTCAAATATATATAAAAAAAAGCTCAAATAAAATACAGTGAAGCATTACTTTATGCAAAATAGTTCTCTTGATTCAGATCATACGTTTCACTCCTACTTTATATATTCCTGTGCTCGAGATGCTCAACCAGGAAATATTTGTGATGTTGGAGACATTGAGAACTGATATAATTAGGATACAAAGACTAATTATTTTTATTTGGGGTTCAGTTTTTCCAAGAAGGAGGAATTATCCTGGATGCAAACAAGAGATTTTTCTCCTCCACTTCACCCATATTGCCTGGGAAAATCAATTGTTTGACAATTAAAAGTGGAGCCCACCGCTGATCAACAGCAGATATTGACAAGTTGTGATTAGACATCCAACTGCAGCAGTTTTTCTCCTCCCTTTTCTAGCACTGATTGATGTAGAGTTTGATTTAGATATTTGTAGTAAAGAAAATTGTATGCTAGGTTGGTAAATAAACATGAACTCTTCTGTATTTTAAGGTGATTTTTAAACATCCATAGCCCAAGACCATAACACACATTGTAAATACCTCATATTCTTCTCACCCGCCCCTGAGGCAAAGCAGTTAGAATATGTTCTTTAAGGAAGATTCCATTTTCAAAAGTGAAACTAAGTTATCATATACATATGTTTCTCTAAGTACAAGTTCAGCCTTAAGATCAATAGGAATAAACATTTTGATGGGCTTCCAAAAAGGTCTATGTAATCTCAGGATGGTGAATGTTGTGGCACAAATGATGGTGGATGAACCAGAAGATCTCTGGGGCTCTGGTTTCATGGCTGGAGAAGAGTGAAATTAACATTATTTGTAGGGATAAGACTGGCTAAACAACCAATGTTCTCTAAGCTGTACATGACTGCAAGAATCTCTTTGTTCAGCAAAACTGCTGTGCACAGCCAGGGCGGGGCGGGGCGGGGGAGGGGGGGCAGTTAAAACGCATTACACTGGGATTCTGGAATCCTAGGTAGGTTCTATTCCTTGCTGATTCTCTAACTAGCAATGTGACCTCAGCCAGCTCAATTAACCTCTCTGTATTCCTTTCCTTGCATATAAAAGAGGCAGAACAATACCTGCCTTTTCTAACTTTCAGGATTGTTTTCCAATTCGATGGAGATAAAACATGTACAAGTGTTTTGCAATGTATTGTGCAGCATACAAATGGAAGTTAAGAATCATTGCCAACTCTGTTTATGACTCTTTCTTTCAAAGGCTGTCCTTGCTCAAAATGAGTCATTCCTCTTATTGCAATTACTTCAAGCTGATTATGTGTTCAGTTTTATCCCTCTGCATTCTATAGTATAGCTACACTACATCCGCCAGCCATAGCCCTTCCACCTGGGTCTCTAATGTTTCCTTTTGTATACTACTTTACGTCTTCCTGAACTTACCTGTCATCCAGGAGTTGTTTGGGGACATACATATTGCCCATTAAATAGGTTTTCTCAGCTCAGTGAAAGTTTTAATAAATGATGTATCTATATTTGACAATGTGCTATGTTCCCAGATCCTGTTCTTAGCCATATGGTGTAAATTTACTGAGATATACAAGGCTCATAGGTGATATTAATGAAACTGTAAGAAATTGGTTATGGTTGTTGTAGGAATTCTAGGTCTCAAACTTTAAGCCTATTGTAATTGTTAAGTTAGTATTTTATGATCAGAAGCTTGGTACCCTATATGATCACCTTATCCTACTTTGTCTCTGGCAAAACAGGTCAAGAATCATATAAGTTCATTATACTAAGTCTCTAGTGCTCAAACCCTCTCAAGCTTCATTTACATATTTGTCTACTGTTCTTAAATATGTTACATTAGCTATGGAATAGCAGGGTTGTCATGACTTTGGTACAACATTCACAAGACATTGATGGGATCTTGCCAATAATATACATAGGCCGTTTACACATATGGTCAAACTCTTCTCCTTTTCAAGTCCATTTATAAAGCCTTTGAGGATTCAGTATACTTCAGAAGGTCCTGCTCCTGAAATATCTGGCTCCAACTGGAGCAGTAGTTCATGAATGACAGCAGCAGATGCTGAGTGGGTCTAGTATGCAACAGATCCTAGGAATGGAACTCAGGTGAAACACATGAACCTGCTAGTGGTCGACCATTCACTAATTTCATTTCTTATCCTAACTGTAAACTTTACTTTGGACTATAATTACGAGCCCCACCTCAAAGCTTACCCATAGGTGGCCCATGAGAAATCCTTAGAAACTAGTGGGGAGGGGATCCCTGGGTGGCTCAGTGGTCTAGCGCCTGCCTTTGGCCCAGGGCGTGATCCTGGAGTCCCGGGATCGAGTTCCATATCAGGCTCCTGGCATGGAGTCTGCCTCGCCCTCTGCCTGTGTCTCTGCCTCTCTCTCTTTCTCTATCATAAATAAATAAAATCTTAAAAGAAAAGAAAAGAAAAGAAAAGAAAAGAAAAGAAAAGAAAAGAAAAGAAAAGAAAAGAAACTAGTGGAGAAAGTGGAGCCTGTGTAGCAGGACTACAATTGTGTAACTGACTCCATGGTGGGTTCTCTGAGAGTGCAGTGGTTTTTAGATCAACAAATCTATATCCCTTGGTAAGGCATTTTCAACTTTTCAACCTCACCTGCCATGCCCTGGAAAATATAAGAACAGGGAGTTTATCTTGTGCTAAGATTATCAGGGTTCAAATCACTGATAAGGAGTTTCTACTAGCTCAGGTCACATAGCACATTATCCAATGTAGGCTGCAAGAAAAGAAATTCACAAAAGAGAGATTCATCAAGCCTTCAAATTCGTTTGAAGACAGTAAGGCCATTACTATGAAATACCTTACAATGTAAAGTCTGACTGAGAAATGATCTTTATACTCTAAATACTGGAGCTATTAAGAAACCCAAGGAGCCATATTTTCAGTGACTCAACAAAAGCACCCTTGCTGGAACTGGTTTCACAAAGCCACATTTGGATGCCACTAGAGCCAACTACAATAATAGCATCTCTAGACATTATGGAATACTGTGCTTATGACTCTGAAGGCCAAGTTCCAAGGTTCTTGGGAACCAGAGTATTGATTTTATTAACAAGTGGAAATTTTCTTTGAAATTTCCCTACCAGGCTCCTATGAGTGTATAGTTTTGATATTCACTAATATTTGATACTACTAATATAGATCTGATTGATATCCCAAAGAAAAAGATATGATTTGTCTGAAATTAGAAATATCCAAAGTACTCTTAGGAGCAAAAGGGCCCTTCCTGTCAACTGGGAGATGAGACTGCACATATTTCACAACTCATAGGAAAAGCAGAAAACTTGTTTTTATCATCTCTGGCATGTGGGCATCCTGCATTATTAGACCTATTCCATTTTTCAGTGTTTAGTCCAGAAGAAAATGGGGCAAAGCATATCTAGCCTTCCTTGGCCAATCTCTTGTGTTCACCACTAGAGACTAATTATACCATTATACTGAGAATTATACTGAGAAGTAGAGTTAGAAGTTTGGGGGAAAAGTATAATTTTACAAAGTGTCAACTTGGCTAGATCATGTCACTCAGTATTTGGTCAAACATTTCTCTAGGTGTTTCTGTAAAGGCATTTTTAGGTGAGACTTTGAGACTTTGACATCAGTTGACTTAAAGTAAAGCAGTTTACTCTTTCAATTATGGGTGGGCATCATCTAATTGTAGGCATTAATAGACTGACCTCCTTGGAAAAAGAAGGAGCTCTGCCAGCAGATGGCCTCTAGACTTAAACTAAAACACTGGTTCTTCCTGGAGTTTCCAGCCTGCTGGCCTACCATGTGGATTTTGGGCTTGCCATACTCTATATTTATAGGAAACATTTCTTTCTTAAGAAAAAAAAAATATTTTATTTATTTATTCATGAGAGACACAGGGAGAGATAGAGAGAGAGGTAGAGACAGAAGCAGGCTTCATGCAGGGAGCCTGATGTGGGACTCAATCCCAGGTCTCCAGGATTGGGCCCTTGGGCTGAAGGCAGAGCTAAACTGCTGAGCCACCTGGGCTGCCCCATTTCTTTAAAATAAATATGTACACATGCATATATACATCTATTATTGGCTCTGTTTCTGTGGAGAACCTTAATATATCCAAGTAATTTCAGAATGATCCACACAAAAAGACTGTAGTTTTAATGCAATTAGGCTCTCTTTTCCTGCATAAGGCAAGTGAAGAGTTAGTCCTTCCCATGAGTGAATTTTACCACAAGTTTTCCCATTTTTAGCTTGGCTCTGCCACCTGAGTTTACCTTCCTTACTGCAGAGAGGACTCTAACACTTAAAAGTTGGGCTTAGATAGCCAATAACTAACTCTGGTAAAATTTCTACACTGTCCACAAAAGGGGACTTTATTTCTTGGGACCCTCCAGGGTTTGTGATTTCAAAGGTCTCAATTTCTTTTACAAGGCTCCAGAAGGATACTGAGTTCCAAGCCATGAGCAAGTTTGAAAGTAGGTCATTAAACTCTAATCCATTCTTCTCAATAGTAAGAGCTCTGAACATGCCAGTCCTTTTACTAAATACTAAATGACTTTTTCTGAAACATGTCTTTCCAAATACTTTTTTTTTTTTTTTTGGTCAAAAAGATATAGCCTATTTCGGTATTGAGAAGAGTATTTATAGAATTAATAGGTGCTGGATAACCCTTTACAATGACTAGATCCCCAGTGCACAATTCAGGATACATATATACACAGGATGGTTTTCAATGGCCATCTTTTTATTGTCATGGGCATGGAGCATATTTTAGTTTTGATTTACCCTCCTTCTGATGAAAAACAAGGTAGATTTTGTCCCTTGTTCTTACTATAAACCTTTCCTCCATCCTGGTTTACCTTACCTGTCCCTCCCAAGGATTCTAGTCATAAGCATGACTTATTAAAGATATCTAAAGGCACAAATTATTCTCTTCCTTCCCTGTTTATATAGGTGGTCATCAGGACATTAGGAATGGAATGCTATCTATTATTACCAATCCCATAATCCTAATACAAAGCTGTTATGAGACGAGACTAGCAGTGCCTGGACTGGATGTTACACGATGTATGGTATCCATGTTTAGAGCTTGGTTTTCTGGGGCCATGGCCTTAAGTTGTTGGGCTCTGCTACCATTTTTTAGCCAGCTCTCCCAAGCACCTACTGAGCTGCAGAGATTCAGTTTGAGCAGAAATAATCATTGCTCATGCACTTCGCCTCTATTTCATTTATCCTTGATTGTTAAGTCACTTTACACCCTAAAAGGGAAGAACTTGGGTGACTCTTTCACTTCTGTGTTCTCCTGTATATAATCATTTAACAACTCCTTTTTAGTTCTCATCCTTACTAGCTCTCAAGGATTTTTTTCCTGTCTCTACTGCATCCATTTTTTTTAAAAAATTAAGAAGGTTTTAGAGCAGTTTCACAGCAAACTTGGGTCACAGCAAAATTGAATGGGAAGGGTTCTCACATGTCTTGTCCCCAGATCCCCACAACCTTCCTCACTATTGACATTCTGAACCACAGTGGGACATTGATTATAATCGATGAACGTATATTGGCACATTATCAATCAAACTCCAGTTTACGTTAGGGTTCACTCAGTATTTTATGTTCAATGGATTTTGACAAATGTGTCATGACATGTATCTATCATTATAGTACCATACACAAGTTTCACTGCCCTAAAAATCCTGTGCTCTGCCCATTAATCTCTCTCCCTCTTCCAGGTTTATAAAGCAAATTGTCATCTTTAAAACTTATGGTTTTCCCATCAAATTTACTCCCTCCCATCAACTGACATGATTTTAAAGTATATACAAGCACGGCATGCTTTATGTCCTTGGAGGGCATACTAATTTAATATTGCATTAAAAGATTTGTGTCTTTGACTTTCACTTTCCACTCTAATCTTCGTCCTTCTAATCTTGTGAGGACAAAAACAATGGAAATGTGTGGTTTCTTGTCCTTTTTGGTCACTTTTAGAAGAGTGGGTGTGTAATGATATGCATTCTTCTGTTCCAAGGTAACCATAGAAACAAGACTGGTAGTGTACAAGCAGCTTTAGAATGGAGATGATTGAAACAGCAAATAGATCTCCCACATTAGGGAGAACATTTTTCTTTCCTCTAGTGAGTTAGGAAGGTAGGTTTTATCTACAGGATCTATAGAGAATTCCTTTTACCTATATAAAAATGTTTTAAATCCAATGAGAATAGGAAACTTGATTATATCAGCTAGTATCAAACCACCATAAGTTATCAGTAACTTCAGGTTAGTGGTTATAAAATGTGAGATTTTAAGAAACAGACGCTTAATATTTAAAATAAGTAATGAGTTACCTTCCTTAATGTAGTTGTTAGAAAATCACCTTAATTTGTCACAATTTGTATTGGTAGCTGATTAGTCCACCAAACATTTGCTTTGCTATATAATGATGTTAACCAGAATTTACCAAAGGAGGCTCCATTATAAACGTTTACTATTAGTTAATTCTCATTAACTAGGAAACATTCAGAATACTGGCTTATTTTTGCTAATGAACAAGGTGTATGTTTACGTATTTGACCAAGAACTCAAAGCACTTTGTGTGCTACAGCAACAGAGCTATGCCACCTGTCCTTCCAGGTAAGGATACAGCTTGTCAGAAGTAGATATACTTAGATGAGGCACCAGAGGACAGAAGGTAAAATTTTTTATTTCTTTCCTTTTTAAGGCTAATATTCCATTGTATGTACAGGACATTTTTTCCCTCCATTTAGCCATTGACACTTAAGCTATTTCTATACACTGGATATTGTGAATAATGCTGCAATGAACATTGGAGTGCAGCTATTTGAGATAGATTTCAATTCTTTTGTATAAATACCCAGAAGTGGGGATTGCTTGATCATAGGGTAGTTCTATTTAATTTTTTTTTTAAGATTTTATTTATTTATTCATGAGAGACACACAAAGAGAGAGGCAGAGGCATAGGCATAGAGAGAAGCAGGCTCCATGCAGGGAGCCCGACGCGGGACCCAATCCCGGGTCTCCAGGATCACACCCTAGGCCCAAGGCAGGCGCTCAACCACTGAGCCACCCAGGCGTCCCCTATTTAATTTTTTTAGCAAACTTCATATAGTTGTCCATAACGGCCAAAACAGTGTCCAAGGGTTCCCTTTTCTCTACATCCTTGCCAACCCAAGTAATCTCAACTCATGGGAAAAATAGTTACTATGTGGTGAAGGATAGGTTAGTTTGTGGTAATCATTACACAAGGTATACTAAAAACCACATCATATATCAAATTTACACGATGTTTTTTCATTTATATTTCAATAAAGCTGGAATAAAAATTAAAATTTAAAAAAGGTGGTTGAGATGCAATATATCATAATTTCTCATAATTGTCCTTAAGCATATAAGTTAAAATGAGAACCATGAAAATTAAGTATTGAAATTATATTTTGGAGCCGTGAGTCCAGATACAGAGGTCAACAGCACTTTGTTTTCTCTCATCTTGAGAATCCTGTCAGAACATGAGCTCTCTGAAGCTTTTATTGATCTTTCTGTAGACTTTCACCCTAAGAGACCACCAATACCTAAGTTGTTTGGTGTCAATAGACACAAGAAAAGGATGCCAATAAAATCCCTAAAGCCCCTGAGGGGATCAGAGTCAACAGTCACAATCTGCTAGCAGGCCAGATAAACTTGGGAGGCCAAAAGTGTTTTGTTTTTAACTTGTACCTTCATGATTTGATAATTTTAAATTCTCTTGATAAACATGCCACATACACCACATGCTCATACAGAATGTATATGTACATATATGCATAGGTGTTACATATATATGTATACATTTTTCTATTTTGAAAATTGTCGAAAATAGAAAAAAAATTATGCATTTTTACGCCTTTCTCGTTTTTTTTTTTTTTTTTTTTTTTTTACAACTTAAAGGATGGAAACAATTGACCAATTTAACTTTTTATAGGAACACTTCATTAAGTATTTTTAAGTTATTTGAACAGTCCTCCCAAGGTTATTGGCCATTTAATGACCAGTATCAGGTGAATCCCTTTAAATGTGTTATGTGCACAAACTCATTCTAGTTGCCTTTGCTGTGTAGGCTCCACTGGATCTTCATCTTGCATTTTATGGCCATGATAGGCAATCATCTGATTTTAAACTTCTTTGCCCCAACACTTCATGGCATCTTCCTGACCCATGCATTTGTCAATTGACAAACATCAAATATTAAGACTTAAGGGAAGTCTTAAATTGAAATTGTATACAATTCCTTTTTAGCCAAATGTCCTTGTTAGCCCCTACATAATTTTACAAACTGTCAACTCAAACCCCTGTGCTCTGTTTAAATGTGCAGATTTTAAAATTCATCAGCACAATGGTAAGTCTACACTCTTGTTTACACTGACGTTGAATGGGATTTCAAGGTCTCTGGCGGACATTTGTCAGAGGACATCTGAGAAATAAGGATACAGTCAACCTTGTTTTTTATGTATCAGTGTTTGGTGTTAACAGCAACAATTAACAACAACAAAAAAACCCACAAAGATTAGAGGACTGACCCTAACCTACTGATCAAATACTTGAAGTATCATTTTTTATAATCATGTCACGTAATTCTTATGTATATTAAGTTTTGAAAGTTTCTACCTTGGGTAATCCAAATTCTGTCCTTAGATCAAATTAGATGATGAGAAAGCTGCACACCGGGAATGCTCTCTTTAGCCTTCATGTACTTCTGCTGTACTGAATACAGATAATTGACAAGGTATCATCTGTTTCTATTAACAAGGGAGAGAAACATTGCCTTATAAAACTATTATAATTAACCTGGGAATATTATGGATAGATAGCATTGAGTCTTTATGTGGTTCCTGAGAAAATATTTCTCTCAGCTCCCATAGGATTTAAGAGGCCTTGTATAACTTTTCTACACATTTTAGATGTGTATTTATTCATTCCATAAATAACTTTTCTAACTATATGTTGTGGCAAAGTGATAGGTTAGGTGAAATTTAAGATACTTTAAACTGTTACAAACTTGACAACTGGTTCTATCTTGTCTTCTCTCTTGTACTACCCATATTGACATTGGGAGAAAGAGGGAGAATCTGATGCTTGATGAAAGTTCTGGATTTTTTATACTGAGGGATAGCAAGCTTTTAGAAGCCACAATCTATTTAGCCCTACAATGAAACAATAAGCATTATGTTGGAAACCAGGATGGGACATTGTATTACCATAGTACTGTCCTTCCCTGCCCTTCCAAGATCACTACATAGACAAACACTGATTACACTGGTGGCTTTCTTTCACTTTAACTACTGGTATGGTCACTTAAGAAGTTGGATTTTCAAGGACCTACAGATCAAATCTGGTAGTTTTTATCTAGAAGTATCTACAGGTATATCAGGCAATATGCACAGTCTTGCGCACATGCATAATCAGGCATAAGTGGTTTCTAGGCTTCTTTTGCAAATGTGAATAATGTATTTTTTTTAAAGTGTAAGCCACAAGTCAGATCTTATCTTTGTGAGAAGATAAATCCTAATCATGTATGATGACATGAGGACTGAATTGAAGACTTAAGAAAAACACACACATAGAATTTCCAACTTGAAAGTCAGGTAATCTTTTACGGAATTTTGAATTTTCCACAATGTATCAAAAGTTTTATTATTTAAGAACTAATGCCCATTATTTGTATAATTGGTGTCATTTAATTAGAATTGCTGAATTTCAAATAGACACATTTCTTGGAAGTCTATAAATGCTGACTCCTTTTCATTTCTTAAAAATCTATGATTTTCTACTGTAAGAGGATTTTCATTGTTTTTCTTCAGGTTTATAAAAAACTGTGATGGCTACCTAATATCTTGAAACAAAATTTTACCATCATTCCATGGAAACAGTGTCAGGGAAGAAATTTCTTCCATCCCCATGTGTGATGGTACCTCTTTTTCATTTATATGCACATAGAAGTTATTTTTTAAGGTTTTATTTATTTGACAGAGCACAAATAGAGAAAGGAGGCAGAGATGGACGGGGGTTCCCCACTGAGCAGGAAGGCTGACATGATCCCAGGACCCTGGGATCACCACCTGAGCCAAAGGCAGATGCTTAACCCACTGAACGACCCAGGGACCCCTAAAAGTTATTTTTTTAAACAGCTATTTCTAATAATGACCACTTTCACATTTTCATAAGGGATGAGGGCTCATAGGACTATCAAAGAATACCCTCAGATGATATTTATCCTTTTGAGACACATAACCAAAAAATTTAACTCCAAGATTCATACACATCTCAAAGCTATAACTTAAGTATTGTTTCTCTGCAGACCCTTTGTCAAATATGGACACTCAAGGAAAAAAAAAAAAAAAAAACAGCTCCGTAAGAGCTGTTTGGAATGTTTTTGGAATGTTTGCCTCACATAGGAAAAATACTTCCACCCTGATGAACTTACAGTCTTTAAGGTATCATTTGCATTCCCTTCAAATTATATACAACTTGTGCAGATAGTAGCATTTTACACTATAAAACTGAAATAATATATAAATATGTAAGTGTTGCATACTTGAGAATAAGTCATTTTCAGATAACCTGGCACTATAGACCCTTTTCCAAAAGCGCTCCTTGAACAATTTGCTTATGCCTATATCCTGTAATATGGATACAACACTCTAGGCTAGATTGAGTATATATTAGTCTACAGATTATAACAGATTCTAAAGTCCTTGTAAAAGACATTGCTTTACCTGCCTTTGTGGATTCCACCATGGTCAAAGGCCATTGCAGAACTCAGACTACTTAGTTTAGGATTATTCCATTTCAAACAACAAAGGAGTAACTATTGCCAGTGTAACAGAAACCTCTATTTGATCATTTACTCAGTTAGCTACAGAGCATCTTTAATATGCCATACATTGTGCTGGTGGCTGAGATGAATAATAAATAATTTATACTGTGTCAAAATTGCCTGAAGTCTAGGATGCTATGGTTAGGACTGTCATAAACTTCCCAAATATTCATTATCCCTGCTTGTTTAGTAACAGAACCCTGATTTTACTCAGGGCAACAATATCTTCAAGTAAAATATTGTATTTCTCATCGCCATTTGTAGGCAGGAATGACCAATTTGATTTAAACTGAAGTCACAGGTTCAGGAATCCAGGGAATGTCCTTAAGAAGTGGACTTGACCAGGAAGGCATCTTTTGTGTCCTTGCTATTCCTCTGACATGGGATGCAGGGCATGGAAATAGATTATAGCATTTATCTTATTACCTTCAGGATTAAAAGCGATAAAGTCGCTAGATAAAGTCTAGTAATGTGGGCATATATTGCATAAGCACTGGACTGTTGGACTTCTTTTAAGTGAGAAAATAAACTCTTAATTTAAGACACCAAAGCGATTTTTGTGAGTTCTATTTCCTCACACAACTGTAGTTTCCTTTCCTCTAGAAGTGGGCCACTTCTAGGTAACAGACTGCTTAATCAGCAGCTTGACAAAAATGACCCAAATCTATTTAATCACTCCCAGTTCCTGGGCAACAGTTGATAGAGTCACCTCTGCTCTCCTGGGAGATGGGAAGGTTCTTATCTGGTCCCACAGCACTTCAGTCTTTCCTGGGAGGCCTCAGAACTGTTCAGCTAAGACTATGTTCCTGGCAAGTTAATCCTAACACTAGGGGACAGATGAGCCCTTTATGAAGAGGTAGTTTTTATTCATATCTTTCATGAGGAGTTTGCTGTAGATATTTATAAGAAGAAGATATTCCATATTGACCATTTGTACCTAAAAAGAAGTGTTAAGCTTCAAGAAAATGTGGACATGGAAGAAAAAAAGAACCCTTGTGCACGGTCAGTGGGAACGGAAGTTGGTACAGTAGCTATGGAAAACAGTATGGAAGGGCCTCCAAAAGTTAAAAAGAGAACTACCCATGATCTAGCAATTCCATTTCTGGGTATTTACCTGAAGAAAATGAAAACGTTAACTTGAAAATGTATAAGTATCCCATGTTCGTTGCAGTTTTTAAAATAGCCAAGATATGGAAACAACCTGTGTCCAATGATAAACACAGAAAATATAGTATATATACAGTGGATTATTCTTCAACCTTAAAGAATGAAATCATGCCATTTGGGAAACATGGACAGACATCAAAAGCAGTGTGGTAAGTAAAATAAGTCAGAAAGAGACATAGGATCACATATGTGGAGTCTAAAAATAAAAAAGCTCATAGATCTAGAGAACAGATCACTGGTTGCCAGAAGCAGGAGGTTAGGGGGAAGGGGTCAAAAGTACAAACTTCCCATTATAAAGTCAGTCATAGAAATGCAATGTATGACATGTAGAGTAAATACTGTATTACATATTTGAAGGTTGCTCAGAGTACATCTTAATTTGTCACAAGAAAAAAGTGTTGTAAATATGTACATTGATGGATGTTCTGTCTATGCGTAGGAGGTAAGAGTTAGGAAGAACTTTCTGGGCTTCTGAACTTTCTGGGCTTTTCCTGGTTTTCAGACTAGGAGTACTATTTAACTAGATTTTGTAAGTCAAAGAATAAATAACCAAAACAGAGATTTGCTCTCATTTAGCAGTTAGATTAGCAAGGCAATAGCCAAATGATATTGCAGGAAAAGACGCTGCATCTTCTCATGCAACTACAAGTAAGTGTATATACTACATAAATATGCTTGTTACCACTGGAAAACATTTAAGTCTTTTCTATGAATCTATGCATAGTTTTCATTAATCATTTTTATAGCATTTTTAGAAACCTCTCTATTACAAGCATTCTTTTACAATTTCTCTACATGCGTATATAGCGATCTGTCTTTAAGACCTAAAAAATGCTCCTCACTTGGTACATTTTAAACAATGTTTTGTCAGTGAATGGAAGTTATACAGATTATGAAATGGATTTAGAGGTAAAAACATTTGTAATAAAGATGCTTCTAAGAACAGTGCTTGCATACTCTCTTGAGAACAGCGTTAAATTAGGCAGTCATTCATTGAGGACCTGATGTTGTCTTTTAACCATGAGTGCTTGAAAGTAGTGCTAGCCAGGTTACCAGACCTCTTACGTCATCATTTATTAAACCCCATGCAAAGCTACTGATCAGTTTTCCTTTACAGGCTAACACCTCTTCAGCAGTGCTACCTTCAGAGATTTGCTAAAGTGTTTCTTGAGCATAACCTTAAGTATTGTCATTGCTGTGATTCCCATTGTTGCTGCTGGAGCAAGTTCTGCTGGGGCTGTTACAACTAACTCATAGTTGCTTTCTTCCTCTATATGTTCATGATACTACTCTCACAATTAGGAGCAATACATTTTAAGAAAATAACTTTTTAATATGTTTAAACTTTAAACACACTATACTACATCAGTGAAAGTCAAGAAGACAGACCATCAAGGAAGAATTTTTCTGTAGAGATTAATTTTGGCTTCCTTCTAGGAGCTGCTACAATATTGACTTACAATACGAGGTCTTAAGCAGACAAAATCTTCTGGGGGAAGAAAAAGAAAAAAACTGAAGATGATTAACCTCTCTGGAAAAACCCATTTCTTTCTTCATGGTCTTTTGCTTCCTTTTAAATTTTTGTTTTAATTGTTTGAGTTTTATTTATACTCCTTCTTCCCTCTTTTCATTGTAACATTATAATAGTATAAGAAATCATGGCTAATATTTCAAAGGTGGATATGAAGTTTTTTTCAGTAGATATAGAGGAATTTTCATGTGTATAATTGCAATAAACCAAATATATACTTCAGTGTGGATCCATGAAGACCTACTATGATTATAACAGTTTGAAATCTATTTTACATTGAATAATTTTCCATCAGTAAATTACCTTATTTTTCTACCAAACAGATGTGTATAGACATTTCCTATTGTCAAAAATTCTATTTGCTAAAATATGGAACTTTGATAGGTTGAGCCCAAATAAATGGAATTTATTACTTGTAGCCTAAAGCATGATTTCTTATGAAGTATGCATTAGAGCAGTGATTCTCAATTGGGACAATTTTTCTCACTGAGGGACATTTGGCAAGATCTGGACATTTTTAATTGCATAACTGTGCAGGTATGTACATATGTGCTGACATCTAATCCATTCATGCCAGTGATGCTAAATATCCTCACATGTAGAGGTAAACTCTCTACAAAGTGGGTCCCAAATATTAAAAGTGCTGAAGTTGAAAAATCCTGTATTATTGTGATTGGATGTTAAATAAAATTTGATTAAGTTTTTAATTCATAACTCTTAAATTTTCTATAAGATAAAATATTTAAGGCTTTTTTGTGGCATGAAAAATGGTCAAGAGTGCACATCTAAATTTTCCATTAACTGAATTCATATAAAAAGGTAACATGAATATAAATCACTTCAAAAGGATACACTAAAGAGCAGACTTCTTTGACTTGGAACTTGATTGGTATTAAGGAAAAAGGTATTCCCTTTCCTAATGCAAAGAGGAAATATTCCCCCAAACAACCCAAAACAAACCAAAACAAAACCCTAAGTGTAAAAGGTATTACATTATTTTTCTTTGCTGGCCAGGGATTGTTTCATACAGTTGTTTGTAAAAACCTATTTTAATTAAACATATCTTGATATATCATGGAGTAAAATCTCATTGGTTTACAGAACATGCACCCTAAAATTGATAATGCTGGAGAAATGCTTTAAATTATCATTTGGCAATAACCCTGACAATAAGATAAAGTATCTGTTCAGTCTTTCTTCAAGGAACTTATGAGTTAACTGATTATTTAATAGAAAATGTTAAGACTCAGGAAAGAAAAGGGAAGACAAGTTTGCAGAACTGCTTTTAGTGATTTTGAATTACCTTTGAGTTTAGGAATGTGGAATTCGAGATGCCATGTTTTGAATTATTACTATCAAGTGAAAAAGCTATAGTCTGTATCTTCTGTTTAAAAAATACAAGAATAATTGCTGTGGAAGTGATGAATGGACAGCAAACCATGTGAATATTCATTTGTAGCAAATGAATAGATTTCCAAGAACTTCCGGTATTTGATCATTATCCACATCTTCCCAAAACTCAATCAAGAACTATTATGGCAGTCAAATTATAGTAGTTGTCACTGTATTAGCTATAATATTTATATCTTCATCACAATCATATGGCTAACCTCACAGTATTGTAAACTGTAGCCTCTCAGAGGAAGAATCTCAAACAAAAACTGATGAGATTTAATCAAAAAGTACCCTCATGCCTGTTAATTATGTCTTTTCTCTAAAAAGGAATCATGATCCAAATGTGATGTTTTTGCCAAAGAATATAAGGGAATTTTCTGGTGCCAGTATGAAACTCCATTAAATATTTCTCTGAAGTAAGTGGATTAAAATGCTTCCTTCCATGGAAAAAAAAATCAGTTACACTATAATAAGATATTTTTTTCTTTTTCTTTGTTAGCACTAACAGAATAAAAAAAGCATTTTGCGTTGCAATTTAATAGTCAATTTGTATCTCCATTGCTGGACCATATTAACAAAGTAAGCTATGTTTCAATGCTATTTGTCCAAGTAACCTAACTGAAAAAAATAAATTTCTATTGAGAATCAAGACTTACAACCATATGTAGCCAATAGAAAGTGATCTAAGAAGTGTAGCAAAGCTAAGTTTGAAATTCATCCAACTGTAAAGAAATGCACCTTCCTTTTGGCATTATAATCTGCTTAACCAGTGGTTTTTATTTTGAAAGCAGGGGAATGCTTTATCAAATGTAATCTTTATGAAGTCTCAGAGTATAAACTGAATGATCACAAATATGATAGTACAAACAGGGTCCCCAAGAGAAACCAGGTCAATCTTCCCCAACCCTTCTTCCTTCCAACAGAAATACAAAAGAGTTCTGGAAAGGTTTCAGAGAACTGGTGCAAACAGAATTGTCCTCCTAAGAGTTTCTCAGATAAAATACAGAGCTATATAGTACATCTAGAGAGTAGCTGTTTATAGTCTGTTTTCTGTTTCTTAAATTTCTTTAATTTTTGAAACTTATGTAATTAGAGCAAATTGTAAAATTTCTAGCAGGTCACAGTTTATTTTTATTTTTATTTTTTATAATAAATTTATTTTTATTGGTGTTCAATTTGCCAACATACAGAATAACACCCAGTGCTCATCCCGTCAAGTGTCCGCCTCAGTGCCCGTCACCCATTCACCCCCACCCCCTGCCCTCCTCCCCTTCCACCACCCCTAGTTCGTTCCCCAGAGTTAGGAGTCTTTATGTTCTGTCTCCCTTTCTGATATTTCCCACACATTTCTTCTCCCTTCCCTTATATTCCCTTTCACTATTATTTATATTCCCCAAATGAATGAGAACATACACTGTTTGTCCTTCTCCGATTGACTTACTTAGTTCTCAAGTGAAGCTTACAGTATGTAATTTGGGATCAATATACTACCTCTGTATTCAATAGTCTTTATTAATACTTATAACTTTAGTCTGGAGTATATGCACTCTAGGAGGGTGTAATAGGATCCATTTGTGTTCTTAGAATTTCTATGTATTTTTATGGCATTCTTTAAAGCCTTGGTTTTATTCTAAGTATATATGTATTCATTTACTAATACACAAAAATATAAATATATGTATATACCCATATACATATATATTCATATGGATATATACATATGGAGGTATGCTTGAAGGAAAAGTAGTCTTCAGGTATGGATGTTTATGCCCGTATTCCCAATACTAAGTTCAAGTAACACATAAGTACCCCAAACCTACTTTCTAATCTTATCTCTGTACTCTTCTGGATAAATTCCCTACATCTCTAAACACATGCCACACTTTAAAGATCCTGTGATTTCCCTAAAGCTGTTTCCTCAGCTTGATTTGTCTTCATGTCCATCTCTCCCTGCCAATTTTTCCTATCCAGTTTTCAAAGCTTTACCTCAAACCATATGTAATTTCTCTGAGGATGTTGAAATAGCCTCAGAACTGTGGTAAAAATAAACATTTTAGCACATGAATCTTGTGCAAGTTACATTTTATGGTGATTAGCCAAATGGACTTTCAGCACTGAGTACTGGAAAGGGGCAGGAGAGTTCGGTGTGTGCAGTTTCTGTAACCTCCCATGTTCCTTGCTAGACATGCACTTTGTGGTCCATAGAACTCTGCCTTTCCCAGAGGAGCTCCTCACAACTTGAATAATCTGAGTGCGTACCAAGACTTTTCATGCATTTCTGAAATATGTCTGGATAATTTGCCCTGATAAGTCACAGGTTCAGTTTCTTATCACATCACCAGTGAGGACTCATTTGGAAGTCAAAAGTTAAACTAAGGATATATTATGAGCACACTATTCTTTTCCTGTTACCTAACCTTACACTGAAGTTAAGTAAGTTCTCTAATGCTCCTTTCAAGCTGGAAATACTTAGGATATGTTTTGTCAACCTAGTCTCACACATAAAAATCAAATAGAAAAACTATCATTCATGTTTTGTGTCAAAGGTAATGTTATATTTTAGGGCAAGAATTATACAATTTTAACTGAAAGGCAGGAATATAGAGAATATTTTTAAGAGGTTTCCCTTTATAATACCCTGTTGTAATAAGTTACTGTATTATATATGACATCATAGCAGAGATCAGAAATGCTATTTTTAAGAGGGTAAAATATCAAATTATTTTCACTAAAGCAAGACTTTATGATTATAGATTTCAATATTAGATTGCTCACATTTCAGTATGTATTAGAATATAGTCTCTACAAATTACAAGCTTTGTATTTTGGATATGATTTTCTAGTCCTTTGCATATCTAATGAATTGCAGCTATTTTCTGAATAGATATAGCTCTTTTTAGAAACAAGGAAACCCCTCAAACTCTCAACACTAATAGTCTGCAATAACAAAATAAAGGCAGACTTTGGGGAAAAAACTTCTAACTTTGGAAATTACACTTGATTAGTAAACTAAATTATGGAGTAAGTCTGGAGGCTTAGTTTCTGTACAGTAATTCAAACAAAAAGGTTGATAAATTCAAAAGAATGAACAACTTGAGATTTATAATGGGCATATTATTTACATATAAAAAATCATAAACTACTTAGGTTCATTTGTTCTCTTGCATAAAACTAAGTATATTCAATATTATTTGAGCTTTATATTACCAGGTTTGTATTCTAAATCTCAAGTGCAGAAAACTTGATCGAACCTTTAGTCCATGTTACATTATCCAAGATGATCTATAAAAGGGTTCCTCTTGCACCCCAGTGCTACTTGATGCTACCTCACAGGCATCTACTCTAAGGTTTTGAGTAAAATTCATATATAGTTCATCTAATATATGATTTACCTACATTTATTTAGTCTAGAATTCTTGTTCTCTTTATACTTTTGTTCAATAATGTGTTAAGATGTCTCCATGTTTAGTCACATCTGGCATATTCTTTCATTGTCCCATAATATTCTGAAATACGCATCTATTGTATTCAATCTCTAGTGATAGAAACATACGTGGGTCCAGGCTACCCAAGTGCCTCTGCAGTGAAGATCCTTGTATGTGATCTTTCATTCCTATGAATCTTGCAGTCACACTGGAAGACAGATAGCTGGGCCCCAAGGTCTACACATTCCTAATTTCATCAAATACTGGCAGATCACTCTACTGAAAAGGTGTTGCAATAGAAACTCCTACCATCAGGGACATTTCTCCAAATTTATTTTTTGCTATTATCAGACTTCTAAATTTTGTCTGGCAGGTGTAATAGATAGTTTAGATTGTGTGACTATGTACTTTAATCATTTCTAGCCTTTTGGATTTTTTTTATATGCATACCATGTTAACTCCCTCCATTTTGGATTTCCTGTCCTTTTTAGATGTACAGTAATTCTTCTTGTACTTCTAGATATTAAAGACTGTTAGTTGTACTTATCATTCATTTACATATACCTTATATATATGTTGAGGTGTTCTCATGGCAGGGATTCCTAGTTTTCTTATGATGATCTCTAACAATTTTCTTCACCTGGGGTGATATGTGGCAGAAAAAGAGGATCATGGCTGACTTGTCTATATAATACTTTTATCTGCTTTCTTCAGAAACTTCAGTATTGCTGGACATTAGCTCCTAGACTCCTTCTAGAATCACAACACAGGGAAATGTGTGCATATGTGTTTGTGGGGGAGGGGAGTCATAAAACAAAAGCATCATTCCAAGTATTTCTCATTTTTTATCTCAAATTCAGAAACCTGTATTTGCCTAGTATAGTCACCAGGATTGCTTTCTAATGAGGGAGCAAAAATTCCAACTGTCTGAGGTCTTTCTAGGAAATACCACGGATTCATATGCATTTTTTAACCCAGCCACTGTCAAGACATATGTAAGCAGTAAGTCCAAATAACAAAAATTTACTGTAAAACTGTTAACAAAAGCCTTTGTCATTTTCTTTTATTCTTAAATGTAATTGCAAAGCTCAAAGACCTAATTAACCAATTACTTGTGCTTTGTTATATGTTGAACCTGAGTTAGCTCATAAGCAGTCTGTTAAATACGAACTGAAATTAACAAGTTGTAGATATTTATGGACAAAGCTATTATAGTTAGAACATCTTTGTGTGCTAAAAACTAGAACTATGACTTAAAGATATAGGACAGAAAAACATTTAAAATCAGAAAGATGTAAAGATTTCTATTAAACACATAGGGATATTAAGTTAGAACATTTCATTTCATAGTTTTTCATTGGCACTTAAGTCAGAAACATGTATGTAGTTATTTGAATCATACTTACATTTTCTTTAAAGACACTGGATTTGCTGAATTTGTGCTCTGACTTCTATCTGCTACTTAGAGGCATCCAATTTATGCTTATTAGACATTTAAGAGTTATTCATATGTCTAAAGTAGTACATTTTAATGAGAAATCGGTTTGTTAGAAAAATCACAGGAAATCTAAAGGATTTTTAAGAATTACTTACAAAGTTATAACTTGCCTTTTAAAGTAGGACAAGAAGCTATTTAAATAGGATGGGGAGGCCTTAGGGTGCAGTGAACATTTTAATTGCATATTTAATTAGAAATATGCTAGGGAGGTTGTGTTTAGTTTAGCTGAAGCTCATGGGCCTTGGCAAAACATCTTTTTCTAACATATTTTTCTAATATTTTCTTTTACCTTTTTAGCAATTAGATTTAGCTGAATTTAATTTTGTTGCTATTCATTATGAAATGATTAAAACCTTTTATTTTCTTATGGAAAATAAGTTGACAGGTTTATTTTAAAGGCTTTTTCTCTTTTAATTATCCTTGAAACTTACTTAGTATCTCAACATTTGCTTGACAGTTCAGTAAAGATCAAAATAGCAGTTAGATGTGTAAAATATATGTCTTTTATATGTTTTTTACCACTTTACCCAGAACATCAGTATCTGAGTGGTAGGGCCATTAGAGTTATGAAACCTATTAAGTAAAATTAACTGGGCTGTGCTACTTTATGTGAAGGAGCTATATTATTAGAAAGGAATAATTACAGATTCCTAAGTTTATCATACTGTACTTGACAGAATTTTGTCTGATGATGTTGAAGATAGCCTATTTTCTGCACTAATACCACCTATTTCAATGGAAAACAGAAGCTATGTGTTCTCTGGGGGGAGGGGAGTTCTCGGACTTCAGTTTTTATTGTTACAGCCTTTTACATTCTGCAAAAAGTTCAAAGTGTAAAACTACTCAAGAGTCTCTAGATTGTACCCAGTTGTACATTGTTATCCTGAGAGTTAATCATTTACTGAGGTACCTGTATCAACTCTTACATGATGGTCTTTTAGGAGGTGATATCTTTTCACCTGCATTTGCCATTGTCAGGAGATACTGATAGGAGGTTGTTGGGTCGATGAGAAGATACCCATTTTTTCAATTATTCTTGGCATTCCTCTGTCCCTAGAAATAAGTGTGCTCCTGGAGTATAAAGCAAGCTGAGTGGAACTGAAAAGTATCAGAAAGGAAATTCAAGAGGTAGAATGCATAGCTATGACAGAACTTAAATAATTTGGCTCATTTTGATGAATTAAATAATGGGTTTCTGGGTTGAGAATGTGTTTATGGCAGGGGGTGTTGATATGTTGAATGAGGTGTTAGGTTTCCATTTGTACAAACTTAGCAGCTCAACACCTATGTGTTACCTCAATTCTGTAAGTGACAAGCCCAAGTATGATGTGTGTGTCTGAGTTCCCTTCCTAGGGTCTCCCAAAGCTAAAAATCAAGATATTGGCTAAACTCTATTTTCTCTAGAGTTAGGGGTCCTTTTCCAAGCTCACATGGTTTTGGCAGAATTCTATTCAAGTATGTAAAACTATTTTGCCTTCCTTGCCACGTGGCACCCTTCATCCTTAATGACAGCAATAAATATGCCCCTGACATCCTCAAGGTTAGCCCAACTGTCTCACTTCAGAATCTACCTTCACAAAGAAACTAGCTCCCTTTAAGAACTCAACTGATTAGGTCAGGCCCAAGACCTTGCTTTCTTAATTCAGTTGTGACAGAAGATCCCAATCACAGGGGTTAAAATTCAGTCCTGGAGATTATACAGGGCACACTCAGTAGGGGCAGAAATTCTGAAAATCATTTTAGTATTTTGACTAATAAGTGTAGGTTCATAGTATAGCTCATTAAACATTCATACAATTATCTATAATCAATGAAAGCACTTAAAATGCATGTGTACATGTAAAGGGATGACAATTAGGAACTCTGAAAGACTAAGAATTTCAGAAGCAATGTTATCTCCAGGCCCATGAGATTCAGCCTAAACTCTACTCATCTAGCATTTTTCTAATATACAATTAAAACTATTTGACACTTATTACCATGTTATAATTATTAATGCATGGTACTTAAATACAATCTAGGATCAGGCTCATGAAAACAAGTAATTTTAGGATACTGGTGGCACTGTAGATCAGTGAGGAAAATGGGACTGTGAGTAATCGTAACAGACTCTTAATTCAAAACAAGTAAACAAGCTTGTATTGAACTGAACCCTTCTGGCATGCCTAAAACTCTGCTAATACTATAAAGATACAAAGAGCCCAAGTCTTGACTTTTAAATTTTTATTTATTTATTCATGAGACATACCCAGAGAGAGGTAGAGACATAGGCAGACATAGGCAGACATAGGCAGCTCCCTATGGGGATCCCGCTGTGGGACTCAATCCCAGGACCCTGGGATTACAAACTATAACAAAGGCAGACACTCAACCACTGAGCCACTCAGGCATCCCTTGACCTTTTTTTTTCTTTTAAAGAAATTCAAGATTTGACTGGAATAAATCATCTCTCCACAAAAATCACAAGTGCCTATTTATGCAGTACTGTAAAGGAAGTGTAAAAGTAGAAAAAATATTAAGAGTTCAAGTAATTTTGTTTTCTATCATAATAAAGAGTGATCCTGGCTCTGAAGGATGACCAGTACATGAACACATGCAGTGGAGGAAAGATACTGTAATAGGTTTTATTTAATCTGAACAAGAAGTGGGAGTTTCTGAAACTGATTGGATGGAAGGTATATATTGTGGACAAGTATATTTGAACAGATTGAGTGGGGATGACTTTTCAGGTGTTTTGAAGATCCTAAAAGGCACTGTACACCAGAGAGCAGCCAGTGTGACATGATGAAAGTGGTGTTTCATAAGGATAATTTTGGGGTAATGTGTATGTCCTAGAAAATCGTAGAAATGCCAAAGCCAGGAAAACTAGAAGGCCATTTCCATAATGCAAGTTGAAAGGTCTCTACACTGGTAATAACTGTGCAACCAGGGGAAACTGAAGCATCACCAAGACTTGCTCCAAGAAGAAACAACTGGAATTGGGGATATCTGGTCTTTAACCAAGTTGGGACTTGTCATCAATGCCTTCCTGTATTTAGCCTGGTAAGAAGACAGCACCATAAAAGAACTTATGAGCTGCCATTATAATCCAATTTTGAAGACAAAGAGCCTAGTTTTAAGCAGGCATGTTGAGTTTGAAAGGATGGCTTTATATGCAAATGTACATGTTCCATTCTAAGTCTCTAACAGCACCAGAAATAGCCAAATTCATGATTAGAGGTAAAGATTTTTAAATAATTAGAGTTAGAAGCCACAGGGGTGAAAGACTTCATGGTGAGCATAAAAGAAAGGAGACACCATTAAAGATTTAAGGAAAGGGTTTCGTGAGGCCATTTCTGTATGAACAGCAAGCAGTATCAAAAACAAGAACAAAGGAAATAAGCAAATGGAAATTAAGAGGTAAGACCTAAGGGAAATAAAGTAGTCCATTATCAGATGCTGCGATACGATGGGGAGAAGCAGGAAAACCCATTTGTTTCAGTTCTTTAAAAAAAAAATAGAAAGCATCATTTAATAAACATGTATTAGAGCCTCGCTACCCACCACATATGTTCCTAATTGGGCTTGCAGATGCTCAAGAACACACAAGTTTTTTAAGAAATCCTGGAGGTGGTAGGGTCTTGGGGTAGTAACTGAGACTATGTAGCTACCACAGGGTCTTTTTTCAGCTTGCTTCAACAAAATATCCCAGAGTTACAAGCATAGTTACTACATCTGTGTGTGCATGAAGCTTGCTCCTTCTAGGATTCTTAGTCCTTTTTTTTTTTTTTTAAATCATGAAGTGATACCACAGGAAACATGCAGAGCAATGTTAGGCTTTTAGTGATCATGAATAACTCTCTAAGCAAATAAATATTTTTATTCTTCCATATGTTTACATTCCTTTTGATGCTGGAAATTTTATTTGAATACCACAAGCTACATCATCAAGAAATGCAAAGATCATTTTTAAAGAAACAGAAACCACAGACCAACTAAAGTCACACTAGCAAATCAAAATCTTCAAATTTGTCCTAAGTCAGTGTGCAAATCTTTAGGACTTACAATAGTTATAGTAATGATTAATATATTTATGGAACAATTAGAAGGTGCTATTTACTGTTCAAAGTCCCTTACATGTATTTTTATTGAATCCTTGCAGTTACCTTAGAAAGCAGCAACTATTGTAATTTTTATTTTACAGATAAATTCAGGGAAATTACTCAAGTTCACACAGCAAATCAAAGAGCCAAGATTTAAGCATTTTATTATAATTGATGAATATTAGCCAAAAGAAATAAGGTATCTTTGTCTTCAAAAAGACTGTGTGTCTCTTTGTTCACAAAATGCTTAAAATGAACTTGTAAACCCTAAGAAATCAGAAAACTTTTTATTACAATAATTCAGTCCTTCCTTTCGTCTCTCCCCCCATGGGAGGTGGGAAGATTACCCAGTCCAGCATTGACAAGGGAAAGAACTGACATAATCAATTGCTCCTGTTCACGGTCATATGCTACCCCCACCCCCTACCCCCAAAGGACAAGACCTATAGGATTACCAAAGACAGACTGAGGAAGATCTGTCTAAATCAGAATGTGATAACTACAGAAATTCTAACACAAAAGAGCTGGCTTTCTGGGCTACATTACACACACAGAGACAGAGACAGACACACACACATACACACACACTCTCTCACAGATCACCTTTTTCCATTTCTCAAAGCAGCCATGCACCTGGAGGGAAACAAATTTGCTAAGAACACGTTCTGCACACAAAGCCTAGTTCTAGGATCTAGAACCCTTCAAAGGGTGAAGATAGCTCCCCTACTTAAGTTTTCACTTTAAATCAAAAGGGGGAAAAAGCATGGAAAACTGTCTATTCTAGGTCTGGCAATTTATATTGGAGTTTTTGTTGTCATATGTAATATCAAGTGTCAACTGGAGTAGCTTTTCTAAAATAGAATTGGATATACTTTTTCCTAAAAATGTAAAAGCCATATCGTTACCATTTTCCCTTGAAAATGGAAATTTTTAAAATCTTTCTTATCATAGATCAAATAGAGAAATGAAAGTAAAAATAAACCTCATTTCTATTATCACCTAGCATTGCAAGGAATGTATATATAACATGAAATACTGGGGGAAAAGCTTGTAAAATTCTGAAAATAAAGTAACTAATGCCAAATGATGACTGTCTGAAATTTCTTATGATTTTGACTATTTTCACTTTTATAGTTTGTATTATCATTGATAAGTTTTTCTCCCTATTCTCTTTCAATTCTAATTCAAGCTAAAAGAATAGCTGTTTTCATTTCAAAGTTTACTGTTTCAAAAACATCCAATTTCTTATTTGAAGGCAAGATGGTTTTATATTCAAAATCTATAATTTAGGCTTCCAACAGACTCCAGGCAATAAACATGCTATTTATTTCTCTGAACTTTTTGCCCCAAATTTGGCTTTTTAAAATTAAATTGGTCAGTGATGTAGACAGCTACAATGAACTTTAAAGTAGTACTTTTCAGGCAACTTTGAATGCCTAAGAAAAAAGTCAGAACCCTACTTCTATCCACTCATTGGATTCCAAAAAAGTGTCAGGCATTATGTCATTCTAAATCTAAACCATTACTGTACTTCTAATAGGCTTTTGTCCTTTGACCCATCCCAGCCAGTTATGCAGTGAAAAAACATTATCAGTACAGTCTCAGAGATGCCAATCTAAGAAAGCCACTGCTAAATTGTTCTTTTTCTTTATGCTTTCAACTACAGATAAAGCCTTTGGGCCATTCTTACTCCCAAAACTACACACATGGAGTTTGCTCACTCAGATTAAGCCTAAAATGGTGATTTCCTTCAGGCAATTATTAAGGGATTCTATATCCTGAATAAATAATGACAAAATGTAACACCTCCAAAACTGGAACCTATTTTACAGAGAAATTTAAAATAAGTCACCTGATGGTCTTAAACAGCATACTGTAAAAGCCACTAGGGTGTTTCTGTCGGAAGAATGACTATTGTCGGCATTTGCTCACTATATTCTTTCAATTAATGTGTTAATATTTCTAAAACTCAAGTGTTATTAGAAAAAGTCAAAATATGTTATGATTTAGCAGACTTTCTGCTTAAGTATTTAAGGTTAAGTATCTTAGAAATGTGTATCAAGTAGTATGTAAATGTAAGCAGCTAATATTTGGTCTAATGTCCTTTAACCCAGCTTTCAAAATTGCAACACTACTTTGTATTGTTTGCACAGTTATCAGACAACAGTTGTGCTGATAAAATCTGCTGAATCAATGTCTAGATACCTAATTGAAATGACTAGTTACAAAGCTAGCATAAACAGTTCAGTTTAAATCAAACTGATCCATTGCTACCCATTTACAAAGCAAAATGACCTAGGACACTCACATCCCCCCACCCCCAAAAGTAGTTTATGTTGCTCAGTTAAGATAACGTGTGGTGTGTGAATGTTCTGACTATATGGAAAAAGTTACAGTCAGAAGAGCTTTCTGACAGTTCTATGAAGAATAGAATCTGGATTAAGTCAATCCTGAAATTCTAAATGTTCAAAGAAAACGTTTTCTTTATTCAGAATATTAAGGTAGGATGACAAGTAAATCTTTAGCAATTTTTTGATCAGACTTATTTTTGAGGGACAGCAAAAAGCCCACCTCCAAAGTAGTAGGGTTTGGAGAGTAACATTGACTATATTCTAAGATACAGTTTTCAGGATTGCAGTAGATGAGAAAAAAAGATGTAAGTGAAGCACATACCTTAAGTTTCTTTTTTTTTTTTAAGATTTTATTTATTTATTCATGAGAGACACAGAGAGAGGGAGGCGGAGACCTAGGCAGAGAGAGAAGCAGGCTCCATGTAGGGAGCCCGATGTGGGACTCTTCAGGACTCCAGCATCACACCCTAAGCCTAAGGTAGACAGACGTTCAACTGCTGAGCCCCCAGGCGTCCCATACCTTAAGTTTCTGTTGATGTTACCTGTCCAATAGAAACTCTGACTTGCCTAAAGATTGGTTGGATTGTCTATTAAATTGAATTCTAGGATCTATGAGGCACTTTTTAATAGGCAACTAAATTTCAAGGCTTTTTTTACCCGTTTGGTTAAAACTCTAAAAATTAAAGACCTGACATTCATTACTTTTATGTTTTACAACAGAAGAAAAATACTTGAAATTGTCAATGCCAACTGCTTTGCAACTTTTGTGTTACCCTGGCAATGTTCATGTATTTGTAATGATGGTAAAGAATTACTGGTTAGTTATGTATGAAGGAAGAAAGTCTCTGGCTCAAAGGCCTTTCCAGCAGAAGAGATTTAGCATCATTATTTCTGAAATATGACCTTCCCCAGCAGCATTTCTAATTATACTCCCAAATTAGAACTAATACACTCTGAAGACCAGACTCATCATTGTGACTTACACTGTTTAGTTCTATTGGAAACTGAGCACTCATTGCAGCAAAAATGGTATTAAGGATTGTGGATTGAAAAAAGGCAGCCTTTTGAATGTACCAATTCCCCTTGTTAGTAAATAACCATGGCAGTAATTATGGACCACAGAGGTCCACATTCTCAAGCATGCTTTGAGAGAGAAATCCATCACTGTCAGCACTTCTGTCCTTGATTATGTTCTTAGCATCAAGAGAATGAGTCTGAACAAAAGTCATCTATAGAACCAGAGCATATGTTTAATAAATTTCAAGCTGCTGTACAGCTTCTCCAACAAGCTCCTTCAGAAAGAAAAATGAAGGACAGCAATGAATTACTTACATGTATTTTATAAATAGGCAGTCCTTGGCAAGGCATGTTTGAAAGGGTAAGAATCACCACCAGAATAAAATCATGAACTTCCTTTTAGAGCTTTGGTATTTATAAAATCTCTCATTATTGTCCCCATAGAATTTTGTAATCTCATTCTGTTTTTTTTTATTCTATTTTTCAAACTTCCATTAGTTCCAAGCCTCTTTTTTGTATTTAACTTTTATATGTGTTTACCCAGGTAATTAACATCATGAAGAAAAACTGGTGTCAATAGAACACAGAAAGCAAAGGGAAAGGATAGATCTAAAACTTTCCTCAGAAATTCTCAGTGTTTTCAAGAAATATTGGTCTGTACCTCATTCCGGTAGTCTTTCATATACAGCCATGACCTCAGACCACACCAGCATTCAGAGCATTTTCAAAACATTTATACAGTCACTCGTTTTTCAGAGTCATAAAGACAGATAGGGGATTTCCCATGTAGGTGAGTCCCTTTGAAAACATGGCTACATATAAACCCAGAGTAAGATACTCAGTAGCTTGATAATGACATCAGATAATTAGCAATTACTTAGTACATACTATATACTCATATTCATTCATTAAACCTTCATAACTCTGAGGTAAGTATCATGGCTATTGCCATTTTTCACATAAGGGAATGGAGGCACAGACAAGGTAAAAAAAATTGCCAAAAGAGTTCATGAGTGGTTGAACATTTCAGCTATCTGTACCTCTACCTTGAACCTCCTCAGATACCCTTGCTTGCCTCTGAATAACCCTCTTGATTTCATCCAAAATGGTCTTCCCACTATTTATGACAAATACCAATAAGCCTTTTAATCATAATTAGAAAACACATTCATTCTGAATGTCCTGCTTGAGCTAGTTGAGGTCAGAACCATTGGCAGGCACTCTACTGGACATGGGAGGTATGGTAGTAAATTAAAGAGATATAGTCCTTGCCCTAGAAAGTTCTTATCTCAAAGACTGTACAGTAGATTCTTAGCTTTAGCTGCCATGTATCAGAATCCTCTGGGAAACTTATTTCTGAGAGCCAGACACACCCCAAAATAATTACATCTGATTATCTAGGAGTGGGATCAGTAACTAGAATTGGCATTAACTTTTTTAAAGACCCCTGACAGTTTCATGTGTGGCTAAGAATTCTCATCTCCAAGTCTATTGGTAAGACAGAAAATATAGCCACAGCAAAAATGGTTACAAAACTTAAGTATGAAAGAGGGTGATGGTAGATTATAATAGGTTTGGGATGGATATCAGAGGTCTCTCTAGAGAAGCATCAATTAAGCTAACACTAAACTATGAAACTAATTTAGTAAGATGAAGTCACTCTTATGAGCATTCCTGGAAGAGGAGAACACACAGATGCCCAGGCCTTATTGTGTTCCAAGAACAGACAAGGACATTTTCACCAGAGTGTAATGGGGGGGAGGGTATCAAGCCATATGAAATGAGTCTGAATAAATATCCATGGTTTCTGTTATAGTTTTATAAATAAGGTGAAGGAAATCCTCCACTTTGGTGTCCTTCCCCTCTATTTTTAATTCTCTTTCCTATAAACTCTGTAGATAGAGTGCAGAAAAATAAAACCTAAAAGATAGATGTAATCTCAAATGAGCTTACTCAGTCTCCCTTGTAAAATAGTCCTCTTGATGGGACATCTCACAAATTCTGCTTTGTAGTAAGCATAGAAGTAGCACAGTGGATCTTGGAAAAAGAGATCACAGCAGCTTGGGTGCAGCCTAGGGGGCTGGTTATGTGCAAAGAGTAGAGGACTGGTATCACACAGCTTCTATTTGGACTTCTGTCTCTGTTCTAATTTTAGTCTTAAGAATGATTTTTATTTAAAACCCCTCCTCAGCAATAGCCATCGACCCCATCGCTTCATTGTGTTATTGTCATCACTGCCCTCTATCCTTCAAAAATGCCATCGTTCACTAAAACATTAAGTTATCTCCCCCTAAAGTTGACCCCCAACCAGGTGCCTGGGGCAGTCTTGCATTGATTTTGTTCACCAAGTCATACACTAAGTATTCTCAGCCTTCTCTGTCTTATCACATGACAGAAGATATCATATCTCCCTTATTAGCAGTAGGAATGTATTGCAGAAGATTATTGGTATCTTGCTTGATTCTTAACTCCATGGCAGGCAATCCCAAGTCTCCTTGACCTAGTATCTTCAACTGATGCATGTAATCATTTGAAAGTCAGATACCATTTTATTTTGAAGTTTAGAAATTACCTAAACATTCCTTGCTATCTCAGATATACAGATGTATAACATACATACATACATATCTGTGTGTGTGTGTATATATATATATATATATATATATATATATATATGTATATATATATGTCATAGAAAATTCTATTTAAGAAATTTGATGTAGACAGTTAAGTTAAACAGAAAGGAACAAAACATCAAGTCCAGAAAGAAAATGTAGAATTGGCACAAACGTTCTGTGAACTCCCCAGAGACTTTATGTACCAGTTAATTCAAAACCTGAGGCCAAATGGGCAGGATGCATTATCTTTGGGTCCTCACCTGCTCTGGCTCCTCTGCAGCCAGCATTTCTCAGTGATCAGAATTTACAATATCTGCAGGTGGAACTCTGTCAGGCAGAAAGCCTACTAACACTGGTGTGCCATGGGAGGACTGGATTCTGAGCATTTGGAGGAAGAGCTATGTAGGAGAGGTCTGGTGAAAAGCTTTGAGCATGTAATCCATCTTGGCTTGCTGGCTTTTGCCTGCTAACTCTCTAATCCTCCCTCAGTTTCTCAAATTGTCTCCTTTCTGGCTCATCTAAAATGTGCATTCCCTCTTTTGGGAAGGTGCTTTAGATCATGGACAGTTGTACCTCTCTAGAATTAAGGATCACAAGACACAGGATGGCTCTTCTAAGGTTGAATCCTAAGACATGGCCGTTTATTTCAGGTCAAAGGCCAAGTAACAATTCCCTAAGTTTCAGGCTGCTATTAGTAAAGGAAGAGAATTAGGTTCAAGTTTTCCAAGTTCTGTGGTCCCATTCAAGAAGATTCAAAACATGGGATTCAGAACAGCATCACTACAGAGAGACACAACATGCTAAGGCCTCTCAGATTATAGTGTGTATCTATCTTGGAAGCTTGAGGTCAGAAATCCAGAATATACCAGACCCCCAAAACCACTGCCTTTTTTTTTTTTTATTCATACATGAACATTCATACATCAGTTAATGGTTCCTGATCTAATTAGAGTAAGAATTTAAATTCAGGAAGCACCTGGGGCAGGAAGCCAAGTGGCTAAAAACCATGAGGTACAGGTGTACTGACAGCTATCTTTTACAGTCTTCTGATGGCCTGAGGAGCTCCTGTCAGCTCACACAGAACCAACATCAGGACACATGACAAAGGCCTATTTTTCTATACTCAAGAACAGTTTTAAAGAAAAACAAGCCTGCTTGTTTAGAATATCAGTTCTTTATTGAATATTTTGTTAGAATTAAGATTCATATGTACTTCAATTTTCAGTTGCCCTTTCAGGCCGAAATGGTCTTTATTTTGGTGATGTTAGCTAAAATTGCAGAGAAAAGTTATATCTGATTCTAACTCTCCTGATCTATTTTTTAAAAGTCTAGTATTTCTAGACCTTTGCCTGGAAACAAGAGTCATTTGATATATACTTTTTGGTATTGGTCTGTTATACAGAATTAAATAATTTATGCTTAACCCCTAGGCAAGTGATTCAGAGGCACTGAGCTAATTTTCTCTCCCAAATATGCATGAACTAGACTCCTCACTTCCACTTGTGTTTTAGCAGGTATTACAAGTTCTTAATACTTCAAGGGGATATTTTAAGATTCTTTATCTATAGTCAAAGAAATAGGCCTCATCTCATGTTATACTCTTCATAAAGAAGGACTTTGGATTTTGTTTTGGACTTTAAACATTTTAATTCCAGAATTCTTTAGCTTATTTCAACAGCTAGCAAATAGAAACTAGTTGAAAAAAGTGACCTTTTAAAGAATTTTGATAGGGGCAGCCAGGTGGCTCAGTGGTTTAGCGCCAACTTCAGCCCAGGGCGTGATCCTGGAGACCCGGGATCGAATCCCACATCAGGCTCTCTGCATGGAGCCTGCTTCTCCCTTTGCCTGTGTCTCTGCCCCCCTCCCCTCCTCTCTCTGTGTCTCTTATGAATAAAGAAATAAAATCTTTAAAAAAAATAAAGAATTTTAATAGTTAAGGCAATTTATGATGTCCCAGAGAAAATACAAACCCATTCTTTAACAATATGAATTTGCTATTTTAACATTTAACAAAAATCTTAACCTGAGGACATAGACCTATTATGTACTCCAGAAAAAAAAAAAAAAGAATTCTATCCTAATGATCAGCAGTATTAGGAGTTACAGTAGTAGTGAATATATGTAGATCTCTTTGAAGAAAATATGGTTAAAATTTTATAGTTGATATTTCAATAGAAAAATAAGGTATTTTGAGGAAGTAAAGCAAAATATCACTTACAAAATAAAAAATGACATGCCTGGGTTTCTCAGTAGGTTAAGCATCTATCTTTGGCTCAGGTCATGATCCCAGGGTCCCAGGATCAGGTACCACATTGGGCTCTACGTTCAGCAGGGAGTCTGCCTCTCCCTCTGATCCTCTCCTGTCATGCTCTCACACTCTCATTCTCTGTCAAATAATGCATTAAAAAAGTGTCATGCCTTATTTCAATTGTGGAAAGTGTGTTTTATTATTCATTGTTATGATGCTATCTTTTCTAATTGTTTGAGTTTATAAAAATAGGTGATTGGGAATTTTATTTTTAATCCATTTTCAGTCTTAGAAGGCAATGAGAATCAAAATTTGATCTAGCTAACTTGAACTGTTAATTTTAATACAATGCTCTGTCAATTATATAAGTTGTTGGCAGATCTGTGTTTTAGTTCAGAAACCATTCTGTCACAAACTGATAAATTTTATAATGGTTATGAAAGGTATACACCTATATATACAACAAGAAACCATTGGATAGGACCAAATAAATTCATAATGCAAACATTTAAAAATTATTCATCATCTACACAAATGAAAATATAAACTGACCAGGAGAAAAAATACATGTGGGGGGAAGAAAAGTAGATACTGCTCTGATTTTAAATTTCCATTTAATTTTGATACCAAATTAGCATCTCAGGTTTGAAAATACTTCAACATTAAAATTCCTGTGCAAAGACCACAGTGTTAATAGTCTGTTCCTGACATTGAGACTAGTATATAATTCAGGACATAAATGTAAGTGACATTGAAGTTTGGGCAATATCTCTATCCCATATCATTGAATAGCCTGGTTATTGAGGAACCTTGGTTGACTCTATCTGAATTTGACTAAGACTCTTAAAGTATTTATATTTTCAATTGCCTTTATTGCAAATAAATTTCTGGAATACATAACCATCTGTCATTAAACCCATGGATAGATTATGGTAATGTAGAGCCTTCCTACTAGAAGGACTAGCAACAGCTGAAACATTAGTAAAATATAGAATCTGAGTTACCACCCCAGGCCTGTATCTTCCAAAACTTTTCGATGACTTGTACATACATTAAAGCTTGAGAAGCACTGACATCATAACTCAAGTGAAAACTTAAAAGCCTCTCTTTTAAGATCAGAAGCAAGACAAGAGTATCCACTCTCACCCTTCCTAATCAACATAGTACTGGAATTCTAAGCCAGGGCAATCAGACAAGAAAAGGCAACAAAATTGGAAAGAGAAATTTGTTTTTTTATGGGACATTTTATGGAGAAAATTCTAAATATTCCATCAAAAAAAGTTAGATGCAATCAATGCATTCAGTATAGTTGCAAGATACAAAAATGGACATAGAAAAATCAGTAGCATTTTTAAATAGTAAATATCTGAAAAAGAAAGGATCCCATTTATAACAGTATCAGAAATAGTGTACTTAGGAATAAAGCTAACCAAGAACTTGAAATATCCCTATACTGATAATTGTAAGACACTGATAAAAAAGTCAAATACACATAAATGCAAAACTATCCCACATTTATAAATTGGAATAATATCATTAAAATATTAAAATATCCATACTACCCAAAACCATCTATAGAGTCAATGCAATCTTTAAGATTCTGATGGCCTTAAAATCAAGAAAAAAGAAAAAATTTCAAGTTCACATGGAAACAAAGAAGATACCAAATGAAATAATCCTGAGAAAGAAGAACTTGGAGGTAGCATACTTCCTAATTTCAAGGTAGGTATATATACCTACCTTTCAAGGTAGGTATATATATATATATATATATATATATATATATATATATATACACACACACACACTACATACATACACATACATACATCCAGTATAGTGCTGATATTAAAACAGATACATAATATGACACTGGTATAAGACAGTATATACTGGTATATCAACAGATACATAGACCAATGCAAAATAACAGAAAGCCCAAAAATAAAGCTAAAGATTGAGACTTGGGATCCCTGGGTGGCGCAGTGTTTGGCGCCTGCCTTTGGCCCAGGGCGCGATCCTGGAGACCCGGGATCGAATCCCACATCGGGCTCCCAGTGCATGGAGCCTGCTTCTCCCTCTTCCTATGCCTCTGCCTCTCTCTCTCTCTCTGTGTGACTATCATAAATAAATAAAAATTTAAAAAAAATAAAGAAAGATTGAGACTTGACTCCTATCTTACACCACTCACAAACATTTGTTTAATCCATTTTGAGTTAATTTAAGACCAAAACCCCTAGATGAATATACAGGAAGAAAGCTTCTTGATATGGGTCTTGGCAATGAGTTTTTGCATAGGACATCTAAGGCATAAGGAACACAAAAATAAGCAGGACAACATTAAACTAAAAAGCTTCTGCACAGCAAAGGAAATGATCAACAAAGTGAAAAGACAACCTATGGAATGGAAAAACATTTGTAAACCATGTATCTGATAAGTGGTTAATATCCAAAGTATGTAAAGAACTCATACAATAGCAAAAATAACTCCAAATAATCCAATTAGAAGTGAGTAGAGGATCTGAATATTTTTCCAAATAAGATATACAAATGGCCAATGGCTAACAGGTGCATGAAAAGGTATTCACCATCACTAGTCACGAGAAAGGCAAATCCCAATCGAAGCATTTTAAAAGGCATGATGTGCTGCCAAGATGTAGAGAATCCCACTGTTGGTGAGATTAATTTGGTATAGCCTCTATGGAAAACTGTATGGAGGTTACTCAAAAATCGAGCTGCCATATGCCAGTAATTCTACTTCTGGGAATATACCCAAAAAAATGAGAACTATTTCAAAGATATCTGTATCCCATCATCATAGCATCGTGTACAAAAGCCAAGACCTAGGAAACAAGCTGCCCCATCAACGGATGAATAAAAATGAGATACAAAATGAGTAATTCAGACATAAAAAAAGAAATCCTGCTATTTCCAACAACATGAATAGACCTAAGGGAATTATACCAAGTGAAGTCAGAGAAATACTAAATCATCCCACTTATATGTGGAATTTTGTAAGCAGCAAACTTAGAAAAACATCAGATCTGTTATCAGAGTTAGGTAGCAGGTAAGTGGACAAAGATGGTCAAAATGTACAGACTTCCAGTTTTAAGTATCTGAGATGTACAAACATGAGTTCTATCACACCGATGTGTGTATATTTGGGAGTTGAGTAGATTTCAAGAGTTGTTAGCACAGGGAAAAAAATCTTATCTTTGAGATGAATGTTAAATAGATAATAGTGATCATTTCATAATCGAAGGCAGTCCTATCATTATGGTGTACACCTTCAACTTATATAGTGCTATTTGTAAGTTACATCAGGAAAACTAGGGGAAAAAAAATCTTGAGAAGCACTAGCTTAGATCCTAGACTCTCAAGTCCATCCCAAATTTCTAAATCCTGGTTTCTTCTCTTATAAAAGATAAATGATACTGTTGTCCCCAAGATTGCAAATCCGAGAAACCACCAAGGAGCCAACGCTGATGCAAGTACATGAGGGTTTACTTACAAGCTCGAGCTTGGGTCCGAGTATACTCCATACAGTAGAGCAGGGACTTGGACCCCAAAACTAAGAAACACAGCAGTGTTATAGGGGCCAGTGGCCAATGAGATTGTAATATATGCAGAAAGTTGCACAGTCATGTTGGTCCACACGCAGGTGGCCAATTGAATTACGATTCACCTTATAGTGACCATTTGAACTAGCCTATTATTCTGGTTAGAATTGGCGTGCAGGTTTGATGGGCAAAAGAGGGGTTTTCCTTCCTTGGCGGTTAAAGGTCAGAGGTCCTGCATTCCTATGTGTGCTAGTTTCTGATAAGGGTGTGCTTAATAGTTAAACTAGGGTGAGGGAGTGCCTTAAACAATAGGCAGGTCGTGTGGGGGGGTTTACATGAGATGGCGGGTGTAGCACAAAATGGAGTTAGACCTGCTCTGCTTGTCCAGGGGTAGGGGATTTTTGTTAGGTTTCCTGGGTTCAACAATACTTTGTACCACTTTTTCTGTTCTGTTTTGGAGATTAAATAAGATGCATACAAACTAGTTAACATGATAATTAAAGAGAACATTTAATAAGTATTAGTGGTTATTGGTAAGCCATGTAGCATGACAGGATCGTAGGCTTGTAAGTCAGGCTTTAATTTGTTGAGTCCATAAGTACTTAAAAATACATCTCAGTAGATAACATACATGTTCTAACCATTATTTGAGCAATGACCAGTCACAGCCAAAATAAGCCTTCTAATTTCTCTACTTCTCAACAAATATTTGAATATACTCCTCTCCAGTTGTGGCCTTCAGACACTTAGACCTTTGTATAATCTACTCTCAGCCTCTGCTCCCTTTAATAACCTAATACTTCTAAACCTGGTCTGTTGTATTTTCTATGGTTTTAGTAAATTAGTGTAGTACTATGAAATGCATACTTTTAACCAGTATAGTATAGTACCTTGCATTATTAAGGTTCTATGGGACTTTAGAGGAAACGGTAGGGGGGGAAATGCATAAATTCAGACATTCATGGGGCACCTGGGTGACTCAGAGGTTGAGCATCCACCTTCAGGTTAGGGCATGATCATGGAGTCCTGGGATGGAGTCCGATATCGGGCTGCCTACAGGGAGCCTGCTTCTTCCTCTGCCTATACCTCTGCCTCTGTGTGTTTCTCATAAATAAATAAAATCTAAAAAAATTCATTCACACACCTTTTGAATGTTTATTATGTTTCGAACACTTGTCTAAGCAATGTAGCTACAATATTGAAGAACTGAAGTTACCTGCCCACATAGTGGCTACATTCTAGTGGGTGGATTGATATGCTGATATCCTGGATCATACAGCCACTTATAATCACACATATATTCTTGCATAAGTACCTAACACAATAGGCCTACACCTTCCTCAGATTTGAGATTGTAAAATCTAAAATAATTTTGTGTGGTAAAATTAAAAGTGGACTGTGCTTCCTGGCTAAACAGATAATATAAAATATAACCTATAAGTTATATAGTATTTTTTGTCATTTTTCTTTAATTATGCTTTCCTTTATGGACCATAACAATGTAAGTAGTATATATAGGATGACATTTAGTATTTCTGGGTATGTGTAAAAATCAAACCCACATTTAATATTGTAATTTTTAAAAGATTTTATTTACTCAGAGACACAGAGAAAAAGGCAGAAACATAGGCAGAGGGAGAAGCAGGTTCCCTGTGGGGAGCCTGATGCTGAACTTGATCCCAGGACCCCAGGATTATGACCAGAGCCAAAGGCAAACGCTCAACCACTGAGCCCCCCTGGTGTCCTTAATGTTGTAATTCTTCTCTCCATCACTTTGTATCATTTTAGCCTTGAGTAATTTGGTTGATATTTATGCCTTAGTTTTCTTGTGCGTTAAAAAAAAAAATCATGGAAATAGTATTATCTTAGCTTTGATAATACTGAATGAAGTTAATATGTGTTTAGTACTTATAGTGTCAAATATTGTGATACTAGATATGTATTGACTATAGTCATTGTAATACATAATCAGTCTTCCATTGGCCTATATTGTTTTCACCATATCATCCACTGATTTGTACTTTTAGTTCGACAAAATGATCCTACTTTAGATATGAACTCCTTCTAATGAATAAAGTGTATGTAAAGTAATATCATTTATCATTCATACACGTACAATTTCAAAGTTACACACTCCCTCCTTTCAGGGTGCCAGTTTCTAGCTGCAAACTCAAGGAGGGTGGGGGGATTGAATTTTTTTAAAAGATTTTATTCATTCATTCATTCGTTCATTCATTCATGAGGCAGACAGAGAGAGAGAGAGAGAGGCAGAAACACAGGCAGAGGGAGAAGCAGGCTCCATGCAGGGAGCCTGATGTGGGACTCGATCTCAGGACTCCAGGATCATGTTCTGGAGTCGAAGGCAGGTGCTAAATCACTGAGCTACCCAGGGATCCCCTGGATGTTTTTAAAAAGGTGATTCACATGGTCTCAAGCTAAAGGTGAGTGCCTTGCAATTTCTTCCTTCAGAGACAACTATAAATTCGATGGATTTTAAAGGCAAGATTACAGCATAGCAAAATATGTACAAGGAAAATGCTGTCAATATATCATTTTGTTAGCATGCTTAAGATTTCACAATCACTCTATATCCAGACCACAAGGATTACAATAGTTATTAAATAATGAATAAAAAAGTGAGAAGTTAAAGAGGGAAATTAACTTACAGGGAAATAAGACAAGCAATTACAGAATGGTCACTTAAGTGGTTTAGGTAGGAAACACTAGTATTTCGTAAGAGACCTAATATGGGATAAAGAGGTTGTCAGAGTGCTTCAGGGGACACTGCTGAGGATAGATTGCTATCTTAGAAATGGGGCCTAAACCATGTGAGTGCACTTGCCCTCAGAAGCATGGCTGGGCATCGATTGCTTGGAAGGGGTCAGAAAAAGATGAAGTTCTTATATATAATCTTCCAGTACCTAAGATGTAGTAGGGATCATTTTCTTTCACAGATGAGAATATAGGGGAGACAAAACTTAAGGTATCAGTGGGACAGAACTAGAGTATAGTCTAGCAGTGATTTACCTTAGATCAAAAGCTAAAGGCTTCATATTACCTCACATTACCCTCACAAAGACAACTAGAGATAATCCTGAGAAAGGTGGATGAGGTCATATCATGGGTCATCTTGAATGCCCTGTAAGAATTTGCATTTTAACCTCAAAGTAATGTGGAGTCACTGAAGGTATACAAATTTGGAAGTATCAAATAAATTGCCTTTATTAAGTACCAAAGGTCAAAAGAAAAGTGTGTTCTTTTCCAAGCTTCCTTTTCTTTAGTTGGGTGACATAAAGGCTTTTTCATGGTCTTTCTGGAACTAAATATATAACTTAGTTCCTGAGGCATTTATTACCCTCTGGTTTGAATCCTGATTAAACTACTAACTTGTATGACTTTGGGTAAATTGCCTCAGTGTGCTTTAAAATGTGAACAAATACTTATTTTAAGAATGTTGTGCAGAGATGAGATAAGCTAGTATGTGTAGAGCACTTGACATATTCACATGTTTTTTGTACTATATGGTGCAGGTTTTGCTATTTTTGTCAATGTTATAACACTCAGTACAGTTATCTTGTTATAGTTCAAAAAAGGATATCAAACACCTAAAAGAAGTGTAATAGTGAAAGAAGAATTCTGGCATATAGGGTAAGGAATTCCAGTAATAGGCATTAACAAATGCTAACAACATCGTACCTCTACTGTTTGGATTGCCATAACCTAGGACAGCTACTATAAAAATAATGAGTTTAATGTTTTTAATGGGAGACACATGAATTATTCAACAGTCCTCTACAAATCACTATTTTTAGTGTTGGCAAGTACTGGTATTATACAGTTTGTGTTCAGGTAGTATGGATCAACAAAATGTTAACAAAAAGTAACAGATGTTTTTGGTTAAGTTGTGCAATCAAGAGAACTGGAACTGATGTGCATCTTCTACAAATCTCAAAATTTGTATATTACATTTTAAAAATTAACAGAAATATACCCTAAAACAGTACATGTCATTTCTGATTTTATAAAGATCATCTTGACAATGGCAACAAAAATATGTCTAGTGTGTTTTGGAAGCATGAAGTAGGGAGACCCAAATGTAAGTCAGGGAAGACTCCTTAGAGACAATCTGGCAGCTTCCAATGCAGCAGTATAAAAGAGATGTAGAATACGTATATATTGATACAGCAAGATCATGAGTCAAAGCCTTAAAAAAAAAACATTCTATTAACAATAATCTATACTTTTAGGGTTTTTTTTTTTTTACTTTTAGGGTTTTAATGTGACTGGGAATAAAATATTTATAATGAGCTCTTCTTCACTAGAGTTCGTACCTAAGATGTGCTTATTCAAAATGGAACAGTGATGTGTAAATTGAAGACTTATTCTCTTTACTTATTAAAATACATAAAATAAGAACACTGGAGATTGTAGATTTGAAGGGATGGAAAATGAACAACAAAGCAAAGGAAGGGACTGTGAGGACAAATGAGCCAGTTGCCAAACTTTCAGAAAGTAAGAGGATTTGGGAAATACCATTATTTGCATACCAACATCCATTCCTCATTAATGTCAAATAGATTTAACCCCAATTTTGTTCAGGTAGTAATATATTCAGGAGAGGTAGGTTTCTCTAACACTCCAGAGAATCAATCAGTCAGTCAGTCAAAACTGATCCAAGTATTCATGTTTAAACTAATTACTTCCAGTAACTGGTTTAGGAGTGGGTATATTACCCTGTCCTGATCAATGAAAATTAAGGGCAATTCTGCTGGGAGAATGGGGTATATGGCTTCCATAAAAAATGTTTCCCCCTGGTAAGGGAGACATGAAAAGAAACTGCATCTTATTCCTTCAGATGGGGTCATAAAAGGACAAGATAACTAGAGATGCTATAGTCCTCATGTGACCAAGAGCTTAGAAAAAAGATTTGGCCATGAGCCTGGGTAAAATGGACCCCCCCCCCCCCCAAGATTCACCATTGCTGGATTATCCCACCTTTACCAAGGTTGTATTAAGTTCCTGGTAAGCTATACTCAGAAGGAGTGAAAAGTTTATGAAAGACCTCTCAAGCCATATTAAGAAGTTTAAATTTGTTATATCCATACAGGAATCATCAATTAGTTTAAATGCATCAAGTGATATGGTCAAGGTTGCACTGTAGGACAGGGCAAATGGGGACTAGAAAGGATTAGAAAGGGACAAGACTTGTATCAAGACAGACTTATAAAACATACCCCCAAAATACTCAAATTAAAAAATGGGCAAAGGCATCAACAGACATTTCCTCAAAGATGACATAGAGATGGTCAACAGACACGTAAAAAGACGATCATCACTTATCAGAGAAATGCAAATCTAAACTACACTATCACTTCACACTTGGCAGAATGGCTAAAATTAACACCACAAGAAAAAGGTGTTAGAGAGGATGTGGAAAAAAAGAACCCTTGTGCACTGATGGTGGGAATGCAAACTGGTGCAGCTTCTGTGAAAAATGGTACAGAGTTCCTCCCAAATTTAAAAATAGAGCTACTCTACAATCCAGCAAGTGCACTACTGGGTATTTACCCAAGGAATACAAAAACAATTCAAAGAGATATATGCACTTCTATGTTTACAGCCGTATTTTCAATAGTCAAGATATGGAAGAAATCTGTCTTCACTGATTGAATAATGGATAAAGAAGATGTGATACACCCAATATTCAGCGATGAAAAAGAATGAGATCTTGCTATTTGCAACATGGATGGAGCTAGAGAGTATAATATATGCTAAGTGAAATAAGTCAGAGAAATACCATAGGATTTCACTTATATGGAATTTAAGAAACAAGTGAGCAAGTTGGGAGGGGGACAAACCAAGAAACAGACTCAATTATAGAGAACACACCAATGGTAACCAGAGGGGTAGTAGGTAAGGAGATGGGTCATATAGGTGATAGGGATTTAGGAGGGCACTTGTGGTGATGCATGGAAATGTTGAAGCACTATTATACACCTAAAATTAATATAAGTTAACTGGAATTTAAAAAGAAAAACCAGCAAATAGTTATTGTAGTCAAATCAGGATGGGGTGGGAGAGGGAATTTCATAGAAAGTTTTAATAGTAGCATTCAGAAGCAATTTGTGTTATATTACAAATAAAGATGGAGTTAAAAATTATACTTCATATTTAAATATTTTGATTTTCTGGAAGTGCTTAAAATTAGCATTCCTTAAAAACCCTACAAAAAATACAACTTCCTTTATTTTTATCTAAGATAAACAAATTATTGCAATCAAAATTTAGAAGTCACTGTTTTAAGATGTATTTTTACCAGTAAAGCACAGCATGCTGTACTGAATGCACAGAGACACAGACCAAATTAAAATTTTGTAGAATGGATTGGTTGCTTTGTCATTATATGTAGACTGAAGGGAAAGTTTTTTTTCTTAGAATTACCTTCACTGGAACAGGATTTTTAAAGTATTGACTTTTAATTAGATAAAGCATCTGGATTTATGCTCTGATAACAATATTTAGAATTCATACCAATGAAATACCATTAAAATATTTAGCAACAATACTGAGATAATTGTGTTTACTTCAAAGTGTTCTCATTTTAATATGTGAAAATTACACTTTCATACATTTTTTATACTTTCTTTAGTGTGCAATAAAGAGTTGCATTTATATGCTAAAAAAGTCATACTTTTTGGTGCTAAATAAAAAAGTTGGATCTTGGATGCCTAAATCAGTGGAGGTTTTAGTTAATGTTTAAAATTAAGTGTTCCTCATTTAAGATGTTTTAGATTTAAAATACAGCATCAGAAGCTTATTAGAACATATTTACTTTAGCTTTTTTTCTGCCCCTGGATGCCACCGAGTAAGCATCATTAAAGTCTCCCCTCCCACCGCCGTCATGTCTAAGTCAGAGTCTCCCAAAGAGCCTGAGCAGCTGCGGAAGCTCTTCATTGGAGGTTTGAGCTTCGAAACAACCGATGAGAGTCCGAGGAGCTATTTTGAGCAATGGGGGACGCTTTCGGACTGTGTGGTAGTGAGAGACCCCAACACCAAGCGCTCCAGAGGCTTTGGGTTTGGCAGGTAGGACACCATGGAGGAGGTGGACGTGGCCATGAACGCTCAGCTGCACAAGGTGGGCGGAAGAGTCGTGGAACCAAAGAGGGTTGTGTCCCGAGAAGATTCTCAAAGACCCAGTGTCCACTTAACTGTGAAAAAGATTTTTGTTGGTGGCATTAAAGAAGACACTGAAGAACATCATCTAAGAGATTATTTTGAACAGTATGGGAAAATTGAAGTGATTGAGATCATGACTGACTGAGGCAGTGGCAAAAAGAGAGGTTTTGCTTTTGTGACCTTCCTTGACTCTGTAGACAAGATTGTCATTCAAAAATACCATACTAAAACAAACAAACAAACAAACAAACAAACAAAAACCCATACTGTGAATAGCCACAATTGTGAAGTGAGGAAAGCCCTATCGAAGCAAGAGGTGGCTAGTGCTTCATCCAGCCAAAGAGGCTGAAGTGGTTCTGGAAACTTTGGTGGTGGTCATGGAGGTGGTTTTGGTGAGAATGACAACTTTGGTCATGGAGGGAACTTCAGTGGTTGAGATGGCTTCGGTGGCAGTCGAGGTGGTGGTGGATATGATGGCAGTGGGGATGGCTATAACGGATTTGGTAATGACGGTGGTTATGGAGGAGGCGGCCCTGGTTACTCTGGAGGAAGCAGAGGCTATGGAAGTGGTGGACAGGGTTATGGAAACCAGGGCAGTGGCTATGGCGGGAGTGGCAGCTATGACATCTATAACAACGGAGGAGGCAGAGGCGGCTATGGCAGTGGTAGTGGAAGCAACTTTGGAGGTGGCAGAAGCTATAATGATTTTGGCAATTACAACAATCAATCCTCAAATTTTGGACCCATGAAAGGAGGAAATTTTGGAGGCAGAAACTCTGGTCCCTATGGTGGTGGAGGCCAATACTTTGCCAAACCATGAAACCAAGGTGGCTATGGCGGTTCCAGCAGCAGCAGCTATGGCAGTGGCAGAAGGTTTTAATTACTGCCAGGAAACAAAGCTTAGCAGGAGAGGAGAGCCAGAGAAGTGACAGGGAAGCTACAGGTTACAACAGATTTGTGAACTCAGCCAAGCACAGTGATCGCAGGGCCTAGCTGCTACAAACTGCTACATGTTTTAGACAATACTCATGTGTATGGGCAAAAAAGTAGAGGACTGTATTTGTGACTAATTGTATAACAGGTTATTTTAGTTTCTGTTCTGTGGAAAGTATAAAGCATTCCAACAAAGGGTTTTAATGTAGATTTTTTTTTTTTTTGCACCCATGCTGTTGATTGCTAAATGTAATAGTCTGATCATGACGCTGAATAAATGTGTCTTAAAAAAAAGAAAGAAAGAAAGAAAGAAAGAAAGAAAGAAAGAAAGAAAGAAAGAACATATTTACTTTAATACCTATCAACATAGGGGAATTTACAGGAGGTGGATGGAACTCAGTGGTATACTTGCAATCAGAAGGATCCTGAATATAGAGAAACCACCATCAGGCAACAAAATATTTAAGAATGACAAGTTAAGAGCATCTTGTATTAAGCTGATTTTCTAATGTCAGTTTAATAAAATGTCTTGTTAACAGATATCCAATCAAGATTTATCCCCATTTGTCTCCTAGTTGAGTATATATATATCAAACCATGTAACTTTATTGGATTGTGTAAGCACTCCTGTGCATTTGTGTATGCATGTGGTTGCATGTACACATTTGTATATTTGCACATGTGTCAGACTTTTCTATACCCAGTACTGTGGTAGCAATGAAGCATAAAGAACAAGGTAGACATAGGCTCTAAACTCTTAGGGTAGAGGCCAGCAGAGAATATGGATACTAAACAAAGTTAGGGTTACAAATATGATAGAGATATATGAAGCTAAGAGTCTTAGGAGGATACTTTTTCTGAGATAAGTCTTTACTGATAAAGTTTAAGGATTACTGGAACAAACCAGAAAAAATAGGTGTATGGGAGTGGTGGAAATAGGATAGGATGCTGCATGTAGAGCACATAGTATTGTCATCCATGTAGTATCTTTTGAGGAACAAACAATTTGAGCCTGGTTATCATCTTTAGATTGAAGAGAATTCTGGAGAATGAGAAGTAGAGATAAGCCACATCTGGAATGTTAAGTCCACTGTGAGCAATGTTAATGGAGTTTGGTCTTGTTTTAAGGGCACTGAAAAGCCTTTGATTATATGTAGAAAGAGACACTCATATCTGTATTTTAAAAACTGTTGATTGAGATGTAGAGAGTAGACTGGAAAGGAGATTGGGTAAATGAGGCATTAGCTAAGAGCTGCTGTAGAAGTTTAGGAAGATGATGACTTAGACTGGGTCATTGATCATGGGCATTGATTAAAGTAGTTGGATTCAAGAGCCTTTTAGGAAAATCAAAGGATTTCGAGTAACTTTGATTAGCCTCTATAACAGAATCTTGGTGCCAGTGTTTCTACCTGAGCTTTATCATTTTCTACCTATGAAGAATAGGCAGATGGCCTTCTTTATCTGAATAATGAAGATAAACATATTGCCTTATTAATTTGCTATCAGTCTTGAAGGTGATCACTATAAGGAATTTAGGGTAGTCCCAAACAATGTGGTAAGTGCTTTAAAATATTAGCATTTTCTACATGTCATTGATTAGATTTTGGAAAGGAAAGCAAGAGCCTTCCAGGTTTACTGGATCAGGCAGTATATGGAATATTTTATTATACTGGAATGGGCAGCATTAGAGAAGGGATCTTTTGCAGGGAAGGTCAATGAAATTCAATGATGGTGAACTTTGATACATCAGATCTCCAGTGGAATGTCAAACAATATGTAGGACACAGGAATTTATGATGCAGAGTAGAAATCAGCAACACACAGTAGGCATTTATCAACACACATTTTTATATGAAGGATGAGGGGTTAAGCATACACATTAGATCACACCTGGATACAAACCCCAACTCTGTTAACTTCTTAGTTGTCTTGGGAAAAATTTTGAGGCTCTAAATAAGTGCTCTTATTTTCAAGAACTGATTAGGATAGCTTCACATTATATGAAACTATATGCACCAACTAGTCAGAGATAATGAGCTTCCAGGGATTTTGCCTATTTGTCCTTGGCCCAAAGGCTTCTGCAATCATTGAACACTGCATGAATGCTAGCCAGTCACTTGCAAGCAGAGCTTAACAATGCTTTGCCTCATGTATCAACCATGCGGCCTTGTTTCCTGCCCCAGGAAGGCAGGCTTATTGAGGTTTGATATAGCAAGACCCGCTTACATACACAACTAAAAGATGGAAGGGAATTTTATTTTTCCTTCTTCCTTCTCCAGATAACCTATCCTGAAAATTAGTTGTCTTCTTCTCTAGATAACCTATCTTGGAAAGAAGCTGTCTTCTCAAAAGACAGTCTGGCAATATCATACAGTCTTAGATACCAAACAGTGACCAGGTAAGTAACAACCTATTAGATTTGTTTCCGTTCCTCGTCTACCTCACCATTTTATATGCTTGCTTTCTGCAATTCACATAAGAACATAAAACTTTTCCTTGGACTTTGGTTCCTTGGCAATCTAGGCATGGTATTTTCCCCCTATGTAACCCTAGCACAGGGTAATGTCACTAGGTGACTTATTTAATGGGAATAAGGGATGTCCTTGTTGGTATTACATGGGCAGAGATAACTGTACTGCCATTGTAATTGCTAAGACTTACTAGTGCTAGTTCTGGTTCTGGTTCAAGATGGTGACATAGGAGGATCCATATGATGGTGACATAGGAGAAATTTTCTCCTCCCATGGGCACACCAAATCTACAGCTAGAGAGGAAATCAATTTCTTCTGAAAGAAATTCGTTAATAAACTGAGATACTAGGCAAATGAAGTGGGGAAAAGTAGGAGAGGCTAAGGCAAAATCTCACAGTAAACCATATCCCTGGCATGCCAGGCCATAATTGGGAGGGAACTCAACTCCAGACTTCTCCTTAGGAGAAAAAATTTGAACCACACATCTGGCACCACAACATTTAAGACTTATACCTGTAATGGAATATTACTCAGCCATCAAAAATGAAATATTGCTATTTGCAATGATGTGGATGGAATTAGAGGGTATTATGCTAAGCTAAATAAGTCAATCAGAGAAAGACAACCATATGATTTCACTCATTTGTGGAATTTAAGAAACAGAGGATCTGCCTTGCTCTGCCTTGCTCTAGGTCACCAGTATCTTCTGAAAAATAGCTAGTGTACACATGATATTCCAGTTTTTGCAGCTGCCAACTAATGGACACAATTTGATCACCCAGCTCTGTTAGCCAAGTGGGGCTTACATCTGTGGGACCCCCAGGACTGCATCAAAATGGAGGAACAGTTCTCAACTGGTCACCCACCCCCAAGGGCACAGCACAGACACAGCAGATTGAAATATGCCCTAATTCTATCAAAAAGGCTTATTAGCTTACTTTCAGAGCTGTGGTCTGATGGTCAGACTAAATACATCTCAAGGGACACATGGGTGGCTGAGCAGTTGAGCATCTGCCTTCAGCTCAGGGCGTGATCCCGGAGTCCTGGGATTGAGTCCCACATTGGGTTCTTTGTGTGGAGCTTGCTTCTCCCTCTGCCTGTCTCTACCTCTCTCTCTGTGTCTTTCATGAATAAATAAAATCTTAAAAAAAAATACATCTCAAAAGAGACTAAACTCTCCAGAGATTTGAGACACCAAAAGTATCACCTTTGAAGTCTCTGCCCTGCCACAGGTTAGTGTTTGAGAAAGTCACATGCATACACATCTGGCACTCTAGCTTTTGTGGCTGCTGCCCAAAGGACACAACCTCTAATAATCTGGCTCTGGTGTCTATCCATAAGCCAGGTTTATGTTCACAGGTTCAATGGGATGGAGGGAAACAGTTAAGACTATCACACCAGGATTTCAAGCATAGACAGCAAACATATCCTATCAACCAGTCTTCCTCTGAAAGAGGTATATTTGCATACTTTAAGAGCTACTGCCTGAATGTGTAGAGTTCAGATGGAGGTCCTCCCCTTTGGGACATTGACTGGTACTGGCACACACTCAACTACTGGGAGACACTAAGAATAAAGTGGACTTCTTAGACAATAAAGGTTTGAGAGCCAACTGAGAGCTAGGGCAGAATTGACCAATTGGGTCCATCCTTCATATGGCCTCTCCTTCAAGAGTGGGAGACAGGACTATTTTATCTGATATATAGAAACCAACACAGTCCAGCAAAATGAAGAGGAATATGTTCCAAATAAAGAGAACAAGATTGAAATCTAAGAAAAAGACCTTAATGAAATGTAGAGAAGTGACTTACCTAATATAATTGATGCTCATCATGCTCAGGTAGAAAAGAATTAACAAGAAGAGGTAAGTATCAAATAGAAATCCCAGACTGAATAAATACTTTTGAGAAATTAAACTAAATGCAGCAGGGAAAAAAAAGGATCCATGAACTCAAACACAGGGCAGTGATACTCCATCCAGAGTATCTATACTTTTCTCTTGAAGATAGCTTAAGGGATTTGTGTGACAACATCAAGCAGAACATTTGTATTATAGAGGTCCCTGAGGGAGAAGACAAAGGGGCAAAAAATTAAGGGAGATTTTGGAAATTATTTAATCTGAAGAAATAGACATCCAGATACTGGAAGGCCAGAAAGTTCCCAACAAGATGAACCCAAAAATACCCACACAAAGACACATCATCATTGAAAGTCTCAAAAGGTAAAGACAAGGAATCTTAAAAGCATCAAGAGAAAAACTTGATACATACAAAAGGACCCCCATAAATCTATTGGATTTTTCAGGGAAACTGCAGTCCCAGATGAATGACACAGTGTATTCAAATACTGAAAGAAATTGCCAGCCATGAATTCCCAGCAAACTTGTCCTTCAGAATTGAGACTGTTTTCCAGACAAGGAAAAGTTAGAGTTTACCACTAGACCGACATTTTAAGAAATGTTAGAAGGACTTTGTTGAGCTGAAAAGAGCACTAATTGAAACAAAAATTATAATCCTTAGATTTAGAATAATGTTGTAAGTGCAGTGGGTTAATCACTTAACAAAGCTACCATGAAAGATGACAATAGCAAAAATAACTACAGCTGTAATAGTTGGTTAATGGATACACAAGATAAAAATCTGTAAATTGTGACATCAAAAATATCAAATATGGGAGAAGTCCATAAAAATATAGATGTTTATAATGCATTTAAACTTAAATATAGTTATATACAAGTTGTTTCACATAAGCCTCATGGTAACCACATATCAAAGCCCATAGTGGATAGGTGAGTGGTAAAGGAATTCAAGTATACCACTACAGAAAATTAGCAAATCACAAAGGCAGAGTAAGAACCAGAAAGGAACAAAGGAATTATAAAACAGCCAGAGTATAATAGCAATAATTCGGTACTTACTGCTTTAAATGTAAATGGATTAAGTTCTTCAATCAAAAGACAATGGCTGAATGTATTAAAAAAAAACAAGATTTATCTATATGCTGTCTAGGAGACTCCCTTCAGGTGGGAAGTACAGAGATTGAAAAGTTAATTTATAGAAAAAGATAACCATGCAAAGGGAAAAAGAACATTGGGGTAGCTATACTTATATCAGAAAAAAAAAAAAAGACTTTAAAACAAAGACTATAATCAGAGACAAAGTCATTACCCTGATAATGGAATCAATCCACATGATAACATTTCCAGGTATTTATATACTCAAAAGAAGCACCTAGATTTATAAAGCAAATATTAATACATCTAACAGGAGAAATAGACAAGAGTAGGGGACTTATATAACTCAAATCAGTGGATAGATCATCCAGACAAAAGGAATAAGGAAATATTGGCCTTAAATGGCATGTGAAATTAGAGGACCTTAACAGACAGGCACAGAACATTCCAGCCAAAAATACATTCTTCTTAAGTACACATTGGCCATTCTCCAGGACAGAAAATGTTAGTCCACAAAACAAGTCAATAAATTTAAGATATAAATATATCAGGCATCTTTTCTAATCATAATGGTATGAAACTAAAAATTACCTGTACATTTTTGGGTTTGATACTACCAGAAAATGCAACGAAGTAAAGGGGGAAAAAAGTAGGATTACATCAAACCAAAAAGTTTCAAAGCAAAGGAAGTCAAGAAATTTGAAAGGCAACTGTCAAAATGGGAGCAAATACCTGCAAATCTTATATCTAATACCCAAAATATATAAAGACCTCCTACAACTAAAGAATACAATTAAAAAATGAGAAGATCTGAATACACATTTTTCCCAAGACAATATAGAGATGGCAAACCAGTACGTGAGATGATGCTCAACATCACTAAACAGGGAAATGCAATCATAACTGCAGTGAAATCACACTGTTAGCATGGCTATTATCAGAAAACAAATGTTGGGGGATCCCTGGGTAGCTCAGCGATTTAGCACCTGCCTTTGGCAGAGGGTGTGATCCTGGAGTCCCAGGATTGAGCCCTGCATGGAGCCTGTTTCTCCCTCTGCCTGTGTCTCTTCCTTTCTCTCTTTCTCACTCTGTCTCTCATGAATAAATAAATGAAATCTTAAAAAAAAAAAAAACAAAGAAAAGAAGTGTTGGTAAGGATGTAGAAGGGAGCCCTTGTACAACGTTGTTGATAGGAAGATAAATTGACACAGCCACCATCAGAAACTTTATGGAAATTCCTCAAAAATTAGAACTACCATACCATATGATCCAGTAATCTACTTCTGGTTATTTTTCGAAAGAAAATAAACACTAAATGCAAAATATATCTGTATGCCCATGTTCACAGAAGTATTTGTAATAGCCAAGACATGGAAGCAACTCAGTGATCACTGATAAATAAAATGTGAAATATATCATGGAATATTAAGCCATAAAAGGAAATCCTGCCATTTCTAACCACATAGATGGACCTGGAAGGGATCATGCTAAGTGAAATCAGTCAGAGAAAAATATTATAGGGTCTCACAGATGGAATAAAAAAAGAGCTCATAGACATGGAACAGATTAGTGGTTGTTGGAGGTTGGGGGTAAACGCAGAAAAAGAAAAAATACAACTTTTGTTATAAAACTAGTCCTAGGGATGTAATGTAGAGCATGGTGACTATAGTTAATATCATTTGTATAATAAAAAATTACTTACATGTTTGATTCAGCAGCACCATATACTAAAAAATTACTTACATCTGAAAATCATCACAAGAAAATAAACGAGTAATGAAGGATGTTAACTAGAATTATGATGACCATTTAGCAATATGTACAAATCATGTTATATATCTGAAACTAATATAATGGTATCTCTCAATTGTAGCTCAATTATTTTTTTTAAACCACAATACCTTCCTGTGTGCTTAAACATGCCACAACAAAGAAAATGAAAACCACACAGCTATGTTTACATAGTGCCCTGTTGATTGTATCAAAAAGACCAGGGAGCTTTTCTGCCCATGAATGTGGCTGAGTAAGTGCCATTAAAGTCTCCCCTCCCACCACAGTCCTATCTAAGTCTCCCAGAAAACCTGAGCAGCTGTGAAAGCTTTGAGCTTTGAAACAACTGATGAGAGTCTGAGGAGCCAGTTTGAGCAATGAGGAACCCTCACAGACTGTATGGTAATGAGAGATCCAAATGCCAAGAGCTCCAGAGGCTTTGGATTTGTCACATATGCCACGGTGGAGGAGGTGGATACTGCCATGAATGCAAGGCCACACAAAGTGGACGGAAGAGTTGTGGCACCAAAGAGGGAGCTCTCAAAAGAAGATTCTCAAAGACCTGGTGCCCACTTCATTGTGAAAAAGATTTGTGTCAGTGGCATTAAAGACCACTGAAGATCATCTAGGAGATTATTTTGAACACTGTGAGAAAACTGAAGTGATTAAAACCATGACTGATGAGGGTGGTGGCAAGTACGAATGTTCTGTAGTATTTGATGACCATGCCTCCAGAGACAAAATACCTTCAAAATACCACACTGTGAAGGGCCACCACTGTGAAGCTATGAAGGGAGGTAAGCCCTATCTAAGTAAGAGATGGGTAGTGCCTCATCCAGCCAAACAGGTCAACAAAGTGGTTCTGGAAACTTTAAATGCTGGTCATGGAGACAGTTTTGGTGGGAATGACAACTTTGGTCCTGGAGGAAACTTCAGTGGCTGAGGTGCCTATGGTGGCCATCAAGGTGGCAGTAGCTATGGTGGCAGCAGGGATGGCTTTAACAGATTTGGTAATGACAGAAGCAATTTGAGGTGGTGGAAGCTATGATGATTTTGGCAATTACATCAGTCAGTCTTCAAATTTTGGAGCCATGAAAGGAGGAAATTCTGGATGCAGCCCCTTAGGCCCCTATGATGGTGAAGGCCAACACTCTGCCAACCCACAAAACCAAGGTGGCCTTGGTGGTTTCAGCAGCAGTGGCAATATGTTTCCATTACTGCCTGGAAACAAAGCTCAGTGGGAGAGAAGAGCCAGAGGAGTGACAGGGAAGGTTACAATAGATTTGTGTACTCAGCCAAGCACAGTGGTGGCAGGGCCCGGGGGCTACAAAGATATCACACTTTAGATAATACTTGTGCTTGGGCAAAAAACAGGACTCCATTTGTGAAAATTGTATAAAATGTCATTTTAGTTTCTGTACTGTGAAAAATATGAAGCATTCCAAATAAAGGGTTTTAATGTAGATTTTTTTTGCACCCATACTATTATATAGATTGCTTGATATGATAGTCTGATGATGACACCAAATAAGTGGGTCTTAAAAGGAGGGGGGGCAGGTAGAGTCTTTATTTTAATGGTTATATTTTATCCTATACTCCTTGAGTATACAAAGAAGTATACAATTCTGAATCTAGCACAGAAACTCTTATCAAGAGCATGAAGCAGTTATGTACTTAATGCTGAGGTGGCTTTAATTTTTTTTTAAATTTGCAATTCTGAGCATGATTTTAAGTCAGTTCATACACACACAAACACACACACACACACACACACACACACATATATGCTGATGTACAAGCTAGGAAAGGACTTAATTTTTGCAATTCAGTATTATAATAGTCATATCTTTTCCCTAAAATTCCAACTAGATATTTCTATGTGGAGAATACTGTCATTATGTTGGGTTTCCAGGAAGCTTTGTTACAGGTCTTTAATCTTATGTGCTAAGCTTTTTTATTTTGAGAACGGAAACTAAATGCATTCAGAGTCTTTCATTTCACATTTATGTGCTGCTAACCAAAATAAGTAGTTCAGCAATCCCCATTAGTTTTGCTGTGAAAATTTTAAAGATTCTGCAAGACATAATTTTAACAAAATTGAATTTTTCTTAGTTCGTTATTCAAGTATACAGAATGATTATATAAAATTATTTCTCCTTTACAGTACCCATTCATTTGCAGTTTTATCAATACTCCCTTTCTGTAGTAACCTTACTAAAGTAACCCCACACACAAATGTTCAATTAATCTACAACAAAGGAGGCAAGAATATACAATAAGGAAAATAATCTCTCAAATGGTGTTTGGAACACTAGACAGCTACCTGCAAAAGAATGAGATGACCACTTCCTTACACCACACACACAAAACTTAAAATGTATTAGCCATCTAAATGTAAGACCTGAAATGATACACCTTAAAAAATGGAAAAACAGAGGCAGTAAACTTTCAGACCTAGGCCTTACCAACATTTTTCTATATAAGTCTCTCAGACAAAGGGAACATGAGCAAAAGTAAATTGTGACTACACCAAACTAAAAAGCTTTGGCACAGCAAAGGAAATAAAACAAAAAGGCAACTTTCTGAAAGTGAAGGTATTTGTACATAATCTACTGAATAAGGGGTTAATATCTAATATATAGAGAGAATCTATAAAATTCAATGTCAAAAAAAGTCTGATTAAAAAATGAGTACAAAAATAGACAATTTTCTAAAGACATACAGATGCCCAATCAATAAGCACATGAAAAGATGCTCCCCATCACTAATGCTTCACAGTTGCAAATCAAAACCACAAGGAGGTATTACCTCCTTGGTCAGAATGGCATTAAAAAGTACAAAGTATCAAAAAGACAAGAACAGTGTTGTTGAGGATGTAGAGAAAAAGAGGAACTCTCCTGCACTGCTGGTAGGAATATAAATTGATATAACCACTAGAAAATAGGGAGTTTTTTCAGAAAAGTTAATGGAAATACCATATAACCCAGTAATTCCACTACTGTGTCTTTACTCAAAACAAAAACACTAATTTGAAAAGTTATATGGAAGCAACCCAAGTGTCCAGTCATAAAAGAATAAAGATGTGGGGATCCCTGTGTGGCTCAGCAGTTTAGCGCCTGCCTTCAGCCCAAGGCCGGATCCTGGAGTCCTGGGATCAAGTCCCACATCAGGCTCCCTGCATGGAGCCTGCTTCTCCCTCTGCCTGTGTCTCTGCCTCTCTCTCTTTCTCTCATGAATAAATAAAATCTTAAAAAAAAAAAGAATAAAGATGTGAAATATATACAATGGTATATTAGTCAATAAATCGCATTCTTGAAATTCATATTGTGGGTTAACTTCAGTGGAAATATTACAAGTATTTAAAATATGTTTAAAAGCCATACTGCTTACAGTTATAGACCTGTATATACAAATATCAAAATGCCAATTTACACAACTATCATAAGCACAATATATAATAATCTGTTTTAATTTTGCATTTGTTTTATAGGCAGATAATAGGTAAAATAGATGTTTTATACCAAAGAAATAGGAAAGAAGTGATCTACTTTTCACACACCTGCATAAATTTAATAGTAAAGTTATTGCTCTAATTACCATATTAAGTTTATGTGAATTTCTCTTTGAACAATTCATTCTACTTACATTCCAAAGTATTGTAGCATTTTCTTGGTCATTCAGAGAGCTGATTTTCATTGTAGGAGCATTGCTTTATAGAAATAAGCAGAATAGAATACTCCATATCCCAAATCAAGACAAATTTGGGCAGAAGCCAAATCTAAGACCAAAGTCTGGGTCTGAGAGTAGATGTTGGATATAAGTTTTAGCAGCATTTCTGTTATTGCCATTAATGTATATTCCCCAAAACTATTCCTTATGACTAATTTTACAACTTCTTTCATTCGACAAGCAGATAAATTTAGGTCAACTGAATCAGAGTTAAGACCACTATCCCTCTAAGATATCTGCAGTAATCAGCCATTCATGAACTATTCCCTCTGATGCTCTTAGCTGGACTTCATATCTGAATAGTTTTTAACAGCTTGGATATGGTTTTGAATTATAATATCAGTGCCAGCACACATGGTGCCTTTCTGAGAATGAGAAAAAGCCCTGGGTCTCTGTCTTTAGATATTGGACCTGATGAAAGAATTAAGACACTTGTCTCTATTACTTATTGCTGTTGAGCTAACCCAAAAGCTTATGGCTTAAAGCAATCACCAATCCACCCCCGCCCCAATTCTGTGGGTTGATGAGGGAATTCCATATCTAGTTTACCTATCCTTCCTTTGAGACTACACCTAACTGGCAGATCAGCTGGTCGTGCACACCCGTCTACTAATAAGTGTTGGATGTTACTTAGGGCATGTTGCTTCATATATTCATGTAAGTCTCTCATTCTTCCAGAGCCCAGACTGATTTCTTTAAATGGTGATTTTAAGGTAGTGATTCAAAAGGCCAAGGTGAAAAGCTGCAAAGCTTCTTAAAGCCTGAGTTTACAATTCACAAAATGTCCCTTCTGCCACATTCTAAATTGGTCAGAGCAACACACAAGGACAGTTAAGATTCAAGGTTAGAGAAACAGACTTCACCTTTTGAAGGAAACTGCAAAAGTACGTTGCCCCACTTTTAGGCTTACAACCATGCTCTTCTCGGGTGACACAGCATAGGGGGCTATTGTTCATTTCAGGAAAAGATGCTTCTTCCTCCAAATGTATCCAGCTGTATAGCAAGGTACAAGAATGAAAAGTAGAGGAGTGATAAGCTTGAGTTCTAAATAAGCTTGGCTGGACATTTTTGTTTAATGTACAACCTCTACAACCATATTCAATGGCCTAGCATGTCCCCTTAGATTAATACTATGCATCAAGACTTTGAGGAATTAATGTATTTTCATGAGGATAGCAAGAGAACAAGATAACTATAGCAAAAGCATCTAGGTACAAGGGAGATGATAAACTAGCTTCATTTTCCACTAACCAAGTATTTGGAATAATATTGTTCATATTTTCAAGTGTCAAGTTTTCCTGACATACTGAAAGTAGATCAATGGAAAAGGTGTTCAAATATATCAATAATTGAAGTAATTGAAAGTGTTAGATTTTATAAAATACTCAAGTGGCTATGTAATATAGGACTTTGACATAAGGTTTGATCATTAGGCAAAGTCCTTAGACTAATCAATACAGCACACAGATTACTGGGAAATGCAAAGCAAATATATGTTCAGTACTCCCAGGACTTGATGTAGATGTTAAATTAGTACTTGAGGATTGAAGAATTAGTGAAGGATTCCTCAGTAACACAGACTTTGATTCAGCACTTTATTACATGTGATAAGCTTTACAAAGATTATTTGATAAGGATTTGGGGAAGGTAGTTTCCCAACACCATCATATAACTATTTCAAAGAATAAAGTAATTTGCTATGGAAAAAACCACCTTTTATATGCTGAAAATTTCTCTAGAAGAATGATCAAGAACCCGATCCAGCTGTTAAACCTACACATCAAGGGAACTGTGTGGGCAATGAGAAAGAGGGAAATAATTTTCACATATACCCTTTGGAAACTTGAGATTTGCACCATAAACATATTACATAAACACATTTATTGAAGTGGTGCTGAGATTCTAGGATTGGGAGAAAAATAATTGCACTGTATTTTTTCCAAAGCATTTTAGCTCTTCATTTTCCAATTTACACCTAGCCGGTACAAAAGCAAACCACCTGTCCTCTTCAAAGGTTTCTCTTACTTAAGAAAATTGGCTAATATACAAGATGACATGAACTTGAAATATCTCCTTCCTCCCTGCTTCAGCTAATGGTGGGAGGTTTCTGCTGACTCATTGCATCCTAATTAACTCCATCTTATAAGTTCTGGCCTTATAGCAACCCAGTGGGTAGTCATACGATAATATATTTCTATGCATGAAGTTAATTGGCATGTATGCAACTTTACTCCTTGACCCTGGCCTCATTAGAGCCGATCTCTAACCACCTTAGTAGGTTAGTTACAGCTTATCAAGTGGAGTTCTGCCTTTTAATGCAGAGAGATGAGGTAACTAAAATAACAGTTAACTTTTATATGGCCAAAAAAAAAATGGCAGTAAGAATAGGTTTTCTCAGTATAAAAATATTTCCCCATGAAAGCTGAGATATGGACAGATCACTAAAAAGCTACCCAGAAGATAGGAAGAACCCAGGTTCCTCTACTTAGACTTAGTTCCCATACCAACAATAAATTAAGGCCCAGTTGGAGAGGGCTGAATTTCATTATTTTGGACAACTTTTCAATCCAGATTTATTCTTTGATTTTAATCAGCTGGCTCAGTATCTTGTTACTGATTAAACATATTATAGACTGACAATAGGGATAAAGCCAAGCTAACAGGTTACATATCCTACTTGTGAATGTTGATAACCACATATCACCATCCTTCCTAAATATATGAAGTATTTTTGCCAAGGCTAAACCAGCTCATACACATGTACCATGTGTATGAGAATATCACCTGTGTATACAGTCAATATAGAAAGATTTAAGAGAATTCAGAAAGACTTTTTCATATGTGCACAGAATCCAAACCCACTCTATGAAATAAGAGCTATATAATGTAGGACACTAAAGAAAAATAATCATGATGATACTATATTTGGGGATATTTTATCTAGTTTTCTTTTTTTTCTCTAGTTTTCTTTTAAATGAGGATTTTACGTGTTTGAGAGACAGAGCATGAGAGCACGAGATCACAAGCAGGAGGGAGGGGTAGAAGGAGAAGGAGACTCCCCACTGAGCAGGGAGCCCGATGGGGTACTCAGTCCTAGGACCCCAGGATCATGACCTGAGCTGAAGGCAGATGCTTGACTGACTGGCCATCCAAGAGCCCCATCCAGTCCTTTTTCTGACTAGATGTATAGATGTAGGTGGTAGCAGTGGGTAGTGGTGGTGACAGGAGCAATAGAAGCAATTCTGGTAGCTAGGTTATTTTAGCAAATCTCACTTATATATAAGTTTCCACTCAATAGTATTCAGTATATTTGCTACATGGTGCTAAACACTTGGGAAAAAACCATATCTCAGCTTTCATGGGGAAATATTTTTATACTGAGAAAACCTATTCTTACTGCCATTTTTTTTTTGGCCATATAAAAGTTAACTGTTATTTTAGTTACCTCATCTCTCTGCATTAAAAGGCAGAACTCCACTTGATAAGCTGTAACTAACCTACTAAGGTGGTTAGAGATGTATGGGTAAATTAGCTACATTTGCTATTATGCAACTTACTATGTAGTCATTTATTTTAACAGGAAATCCTTAAAAGAGTTCTGGATCTCAAAGTTGATTCAGAACTCAAAATTCTAAGCCCAGTGGCAAAATAAACAAACAAACAAACAAACTAGAAGGACAAGCATCAGCCGAGAACTTCACAGCATACAGTGGCAATTCCACGTGGGTTTGAGTCCTGGTACTACCACTTACTAGGTCTGTAATTTGAAGCCCTTCCTTCTCTAAGCCTTACTTATAAAACAGTATAGGTTTTGAAGGATTGTCGGACTGATTGAGAAAATATGCAAAATGCTTACATTAGTATCTGGCTCAGTAGCTATTAGTCTTTTCTATCGTATTGCATAGTAATCAACTATTCTAAAGGTTAGAGTGAATATGGTATTTTGTACTTTAATAGCACATTAAGGTTGTTTGTCTATATCCTTGGCAACATTACATAACCTTTGTAAGTATTGAAAAATGGAAATATGTGAAGTTGATTTTAGTTTCCATTTTTCTAATTACTTGTAAAGTTGAGCATCTTTTCTTCTTAGCTATTTAAGTTTCTATTAGCATGAATCAACTTTGTATCACTTAAGTTTTTCTATGGTTTCCTACATCCTATTGGTTACAGGACATCCTGAGAGGTTTTAAGTATCAAGTCCTTTCAAGTGTTAAAAATATTTTCTCATTATAGATTTTGCAGCATGCTCAGTTAAAAAAAACTTTAATCAAATATATTACTTTTATTATATGTAATTTGCATTAATTATTATAAAAGGTACCTCTCATCTTTCCAGTTACATATTGTCACTAGAAACCCTAAATCAGGGATCCCTGGGTGGCGCAGTGGTTTGGCGCCTGACTTTGGCCCTGGGCGCGATCCTGGAGACCCGGGATCGAATCCCACGTCGGGCTCCCGGTGCATGGAGCCTGCTTCTCCCTCTGCCTGTGTCTCTGCCTCTCTGTCTCTCTCTGTGTAACTATCATGAATAAATAAAAATCTTTAAAAAAAAATTTAAAAAAAAAAACCTAAATCAGTAGAAAAACGAATTTCTTAAAGTTTTTATTCTAGAGCAAGCTCATGTACACACTCCAAGAGAGGGAGGAGTAGAGAGGGATAAGAGGACTCTGAGCTGAGCAGAGCCCCACCCGGGGCTTGAGCCCACAACCCTGAGATCACAACCTGAGCCAAAAACCAAAAGTAGGGTGCTTAACTAAGCCACCTAGGCAACCTGGGTTTCTAATTCTTCAGGTCATGAATTCAGCTTTTTCATTTGTCTGTTAGAAAGGAGACTTCCTGGGGCAGCCCCGGTGGCTCAGCGGTTTGGCGCCGCCTGCAGCCTGGGGTGTGATCCTGGGGACCCAGGATCGAGTCCCACATCAGGCTGCCTGTGTCTCTGCCTCTCTCTCGCTCTCTCTGAATGAATAAATAAATAAATCTTAAAAAAAAAAAAAAAGAAAAAAGAAAAAGAAAGGAGACTTACTCCCCATACACAGAGCCAATTTTCTCCCTCCACTTGTCCATTTTGCCCCATCCTGATCAATACCAGCCCTATCATACTAATTCCCACACATTCATTCCTGTTCTAGGCAGCTTCCACCTGCTCTGTTCCTTCCTGTGTTTATACAACACTTTATTGCTTAACTGTTCCTCATGTCATATCTGACAGGAAAAGTCCCCTCTACTCTTTCTGGTTATTTGCATTTGTGAATTTTATGTTCCGTTTGTAAAGGCTTTTAAAAAAATACTTGCTAAAGTCTAGCACAGGATTTGACAGAATTTATAAATTAGCAGACAAAATTCATATCTTAATACTGTGAATTAATGACATTCTTTTAAGTTTATTGTAAGTTTTAAGTGTTCAATAAACATGGTGTTTTTCTTGGTTAATTTAGCTACTACATAAATGTGTGGTATTTTAAGTTATTTTTCTAATACTACTTGTATATGAAGACTATGAGGACTTAATCTAGCAATCTTCTTGATCTAGCTTGTTTGAAAATATTTGTGTTCAATCTATTTGACTTTCTGTGCAGGGATGAGGATCAGTTAAAAAATGCTGAGGCCTCATTTTTAAAAGTATATATTCCTGAGACCACTCCAGGATAAAGTCCTTTTAACATACTCTGAAAATCAGGATTTCATTTTGTTTTCCTACCTAGACAGAGTTATGACTATGACTTTACTTTATACCATTCTCATCTAGTATTAGAATTAAGATCACAGTAATCACCTAAAATTAGTGTTAGTGGCTTAATTTGAGTTCACCAAGAAATAGAGCCTAAAAAGTGGGTTTATGCAATATATTTGGCAAGAGATCCAGGAGTAGGGAAAAATAGGGAAGAAAGCCAAATAAGTGTTTCAAAGCTACTGCTGTGGGAAATTGGGACCAATTCTGCTCTAGGCCCACTGAAAGGTATACACAGTGGCTCCCAGAAATCTGTGTGTAGAACAGCCAACTGGAGAGCCTATAAGGTCTCATCTCTCAACTCTGGGAATATTAAGTCCCCAGCATGTTTAGGCTGCATCTGTGTGTAGATCCAGCCAGCCCTTCATGCCGTGGCAAAAGTCAAAAGCCAGCAGAAAGATGGTTAGTGTGTGTGTGTGGTGTGTGTGTGGGAGGGTGGGGGAGGGTCAGAGCTTGAAAGAAGTGGTTTAAGATCTGCTGACATCAAATGAAGTTGAGGGGATAGACATGTGGGTGCCAATGGGGGTTTGCTATAGTCCATTTTTCTATGCAGATCCACTTGTGTTCCCTTTTTAAATCACTGAGTGTTTGATATTAAGGCTAACTTCAAAGAGTCAAAAATCCAAGCCAAATTGTAAGCTGTAGTCAATACTTCTGCAGCTGACTGAAGGCTATTGATTTGTATGGATTCTTCTACCCATTTTAGACTTCTTAGCCATACTAGAGCATTTCTGCTTGCTTAGGTAATGGAGTTGGGATGGTCTTGACCTTTGATCTTATTAGCTCATGCTTCCTACAATTGCATTCATCATTACCATGAGGCATAGAAGTACTAGGAGATGCCCCAGAATCTCCTTATAAACATAAAAGCTTACAAAAGGAAGCCTCTATTACCAGATCATATATGAAGTATACATAGTTGTAACATTTTCCAACAGGAATCCCTTTAATATACCACAAGAATTTTATTATGAAGTTTAGAAAAATGTTTAATAGTATTTATATGAACTCTAATTTACTAGTTTTAGCATTTAGATATTAAAATGTTCCATGTAAATCCTAATTTAAGTGTTTTTGTATTTCCTTTATACATATGGTGTTAAGTTCTAAGTCAGAGAACGGGTATTTCTAATGCATATCCATCAGACACTTATACTTCCACATTTTAAGAAAAATGAAGTTGAAAAAGAAAGTTGGTACAGGTAATGAGTTTTAGTGAGCTCATTTCCTCATGGAAACTTGACAAATAGAAGCCAGCTTTCTCTTATACAGAACTCTATTCTAAAGCTACTAAGGTCTTACTCCAATCAGGCTCTGTCTTGGCACCAGCATGAATCTGTTGAACATCCTGCATGACTTGGCATAAAGGTTAATTTTATTTCTTTACTACTTTCCATGGATTTTCACAGGAAAAAACCTTAGAATGACAAGAATTTTACAATAGTTTCTCATTTAAGTCCAGAAGTTTCCTATTATCTCTAAGATTTTACTTATTTGTTCATGAGAGACACAGAGATCAAGCAGAGACATAGGCAGAGGGAGAAACAGACTCCTTGCAGGGAGCCCAGTGCGGGACTCAATCCCTGAACTCCAGGATCATGCCCTGAGCCAAAGGCAGCCTCTCAACCCCTGAGCCACCCAGGCATCCCTCCTATTACCTCTTACTTTCAGATCCACTTTATTGCAGAAGTAAAACATTGCCCAAAAAGTACTGATAAATCAGAGGGGTTTGTTTCTGTTTTTTGTTTGTTTTTTTTTTTTTTTTTTAAAGAGCACTCTAGCTCACATCTTTTTGGACTAAGGTCGTGTCTAGGATATTCAGAGAAAACAAGGACTCAAGGTTTCCAAATATTTCTACCTATTTTTATAGAAGCACTTTAGAATTTCAGAGGCACAAAGACCCAGAATTAGTTCTAAATTTCAATCTACATTTCAATATTATGAAAAAATGTTCCTTTACTATTTTAGCCACTAGTAATCTAAGATCTATTCCTCATGTAAGATTTTTATGTATTTGAAAGCACGCACAGAGCACGAACAGGGAGAGGGGGAGAGGGAGACTCCCCAGTCAGCAGGGAACCTAGTATAGAGCTCAATCTCAAGACCCCATGATCATGACTTGAGCCAAAGGCAAAAGCTTAACTGACCAAGCCATCCAGGTGCCTCCCCCCATCTCTAAAAATATCGCTAAGATATCTTGGTCTCTTTCAGTAGATACTGTCACTTGTAAAATACAAGGTGTTTTTAAGAGTTCTTTCCCAGTGTTTGAGAATGGTTACAGACAAGAACAAGTGTTACATGATGTGCCAATTTTCATAAAGTCTGATATTGACCTTTGTGTACCATGATTTTTCAGGATTATTCTATTAGCCTCAACAATAGTACTATCTCTGTTAGATAGAACTTGTTAGAATGAAATTTTTCCAGATAGAAAAATGCAAGTATAATTGAGTTGTGACTACATAGTTGACCATAGAGAACTTCTATTAACTTCAAAATATTAAGTCAAAAGCACAAAAGTAGTTAAATGTAATTCTGACAGAAATAAATCACTCAAACCCTTACAGCTTTAAGGGACAGCTGGTAATCTACAAGGAGAATTCTAAATGCATTTCCTTTGTGAACTACTTGCAAATATAGGATTAAAAAAAAAAACTGGTACCTTGATATTTAAGAGTTCTTTTAGAAAATCTGTTACCTTTGAAGTATTTTGAAGGCTAATGCTTCCGCATTTTTATGGAATTCATTGACCCTTAAGACATCATATATAGCTGTTCTAAAAGATTTGAGAATATGTAAAATACTTACAGGATTCATCTAGATCCTCCAAAAATCAAGCTCAAAACAACCTTCAAATAAGGGTAAACAGCGACTGACTTTACACTGCGTTAGTACAACATCTGATCACAAGTGTGCTAAGTTTTAGCAAATCAAAAGGAAAGTAACTTTTTATGCCTCTTATAACATCTGGAGCATTGATTGTTCTTACAGATATTTTTGTAATAGCTGGATAGCACTGTTCTGATACCTGGAAAATATTGTACAAGATCACAACTTCCGGTCTTATTTCAATATCTCACTTTATGAAAGTTGGTTATGTAGTGCCTTTGGGTAGATGGAGTTGATATATTCTACTCACCCATAGCAGTTTTGAGGAGGAACACTTAAGCCTTTTACCAGTTATCCTGAGAGTAACGTGTGGTATTTCCTGATGTGAAGAGGTAGGTCCCATTTCACAACCACCTTGGAACTAGATAGTGGAGTCCAGCTCTGAGGTATAGTCATTCTTGCACAGATAGAACTATATCCTTTATTCTAACATTAATACTGACAGTATCTTTTGGCCTCTACATATATTCTTGTATTATTCCTTCCAAACATGGGAGAGGTTGAGCTTGAGCTACGCCCTAAAAGTTCAACATTCTTTCCTCAACTGTTAGAGAAGGACTGATTTACAAGTCACTATATATAGACCTCTTCATACACCACGATTTTTCTGGATGAGTCTATTATCCTCAACAATAGCAGCATTATTTCCTGTTTAGAACTTTTCGGTTATGTAGTGCCTTCTAACTTTTTTATTTTCCACCACAAATTAGGCTACGTTGTTCAATATAATAAAAAAAATCAGAGGTTTTGTAGAGGTTAAGGGACATTAAGATACTCCAAAAAATGCCTTAATGTATGAAGACCCTCCAAGATAAAACAGGTCTTAAATAACTCCGCATTGTCATAGTCTAAGAAAATTCAAACATTAAGTGCTCTTGAAAGTAATTCTTAAACATTAGAATATGTCAACTTCTATCCTTGTACTTAAGATTTAAAAAAAAAAAAAAAGAAAAAAAGAAAAAAGAAACATTCTCATCTAGTATTAGAATTAAGATCACAGTAATCACCTAAAATTAGTGTTAGTGGCTTAATTTGAGTTCACCAAGAAATAGAGCCTAAAAAGTGGGTTTATGCAATATATTTGGCAAGAGATCCAGGAGTAGGGAAAAATAGGGAAGAAAGCCAAATAAGTGTTTCAAAGCTACTGCTGTGGGAAATTGGGACCAATTCTGCTCTAGGCCCACTGAAAGGTATACACAGTGGCTCCCAGAAATCTGTGTGTAGAACAGCCAACTGGAGAGCCTATAAGGTCTCATCTCTCAACTCTGGGAATATTAAGTCCCCAGCATGTTTAGGCTGCATCTGTGTGTAGATCCAGCCAGCCCTTCATGCCGTGGCAAAAGTCAAAAGCCAGCAGAAAGATGGTTAGTGTGTGTGTGTTGGTGGTGTGTGGGAGGGTGGGGGAGGGTCAGAGCTTGAAAGAAGTGGTTTAAGATCTGCTGACATCAAATGAAGTTGAGGGGATAGACATGTGGGTGCCAATGGGGGTTTGCTATAGTCCATTTTTCTATGCAGATCCACTTGTGTTCCCTTTTTAAATCACTGAGTGTTTGATATTAAGGCTAACTTCAAAGAGTCAAAAATCCAAGCCAAATTGTAAGCTGTAGTCAATACTTCTGCAGCTGACTGAAGGCTATTGATTTGTATGGATTCTTCTACCCATTTTAGACTTCTTAGCCATACTAGAGCATTTCTGCTTGCTTAGGTAATGGAGTTGGGATGGTCTTGACCTTTGATCTTATTAGCTCATGCTTCCTACAATTGCATTCATCATTACCATGAGGCATAGAAGTACTAGGAGATGCCCCAGAATCTCCTTATAAACATAAAAGCTTACAAAAGGAAGCCTCTATTACCAGATCATATATGAAGTATACATAGTTGTAACATTTTCCAACAGGAATCCCTTTAATATACCACAAGAATTTTATTATGAAGTTTAGAAAAATGTTTAATAGTATTTATATGAACTCTAATTTACTAGTTTTAGCATTTAGATATTAAAATGTTCCATGTAAATCCTAATTTAAGTGTTTTTGTATTTCCTTTATACATATGGTGTTAAGTTCTAAGTCAGAGAACGGGTATTTCTAATGCATATCCATCAGACACTTATACTTCCACATTTTAAGAAAAATGAAGTTGAAAAAGAAAGTTGGTACAGGTAATGAGTTTTAGTGAGCTCATTTCCTCATGGAAACTTGACAAATAGAAGCCAGCTTTCTCTTATACAGAACTCTATTCTAAAGCTACTAAGGTCTTACTCCAATCAGGCTCTGTCTTGGCACCAGCATGAATCTGTTGAACATCCTGCATGACTTGGCATAAAGGTTAATTTTATTTCTTTACTACTTTCCATGGATTTTCACAGGAAAAAACCTTAGAATGACAAGAATTTTACAATAGTTTCTCATTTAAGTCCAGAAGTTTCCTATTATCTCTAAGATTTTACTTATTTGTTCATGAGAGACACAGAGATCAAGCAGAGACATAGGCAGAGGGAGAAACAGACTCCTTGCAGGGAGCCCAGTGCGGGACTCAATCCCTGAACTCCAGGATCATGCCCTGAGCCAAAGGCAGCCTCTCAACCCCTGAGCCACCCAGGCATCCCTCCTATTACCTCTTACTTTCAGATCCACTTTATTGCAGAAGTAAAACATTGCCCAAAAAGTACTGATAAATCAGAGGGGTTTGTTTCTGTTTTTTGTTTGTTTTTTTTTTTTTTTTTTTTAAAGAGCACTCTAGCTCACATCTTTTTGGACTAAGGTCGTGTCTAGGATATTCAGAGAAAACAAGGACTCAAGGTTTCCAAATATTTCTACCTATTTTTATAGAAGCACTTTAGAATTTCAGAGGCACAAAGACCCAGAATTAGTTCTAAATTTCAATCTACATTTCAATATTATGAAAAAATGTTCCTTTACTATTTTAGCCACTAGTAATCTAAGATCTATTCCTCATGTAAGATTTTTATGTATTTGAAAGCACGCACAGAGCACGAACAGGGAGAGGGGGAGAGGGAGACTCCCCAGTCAGCAGGGAACCTAGTATAGAGCTCAATCTCAAGACCCCATGATCATGACTTGAGCCAAAGGCAAAAGCTTAACTGACCAAGCCATCCAGGTGCCTCCCCCCATCTCTAAAAATATCGCTAAGATATCTTGGTCTCTTTCAGTAGATACTGTCACTTGTAAAATACAAGGTGTTTTTAAGAGTTCTTTCCCAGTGTTTGAGAATGGTTACAGACAAGAACAAGTGTTACATGATGTGCCAATTTTCATAAAGTCTGATATTGACCTTTGTGTACCATGATTTTTCAGGATTATTCTATTAGCCTCAACAATAGTACTATCTCTGTTAGATAGAACTTGTTAGAATGAAATTTTTCCAGATAGAAAAATGCAAGTATAATTGAGTTGTGACTACATAGTTGACCATAGAGAACTTCTATTAACTTCAAAATATTAAGTCAAAAGCACAAAAGTAGTTAAATGTAATTCTGACAGAAATAAATCACTCAAACCCTTACAGCTTTAAGGGACAGCTGGTAATCTACAAGGAGAATTCTAAATGCATTTCCTTTGTGAACTACTTGCAAATATAGGATTAAAAAAAAAAACTGGTACCTTGATATTTAAGAGTTCTTTTAGAAAATCTGTTACCTTTGAAGTATTTTGAAGGCTAATGCTTCCGCATTTTTATGGAATTCATTGACCCTTAAGACATCATATATAGCTGTTCTAAAAGATTTGAGAATATGTAAAATACTTACAGGATTCATCTAGATCCTCCAAAAATCAAGCTCAAAACAACCTTCAAATAAGGGTAAACAGCGACTGACTTTACACTGCGTTAGTACAACATCTGATCACAAGTGTGCTAAGTTTTAGCAAATCAAAAGGAAAGTAACTTTTTATGCCTCTTATAACATCTGGAGCATTGATTGTTCTTACAGATATTTTTGTAATAGCTGGATAGCACTGTTCTGATACCTGGAAAATATTGTACAAGATCACAACTTCCGGTCTTATTTCAATATCTCACTTTATGAAAGTTGGTTATGTAGTGCCTTTGGGTAGATGGAGTTGATATATTCTACTCACCCATAGCAGTTTTGAGGAGGAACACTTAAGCCTTTTACCAGTTATCCTGAGAGTAACGTGTGGTATTTCCTGATGTGAAGAGGTAGGTCCCATTTCACAACCACCTTGGAACTAGATAGTGGAGTCCAGCTCTGAGGTATAGTCATTCTTGCACAGATAGAACTATATCCTTTATTCTAACATTAATACTGACAGTATCTTTTGGCCTCTACATATATTCTTGTATTATTCCTTCCAAACATGGGAGAGGTTGAGCTTGAGCTACGCCCTAAAAGTTCAACATTCTTTCCTCAACTGTTAGAGAAGGACTGATTTACAAGTCACTATATATAGACCTCTTCATACACCACGATTTTTCTGGATGAGTCTATTATCCTCAACAATAGCAGCATTATTTCCTGTTTAGAACTTTTCGGTTATGTAGTGCCTTCTAACTTTTTTATTTTCCACCACAAATTAGGCTACGTTGTTCAATATAATAAAAAAAATCAGAGGTTTTGTAGAGGTTAAGGGACATTAAGATACTCCAAAAAATGCCTTAATGTATGAAGACCCTCCAAGATAAAACAGGTCTTAAATAACTCCGCATTGTCATAGTCTAAGAAAATTCAAACATTAAGTGCTCTTGAAAGTAATTCTTAAACATTAGAATATGTCAACTTCTATCCTTGTACTTAAGATTTAAAAAAAAAAAAAAAGAAAAAAAGAAAAAAGAAAAAAGTCCCCCATCCATTCTCTAGAAGTTTCAGCTGGAGATGTTCGTGTCGTTTAGGGCAGATTGAAACTATTTTAACCCATAGTGTAAGATAGTCTTTTGCAGTAGAACTCTAATATCAGGTACTAGAATACCGCGGAGCCTCAATTTAGAGTCCAAATTGTTAACCGGAATTACTACACAGGCTCCGTATTCATCTAATTTAGAGAAGTAAATACCAAGCTCCTAATGGCACACTCAGGCTAAAGTAGGTTTCCATAATGTCCAGCATACCACCTCATCCAAGCACAGAGTAGGAAAAACGTCTTGTTCTGAACCTCATTAGAGCGCCAATCAGTCTATGCCTGCAAAGACTCACATAGAAGGATCTCTGCACCGAGGTACTCTGGCATTACTCATTAAATCCCATGGGTAAGGAGTCTGGGGTGAGTGGCACTGAAGTAAGGTTTCCTTCTTGGAATGTTTATAAAGTGGTAGAGGAAACCTCTGTCTCCAGGACCATGAGGTACTATTGCTTTTTCAGCCCATTAGACCTAAATAAAGGATCTTTTGTTGTTGCTCACAGGTTTGGCTTCAAGACCTCAGGAAGTCGTTTGTCTAGTAAAAACAGCCTTCATGAGATATTGGGATTCAACACTACTAGTTCTGGGTACAGCGCCTCCTGTCACATCTTGCTATGGGCAGGCCAGGCCAGGGCTTTTCCATTCAAGCTGTGCATTGTGATCACCTGAAAGTCACTTGCAACACTTGACGACTAACTCCAGCTTCTTGTAGTTGGGTTAGTTTGGTGCCTAGACAGGAGATTTCCCCCAGGTGATTCAAATATGCACACAGGTCTGAAAGCCACAGGTTTAGTGTTTTAAAATCTGTCCCTTAGTGGTGTTCATTACTTTGGACATTGACTCTACCTGGAAAATACTGACTGAATTCGCAAAAAAAATTTCTAGTACTAAAGTCTGTTCTTCAGACTAGCAGGAATACATACTTTTGCTCCAGGGACTCATTCCCCCATTTTTTTAATTCCACACATTTTTCAGGAATATTTGCCCAAACAGGAAATGCCTATACACCCACTTGTAAAATCTGCATCACATTGAAACTGTGGTATTATATTTTTCTACTCTTTGACTCTTTCTCCAGCCAAGTATATCCAAGGTATCTTATGAGTCACTTTCCTTGGACTCCAAGTTTAGCGTCAGCTGAGCTAGATGTTTATCTTTAGGGCTCAGACCAGCAGTTTACACCACAAAAAAACTCCCTAGCATTGTCTATCTGACATCATCTTAATGCTCTAGCAATAACTAGTTTTCTATTTATCTTTCCTAAAATGCCTACAGAATTTTCTGTCCTCTAAACCAGTAGTTCTCTAGTTAGCACATTAGTGTCACCTGGAGCTTTTAAATCCATCCCTGCCTGTCCCATTGCAACCACTTAGGTCAGAAGCTCTGGAGATGGGGAGCACGGTTTTTAAATCTTGTCTTCCACACTCTGTGCCCCTGCTATAAAAACCAGTAAATAAAGCCTCATTTTAAATGGAGTCCAGAAGCTCTGAAAAGGAAACTCATGCACATACTACTGGTGGCAGCCTGCATAATGAGCTCAGAAAAGGAAGAGAATTCTTACCCTGACAAAGGAGGACACTTCTCATGCAGAAGTGGATGAGGGGCTAGGCGGAAGCTCTCTCCTAGTCCCAACAACAATGTACTAGTGAAAGCTTGCAGCCAGTGAGAAGCCACCACCACTTCAAACTCTCATCATTCTCCAGTGAATGTCTGTTCAAAACCACCCTCCCCAATTCCCTCTTAGAACCTAGTAAGAGCTGAGCTTGCTTAGGGCCCTTGGGCCTTGCCTCTGGTTTTGCTGGGGCTGACAAGGCCCGAGTTGAAATTCTCTGCTACCCCTAAAAAAACCTCCATGTTTTGCTAGTAACATAGCTATTTTTAAGGTCTTCATCCCCCACTCCAAACCTGTGAATGAGCTGCCAGTGCTTACGGAGGCCTTGGAATGCTCTCCCAGCCCGGTTCTCCTGTAGTGTTTTGCTTCAGAGATCATAAGCAGGCCCTGGGGCAGGTTATAAGAACACCTCCACTGGCAAAACCCAAGCCCCATTAGCTTTAGCCACCTACAAAGTTAGACTATTGCACAAAGCCGACTTCAAGACTTTGTGAATTAGTTTTCTACAAATTAAGTTAGCAGCTTATAACAAAGGAAACCTATCTGCTAGGTCGGGACCTCCTATCTGGAGGTCGGGAGTCCAAAGTAGTCTCCCTGGGCTAAAACCCAGACATTGCCTTTTCTGAGGCTCAAGGGGAAAACCCCCTCTCTTTACCTTGCCTGGCTTCCAGAGGCTTCCTACAGTCCTTGGTGGGCAGAGCTTCTTTCTCGAAACCCACAACCACCCCCACTCTGACGTCTGCCTCTCCCCTTTTCAATTTATGGGGATGCTTCTGATTACTTACAATGGGCCCAGCCAAGTAATCCAGGCTACTCTCTCAGTCTAAAAGTCTGCTGATCAGCCACCTAATTCCATTTGCAAACTTAATTCCTCCTTGCCATGTGATAGAACATACACTCGGGTTCTGGGGATTAGGATGTGATAGCTTTGGGGGGTGAGGAGTCCTGTTTCCCTCTACTATTCTCAGGCTTCAGAATGACAAACAACTGTGCTACTATAGAAGCCTATGTCTGGCTTCAAAGAAAATGCCCTCTATGAAATGTCAAGTCCACCATACCAGGCTTCCCAGACCTCCCAAATGCCTTAATTCACTCCATTTCCCTTAGTTCTGGATATGTCTGTTCACACCCACGATTGGTAATATATTGCAAACCACAGGTTCTGCTCTCCTCCTCCAAAAGTTTTAGCAAAATGAAAGTATTTTAAGTTCAATGTGGTGTTCAGGATACCAGGAAGTTCTAATATTTTTTGTCTCTTTTCCAAGAGCTTTTGTTTAATTTCTTATAGTCATATTGAGTTAGGGACAAAGAGTACTGGTAGGGGGCCACAGAAGCAGGCTCACAAAAATCCCAAGAATATTGAGGTGTAAGGAAATCAGAGATAAAAGAATGAGCTAGACCACCCTGCCCTAGGTGGGGAGGGTATCTTTTTATGACAATCATTTATGACCAACAAAGAATAACCAGACCCCAAAGAGGAAGTAAGCCATTAAAGATATTATCACTAGTCCTTAGTCAATGGTGATATCAATAGATATGTTAAAAGGATTTAGCTTCCCTGACTAGGCTCTCAATAAAAGACCAACCCTAGAAGTCTTCAGTGGCAACCTTGTCTGGACCCCTCACACTTTTGAGAGCTTTCTATGTATCTTTACTTAATAAACTTCTGTCCCTTTACTCACTCTTCTGTGTCCCCGAGATTCATTCTCCGACTCTGTGAGACAAGAACAATTACTCCAAGACAGTGAAACTTTACACTCTAAATATAATGTCCTTGGGATAATACTACAAAAAAAAAAAAAAAGTGTATTTCTTTATTCATGGTACATGTGAACGAGAAAGGGTTCTCCCTGTCTCCAAAAGTCATTTTAGGACCCCAGTTGATGGAGACCCTGCCATCTACAGGGTAGCTCACATAATATTTGGTTAGCACTCTATCTGCACACATGGCAATTCTAAAACCTGAATCTTATAAATATTCATCTGTTGTATATCAGTAAAATCAGTAAACCCCCAAGTTATTTAAAAGCTAAGAATTATTCATTCTTTCCACATATACATCATATTCATTAACAGTCTTGTTAGTCTTATGTACTGGATATTCCAAAATCAACTACTTCTTACCACACCCAACAATCCCAATTTCTTATCAGTGGATTTGGAAATATACATTATATATGTTGTGCCCAAGATTGTGAATCTGAGAAACCACCAAGATGCCGACCGGATGCAAACACACGAGGGTTTATTTACAAGCTTGAGCTTGGGTCCAAGTATACCCCACACAAGGGAGCAGGGACTTGGACCCCGAGGCTAAGAGGCGGAGAAGCTTTATAGGGGCCAGTGGCCAATGGGATTGTAACACACACAGAAAGTTGCATAGTCCTGTCGGTCCACACGCAGGTGGCAAATTGAATCACGATTCACCCTATAGTGACCATTTGAACTGGCCTATCACTCTGGTCAGAATTGGCACACAGGTTTGGCGGGCACAAGGCTGGTTACATTCTTATGAGCCGTTTCTGGTAAGGGTGTGCCCAGCGGCTTGACTAGGGCGGGGCAGCGCCTTAAGCAATACGCAGGTCATGTGGGGGTGATACAGGAGGTAGCGGGTGCAGCACAAAATGGAGTTAGTCCTGCTCTGCTTGTCCAGGGGTAGGGGATTTTTGTTAAATTCCTTGGGTCCCACAATATACACAGTGAAATTTTCTTTTTTATTTAAAACTTTTAAAAGTCTTTGCCAATTTGTGCTTGTGCCTGTAGTGTATATACAAATAATTCATACAAAAACACTGATTATATATCTAAAGTTTTTTTTTTTTTTTTTAAAGATTTTATTTACCTATTCATGGGAGACACAGAGAGAGACAGGCAGACCTAGGCAGAGGGAGAAGCAGGCTCCCTGTAAGTAGCCGGATGCAGGACTGGATCCCAGAACCCCGGGTTCACGACCTGAGCCTATGGCAGATGCTCAAACACTGAGCCACCCAGGTGCCCCTAAAGTTATTTAACAGCATTTATTCATATATGGATATGTAGCATATTTTATAATGCAACATATTACTGGCATAGAGAACCTACATAAAATATTACATTTTAAAATAGTATTTTAAACTAAGTGCCACACTGAAAAAATATAGACAAAATTACCAAATAAATTAAAATTTAACAAAAATTCACTTTATTTCATCAGTTGGGAAATATTGTATATATATCTGATTAACAGTATAATCAGTTTCACTATTCTATAGAACTAGAAGCAATTTAAACAATTGAAGCACTCTTTCTCATTGATAGCTTTATTTATAAATGAGTTATATTTCTCAATAATAAAATTTTCTGTAAAATTCATCTATGTGTCTTTTTTAGAATGTATCAAAATAGATAAATAAATTTTATAATATGCAAAAGACAATTACCTATTCAGTTTTGGGAGTGTTAATCATTCCATATAAATGTTCTAGGGAAAAAAATGCAGGAATGTAGTAAGTACCAAATCTTGATATTGCAATTATTGATAACATAGCAATTTTCATAGACTGGTAATGGGAGGAAACAAGTTACAGTATGTTAACGTAAATGATTGGAAAGAAAAATTATTTTTTTTAAGATTTTATTTATTTATTCATGGGGGAGAGAGAGAGAGAGAGAGAGAGAGAGAGAGAGAGAGAGAGAAGCAGAGACAGAAGCAGGTTCCATACAGGGAGCCTGATGTGGGACTCGATCGGAACTCTGATCCCGGAACTCTGGAATCACGCCCTAAGCAGAAGGCAGGTGCTTAACCACCCAGGCATCCCTGAAAGAAAAATTCTTAAAAGACATGGAAGTCATCTACCTTGTAAAAAATTTAATAATGTTAATGAGTCTTGCATAGCTAGGATACTCTTTAGTACCAACTTATTTCAGCTCTCAATATACATAGAAGTATGGTCCACCTCTCCATAATTTGAAGATAGGGGATAAGCAAAGCCCAAAAGAAGAAAGTCCTGGATTATGTCAATTCTTGAGATTTTTAAGGAATGTTGAAAGTGTTTACCAACAATGTGGTTCTCTCATAATCTGTCAATCATACTTTTTGTTTTTTTCAAGGAAGGAACATGATGTGGAGAACAAATGCAGAAGGAAACGTAGATAAAATTAAATGTCCTTAAAACATGTAGTTCAGGGACGCCTGGGTGGCTAAGCGGTTGAGCATCTGTCTTTGGCTCAGGGCATGATCCTGGGTTGTCAGAATCCAGTCCTGCATAGGGCTCCCTGTGACCTGTTTCTCCCTTTGCCTCTGACTCTGCCTCTCTCTCTGTATCTCATGAATAAATAAATAAACTCTTAAAAAAAAAAAAACCCTGCAGCTCATTGACAAGTACTCCAGGAAGGCAGGGTAAAACATTCCTCCAGGAAGCTCCCAATGGTTTTAATGTTAATGCCTTGCTAGAGGGAAAAACAATCTTGGCTTGATGATAGCAAGTGCTCCAGGATCCCATCAGTCTTCTTTAGCTATGAAAATCCTTTTGCAAACTTCTAGTCTTTACCTCACCCAACTCCATAGTATATAATCAGTTGCTCCTCTCAGTCCCAGATTAGCAGCTCTTTCTGTCCGGGGGTCTTGTCCCTGTACTTTAATAAAACCACCTTTTTGCACCGAAGACATCTCAAGAATTCTTCTTGGCTATTGGCTCCAAACCCCACCAGATCACATCAGAATATATTATGATGACTGAAATTCAGGTGATAATATTTGAGTGGATAAAATTCAATTATGTTACATTTAATTCAATTTACATTAACTCAGCTCTTATTTATCTACTGCTATTTACTAGACATTTATAAAGATGAAGTATATCACCTTCTCTTGAATTCTGCTGTAGGGAGAAGAGGTGTATTTATTCACAACATATACACTATATTGTCATACATGCCACAACTGTGGAGGCCGAGAAAAATCAAGGCCATTCCACCTCAAGTTTAGCATTAGCACAAGTACAGCCATCTTAGGCCCCTGTGAATAAGAGCTGAACTTTACAGGAAAAACTGCAGAATGTCCTCAGCAGAGAATCCCATATCAGAAAGACAACAGAGCCCACTCCCGTGGTAGAAAGTCCTATATTAGAATGAGAACAGAGGTCAATGCCCTTGAAAGCCCCATATCAGAATGTAAACAGAACGTGAGAAATTCCTCCACCCCTTCTGGAGGTCCCCTAGTCCAGCATATAAAAAACCCAGCTGTAACCCACTTCGGGGTCCAAGTCCCTGCTCCGCTGTGTCGGGTATACTTGGACCCAAGCTTGCGCTTGCTAACAAACCCTCCTGCTCTTGCATCGGTGTCGGCTCCTTGGTGGTTTCTCGGATTCGCAATCTTGGGCACAACAACAACGGTATGAAAATGACAAAGGAGCAGAAGGCCAGCTGAGGACAAAGCACAAGCTCACATCATGCAAACCACTCCCCTAGTCCTAGGTGAGATATGTGTGACAGTCCTCCAGGAAGCTCCCAACTACCTTAATGTTAATGCTTTACTAGAGGGAAAAACAACCTTAACTTGAAAATGTCAAGGCCTCCAATATCTTGTAGGTCCTCTTTAGCAAATGAAAATCCTTTCGAAAACTCCCTTTTCCTTACCTCTCCCAACTCCCAAGTATAAGGTCAGCTACCCTCTCAACTCCAGGCCAGCAGCTCTTTGTGCCCTTGGGTCCTGTCCTCTACCTTTAATGAAACTACCATTTTGCACCAAAGACATCTCAAGAACTCTCTCTTGGTCATCAGCTCCGGACCTCACCCCACCAATCCTAACCTATATTTCAAAACTACATCAGGAAATTTACCAGGAAATTTACCAGGAAATTATTAATAAGACAAGCTACCATTTAGTTAGTCCCTAAACAGTAAATAAAATTTTGAATATAAAGAATAGAAGAAAAAAATTCCAGAGAAGAGAAAAATAGCAAGAAAGGTATCAAGTTTCAGGTAAGCAACAGGACTTCTCTTCATGTTAGCTAATAACAACTATGGCCTACTCAAAGAGTGAAAACAGATCTTCGGATTCATCTCCAGCTATATTTTATCTCTTAGAACACATTTATTATCTAATCCTGTAAGATAAATGGTGATGACTTGTTATGATGACTTTTTTTTTATTCGTGCATTTATCAAACCCAAATTTTCAATTCTGAGGATGCTTTTATAGCACTGATCAAAGGCCATTGCTCAAGTGGCTTTGGCCTCTTCAACCATAATGTTACTTGTTCAATTTGTTTTTATCAGATTGATTACAGAAAAGCTTAGCTGTTTTTGTATCTGAATATAGAGCAGAGACTGCCTAGCTCAGAGACTTGTTGAAATCTGTAAAAGTCCTTAAAGAACCCTATTGGGTTCATTTTCAGTGATTCATTTTTATGTTTATTTTACACTCATTTGTTGGGCAACATTTACTTGTTTTCAATTACTCTCCATAGTAACACGAAATATCATTGCCATTTTATGCATGTTCCTCCTTCTATTTTAATTTTTTTTTTCCTTAAAAGTTCTCCTTAGGAAAGAAGTACAATTGTGTCAAATTGTGTGAATAGCTTTAATATCCATGGTACACACTGCCAAATTGCTTTCCAAAAACACTGTTCTAATTTCCACTACCAACATAAAGGTAATTATGCCTCTTTCTCTGTCCCCCTGTCTCAGTCAGAAGTGCTTTACAGGGGTCAACTAACCCCTCCCCAAACTTTGAGATTCAGAATACAGTGTTACAATGCTTATACAGAAAGTATTTTTAATTCTAATTTAGAGATGAATGGAAGTATATAGTACAAGTATAACTATGTCCAGAGGACCTAAGAATAAGATTAGATGTAGAAGAATCTGTTTTGTAGTTTGAAAACAACAGCATAGAAGGATGAGTTCATAAAAACTACCCTGCCTAGTACAAACAGCTGGGACCCCTAGATAAAAATATAACAACAAAACAAAGTTAAATTCAAACTTGATCTTGAAAGAAAAAAGTGATTCTATTTTGCAGAAACTCCTGAGCTGCTACCATACAGCTTTGAGTAGGGAGAGAGAAGAGTAGGAATTTTTCTTGGAAATGGGCCTATGGTCTAGGTCTCTAGACAGAGCTGAAGACAGAGGTTCAGGTGTAGATGATTTATTCAAGAATGCTCTTATGAAAAACCTGGAAAGAACAATGAAAGCAAGGCAGGAAAAGCTTTTATAGAACCCACAGGGAAGATTCTGGAATATAAAGCATATCACAGAATAATCCACCCATTGGGGCTAGGGTTTTTGCTTTTGTAGCCTGATTTCACTGGGGCATTAGCTGTGGCCTGGGGCATGGCAGTCAGGTACCCTAGGATCAGATGGCTCCCCTCAATCAAAGGTAATTTGTTAAGGAAAGAGGACAGCATTAAGTCTTCATTATTCCATATGCACAGCAGCTGGGGGATTGATATCCTGGTGGGGTAAAAGGTATCTGGAGGGGAACTGGAGTGTTCACTACAAGATCCTAAGGTTGGAGTTGTCACTTTGGAAAGCTCATTGTCTTCTTAAAGAAAGCAAAATATTCTACTTATTAACCCAAAGAAAACAATGAAGCACGTCTCTTGCTTATACAGAAAGTATTTCTGACTTTGGTTGGAAAACAGGAAAAAAGTCTTTCGTGAAAAATACAAATCTCAAGCCTCCCCTTGCATAGATATGAACAACAAATTTAAACTAGTCACATGTTAAGGTGAATGACAAGCCCAGAAATTAATATAAAAACTGACACTGGTTTGATAATACCATTGAAGAGCCCAGCAGGAACAAACATCATTTTTTTTTCTTGATTTATCCAGTATGCCACACATACGGTTGGATGATGATTGATAGGACACTGAAAATGAGCTTTCAATGAAAGATAAAGTCCACATAAAGAAACACCTCCTGTGAGATGAGTCAGCAGAAACCTGTACTGACAAGAATTAGGAGTGAAATATTAGCTAGAGATAGTGAATAGCAAGCACATTCCTTGCCATAAAAGAATCTTTGAAATATTTGCTTTTGTAAATCCCTCCCATTTAAAAAAAATAAATAACTAAGTTAATTGACTATTGAATTTCCTATCTAGAAAATGGTGTATATTTGTATATATGTATATTTTAAATTCAATTAGCCAACATATAGTAGTACATCATTAGTGTGTATATATATTTATGTAGGAGTATATATATATATATATATATATGTTTATATGTGCAGACCGTGAATTTGCCTTCTTGTATTAATTTTGCCTGCTTTTCAGAGTCCAGAGCTCTAATGCAACTCAGACTTGAATGAAAGTGAAGGCTGCTATGTCTGGTTCTGGGGAAGGGCTAAGCCATTTTCCATCTCATCCTGAACAGAGATGAATCTGATGTCCTCAGTTCTGGAGCCTTCCCAGAATTCTGGAATGTAAATTAGCCAATTTAAGATGGTTTATCCTTAGCTGAAATTCCATCTTTCCTTTTCACTTCTGTTGCTATTACCGTTTGCTTATCTGTTAGCTGTATTAAAAAAAAAAAAAACTTTTTTAAGACTTTATTTATTTATTCATAAGAGACACAGAGAGAGAGAGGCAGAGACACAGGTAGAGGGAGAAGCAGGCACCTCATGGGGATCCCAATGCGGGATTCCATCCCAGGACCCCCGAATCACCATCTGAACCAAGGGCAGATACTCAACCACTGAGCCACACAGGTGCCCCAGCTGTGCTCAAAATTATGACATCACTTGTTTGTTTCTTTGCTTGTTCTTTCTCTTTGTGTTTGTGTGTTTACTCCTTCTTTGTGATATTTTTGGAGTTTTAAGGGATTAGAGATTAAAATATGCACTTAATGTGTCAAATTGAAGTAAAATTCATTCTTTTTATTTTCTGAATCAATATTACCAGAGGATTATTATTAATCATAATAAATCACTAGATTTTGGGGTTTTTTTGGGCTCTTTTCTAAGTCACCTGTATTTTCCAGTTCATTAACCTATGATTTTATTATTTCCATCCTTCTGCCTATAGTGTCCTTACTCTACTTTTGTCTCCCTAACTTCTTACGTTGAAATATTAGCTTATGAGTTTTGTCCTTTCTTCTATTTATAAATGTCATGATTTAAGACTAGAAATTTCTAAGCTCTGCATATATATATCCATATATATATGAATATATACATATCCCACAGGTTTTTTTATCCCACAGTTTTTTAAAAGAATGCTTCTACTACTGTTCAGTTCTAAAGAATTCTTCATTTCACATTTAATTTCCTCTGTAACTAATAGAATATTAAAATATGTTTAAATCCATTTATGTAGTTATATATGAATTATTTTTTTAGAATCTCTGATTTGCATTGTGCTTAAAGGCTTGTGGAGTGTATGAAACCAGTTTTTTCACATTTGTTAAAATTTACTTTGTGCCTTATCAGATGGTTGATATTGAAAAATACTTAAGGTATGTTTTAAGAATATATATTTCGAATGGGTAAGTGTAAACTTTTTGTTTCTCTCTTAGGTAAGATAATATTTCTTAAAGCTATGATTCAATATTTCTAAATCATTACTCTTTTTTAGGCTGCCCCAGCCTAATAATTATCAGTAGAGGCATGTGGTAAGTTTCTCCAGCTCTGAATTAAGATTTGTAAAATTATCCTTATAATTCTGACAATTATCTATTTTAAAGCTGTCTTACTGAATCATACATGATCATGTTTTTCCATGTTCTTTGAGATCATTGTCTTAAATTTGTTAACAGTGTTTTCAATAGTGCTTGGGATTTTCTGTATAAGCAATCATGTCATTTGAAAATAGGAGCAATTTATTTTTTGTTTCTGATATTTTGCCTGTTACATGTTTTATTTATTTAGTTTGCATTATTATATTAGCCAGGTATTTCAGTCAGATATTCAATAAGTACTACAACAGTGAACATCTTTGCCTAGGTCATAATCTTATGAGGAAAGCAATCATTCTTTCACCATTAACTGGAATACTGTATTAGCTCTGGTTTTTCTGTACATGCTGCTAACCCATTCAAGGAAGTTCCCATCCATTCTTATCCACTGAGAGTCTGCAGCATGAGTGGAATGTTCAGTTTTGTTAAATGTGTTTTTTTGCAAATAATGTTAATGTCAAATATCCCCCTCCATCCATACTTAGTTGATGTGTTGAATTATATTGCAAGGTTTTAAAGCATCAAGCCAGGCTTATATTTTTTAGATAAACCCCACTTGGTCTTGATGTATTATCATTTTCACATACTGTTGGATCCTGTCTATTAATATTTTGAAGAGTTTGGCATCTTTATTCATGAAGGATAGTGTGGTTTTCTTGTATTTGGTCTACTTTTGGTATCTGGATGATACTGGCCTCATGAGGTGAATTGGGAAGAATTCTCTGCTTTTCTGTATTCTTGAACAGTGTGTATAGAATCAGTTTTATTTCTTCCTTAAGTTTTTTGTATAAGTTTTAAGTTAAGCTCTCTGGATCTGGAGTTTTCTTTGATTGAAAGTTTTAACTATGAATAGGATTTCATTAATAGGTACCGGATTATTCAAGTTATCTCTTCTTGAGGAATATTTAATAGTTTGTACATTTCAAAGTATTTGTCAATTCATCTAAGTTGTCAATTTTATGGGTATAAACTATTTTTTTAACGTTCTGTTATCGTCTTTTAATGTCAGTCTTCAGTGATGATATCACTTTCAATTCAGAAACTTGTTATCTGTGTTTTCTCACTTTTTTTCTTTGTCACTATAGCTGGAAGTTAATCTGTTATACTGAGCTGTTTTCACCAAATTCAAAATGAAATAAAGTCTCGATTTATTCATATCCTTCAACAATAAGGCCAGATTGGCAGGTGGTTATGGAAGCCTTAGGTGGTTCTCTTGGTCTTTAATTATAAGTCCGAAGCTTGAAAGTGTTAATGTGCTATAGTGGATAATTACATCTTAAAAGAGCACTGTTTTTCCATTTTAATGCCTGATGATTTCAGTTCCTAAAAGAGTGAAGTAATACTAATGGCAGTGGAGAGCCTGCTTTAATTCCAATGAGATAGTTTATATTCTCCAATCATTTCTGATGAGCCAAGAGAAAATGTAAAATATCTACATTTATTACAAATAATTTAGCTTACTGATTATTGTGATTTGCATTGTATTTACATATTTGCTTTTCAGAGCTAAATTGATACCAGCATAAACTGTACAAGAATTTCTGATAATTAAGTTAGAAATAATTAGTTCATCTCCTATTACCCTATGTGTTAGTATGTATCTCCCCTTTAGGCTGGGAAGACAGTACTTTACAGCTTATAATATTTACAGGATTCCCGATGAAGCTGAGGCTATGGTGGAGAAAAAAAATCACCATGTCTTTGGGTCCTCAGCAGAAAGCAGATATAACTGGTCAGAAAATGGTCTCATACACTACAACAGTTTCTCTGTACTGTACTGTATTTTAAAATCAAAATCATTTTGTGTTTATTTCATTTGTATTACAAATTCAGTGACATTACAGGCCTATCCTTAAAGGTTTAGTAGTATATCAAAGCCATAATCCTAGAGATGAGATGACTTTTTAGGGGACCAGGTCCAGCCCAGTCCACCCACTTATCCAAGCCAAACTTACATCCTCAGGTTTCAGGTTGGCCATATCCCCAGACCTTGTCACGTAGCCTGTGCTTATTAAATGTTATTTTGAATCTAATGGAAAGGATTATCCACATCCGAAGACTTCTTCTAATAAGATTACTGTCACACATATTTGATTTTGAGCCTGGATATCATAAAATGCATCATTCTTTACACTGTACTGAAATTTGTCTCTTCATGCCCTTGACCCTTCTGTGCTATTTATGCCTCCTAAAGATAAACAAAGTTACTCTAATCCCCTCTCAAATTACCCCCATGCAAGATCTATTCAAAGAGAGTTACCAAATGACTTCTTTTTTAACTCTTTGATTTCTTAGATTTTTTCTCCAGATATAATGCTTTCAAGAGCCCTCATTATTTAACTTCTTTTTCAGTTATATTAGAATTTATGATTATATATATATATATATATTTTATAGTAGCACCTCCTATAGTAAAAGGGATAAATTTCTGAAAACTCTTCTGAAAGTATATTAAGAACATATATGAGGATGCCTGGATGGCTCAGCAGTTAAGCATCTGCCTTCAGCTTAGGGTGTGATCCTGGAGTGACAGGATTGAGTCCCACGTCGGGTTCCCTGCATGGAGCCTGCTTCTCCCTCTGCCTATGTCTCTGCCTCTCTCTCTGTGTCTCTCATGAATAAATAAATAAAATCTTAAAAAAAAGAACATGTATGATTATGTTATAAATGAAAAGGATAGGTAGGGCTTAAGTAACAAAAAAAAAAAAAAGCTTTTATTCAACCCAGAATAACTATTCCAGTGGTTCTATTTTGTAGCTCATCATCCAGAATTATTTCTCTCCTAAAGCTACAGTGGATGTTTCTTTGAAGCTGCTTTTCCAAGAATAGGGTCTGTTATGAACAGAATCATATCCCTGAAAAATAAATGAAGTCTGAACCCCGGTACCTGTGAATTTGACCTTATTTGGAAATAGGGCCTTTGCAGATATACTTGAATTAATATGAAGTCATTAGTAGGGGAGCTAATTCAATATAACTGGCATTTTTATAATAAGAGGGAATTTTGGATACAGATGTACAGGGAGACAATCATGTGAAGAAAGAGGCAGAGACTAGAGTGAGGAAGCATCCAAAAGCCAAGAAACACCTAGGGTTAATAGAAGCTGGAAGAAACAAGGAAAGATACTCTCCTGGGGCTTTGGAGAAAGTGGGACCATGATACCACCTTGATTTGAGACATCTAAATTTCACAACTAGAAGAGATTAAATTTTTGTTTTAAGGGGCACCTGGGTGGTTTTGTTGGTGAGGCATATGACTCTTAATCTCAGCTCAGGTCTTGATCTCAGGGTTGTGAGTTCAAGCCCCACATTGGGCTTCATGCTGGCTGTACAGCCTGCTTTAAAAACAAACAAACAAACAAACAAACAAACACATTTCTGTTTAAAGCCAGCCATTGTGGTCATTTGTTTTGGAAGATTATTGTGGGAATCTAAAACAGGGTCAAAATATTATTCATGAGCAAAACAACTCTATTGCTACAGTACTTTGGGCTCTTGTCTTCAAAAATTAGATCTATGACATTGCAATCTGGTATCATCATCAAGAGTTCATTGGCTAGGGATATGGTCTATAAGTCTAACTGGAGGTTTTATATTTCTGAAGTTGGCCATAAATGGCTTGTCTCAAGTACTGGAGCAGTCTAAGCCTTCAGAGAAGAAAGCTGGGTAGTGGAACCTAGAGCTCAGACCCAAGAGGCAATATCTTTCTAGGTTTCCATCTTGTTGGTCTGATGGAAAATAACCATGATCAAAGGTAACTTTTCACTGTTTGAGGTTAGCAGTATCTCTTCAGTTTTCTAGATTTTATTTGTTTACTAATAATAAACAAATAATTTTATTTGTTTACTACTACTACTAATAATAATAATAGATTTTATTTGTTACTAATAAAAGGATATTGCATGAAATAATACTTAACAAAATAAATACTGTTCTGGCAGTGAACTACAGAATAAATGAGAGTTTAGAGACAATGGAATTGAGGAAACAAACACTTAGATTGTTGTTACAAGGCCCCAGTGGCATAAAATGAGAACCATAATCTATAGGAAAGAAGCTATAGGTTATCTAATTTATAGAGAACACAAATTTAGTACTGGAGGATCCATGAACTGTTTTTGATGTAATGAAAAGAGAGAGAGAGAGAGATGCTTAACATTTACTCATGATAGGATTGATAAGCTGTTTTAAAATTTTTAGGTTTATTTGGTTTTATCTTAAATGAAATGAACTTGGTTTTTAAACCTTGAATAACTAAGGGGAAAAATAAAATGTTTTAATACCTATTCATTTTTAATGAGCAAAACAGTATGTTAGGGGAAAATTACATAAAGGGTTTTTAATGGTGGCAGCTCAGGGTCATTGCCTTAGGCCTGGTTCATTCTCCACAGTGCTTGCTCCTCAGTGGCCTGATACCCTGCTGTCTGCTCAATCAGCAATCTCAATTAAAGGAAGAAACAGAATCAAGGTTATTTCTTCTTGCTTCAGAATTGAGAACAGTTTTATTTTCAGAGAAATACATAACCACTACTCTAAATTCTATGAGGATATATGCATTATAAGAGTTAAAAGAATTCCAAAAGTGATGTACTCTATTTATTGCCAAAATATGAAGCTAATTTATATTCATTTATACTGAAAGTAGGACACACTTGACAGCTATTAATCCATACAGTAATTAACATTAGCTTTGCAAGCTGAAGATAATATAAAAAGCTTATGCTGTGATATAAAATGTTTCAATGGATCATAATTAACACACAACTTGAGTTTCTGATTAATCATTTTTCTTAGATTGTTTTATAGGTTATGCCTAATTAATGAAAATGAATATAAAATTTCAGTACTGTATGCTAGAAGTCCAGAAAAAAGAATTACTATAACTTCACCTTGCTATTATTCGTCATGTATTGATTAAAATTTGGATGGTTTCATATGAGATTATTATTACCACAAAGTCTTATTTCATTAAAAAGAAATGTCTTGCTTTCTTTCTATAACTCTAAAGGACATATTAAGAATTGATGCTATAGAAAAATTTAATTCTAAAATCATACTTAATAACAACTAAATATGTGCAGAATTATCACTCACTGACTACTTGTTTATAGAAAAATATTTAGGGATACCTGGGTGGATCAGCAATTGAGTGTCTGCCTTCTGCTCAGGGCATGATCCCGATTTAAGGGATCGAGTCCTGCATTGGGCTCCTTGAGAGAAGCCTGCTTCCCCCTCTGCCTTTCTCTCTGTGTTTCTTATGAATTAAAAAAATCTTTTTTAAAAAAGTATTTGTTTTTCATATTCCTTATCAAAATCCATGCCAACATCTTAAGAAAACATTAAAAATGTGGACGTTGAAAATCATGTCATAACATATAAAATCGAAATCCTTAGATAACTTTTTTTGAAATGAAAGATATGTGGTAATTTACTACTAAAATTGCTTTAGTACTGTTCTTGTATCCAGAATGCCCCCTTTAAAACAACTAATATGACCTAATTATTTTATGTGAAATACTATGAATGCTAACCAAATTTCTTTTGGATGTTAACATCCTTTTGTAAAATGACTGAAATAATGAAGATATTGTTTGTGAAAAAGTAACTCCAGTCCCTTTACTTGTGGTTCCATAGATCATAGATAATAAGCCAAGACCTGGATTCCTTTCCTATGTGGGAAGATAATATTATTCTATTTCAGGAGAACAAATTACATTCCTGGCCTATTTAGTCACATAAAATGAATACCACTTTTTCAAAGAATTTATATAAAGTCATAAATTATTACTGCAGAACAACTCCAAACTTACAAAAAACCACTGATTAGCGATGAATTTGAGGTATTGCAATTTTTATCTTTTTATCCTTTTAATCAAATTAATTTTCAAAGTTTTCAATTATATATTCACAGCTCTCTGATTACCATTCAACCTAGATATTAATTTATACCCTAAAATCAGGAAACCCCTTCAGGACTCACAGGAACATCTGCAGGGCAAAAGTCATTCAATGCATTTTAACTCAGAGTCAAAGACTAGTGCTAAACGAACTTTACATCCCTTTGGTTTGAATATATATCTAAATTTTACACAATGATAACAGTCTCATTCTTTCTAAAATAACCTTGTTTAAGCAAAAAATCATCTGTATATCAATTTATTGGTAAAATTTCTGTGATGGCATTCTTTATATTATTTCAGCAAGTGCAAAGATTCATTGACCATTTTCAGTGTAAGTGAGCCAATGAAAATAGAAATCATGAGTGTATAAAGAACCCCAGCATGCCTTCACTATCAGCAAGGGTTGTTTCTGGAAAACATCACTGAAAGATGAGAATAAGCTAACTCATGCCAGTGGAATATATGTGGATATGGAGCTTTCCTGTTCAGAATGTGGGGACATCAACACAAGTTGTGCCCTCAGGCAGTGATGTCCCCTCAAGAAACTCTTCCTTTCTCACTTCACAGTTACTGCATTTGGTTCTCTGGTTCTTTAACTTCCCTACTATACCTGAAATCTCTACTTCTCTTCCATTTCCAGCACCTCTTGGATCTTGACAGTCTTCACAATTACATTGTGGGGAATAAGCTAAGCTTGTTCCTTTTCCCACTGGCTTTGACCTTGGATATACCTATGTCTGGGAGGTATACAAGATTTCCCAAAGGGTGCATGAACTTGGACACCTGAGATACCTAGTTTCCATATGAAGTCCTTCCCATTGGTTTTCTCTCTCATCTCACTCTTCCAGTTGTTCTCTCTCACTTTACAAAAGACATATAGACCTCTTGGCCACCCTGAGTCTTCCTATGCTGCATGTTTATGTGTGTAAAATTCCCCAAGGCATTTAATAAAGGGATAATTCCAAGTCTTTTTCATTTCAGTAAGACCTATTTCCCATCTTTTGAGAGAGAGTAAATTTTCTCTGTCCTTGATTGGAAACTAAAAGAGAACCACTGGTATATTAATACAAATATTAATACAAATATTTAAATTGAAAAATGTATTCAGTCTTTTCATGGTAGAAAACAATTCTAACTTGGCTTCTTGGTGAGACAATAAAGAGTGGGTTTGCCAATTAGCCTATATGGTGAATATATTTGATATTAATTGAGCTAAATCTGCAGCTCCAAAGTTTTCCAGAAAATATATTTAAAGCATCTGATAAAATATATACCTTTTAATAAAAAAATATAAACTTAGAAACTGTGAAAAATAAACCTTAGAAATTATGTATTGGGATTAAAAATAATTTGATTTTCCAAATTATTTAAATATTTTGAACAAATATTCTTTCTTGGGGAAAACTAACAGGTATAATATACTTCTAAGAAGCTAAAGATGTGATTAATAATTGGGGAAGAAATCTTTTTACATGTCTTTGCCTCCACAAAACTGAAAGGAGTGGCAAAAGAAATTGTCAGCAAATAAATTGATAAAAATTAACGTGCAATGATCAGTCATTGTGTGATTTGTAGCCTAAAACTCCAAAGCTGTTGAAATTCTTGAATGAAATATTATAATGAAACACCTTCCATTCTCATTTACATAAACATGTTTTCTCAATACTGGCATTTAAAAAATATTGCTGTAAAATTGTACTTGGGTGTCATTCTAGCAATAAGTATTAGATTTTTCCTGTCATTAAGATAAACATTTCCAATGATTAGTCATTAACAAAATGTATAGCATTTTATGTTGTTCTTTATTAATCTACTAGTAGTAATTGAAATGAAAACTCAATTTACATATCTTTTAAAACTTGGGGGCTTCTAATCATAGAAATAAAAATTGTATTTCAAGTGTAATATGGAGTATGATGAAGGGTTATTCATTTTAGGGATGTATGATATGGGGATTAGTGAGAGATGCTGGCATAAAATTCTGTTATGGCAATCAAATGTTAGCACAGATTTAACAAAAAAGGAGACATCAAAAAATTAATAAAAAAATTACCACCTGTTAAAGATGTGCTTGTTCATGTATTTTTAAGTGAATGAATATTATTATCTGATATCATGTCATTATACTACATAATATACATGTAAAATCTAAATTTAGTCTTTATATGTCAAAGATAATGTAATATGTTAGGAATTATGTACTCTGAGAGTATTTAAACTCATGATTAAACTTGTTAGATGGCAGTCTAAACTGTGCAACAGCAAACATAATTTTTCTAAATGTTTTGGTCACTACTAAGTAAAATTGCTTACCAACCACTATAGTATTCCACCGGTTTACTCTGTGGAGAGAGATGTGGAGGGAGAACAGTAACTCTTTTGGGTGGCCCATCTATCCTTCTTCTGATCTTTTCCTACTCTTTGCTCCCTCATTCCCTTCTCCTTCTTGATTTCTTTTGCCACAGCCTACCATATTTAAAAAAAAATTAAAATCGGACACATGTAATTGCAGATCATTTTCCAATAAGCAACTATCATGAGATCTACAAGCAAGTATTATATCCCCCCCCATAGATCTGGTATAATTTTTGAATTTTATTGTGATTTAAAATAACTGTCTCCTTCTTAACTTTAAGACAAACTACAAGACCATTTTGAATTTAGTCCTAGGAAATGTCATAAAAATAACCAAGGTATTTCTTTTCCTTTCTTTAATTTTTGCCATTCTTGACTTTTTAAAAAAGATATTTTTATTGAGATATAATTGATATAAAGCATTATATTATTTTTAGGTGTACGACATAATTATTTGATATATTGCAAAAGTATCACCACAGTGAGTCTAGTCAGCATTCATCACTATATATAGTTATAACTTTTTTCTTTTGATGAGAATTTTTAAGATCTATTCTCTTAGCTATTTTCAAATATAAATAGAGCATTGCTAGCTATACTCACCAGGTCTTATTTATTTTACAATCAAAAGTTTCTACCTTTTGACCCCCCCTCCCCTATTTTACCCACTTCCTCCCCTGGCAACCACCAATCTGTTTTCTGTATCTATAAGTTTGATTATTGTTTTTAATGATTCCACATACAACTGAGATCATATGGTATTTGTTTTTCTCTGTGTGACTTATTTTAGACTTGATTGCAAAAGAGCGAGGAAGGTTTACTTTCTTTTTCTTTCTCTCTCTCCTCTTGTCTCTTCCTTCCCTCCCCCTTTATAAATAGGACTCAGTGTAAAGAATGTATAGAGACCCTACACACATTTTAATAACTATTCTTTCTTGTTACAATTCAATGCCAGGTGATTAGCCACTTATTAGTTGGATTTCTTTAATTATTAACAAAATTAAATTGTACAGTAGAGAATGATTTCCTGGGGTTCTACTTTGTGATGAAAACATGGGCTTTGTGTGAAGTTTGTTAGATAAATTTAATTATGATGCTGGATTCTGTCCTTAGGCATTTCCTAAACTCTTTAGAAGAAAAGCTTAATATTAAAATAAAAGCATAAAGGAAGTAATTATTTGTTCTCAAAGCAGATTTGTGTCTGTACCTTTGTACTTTGTTAGAAGAGATTAGCTTGCCAAGGAGACAATTTGTATGATTATTATATTTTGAATTTGCCCTTCTTAACCTTGGTTACTATAAGCAAAGGAGGTGTTGGTAATGAAACGGTAGATAGGATTCTTCGTATTTATAATTATTTGCTTATTATGTAAATTTTGAGCTAATTTAAGAACCATATTAGTATAATTCATCTTAATAGAGCCACTTAATAAGTACATCTTAATAGCCCATTGGCCTGGTTTATTAGTAAGATTTAAACTTTAAGCTCTGTATGATGGTTTTACCTTGATTTTCTTCCACGTTATGATAAGTAGAATGGAATAATATTTTAATTATTATGTAATTTTGCAAAATATTTACATTTTCATCTAAAAGTCAAAATTTAAAAATGAGAGTAGTTAAATTGTTTTACAAATAATTATTCTCAACATATGGAACTGAACTTTTCTTTCTGGAGGCTATTTTATTTTGTATTTTCATGCTATCAGTTGATTTTATTCAATTGAAAAAACAAACCAAAAATCAAACAGATAATGCTGAATACTTTAGTTCTTTCTTTGCTTCAAAGGAAAAAAAAAAGTGTAAACAGGTTTTTCACTGTTACATTACACAATGGATTTTCTCATATTCTGAGTTTCTTGCAAATATCAACAGTATAATTATTAGTAATAAGATTAGCCAAGTGTAAGGCTAAGGAGTTTCTAGATGTTTTGGTCATTTAATCCAAACACTCCATGAGTTTGATTCTTTCATGCCAAATTTAAGTACATTGTTCAACATTGCACCACATGTTAATAGGCATATCCAAGATGTAAATGAATATCCAAATGCTCTGAAGAGTAAACTACAGTTCTAAGTTTCCATTATAGGAAAAAAAAATGGGTTTTCAAAGTTCCAATTTTATGGTCATTTATTCATAAACCCAACAATTTAAAGATGGACTGTTTATGATCCCCTGATATGTTTCAACAAGAATTCAGATTCAGTGCTATAATGCAGAAATTTTCCTCTTTTTCTTTCTGTGCTATATTCACTGGGTAATTTTTTAAAATGATAGCTGACTGAAGAAATACATAGAAAATTCTTTAATAAAATTTACAATCAGGTCCCTTATCACTCACTCTTTTTATTTGGTAAATGCAAAGAGCCATGACTTTTTTATCTTCAGATCTAGGAGAATCATTAAGCAAAAAAGCACTTTTACAGCCATTATATTCTACCCACCCAAAATTAACAATGTTGCATTTTGTGTATGGAAATATATTTAACTCAAGTCAATATAATTTAATTTGAATAGGATGAATATAATTCAATAGAATAAGATGGAATGGAATAGAATAGGCAGACAAGACAATATTTTTAATAAGCAAAATAAGATAAAATTTTCAACCACTATATGGAAAAAAGCCAGCCAAAATTTTCTTGTTCACTTCATTTTCCTTCAGATGCACTGACAGGTAGAACTCAAACATCATCTCTACTCTGTTCAGATGACCACCAACAATGTCTGTGCCACAGAGCTATCGTTGTTATTTAATGACTGAGGGCAAATGAGAAATTGTTACTGTAGTCTGCTGAGGCTAACATGCCAGGAAGTGTGAGAGAGAGGGTTCTAACTAATGATTTCCTAGTGCAGAATTGGGCCTAAGTTGAAACCCCATTACAAGTTTCTTTCTGTTTAGGGAAAATAAAAGACATTTTTCTCACCATTTTTTTTTTTTTTTGAAGTGGAATGCTAGGCAAGAAGATTCCTAAACAAAAGGATTATCCAGTGGAGTAATAGGTGTTATTAATTTCCCTTCAACATAGGCCAACAGAAAATGGCCCAGAAATCTTGACCAAATCTACTTAACAAAAACAATTTTAGTTGATCTTATTAAAAGGAAAATATCATAATTAATTTGAGGCATAATTTCATTTTTCCAACATCAATATGTCCCAATTTGCAATCTCTTAAGGATTTGAGGGCATTATTTTTATTTTATTTTGTTATTTATTTATGATTTGTTTAGTTGCATGCTTATTATGACTAAGAGATCCTATAGATTTTTCAAGTACTATTGGGAATTACCTTGTGAAGATGAATAAAAGCTGTTGATACAAGTGAAAAAAGAAAAAAAGGTAATAATTTCAAGTATAAAATCCTTGAGGAGGCCAGAATGAATAAAACCCACTAGAGCAGAAAATAGATTAGACCATTGGTAGATCTAGGAGGCAAAGATCTAATCAGATCTAATCAGAGGAAAGATTTAAGGATTGGGATGATATTTGAACTTGGTCTCATAAAATTATCCTGTTTATTGGTTCACATTCTTTTTTTTTAAAATATTTTATTTATTTATTCATGATAAACGTAGAAAGAGAGAGAGAGGGGCAGAGACACAGGCAGAGGGAGAAGCAGGCTCCATGCTAGGAGCCGGGACTCAGGATTCGATCCCAGGACTCCAGGATCATGCCCTGGGCCAAAGGCAGGCGCTAAACCACTGAGCCACCCAGGGATCCCCCATTGGTTCACATTCTAAATCAATAATAAAATTTTACGATCATGAATGATTAATTATGCAATAAAAGTATATGTTTTTAAACATATTAGCTTGAACTGTTCTCTGGTTAGGATTCTTCATAATATTGAAAAACTGAATCAAAGAGGAAAAGATATCGCCATTAATACAAAGAGATGGATGTTTTACTGGGTGAATTTTCATTCACAAAGTTAAATTACTTAATTTTTTCAATCTATGTTCTAGGCTTTTATACATTATTATAAAATATTAAGCAGTTTTAATTAAAGTATGTGTTTTTTAATATGTTTGAAAGTTAATTAGTATATTCAGACACCATAAATCTGAAACTCTATACATATTTCTCAAATATGTTAATCTTATCATCATCTCTCTCTCTCTCTCTCTCTTTTTTTCACCTTTGTTAAGTGTATTTGAGTGTATTTCTTCTAATAGTGCTACTAACACCTGCATTTTTTTTTGCGGCTTCTTGGTTTTTTTTGTCAACATACCAGGCAGTGGATAACCCAGAGGTAGTAACATTGGAGCTATACCAAAAATTACCATCAAAACACTGATGGCTCTGAGCTTTCAAGGTTTCAGTCATTGATGCTGTTTTATTTATAGAGACAGGTTCTACTTACTTGACTGCTATGTCCAAACTTTTAAATGATTAGCTGGTTTTCATAGTTAACTAAAAGGACAAAAATAGTTATACTTATTGTAATATGAAACTTTTCACTAGAATGATTTTTTAGAAATTCTTAGAGAAGAAGGAATAAATAGAAACTTGAAGCATTCATTCATCTAATTAAATATGTGAGAGGAGTTTTTAGCCTCTTGACTTTTAACATCTCCTATGGCTCAACCCATTTCCACAGCAGGGAAATCTGGAATGTTTTCCCTGGAGAGAACTTTGGTAAGTCCCTACTAGTCTTGATAGCTATAAACAATGTAATTTCAATGCTGAAGTATCTTCCTCAGTTCGCTCAGGACTGTTGAGTTTCGTGGAACAAGAACTTTCAGCCAACTGTGATGAGTGGTCATTGGATGCAATAATTGTAGCTGTTAAGTGTTTTATTTATTTATTTGTATTTTATTTTATTTTTTTAGATTTCATTTATTTATTCATGAGAGACATAGAGATAGGAAGAGCACAAACAGAGGGAGAAGCAGGCTCCCCATAGGGAGCCCCATGAGGGACTTCATCCTGGAACTCTAGGATCACTCCCTGAGCTGAAGGTAGATGCTCAACTGTTGAGCCCTCTGGGCGTCCCTGTTAAGTGTTTTAAAGGAGGCTTGGTGGTAATTATGTCAATAATTGATATATTTGAATTTTATTAGTATAATAAAGTATACTTATGATATGGAAAAGACATACTCCTCTCTCACTGCTGGGGACAACCTCTGATAAGGTTTTGAGATTTTGGTTAATACAGAAAAAAAAAATCCATCTGATTGAAGAGAATTGGCCCTTTCCAAATGGGGCACTCAAAATCCTAATATATTCCTTGCATTGTGTCTCTCTTCCAGTAAAACTCTCCTTTCCTACCCAAGATTCTTGAACTTTTATAGTTATCATTTTCTTGCTTCTCTTAATAATTTACTACCTATTACTATTACTACCTACTATTCTTGCCTTTTTTAGTAAGAGAGTTGTTTTGTCTGTTTGTGAACTTTATAGAAATGGAAGGTAGTTATTGTTTTTTGTTTTTGTACATCTAATATATTTTATATTTTCATTTCATTAAAATAATGTACTCATTTATTTATTATACAGAGACATTTGCTTTGTTCCCAGTTTGGGGCCATAGTGAGTGCTGTGAACTTTCTTATACATGTATTCTGGCACATATGTACATGGTTTCCTCTAGGCTATACCCAGGAGCAAAAATACTGCGTCATCATGTTTGCATATTTTTAAATTTACTAAGTAATGCCTATTTTCCAAAGTATTTTTGCCATTCACACTTTGGCCATCAGTTAAGGCAAATTCTGTTTGCTCTCTACATCTTTACAGGCACTTAATTCTGTCCACCCTTTTCATTTTTGCCAGCTGGTAGTATCTCATTTTGGTTAAAAATTTTCCTTACCCGATTACTACTGAAGATGAGCACAAGGAATCTTACTTTATCAACTCATTATTTACTCTTTATTGCCTCTAGATCAATGACTTAGAGTCCGTTCTCAGAACAGGCCTAGCAGAAAAAATAAATCTTGCTTAGTGAGAAAATATTGTCTTCACTAAATGAATTACAGGATCTGGCTAACATGTTTGGCAGGATAAAAGGAAAAACATGAAGAAATTGATTTTGCGGGTGTTGTACGAGAAGGGCTTTTCATCATATTACATTATTTTTGCTTCTATAGAGTTCTTTTCAATAAGTGAAATTGGCTTCATCATTTATTTATTTTTTTATTGCCTGCATAATACAGTTAGAATGTAAGCTTCTGCTGGTAGGAAGCCTGCCTGTCTTGTACACTGCTCTACTGGGCCCAGTGGCAGCACTTGTCACAGATCAGGTACTCAGTGGTAACTGAATTCTCTAATATAGGATGCCAAGTGGAGCATACAATGGAGTTATTATTCCTCTAGTTGTGGAGATTATACTTTTCCATGTACAGGATTATTGTCATGTGTGTGTGAGAGAGTACATGTATATTCTATAAAAGGCTTATGATTCTGTGCAGGTTTGTCATTTCTCAGCCTCTCTCTCTCTCTCTCTTTTTTTTTAAGTAATCACTATACCCCATGTGGAGCTTAGACTCATGACCCCAAGATCAAGAGTGGCATATTCTACCAACTGAGCCACCAGGTGCCCCTATTTCTCAGCCTCTTTTAATGAAATTTCCACATGAATGACTCCTTTCCAGAGAGATGCATTTGGTAATTCTGTAAACTTATGTGGAATCCAATCACCTTGACCTTAACTGATGGAGTGAGAGTAGACATCTCCAATGGAAGATAAGCTATAGTCTGATTTGTGTCATATGATGTGACCTGGCTCAAAACCTCAAAAACGTGTGTGTAAATTCATTCTGGGTGATGCCTGGGAGAAATTACTGTTTTTCCTCTTATGGAGCTTATCAAGTGGTGACCAGTTGCTAAGGGGGATCAACTGAAAATAAAAACTTTCAGAATGAACCTTACAGTATTTTGTGAATCTTCCTGGCTCAGACAGATATAAAATAGAAAGAGAATGAAATAATAAATTTATAACATAAAATAGGAAATAAGATTTTTATTTTTAAAAATTTTTTAAAGATTTTATTTATTTATTCATGAGCGACACACACACAGAGGCAGAGACAGGCAGAGAGGGAAGCATCCCATAGGGGATGCGGAACTCAATCCTGGGACCCCAGATTCACAATCTGAGCCAAAAGCAGATGCTCAACCACTGAGCCACCCAGCACCCAGGTTCCCAGAAATAATATTTTTAAATAGAAGAAAATATTGTTGACAAAATGTAGAAGTTGATTCTTCAGAAGAAAGTCATATTACATTGTGATTCATGTCTATGGTCACTTTAGAATAAAGGTAAACTATCTTAGAGACTTGAGTTGGGCATTAATTAACATAACAAACCAACACTTTATAAATCTGGTAACTTTGTTCTTACTTCTGTCATATGAGTAGCTCTCACATGTAAAATGCTTTGTAAGGAATACCGTTTCATTAAACTCAACAAATAATTAAATTATACTTTAAAGGTTGAGATTTGATTATATATGATTGATCATACATTTTCTCAGCTTTATACAAATAAATTTTAATATTTATCTGGATCAATGTTGAATTCATTTAATCTCTTAAGTAAATTAACTCTACTTCCCAGAGGTCTCATCTCCAAATGTGATCAAATTAAGGCTTCAACATATGAATTTGGAGAGTACACAAACATTCAGTCCATCACAACTTCTTCCTGGTTGCCACTATAACTGGTCTGTCCAAATCTACAAGGATCCTTTCTTTCTATTCCCCAATGTTCCAACAGAGTATTTATTATACTCAAAAAATATATGCATGGGGCACCAGGGTGACTCAATTGGTTGAGCATCCAACTCTTGATTTCAGCTTGGGTTGCAGGATGGAGTCCCAAGGCAGGCTTCATGCTCAGCGCAGAGTCTGCTTGAGATTCTCTCTCTGCCTCTTCCTTTGCCCCTCCTTCTGCTTGTACTTTCTTTCTAAATAAATTAATTAATTAAAAAAAATTTTAATATGCCACTTCCTAATATTACATTTAATTGGAATCCTGTTATTCTTACATTAAAAGTAGACCCTAAAATAATCAACAAATCTCTTGTGGTAGAAATTAAAAGCCCAGACTTAAAATTAGTTTTAAAATACTTTCATAAAATCTTTTATCATCAGCTAAAGTACATCACAGGAAAGAAGGATGAGAATTCTCATCTTGAGATCACATTCCATTTTCTTTCTACAACATAAGTCCATCTTTGTCTCCTTCTGATGAAACTCAAGGTAATCTGAAAGTACTGATGAAACCTTTGGAAACCCTCACAATGTTTGGGCAGATGGTAACTTTCTATCAATACATATTCCTGTTTTATTATGACAGTATTGATTTCTTCTTTCTTCCCTTTATGGTTATACCTTCCGCAAATGTATATATTCTCATATTAAAGTGCTTTTAAAAAATCATTGTAACTACAATAGCTATTGTTAAGGCATTGGAAAGAATTTACTACTACAGTGATTAGCCTAGGGTTTTCCAGTTCTCTACCATAAACCCTGAGAGTGGTTGATGCACATATTCATAGAAGTTTCTCAAGGTTTCATCATGGTCTTCAATTTGTTGTGAGTTATTATATAGGATAATCACTTTCCTCTCTGAGCTAAAGCCTCCATAAGGTAAATACTTTTACATTCAGCTGGTAAGTCTGATTTTGTATTCATTTCATAGAAAATTTGTTTAGTTACCTAAATATACTTTTCAAATTAAAGTTACAATACTATCTTTGTAAAAAGCCAAAATCTTTTATGCATTATAAGCATATAAATTTGCAAATATGCAAAACTTCTTTCTTCTTTCTTTCTTTCTTTCTTTCTTTCTTTCTTTCTTTCTTTCTTTCTTTCTTTCTTCTTTCTTTCTTCTCTTTCTTTTTATTTAAATATTTTATTTATTTATTCATGATAGAGAGAGGCAGAGACATAGGCAGAGGGAAAAGCAGGCTCCCTGCAGGAACCTGAGGTGGGACTCAATCCCTGGAGTCAGGATAACACCCTGAATCAAAGGCAGATGCTCAACCACTAAGTCACCCAGGCATCCTGCAAGAAAGAAGTTTTGCAAGATGCAAAACTGCAAGAAAGAAGTCTTTCTTAATGCAATAGCATTAATAGTAGGGACTTGATACTCATAAATATTTCTCTGCTTAGTGCAAAATCTTCTCAGGCTTAAAAATGCTTATCCATTAAGGGAGAAGCTTATTACCAACTCAATTAATTTAGAATACTTACTACAGGAGGTTTAGGCTAGATGTAGTAACTGGATGTGCCACTGTAAACCATAGTTTTTATGGTCATATGGATAATTTCATTACTCCAGGAAGTATGCCATCACTTAGCATACATGTTGGACTTAAGTTACACCTATTCCTTAATCATCTGTCTACTTATAGAAATTTGCAGCTCCACTCCAGCTTCACTATTTAATTGGCAAATTAAGTTACATAAATATCTTTTTAACTCTGAAGACTTTAAAATTAATAGAATCTCTAACTGCGTATATTTAAATTAAAGACGTTTAGCCCTGATAAGTTCTTGCATTTTTTTTGTATTATTAGTCTCATGAAACAGTTAAAGATAATTAAAATGATATTCAATTGAATTTCAACTATTTTGCATGGTTTTTATTTGACAAATATGATTATTAAGCTGATATCCTTTCTTGAGTCAGAGAAAATCTTCCAACTTTTGTTTATAATGTTAATTAATTTCTATATACTCCATTGATAAGTTTGCCAATAATATCACATAAGTAAGAGGACTCAAAATAATAATATTTTTCCCTATACTAATCTTATTAAATTCTCTGTGTTAACTTCCCCTATATTTGGTTATTATGGACTTTATATAGATTCAAAGTGTTTTAATTAAAGATAGCCATTATTTTCCTTTTTAAAGATTTATTTATTTATTCATGAGAGACACAGAGAGAGAGAGTGGCAGAGACACAGGCAGAGGGATAAGCAGGCTCCTCGCAGGGAGCCCAAGTGGGACTCGATCCCAGATTCCAGGATCATGACCCAGCCGAAGGCAGGAGCCCAACTGCTGAGCCACCCAGGCGTCCCCATTATTTTCGTTTTGATGCTCAAATTTTCATGACTTCTTTTGCTTGGTTTCTTTGTGCTTTGGCATGACTCTATTACTACTTGGAAATGTTCTTTTCTTTTGACTCAAAAAATATTATGTAAAAAATTTTAAACAGAATTTTTAAAATAATTAATGTTGTTTAGTTAAACATTAAAATAATTGATTCTGTTTGTACATTCCTGCTCCAGACATGGAATACACCAGTTCTACAGAAATCCCTGGTTACTTTCAACTAAAAATTAGTATTAGAGAACAAGATCTAAGTATAGGCTGACTTGATCTGATACATTGCAATGACAGATCTAGAGAGGCCTTTTAGGAGATAGATCATTTTAAGAAAATATGTAAAAGTACCTCTATATTTTTTTCTTTCATTTTTCCTGTTTCTATCTTACACATGGTAACTTCATTCCTAATGAAAATGACAAACTTCCTTGTTTATGTGAGAAGGAAATAGAGGATAACAATTTGATACTAATGTGAGTAACGACAGCACTGAATAAACTCTAGGGTCTATCTATATTTCCTGTTTTGTTTTGTTTTGTTGATGCACCTGGATATGTGTGCACGGTCAATTTATGCTTTTTAAATGTCTCATTAATCATCATTCTCTGTGACTCTATAAGTGCTTATCTGATAGACCATTTAGTCAACTACTCTAATTTTCTTTCCACTTGAGGTCATTGGGGTTTACTTGGTGATCATATTCAGCAAGTGGAAGAGAAACAAGAACTCCCCCTACTAGTATACTTCAAGATGATAAGGAAATTCCAGCATGTTAATCTCAAAAATTCTGTAAAAGAATTTCATTTTGGGGTACCTGAGTGGCTCAGTCATTAAGCATCTGCCTTCAGCTTGAGTCATGATTCTAGGTGTTAGGATCAAGCCCCAGCTCGGGCTCTCAACTCAGCAAGGAGTCTGTTTCTCCCGCTATGTCAGCTCCTCACCACCCCTGCCACTTGATTGGTCTCTCTCGCTCTCTTTCTCAAATAAATAAATAAATAAATAAATAAATAAAATCATTAAAAAGAAGAATTTCATTTTGCAACTGTTTATCTACATTGTGACTTATTAGAGTTAGAAATGCTTATATATGTTCTAATTTGATAAAGTTATATCTATAATTAGACAAACTTTCTGCATATTACTATTTAATATTTACTACTATGTGCCATTTATATTATATTTTCAACAAAATTTCAAATTGATCAAATTCTCTTTTGAATTAAAGCTTTTTAATTTATCTTGTTTTCTTTTCTGATCTTCAAAGTTTTCTTCTTTTATATAATACACTATATCCTCTTATCAGTGTAACATGCTGTACTGCTATAGTAATCTCAAGATTTATTTTGCATTAGCTCACTTGATTTTCCTAATAGTATTAGCTTATCTGGTATCAATTTAAGTCTTAATTTTCCTATGTAAGTAAAAGGATCAAGTAGTATTTTGCTACCCTGTATTATTATCTGAGAAAAACATGTAAAACAGGCTTTTATGTTTCTGTATTAAAACCTTTTTAGCTCATGGGTGAAAATCATACTTTATACAACCATTTATAGTACTGTTATTTTGTATATACAGACTTTAGTGTAGTACTCTAGTTTTGAAGAGGTGTTTGAATAATATAAATCCATTTCTTCAATCCTATATTTCAAACCCAAGACTATTTAAAAGAGCAGAGCATATGAAAATAAATATTATAATAACAATAATAACATGTAATAATTCAATAATTATCAGGAAAATCACATAGCCCATATGAATCCTATCTAGAAAATTCAAATCAAATCTTTTGTCTTCATTCATATATTTTTATGACTATCTAGATTTTACAAAAATTAATTAATACACAACAGTTTCAACAATGCTAGCATACTTCAGTTTAATATGTTTTTGAAATAAAATAATTTATAATTCATTCACATTAAGCAATTTATTTAGCTTTGGTCTAGGATTTCAATAACTTTTGTGGACTTAAATATATGGTTGCTCAAGCTTTTAATAACCTCACATAACTCCATTTAAAACATCAAAAGCATTATGAACTTTCTTTTTTTTTTCTTTTTTCTGCCTTTTTTTTTTAGAATGTGAGAGTGTGTGTATGAATGATTACTCAAGAGGTGTGGGGAGGGGCACAGGGAGAGAGAGAGAGAGAAGCTTAAGCAGACTCCACTCCCAGGGTGGATCCCAACATGGGGTTCATCTCCTGACCTTAAGATCATGACCTGAGCCAAAATCAAGAGTCAGATGCTTAACTGACTGAGCCACTGAAGCGTCTCAATCATTGTGAACCTTAAAGTAGAACATTAAATTTCCCAATTTTATTCAATGATAACATTTTACTGACTTTTGAAAATATAAAAGGTACTGGATAAGAAATTACCCACATTATAATAAATGTTTTATAAAAACAGCAGAATTCATATATGACTCTTTGAAGAAGAGTGGAGGCTATTTGTTCAAAGCCAATCATTTAGAACCAGGATTTTAAGAGCCTAACCTTTTTTTTTTCTTTAAAGATTTATTTATTTATTTATTTATTTATTTATTTTTATTTTTTTATTTTTTTATTTTTTTATTTATGATAGACAGAGAGAGAGAGAGAGAGGCAGAGACACAGGAGGAGGGAGAAGCAGGCTCCATGTAGGGAGCCCAACATGGGACCCGATCCTGGAACTCCAGGATCGTGCCCTGGGCCAAAGGCAGGTGCCAAACCACTGAGCCACCCAGGGATCCCTAAGAGCCTAACCTTAATGACAAATCTTTTTCTTTACATGGTCATAAGCTTGTTTTAATTTATGAACATTTAAGTTTCCTCTCTACATAGTTTAGTTTAAAAAAAAATAAAAAGATTTTATTTATTTGGGAGAGACAGAGTGAGCGAGAGCACAAGCTGGAAAAGGGTAAGGGCCAAGGGAGAAGAAGATTCCCTGCTGTGCAAGGAGCCTGATGCAGGGGCTCCATCCCAGGACCCTGGGATCATGACCTGAGCTGAAGCCAGATGTTTAACAAAGTGGGCCACCAGGCACCCCTCTCTATATGTAGTTTAATTCACAAAGTACTTTTTGGCTTTGTAAACCCTGCCTTTCCACTAAAAATCCTCCAATATTATCTAACTATGTTTTGAGTAAAATATTGTAACAGAATTCTTCACATTATGCTAAGTGTTATGCTGTGTTCATTGTTTTGGTGGTGGTGGTCGTGGTAGTGGAGGGTACTGGCCTTTGTTGGTGTTTTGAAACTCTTTGAGAGTATTTTATTGGAGAATTTTAAGATTTTAGAGCCTCTCTTGGGTTTCTTTGAGGAATGTAATTATGGGTTTGATTTGGTCTCTTTTTATATGCCTCATCTTTCCATGTGTATCTTAGCTCCATCTGGAATTCTAATTCTATCAAATATTCCAGGATATTATAATCTGAGGATTCATCAAAGAAAATTATCAATTTGGGGTCATTTATGGTATGAAAAGATGTTCTTCTTAATTAGAGAAAGGTAAACCAAGACCACAATGAGATACCAATTTACATTAAAAAATTAGGAAATACCAAAGATCTGATGAGTGATTCAACGAGAACTCTGCATACATACAGCTATTAGAAATTTGAATGAGTACCACTGCTTTGGGAAATGGGTATATATATTTTTGTAAATTGGACCATTTTCTCATCGTATTGCACACCTTTTCAATCTCTAGATTCACCACTACTTGGCACAATTGAAAAAAAATGAACAGATGTAGATGTAGCTGGAGCTTAGTGAGAGAATGGGTTTGAACTCTGAGACAAAGAAGTCTCCTGTCATTAACTCCAATACATAAGTTTGCTTTTGAAGCAGCAGTAAGTCTGAGTTAACACTGAACATGAAGTCAATGTTATGTATCTCCAAATATTCTAGTAAGTATAATTAATGAACTATAGCACAGTGTACATAGGGGTCAATGAGAATTGGAGGTCCAGTAAGGAAGGCAAGGACTCAGAGAGTGATATCACACTTAGGTTTGGAAATGGTGGTACAAAGGGTCAGGAAATCATTTTTACAGGACCCAGGCAGTAAGGTGACATTCATCTCTATTGAAAGGTTTTGGAGAAATAAAATTAGATCCTCATAAATGCATGGAGACACCAAAACAAAAGTGGAAAAGGAAAAGTGTTCATCGATACCAATAGACACTCTATTTATGCATAGAAGGGAATTGAGGGAGCAAAAGGGCTGCTTTTGACAGTTCCTGATATATAGAGGAATCCTTCTTTGATGGAACGTTATCAGTTTCTCTGTTACCTACATAAAGAGGCAAATCATTACTTGCAATAATTATTTTTAAATTGTTTATTTACAGAGAACATATTTAGTTGTATTCCAAAAGTCATACATAGTTGAGGATGAAATGCTTTACCAGGCAATCCATTTGACTATTAAATTGTAGTAATCTGCAGTCCAGAGATTGATGCCATGTAATCACCGATGAATGACTGAACGTTAAACTGCCTAGTGTCATAAATCAGTTTTTATGTTACAGGTCTCATTCAGGTGTGTTTTTAATCTAAACTTAGAGACTGAGTTTAATAGTGTGTGAAGAAAAGCAAAGACAAACCCTTTTTCACAGGGGCATATTATATTTCCTTTGTGCAATATGAAAGTGATGCTTTTACTTTATACTGCAAGAATGTGGTTTCTCTCAAAGCAAATGAAAATTAACATTAAAGAAGCAAATTTATTGTCTTTGTTCAACTAACACCAAGAGAATAATATGTGTGGAAATTTTAGGAAAAGAAAAAGGCTTAAACTTCTTTATTAACCACTTAATATTTCTTTATATTCTCAGAATTGGATTAGCAGTTTCAAATCTCATTCAAGATTTTTAGAAAGACACGAAATAATAAGCTTTTAAGACTTTGAGCAGTAACACAGGATGCCAGAGTAAATGGAACAATATCAAAGTTTTGAAAAGTAAAATTAGAAGATTAGCATTCTGTTCATACCTATTCAAACAAGTGGACACAGAAAGCCATAAAAATTTTAGCTGAGTTGGGACACCTGGGTGGCATAGCGGTGGAGCATTTGCCTTTGGCTCAGGGCGTGATCCTGGAATATCGTGATGGAGTCCCACATCGGGCTCCCTGCATGAAGTCTGCTTCTCCTGTCTCTGCCTGTGTCTCTGCCTCTCTCTCTCTGTGTCTCTCATGAATAAATAAATAAAATCTTTAAAAAAAATTTAGCTGAGCAAAAATCCTAAAGTTTTCTAAAATGCATATATATTATTTATATATTATATGATATATATTTATATAGAATAAAATATATGAATATAAAAACAGAAAGTGAAATGAACTCAAAAAAATTAAAAGAGCATCATAGAGTCTAGTTGTTTTTAAATGTGGCTGGTCATTAGAATAGCACAGGGAGTTTTGAAGAAAAAAAACAATAACTTGACCATTTGTATTTTTTAAACACTTTAAAATAATTCTACTGTGCAGCTGAGCTTTAAAAGCTGACAAAGTTTGGTAGTTTTAGTGATATATATGGAATTCTATTAAATTCTCTGTGGACTAATCATGATATATGGAATTAAAGTGAATAATAGTTACTTAATCACAATATTAAAAGAAAATGTTTATCTATTTTCAGGATCAATAGACAGACCAAAAAACAAAAGATAATTATGGTTGTAAATCATAATCCAAATATCATTAACCTAATGATGGAAACATAATAACCTAAACTTTAAGGGGCAAGGTGAGTGATGCAGTGGGTGAAAATTCTTGTGTGCATAGGTTTCTATTGCTCACAATTATATAGCTCAGTCAGCAATGTTTGAATTTATTAAATCAGGTAGTAAGGAATGGACATTTTCAAAGATTTAAAACTTTTGGGTTATAAAGATATTTACTAAAGAACTAAAACTAATAGCAAAACCAAGCAGAATGAAAAGGGAAAGAAATTTATTTTAATAAGTAAAGAGCACCACAAAGTCTGTCATCAGTGATGCAAAATTTCAAAAACAGTATTTATAAGCAATCTGTGCCAAACTGTGTTACTAATGCATAAGTAAGAAGAGGAGAAATAACCCCTAGCTATGCTCTAAAACAATGAACTAGTCTTAGGGTAATCCTCTAAAATTTTAAAAGTAGTATTAAAAATAAATTCAAAAGATAATTGTGGTAGCATTTCTGAGACTAGTGAAGGAAGAATCATAGATCAGACATATCTTCCTGACTAAAACAATTAAAACACAAAGTAAAGACGGAATGGTTTTCATGCATCAGATATCAGAATACAAGGCTGTGAAACCTGGGAAACAGCAAATGGCCAATGGTTTTTCAAGAAGAGTCAGCCTAGCATTTTGCTGATTTAGGAGAAAGAATCTGTCCTCTTTCTGAATTGAGAGATGATGCTGGGAGACTGGAGAAAACGAGATGACAAGAGTTTGTAGAACAGATAACCATAGAAGACAAGTCTGAGAAGCCCAGAGAAGGAACTCTGGTTATCTACAGGTATTTCCTTTGAGTCTTTAGCTGAGTATTGATCTGTGGATGTACGTGAGGAAACCAGCCAGGGCTCAGATATGAAAAACTTAATGAATTTAAGGTAGCAAGCCTCATAGTTTATGTGTGACTGGGAATAGTTTTTGACCTAGCCAGCATGAAAAAAACAAAAACAGAAACCAACCAACCAAACAAAAAACTCTTCCTAATTCTTTGTTTAGTACACTCAGAAGGGAAGTGGGGCAAAATTGGACCTGGCCTGAAGGCTGTTTTTAATATTGCCTAACAAAACTTAAATGCAAGCCTTGAAGGAATCAAACTATTACCAAGTAATTTAGATGTATCCCAGAATAATAATCAGGAATGTTTATAGGGATAAAAAATATATATACTACTGTCAATTTAAAATCATAAGACCAAGTATCCATCAGAAATTATCAGGCATGCAAAGAAGCAGCAAAATTATACACATATATTTTAATAAATATATATTACATTTAATAAATATATAATACATATAAAATAAATGTATATATTTATAATAGAACATAAATAAAATTACATATGTATAATTCATATATATGCTGAAATATCTATTTTATCTCAATTACCTCAATTATTTATAACTATCTATCTATCTATATGAATTATAGATCAAAGCTCTAGACATAAAAATTCACTGTGAAATAAAAAATACATGAGCCAAACTTTAGCCAGCACAGAAGAAACAATTAGTAAACTTGAAGGCATAACAGTAGACACCATCCAAAATTAAATGCAGAAAAAAATAATAGAAACAAAATGATCAGAGAAACAAGGATCTGTGGAGCAAATTCAGGTAGCTTAATGTATATATTATTGAAGTTCCTAAAAGAAAGGAGGGTCAGAAGGAAAAAAAATATTTGAAAAAAATAATGGCCAAAGTTTTTGCCAACCTCTGCTCAATAGATTTATATTAAGAGAGTTATTTGGGATGCCTGGTAGCTCAGTCAATTAAGGTCTGCCTTCAGCTCAGGTCATGATCCCAGAGTCCTGGGATCAAGCCTGGAATCAGGCTTTCTGCTCACTGGGGAGTCTGCTTCTCCCTCTCCCTCTCTGTTCCTCCCTCTTCATGTACTCTCTATCTCTCTCTCCTGGGGGAGGGGGGAGAGTTAGTTATGTAACAACTGATGGCATTTATCAAGAGCTTAACCTGTATCAAAACTCTGCTATTGGGGCATTTGGTTTCTGCTCAGGTCATGATCTCCTGGTGGTGAGATGGAGCCCAGCATCCAGCTTTGTGCTCAATATGGAGTCTGCTTTAGATTCTCTCTCTCCCTCTCCCTATAGCTTGTGCTATTTCTCTCTCTCTCAAATAAATAAATAAAATCTAAAGCAAAACAAAAGAACTCTGCTACACACTAGAAATTAACCACATTTAATAATTCACTATTATTTTTTTCCATTTACAGATGAAGACATTATAACTCTGAGATGGGAAGAGACTTGCTCAAGATCATAATGAAAGCAGATGGGAAAGAGGTATAATTCAAAAACAAGCTGGTTTGACCTCCAGTTGCAGAATTACAACCATTATGCTAAGCAGCCTCATATTTTAATTAAACTTAATTTAAAATTAATATGATATATGGGAACATGATATTTGTATTCAGCAAATGAAACTGAAAGCCACTGATTTAAAACCTTAATGGAGGGAAAAAAAATGAGATGAGTTTTTTAATCTTTTAGTGCGTTACCTGACATTGCTTTGCTGTTACTATTTCACAGACCAAATCCCAAAGCAGGATTTTTAACAGCCTTTTTAACCATAAACCTCTCACTTCACTTCCTCATCATTGTTTCCTTAGAGCTACTGAAGTAATAGATACAATGTAAGAGAAAAAAAGCCTCTGAGAAGACTAAATTGTTTTAAACTTTATCTTTTAAAATATTTATGTAAAATTTATAATTACATTAATTATAAAATTTATTTGAAATTAAAATTTATTTTAAAAATTAAGAGGGAGAAAGGAGATGGTAGGTATTTTAAGTATCTTGAGATTGGAAAAAAATTCGAAAAGTTTTAGATAAAAAGTGTGAAGTTTTAGAGGCAGCTGCCAGGTGAGAAAAAAATTATGAAAACTCTCATTATATTGTGTAAGTCTCCACAGTGTCCTCAAGACTTTTTTTTCTTTTGGTATAATGTCTACATATTTCAAAAACTTTTGGGAATTGGATTAATGTGAATGTTACAATGTATGAACTAGAACCTCAGGTCAAGTAAAACAAGGTTAGCTTTTCTCTGGGTTATTTACATTGGTGGCAAACATTCCATGCTGTTCGTTACATTTTTTTACCTCTTCTGATTTTTTTATCATGGAAGTCACATTCAACATTAGTTGCTTTTTGAGAAAATATATGAGTTTATTCCTTTATCTTGTCAGCCTGATATTCCTCATATTGAGATGGTTTCGACTTTTGTGGAAACTTTCTCACAAAGCTTGAATTTGTTTTCCAAGAAGAGAATCCTTTTAGACTTCTTTAAAGACCTTCTTTATGCATAAGCTTCACATCCTGGTATTAGCTGTGTAATATGAATCCATTTCTAGTGACAATTCTATCTATGGCTAAGCTGCCAGCCTGCATTATGGCATTTATTTACAAGAATAATACACAACTTTAAAATTTCCATTAACAGCCAACCTTCACATTTTCTTTAAGATAGTTACCTTATAAGCTTAAGGAGTTACTAGTTTGTGGGAAAAGAGAGCTTCAATTTTTCATTTTTTAAATAATGAACTTAAGATATTTTCTTTCTGTACTTTTGATCATGCAGAAGATAATATTACTATAAAGAAGCTATTTATTTTTATTTATGTTTAATGGACACACAAATCACTGGGTATTTTGCTACAGTGCAAGTCTGTATATCTGATAGTATAGATTTCTACCAAGCTCCTAAGTGATATCAGTAAGGCTGGCCTGCAGGTCATATTCTGAGGTCAGGGAGCTACAGAGTAGTGAAAAAGGGGAGAAGGAAGTTGGATCTCAATATGTCCACACAGAACAAAATTATTTCACTGTCCTGGATTGACTTACTGGAGAATTGTTGAGTGAAAGAGAAATCAGTTTAATTTATCTCTAAACCACTGCTTCCCACCACCCCCCATTCGATTCCTAGTAATTATACCTATTAGCATCCACCTTAACTAATCCATGTGGCTTCTATCCTTAAGTTTGTTCAAGATCTAAGATGGCAGCTGAGAAGCTAGTCATTGTCTCTATGTTCTATATTGGCAGCGGAAACAGGAAGGCAAAGGAGACTTTGCCTTTTTTCCCAAGGAGATTTCCTGAAGTCCCACACAATACTTTCATTTGTATCTTATTGTCCAGAGCTTAGTCACATGCACCTACTTTTCTGAAAGGGAGGCTGAGAATTATAGTTTTGATTCTGATCAACTATGGTTTATAAATAGGAAGACCACAGAATTTATTGTACAACTAGAATATATTGATAGTGAAATTGGGTGCTATTAAGAATAATCTTGAAACAATAAATTTAACACAACTCTGCTTAGGCAAACTGGAGTAGATTTATGGCTTTCTTATAAAATAGTGAAGATATTGGATATTGGAATAGAAAACTAGTAGTTGCTATCACATAGGTTTCCCCGAGAATTGTTTGGAGAGCAAATGTGAGAGGATTGAGGTAAAACATGCTTTAAAGTAGCTTTCCTTAAAATGCTGGTTTAACTCCTAGAGGGTATCATTATACATTGTATTTATAAAGTCCCTTTTCAGGTACAGAGTTTCTTCTGAATGATCAAAGATTAAGCATAGAGTAGGACAGACCCTTAGAGAAACTATGCTTTTTATAACTGAGAAATGGTGTTATGGAAAGCTAGGGCTATATCCAGGAAGTGCTACTTATTCATGGTGGGAGCACTACTTATATGCTGCCAAAATGGCAAGTTTCAGAGTTTGATATATGATGGAGGCTGGTGTTGTGTTAAAAGCCCAGCCCCTGAGATCATTTGAGTCCTTTAAGGAAATAGCTCTGTGATGACTGTGTCGAAATGTCCAAATATACATGGGCATGAGGGATCCAGTGAGCTATAAAGTAGCTAAAACATGAATATCTATCAGAAGGCTTAGAAAGAGATGTCTGTATATATCATGTGGCTACAGATTTTGGTGTAGGGAACTCTGACCAAAGCACTTTGGACACACAGGTGGACCAGTTTGATACAGTTTCCGGCTGTGCTAACTTTAATTGAAACCTTTTTCTGAACTTACCCTGACACAATGTGACCATTCTCTAGTTGTGTGTGTGTGTGTGTGTGTGTGTGTGTGTGTGTGTGTGTTTTCTGCTTACATAAACTAGCTGGGCAAGTGGAGGAGAATGACTAGCTTTCACTCTTTAGAGGAGGTAATGCACAATTTGGAAGAAGGTCTGCTGGCAGTTCCAGCACGGACCCTGACAGGCAGTGTGCTAGAGGAGCAATTGCAACAGCTAAGTGTCTTACAAACATGCCAGTTGCATTTTGGGAATTTGGGTATGGATGCTCTTACTCAGGCTTTCCATTACTAACTGAAAAAGTCAGAAAGACATAGTGCAGGCAGACCTTGTCTTACTGGGCTTCATTTTGTTATGCTTCACAGATGTTGCTTTTTTTTTTTTTTTTTTTTTTTTTTTTTTTTTACAAATTGAAGGTTTGTGATTCCAATAAGTCTCTTGGTGCCATTTTTCCAACAGCATTTGGTCATTTTATGTCTCTGTGTCACATTTTAGGAAATCTTGCAATATTTCAAACTTTTACACTATTGTATATTTTGTTATGGTGATCTGGGGTCAGTGATTACAATTCACTGAAAGCTTAGATGATGGTTAGCATTATTTAGCAATAAAGTATTTTTAAATTAAGGTATGTACATTGTTTTCTTAGACATAATGCTATTGTAAACTTAGTAGACTACAGTATAGTGTAAAAATAAATTTTATATGCACTGGGAAACCAAAAAGTTTTTTGACTCTCTTTATTGCAATATTTGCTTTATTGTGGTGGTCTGGAACCAAACCCGTAATATCTCCCAAGTCTGCCTGTAAACCAAAAAACAGGTGACCAAGTAACCTCTTAAAATTGTGATTTCCCCAAAGCAAAAAATGTGAACTGTGGTAAGAAATCATCTCTGGTATCTTAAAGGGCTGAAGGTACTAAAAATATGCTGCGAACAGAAAATGTTCTGAAAAAGGGAGTCTTTCTTCTGTCTTTCTCTAATTACTTCACTTCAGGTCACTCTGGCAGTTTGCAATCTTCTTCAAACAGGCAGGGCCCTGAAAGGAGTTGGAGATGGAAGCAAAGAAAGAAAGATTTTGAAGAACAATCATCCCAGATAATGCATTAGGTATTATCACTACGCTTAAATAATTCTAGGCAAACACATGGCCTCTACTGCTTTATAAAATGGCTGTCCCTTGTGGCTTGTTTGCCTAATCCTATTCATAAATGCTTTATGTAATCACCAGAGAAGTATTTCCTGAATAACTAAAGAGCACAATTTTGTTTGATTTGAAAGTGTCACTTTTATAATTTGATCAGATCCAAGAGACCTGTAGGGATGCATAGAATAGAACAGATTCTAACTTCAGACAGCATGCCTACACCACATCTCAAATTAGAATTCCCAGGGACTATTGACATGATGGGGGGGAAAGATGTTTAGAAGTCATTTGGAGTAGATTCTAAGAGATATTCAATGACAAAGGTGTTATAAATCAATTTAGTTACTCTCCATTATTGGGCAAGTGTTTCGGGTTTATTATGGAGCAGATCTCAGCAATATGAATATTGATTCCCTCTCATAAATGGACCCATTTGGATGCCATTCAAATGAGTTTTTACAAGGGGAACAGAATAATTTAATACAAGAGAAAGGAGGAGTAAAACACAATGCTGAGGAGAGTATAGCTAAAACATTGCCTTCCTCCTCATTCTAGGCTAGCAACTGGAGTTAATTACCTCTGTTGAGATGAGCAAAAAAAAAAAAAAAAAAAGTAGATAGAGGCATAATGGACAGATTTTGAGGTGAGGATAGATTGAGGAGAAAAAAGAATAGAATATTCTGGGCCAAAGATTGAGGATATTCTCCAAAGATAAATGAATTTTGCCAAATTACAAAGCAAATAAAACTCACTAGTGGGGTGCTATTCTAATTAGTAACCTGAAGTTCATCTCAATAATGGAAAACTATATTAATTTGTAACTGCAAAAATAGATAATTGATATCTCCCAATGAATAGCAATATCTGGTTTTGACAACATTGCATAATCAATTTGATCTTATTAAAAATGGCTCTAAAACTGATCTGGATCCAATTTATCTGGTCCCAGATGGCATAAGAAGTCAAACTTAAATTTAAGACTCTTTTCTGCAGTACTGGCTTACATAAATGCTATTTAAAAGTTACTGGAATTAGAATATATGGACAACTTGTCCTTAGAATCCTCTAGTCAGAATACAGGAAACATTATGTTGTTATTAAATCATTTCCCCTTAAACTCAGGCTTAACTAACCAGGAACAAAATGTCATAGTAGTTGCTCATTTGCTTGAGGAAATAGAGAACATATATCACATTTTTACACATCTCTAATGCCACCAGAAATAGTGTCACTGACATTTCAGCTTGTTCCTTGGAATCTGAAAAGGAATGAAAAGAAAAGAAACATAATCTTATCTACCCATTGATATCTTCTTGCAGATGAATGTGTATAGTAAATGAGATGAGGCATTGAGGACATTATAGAGGAAAATTCTAGGAATTCAGCCAGTGGAGTGTGCTGAATTGAACAAGTTCTAGAACTTTTAGTTGGGAGAATGTTTAGTGATATCTCATTTTTAAGAACTCACAGATTTTACTAAATATTTTAAGATAATTTTAGGGAACAGATTATGCAGTGGAAGGTAGTGTCCATGGATTTTTTTTTGTTACTTATCACTCTTATTGATGTATCTTTTTCAATATTCAATTAATTACCCCATGTAAAAGAAATTACAGAAGATGTAAATTACATTTGTGCCTGTATGTGTGCAAATTATCATATAAATATATACATATTTATTAACTTCTATCGATCCAGCTCTAAAAAACACAGTATTCTAATTTTTAAAAGAAGGGTGTACTTGTGGGTACTCTGATATACAATTTTTATTTCAAGCTTTTTGTATGCCTGCTTTACTATTTAATATCATAATGGGAAATATACAACAAAGCAATGTACTTTTTAAAGATAAGATTTATTTATTTTTGTGTGCGTTTGTGCTAGTGGGGGGAAGGGTGAAGGGAGAGACTCTTCAAGCAGACTCCCTGCTGAGGTTGGAGCCCCACACTGGGCTCAATCTCAAGATGCATGAGATAAGGACCTGAACCTAAACCCAGAGTCCTTGGCTTAATTGACTGAGCCACCTAGGTGCCCCACCAATGTACTTTCTTTTCATATTTGCACCATAGAACAATATTTCAATGTACTAGGGAAATGGCAGTTTTGTAAAATAAAATAATTTAGAATTAGACATCTCAGTGTTTAATACTTATGTGATTGTGATAGAAATTTGGTTTTCAAATCTCCTCTTGCAAAGTTATCCCATTTCCTTTCAAACTGGCATGACAAAGCAAATAAAATCTGATGAGTTCTAAGCTTCTTAATTAGATTACTAACATTTAGATTCTAAAATAAAGGAAGGAGTAGAGAAAATAATTAATTAAGAATAACCCAGGTATAGACTGTCTAAATACAGTGTGAACTGATGTCTTTAAGAATTACGATTTAGGTGGAAAGGAATGTGTATTGGCATGTGCTGTTATAGACTTATGGCTACCTGTTCATAATTGCCTGAGAATCCTTTTCCATCCTGTTTCTTACTTATCTTCTAGAAACTAATTTGGAAAGACATCTTTCAGTTGCGATAATTGAGCAGCTTTCTACAGCTACAAAACTTCTGCATTAAAAACTGAAACAATCTTGAGAGAACAAAATGTGACCTCTAAATAACAGCTTACTTTAGAGACCTCTGGAATAAAACTACAGGGATCCTTTTACATCCAATAGAGGAAAACATGTTTATTTGCTCTACTTTATTTCTATCCAAAAAAGATTAAAAATTAAAGTATGATGTTCAAGTGATTTACTAGCCGTGGGGATGGAAGAGTAGGTGAGTAAGATGGAGTAGTAATGAATTCTATTGCCAATAATTGTGCAAGTCTTACAAAAGGGACACAAGTGATTTTGATAGAATTTACTTTCAATTTCAATTATTTCACCCATATATAAATAATGACTTTAGGAAAATATTGAGTCAATGGAAAGTCAATGCATGACAAACAACAACAAAAATATGTGTAATTATTAGATTACTACATCATTAACTTTTTGTCATGGCCTGTAGTCAATGAAGTGGAATGAAAACAACTTAGATTTTTTTTAAAGATTTTATTTATTTATTCATGAGAGACACAGGGAGAGAGAGAGAGGCAGAGACACAGGCAGAGGGAGAAGCAGGCTCAGTGCAGGGAGCCTGACGTGGGACTTGATCCCAGGTCCCCAGGATCACACTCTGGGCTGAAAGCAGCACTAAACTGCTGAGCCATCCAGGCTGCCCACAACTTAGATCTTAAAGGAAGTCACTTGTCTCTTCTGCTAAAGGATGAAGTGTAATTGACTATAGCACCTTAAATATCTGGCTAGAAATGTAGTGTATAGACGTTCTTTTGGCCTGATGCCTAACAAGCAGAAATTTGGTAATGTCTTTATCTCAACCAAAATATTTGATTCTGCTTGTATCCTTTGCATTCATTTATAAGTTCTTTTTATTTAGTATTGAAAGGACTATTGAAGGTGTCATTTATTTTAGCCACACAGATCAGCATCAGCTGCAAAGCATGAGTAAGGTGATCTTGAAATAACAAAGATGCTAAGTTAGTATATTTGCTAATAAGCAATTTAATAATTTGCAGTTCAGTATAATGACAAACACAAAGCCCTATTTCTCATGAACAGCAAAGTGTTTTGACTTTCTCAGGTCATTTGGAATCAAATTATAGAATGGAAATAATGATCCTGATTTTTTGAGTCTAGGATTATATGTTCAACAAAACTGGCTCTACCTAGACACTGTCTTACATAAGCGAACTTGAATTTTTTATATAAGTAAAACCCACATTTTTTTCTTATAAATTGAGATGATTTTTTGAAATATTTGTTTACCAATTTATGGTTAGTTTTCTCCAGAAAACAGGGTGCTGCTTTAGGATAGTTATCAATATCTAAAATTGTCTTACTAAGCAGTGACAAAATAAGTCTGCAGGAGATACAGCAGCTGCCTATTCCATAAACCAAGTTACATGGTTTTTATGAAAATAAGAAAAAAGAAAAACAGTTTTAACTTCTCTGATCATTTTAGGAAGACATTGATTTAAAGAGATTATGTACTACTTTCCTGAAATTACTAATATACAGCAGGGGCATTGACACTGAAGACCATATTACCAGCAGCAATAATCTGCTTTTGGACTATTAATCAAGATCTCTCTGTTTTTTTAGTTTTCTTTGATATTGTTCAATGATATCTTATAATTTTCTCCACAAAACTCATGGAAGTCTTTTGTTACATTTAAGCCTATGGATTTTTTAAATGGTATTTTAATATTATATACTTTGTGCTCATTTTAATAGGTATATAATGTTGATAGATGTTGTATAGATAGAGAATTGAGTTTCATACATGATTTTTAAAGAAATCAGCAACTAGCTATAACTATTAATTAGATCCCTTGGGATTTTTCATGTTGAGAAGCATCACCTACATATAACTTTTTTTGTTTCTTTCTTTCTAATTTACAAATCTTTGATTTCCCTATTTTGCTTTACTCAGCTGCCTCAACTGGATGGAGTTCAAAGTCAAGTGTTTATCTTGTACTTGAATTTTGAGGAATTACTTTTGAATTTTACACATTAATAACATTGGCTTTATATGTTTCATAAATACAACTAATAAGATTAAAGAAGTTCTTTTCTATTATGCTAACAAATTTTTAAAAATTATATATCAGTATATTTATCAAATTCTTTTCCTACATTAATTGAATTATGGAATGCCATTCTCCCAATCATTTAATATGTTGAATTACATTGATTTGCTAATATAAAATAAAATTTTCATTTTTTGAATAAATATGATTTTCTCACACAAAACAGTACCATTTACTGTAACTTCAAAAAGGTGAAATAGTGAGGTATAAATTTAACAAAATGTGTGCAAGATCTATATGCTGAAAACACTGTTAAATCTAAATGTTCATCAGTTGGAAGACTCAGATGTTCCAATTCTCCCCCAGTTGATCTAAAAATTGAACACATTTCCAGTCAAAATTCAAGCAATAATCTTTGTAGATATAGACAAGCTGATTCTAAAATTTACATGGAAAAGTAAAAAAAATTAAAGCAGCAAAAAGTTTAGAAGAAGGAAAACAAAGTTTAAAGAATCAGACTAATACATTCTGAGATTTATTGTAAGGATGCATTAATGAAACAATGTCGTATCAGTGAAAGGATAGACACTTAAATCAATGGAACATAATGCAGAGTCCAGAAATAAACCCACAAAACTATGATCAATTGATTTCTAAAAGTTGCAAATAATATGCAATTGAGAAAAAGTCTTTCCTAGAAATAGTGCTGGAATAATTGGATGTCCACATCAAGAAAAAAAAAAAAGAACCTTGACCTATACCTTATAATGTTATATTAAAATTAACTCAAAATGGATCGATGGAATAAATAAATAGAATAATTATTGGCTGGTGGAAGACCTTCCTCTGCCCTATGGTCTTTCTAACTGGACTTAGAATTTGCCATGAGACAAATAGGTGAAAATTAGATTTCATAGGCTTATGTCTGGAGAATCCACACAGACACAAAATTCCGAAGACAATGAGGCCACAGGAAGCTTGTGGGAGATAAGAAGAGGGTAGGGTCCTGAGGATACAAAGAGAGAAAGCTCATTCCCAAGAAGGTGAAAGATGTTTGGAAAAATCAGCTTGCCCTTTTATGCAGGTAAGTTCCTTAGGAAAAGGACAGTCTCTGTTAATAGATCTCTTCCTATTACAGGCTCTTCCAGTGTAAATTCAGGCAGTTGAGGGGGAGACAGCATTTCCTCCAGCTTCTGGACTTTGATTAATTTTAACTCAAAATAATCTTTGTGCCAAAGTTGCCTGTCTTGAGGTGGCCTGCTCTGGGCCCCTACAATATAAAATATATGACTATAAAACTCTTAGAAGGTAACATGAGAGAATCTTCTTGACCTTGGGTTAAATGAAGACTTTTTGATATGATACCAAATCCATGATTTAAAACAAAAAAGATATTAATACATTGGAATTCATCACAAGTAAACACTGTCACTTTGTGAAAAACACTGTTATAAAAATGAAAAAACAAACCACTGACTGGGAGGAGATAGTTTTAATTTAAACATCCCAAAAAGTATTGTTTCTAGGTGTATAAAGAACTAAAGAAACTCACCGATAAGAAAAAATAAATGCAGTTAGAAGTGGGTAAGGTATTTGAAAATGCATTTCACCAAAGAATAAATACATTTGAAAAGATCCTTAACAATCAATAATATTAATAAATTAATAAACAACACTTCTCCCTTTTTTTCTCATTCCATTTGTTTTCTCTTTCATTCTTTTTTCCTTTCTGTGTAATTTTCATTCCTGCTTTGATCATTCTTGACAGAAAAATGATTTAATATATTTTGAATTAATTGAAATCCTTCTGATAGAAAGAGCTATGCAGGGAATGAATTTTTAATAGTGATACTTATTCAAATAAAAAAAAACTACCTTTTGAAAGCCAAGTGTGTGTTTTTTTAAAAACTGACAAGAGATTAACATGTGTTACTGTTCTTTCCTTCTTTGACACTTTGCTCTACATACTCTTTGTCTTTCCTTTCATTTTATGAAAAGTTATCTCATCCAATTTATCATGACTTATCTTCCTCTTTTTTTTTTTATTTTATCTATTTATTCATGAAAGACACAGAGAGGGGCAGAGACATAAGCAGAGGGAGGAGAAGCAGGCTCCACACAGGGAGCCTGATGGGGGCCTCAATTCCAGTACTCTAGGATCATGTCCTGAGCTGAAGGCAGACGCTCAACTGCTGAGACACCCAGGCATTCCCATGGCTTATCTTCCATCCCTCCTCAACCAAAGGTGTCCTTTTCCCCAAATGTACTAAGTTGTTTGTTCATTATATAAAAATAAAAACATATGAAACTAACCAAATTCCATTCTGATTCTTCTTACACTATAATATTATCTCACTGCTAAAATGTATATATGTTATCTTACTCCTTATCACTAATTTTCTCACTAATATTTTCAAAGAAACTTTGTTTTAATCACCCTTTGAATCCTCAATTCTCTTGATTTCAACTTCCTGTTTCCCCACCTCCCACACAGACCTGGTTTTTTATATAGGCCCTTATTTCTTTCTGGCTGTTTGGACTTCAAAAATTTACTTAAATGTCAAAATCCTGATTTTTTTTTTTAATCTATAAGTGATCATAACACCACTATCTTAAAATGGAGTTGAGCTAATGTATAAATGTATTTGGTTACACAGTACAAGTTTGACAAGGGTTAAGTGTTCAATCCGATTATTATTTTCATGATGATAAATATTAATGTTATTATAAACACTTTTAAGTAACATTCAATTAGATAAAATTCAAAGTGATTTGAAACACATAAATTTCTTTGCCCCCATTTCTCTTAATCCTCCAGGGCTTTGCTAGGCTCTACCCTCAGGCAAAAATATCTTTTGCTTTGAAGTTCATTTTATTTCATTATACCTCCCTGGATTTATTAGTGCGGCCTATTAATGTTTAGGTTATTTCTTTTCATTTATTAAGGCCTTTCTATAAGATATTCTCTTTCTTCTTTAACTTCTTTCCAGAATTCCTAACGTCTGCAGAATGGACAAAGGCTAACCCATCCTCAATCCTGGATTCCTCTTTAAAACAGTGCAGCAAAAGAGAAGTGGTGAGGGGATGGGCAAAATGGGTGAATGGGAGTGGGAGGTATAGGTTTCCAGTTATGGAGTGCATAAATTATGGGGATAGATGAAAGGTGCAGCATAGAGAACACAGTCAATGATATTGTAATAACGTATGGTGACAGATGGTAGCTACTCTTGTGGTAAGCATAGCATGTCTTGTCAAATCGCTATGTGGTACACCTGAAACCAATGTAACATTATGTGTTGACTATACTTAAATAAAAAATGCATTATGGGTGCCTAGGTGGTAGAGCCAGTTGGATGTCCAACTCTTGGTTTTGATTTCGGTAGTAATCTAATGATTGTGGGATCCAGCCCCAAGTCAGGCTCCGAGGTCAGCATGGAGCCCACATGAGTTTCTCTCTCTCCTCTCCCTCTGGTCCTCTTGGCTCTTTCTCTCTCTAAAATAAATAAATAAAATCTTTAAAACATGCATTAAATACCATAAATTAATAAATAAAACAATATGGGAAGTGACTGACCCCATCAATTTCAGCAACACATCAATAATGCTATACATCAAAATAGTTTTCCACACTGTAATAATATTCCTCATTAGCTAATTCCTCCATCAATTTTTTTTTAAGATTTTATTTATTTATTCATGAGAGATACAGAGAGAGAGAGAGGCAGAGACACAGGCAGCGGGAGAAACAGGCTCCATGCAGGGACCCCAACGTGGGACTTGATCCCAGGTCTCCAGGATCATGCCCAGGCTGAAGGGGGTGCTAAATTGCTGAGGCACCCTGGCTGCCCTCTCCCATCGATTTTTAAAAATCTTTCCCTTAAGCAAGTTTGACCATATCTTAATCTCTCCTTTTCCTACTTTCTATATATCCAATATATCCACTTTCTTCTCTGCATGGGTTAATACCCCTGCTTCATGGCTGTAATAATGTTTTCTAGCAGAACACTCAATGTGCTTATCTCTTTTTCCATTTCCTCTATCTTCTTCAAAACCCATGAAGTTTATTATATTAAGGCCTTTTCATTAAAAAAAAAAGTCTCTTATTTTAGGATGCCTGGGTGGTTCAGTGGTTAAGCGTCTGCCTTCAGCCCAGGGTGTGATGCTGGGGTCCCTGGATCGATTCCCGCGTCGGGCTTCCGGCATGGAGCCTGCTTCTCCCTCTGCTTGTGTCTCTGCCTCTCTCTCTCTCTCTCTGTCTCTCTGTGTGTGTCTCTCACGAATAAATAATTAAAATCTTAAAAAAAAAAAGAATTAAAAAACTCCCTTATTTGTATATCTTTAAACATGTATTTCTTAAATATTTCTCAAATATTTTAATGATTTTCAAATATTTCTCAACCAACTTTATGATGGATTTTGGTTGTGCTTGGCTTGTTTGTTTGCTTTTAAACAACACTTATTATTTTCAGATTTTTTAAAGTTTTATTTATTTTTTAACATTTATTTATTTGAGAGAGAATGCAAGGGTTGGGGAGGTAGAAAGAATCTCAAGCAAATTCCATGCTAAGCACAAGTGGGGAAGAGTAGAGTGAGAAGAAGAGAGAGAATCTTTTTTTTTTTTAATTTTATTTATTCATTAATGTGACAGAGAGAGAGAGAGAGAGAGAGAGAGAGAGAGAGAGAGAGAGAAACAGAGACACAGGCAGAGGGAGAAGCAGGCTCCATGCAGGGAGCCTGATGTGGGACTCGATCTTGGGTCTCCAGGATCAGGCCCTGGGCCAAAGGTGGTGCTAAACCGCTGAGCCACCGGGGCTGCCTCCTCCTCCCCTTTTTTAAAATATTTTATTTATTTGAGAGGGAGAGTATAAGCAAGAGAATGAGAGCACAGGAGCAGAGTAGGAGGGGCAGAGGGAAAAGCAGACTCGCTGGTGTGCAGGGAGCCTGACGTGGGGCTCTATCCCAGGATCCCAGGATCATAACCTGAGGGGCAGGCAGCCACTTAACTGACTGAACCATCCAGATGCCGCAGAGAGAGAGAATTTTAAGCAGGCTCCACACTCAGCACAGAGCCAAGTTGGGGCTTGATCTCACCACCCTGAGACCATCACTTATGCTGAAACCAAGAGTGGCATGCTTAACCAACTGTGCCACCCAGGCTCCCCTCAGATTAAGTTTTGAACACAGTTTGAAAACATATCCCCAGTGTTTATTTTTAATCATTATAAGAGGCAATTAAACTTTGCACTATACTTTCCCCCTCCTTTCAAACATTCTTTGACTTGATGATCTAGCCTCCTACTATTGAGAAATAATTGAGACTATATGTCGTCAATTCCCTTAACTATCTACTTTCTCCACTAATAGATTCCCTCTTTCCTCTTTCCCTTTAGTTTAAGTGGAATTGATGTATCTCTTCTAATCTGCACATAATTGTTTTATCTCTGCTCATGGCTTCATCCTGTCCTATGGTTTTTGAATGGGCCTAGCTCTATCAGCATTCTTTCTCTTTAGTGGTACCAACTTTTTTTCTCCTGAATCTTTATTGCAAATATATAATAATACTAAAATCTCTTCCATCACAAAAACTAAACAGACTAACAAAATCATCAAACCACCAACCTCTCCACTGAGAGTTAAATTCTAGACAGTGATATAGCTCTCCTTCTAACTTTACAAGTAAAGTTTCTAGAAATAATCCTTTATGCTCACCGACTTTACTTTCTCACTTTTTGTATATTCATCCATCTGGCTCCAACATTTATTTTACTCTGAAACTGCTCTTATATAGGCCAACAGGCCAGATGGTCCTGTAAACATATACTATGAGCTGATAATGCTGAGAAAGATCTGAGATTTTTTTTTCAATTTTGAAAGGTGTGAAGACTATCAGAATCCTAAACACTGTATAAGATCACTTTCCATTTTATAGGCAAGGCTCTGGCAAAATTCAGAATCTTCAATATGTGTCAATCTCATGTGCGCAATAGCTACTCGAAATCAATTTTTGGTTTTGTTTTTGTGATTGCACATCTGGCTACATGGTTGAAAACTTGTTTACTTCAGTGAAAAACAAGTAGAGACAGAATTAAAATACAGTATCAGTCAAAATAATCATCAGAGTATACAATGACTCTAATTCCTTGACCTAAAGTTTTTTTTTTTTTTTCCCAAAGATTTTATTTATTTATTCATGAGAGACACACACAGAGAGAGGCAGAGACATAGGCAGAGGGAGAAGCAGGCTCTATGAAGGGAGCCCGATGTAGAACCTGATCCCAGGATAGCAGGATCATGCCCTGAGCCAAAGGCAGGTGCTAAACTACTGAGCCACCCAGGTGTCCCTGACCTAAAGTTTTAAAAGAATTATGATAAACTATCTTGCAACATAAGGAGAAATGGTGATTTATTGAAAGCCATAATGTTATCACTCCAAAGAGCACTTAACTGAAGCAGGTTTAATTTTGATGATAGGCTACAGATGCAACCCTTTTTACATAATTCTTTTTTATGTAAATTTGGAAAATATTTTAAGGCTAATTATATGAGTATTTAGAAATAAGACATTTATACATTTCTAAAGGTAGAATAAATTGGTACCAAATTCCCTGAAGGACATTTCTTAATAAATATCAAACATGTTACTATTTAGCTTTGGTTTTAAAAGAATTATACTATTTTTGGAAGGTGTTTAGTTGTATATAATGTGAAAATTAAAAACAATCTAAAATCCATGAGTAGGTGTGATGCTAAGTAAATGTACAATGGCATATTGGAGGCCATGAATGATTCTATAGTATCAAATTATATACTACTTAGAAAATATATTACCAACAGAAGATTTAAATGACATAATAGTTTACAAAATGGCATATATCATAGGATTCCAATTTTATAAATTAAATATAATATCTGATCTATTCATTCAGAAGTCTGAAATAATTTGTAATTATTGATCTTGTTTATTTTTTGGTGGTGGGATTATGAATAATTTTTGCTTTTTGTAAACCTAAATATCCTAATTCTAAAATAAAATACAATATATTCATATAAGGCAATTTTCTGAGGAAATATTGAAATTGTTACTTGCATTCAATCACCTACAATTTAACAAAGAGGTGAATTCTACGTATGACTGTGTCTCAGAAGAAAATCTATCAAACTATCTATTATATTTCACAGGTGGTGATACATAAATTATACTAGAGACCATAACAGATTGTCAGTCCAGATGTTATTCAAACATTGTGATTAGCCTCATGCCTTTAAAGTCATTGGGTCAAAAATATGCACATTTCAGCACACATGTCTATTTAAAGTAATTTGGACATTTGAACTATTTACTCTTAAAATCTGGGCATATTTTCTGTTCCTATGTAAGAGTTTGATGTATTTGTTACTGCTCTTGACACTTTATACATATTCTCATAACTTTTATCATCTAGTTATAGTTTAAGGAACATATATTTGTTTTAAAATAGTATCTCTATTTTTAGGATTCATGTAAGATGATCAAATTCCATTATTCAAGAATTAAACGAAATTCCCTAGATATAGATAATAGTTTTAAGAAAAATAAAAGGAGAGAAAAACTGAAGCAGACTCCATGTTGAGTGCAGAGCCCAACACGGGGTTGGATCTCACAACCCTGAGATCACCACCTGAGCCAAAACTAAGAGTCAGAGACTTAACCAATTAAGCCATCCAGGTGCCCCAAGCATGTTCATTTTAAAAGTTTCATAGAATTACACACTTTTAAATGTCAAAGAAACATTAACCTATTTAAGTTAAATAGATCTTTTTTTTTTCTAGTTGAAACTATATAGAACTTACTGGTACAATCAATATTATTTAGTTTATTTTGTTATTTTGATAAAATCCTTTCTATAATATTAACCATAAATCTATAATATTGGTAGAAATCCAAAATCCAGGTAATGAAGAAATTATCAATCTTTAAGGAAAGAATATCTGAGAGTTCAGAGAAACCAATTGTTTTTAATTAGCATACTTAGCCTACTCAATATTCCAATGAACAAGTATGAAAAGAAAGTGAGCAATACAATGCTATGGAGCCTGCTAAAACAATTTAAGATCCTTGTTACTTTTACATTTGACCTTCCACTTTAAATTCCAAATGACACTTGATTTTGAACTATCAAAAAATAGATTCACAGAACAGAGAAAGTACACTTTTAAATACTCTGCTAATTTAGAAGTGAAAGAAAATTAATTGAAATGATCCAACACTTTACAATAAAGTTCAGTGCCTTCAATGGGAAGACTTGCAAACAGTTCTGTGTTAACAACTTGTCTTGTTTCTAAAATTAATTGCCTTCAGCTGCATTAACAATAGAGTATGATCAAGTAACATGAAGGCTTTGGACAGATCAATAATAAAGGCATCCTAATTTATCCTTCCTTCACCACCATCACCACAAGATTAATAAGTTTCAAAAGAGCCAGTTGAATGAAGTCTTTAACCTAAAATTGCTGCTAAAACATTATCCAAATACAAAGCACAAACAGCTCCTCAAATTGCTAAACCAATCAGGCAAAAGTAACAAAGACTTAGCAGTAGGGGGAAGGGGCATTTGCAAACACACATTTCTTATGCATCTGCTATAAAATGCTATAATCCCTAAGAGCCTGAATTGTCTTTTGCATATGCAAGACTCAAGGAAGTCAACAAAACTAGAGAAATTAGTGGCTTGATGGCCAAAGATTTTGTTGTACAAAGAACCATAATGGTTTGTCTTCATTTTCATCTTTTCCTACGTAATCCTTGTCTGTAATAATAAGAACCAGAGATTTATAAAAAGTTTGATGATGCAAATGCTACATTAAGAAAATAATCCAATTAAACATGTACTGAGCCTACTCTATCAAGCTCTTGATATATGCAGACAAATATATATAAATTCATGAAAAGCTCTATAAATAAAACATTTCTGATAAATTATGGCTTTAGGAATGTCTGTTTCAAAAAAAAAAAAGTAGCATTTCACTAGAGGTTAGGAGAGCATTTTCCTAGTCCTATATTTGCCTAAGAAAAGTTCTCTGATCTTAGGTAAACACTTGATGCAATATATCTCTTATGGGTATTTATTGCTCTTTAATTATATGATACTAATTATAATCTCCTCAGAGAACAGGAAGGAAAGCAGTTCAGTGACTCATTGTTCCAGCATGTTCAACTGTTAGATCTCCTGCAACTATTTGGTGATATAAAAGCAATATACATGTATATCTATACATACATAGAGAGAAATTTAATTTTTCATTTTAATATGTGTATATTTCATTTTGTACAATGTAAGTCCCTTAGGTTATTCTACTTTTCCAGACTAAAGAAATGATGTATATGATCAGAATGGACATTGTTTCTGAAAATTTTAGAATATACTAAATTACTAAACTTAGTCTTGTTTTGTTATGAGAGTATTTTCAGTGGTTATTCATGTTTAAAATCATTCTAAAACACAAATTCCCTTTTATATAAAATGACTATGAATTTAGTATTCCAAATTTGGACTTAGAATGCAAAGATTATAAAAATAATATATACTCGAAAAGTAATTAAATATTTGGAGGTTGAATTTGAAGTCTAATGTTTAAGAAAACATAGCTGGAGATTATAATTCATTTCCAATATTACTTTGCTCTCTTGCATTTATTAAAATTATTTTTATATAATTTAGTAGAATAAATCCTGAGTTTTTATAATTTACTGAAAGATCTCTAGCTCAAATATCATCTCCCTATATACTTATTTATCTATTATTAAAAACTAAGCATTAATGAAGAAAATTGAATTTATCATTCAGAATTGAATTATTCATTAGAGATATTTACATAAAGATAAAAATATTGATGAATTGTTTCCAAATGAAAAAAACCTCACACTTGAAAAATGAACATTTAGAGAGATTTAGAGCAAACTGATAATGAATAATAGGATGTGCTAAAAGGTATTATTGTAGTCATCTTAAGGGCATCACCTAGAGATAAATTCATATTAAAATATATAAAAGTTCTATACTCCATTTGCTCAGGTAGTAGACAAGCCACTCTCTCAGAAATACTTTTACAATGCCATTATTATATAATTAAATGACTTTTTAAAAATGTCAATGCTAGCCAAAAATGATCAAATGAGGAAAGATTGACTTTGACACCTTTGTACTTCTCCCTATACCATCTTGGAATGCTAGCTGAATGGGAACATACAGAGGAGGTTGCTGGTATGCAAAGCAGTGTCTGGCTCTGACTGAATTGACAGGACAATTCTGTGGACCAGAAATTCAGTCATTTGAAACAATTCTCTTTCTTCCCTTCCAAATGACTTATACCTTATAGTGACCCCTATCTCCCAGTCTCCAACCAAGCACCACTTCTTCCCTTGTATATATTATCCTCTGCCCCCATTGCTTTCCCTCTGTTCTTTGAAACATTTACTAGGAATCCCATCCACCTGATAGGTAGTGCCAATGCTGAGATTATAGCACCCTGAAAGCAACAATGGACATATTACTTCTTCAAGTCATTTTTTGAAAAGTTTTCTACCAGGACGCCTGGGTGGCTCAATGGTTGAACATCTGCCTTGGGCTCAGGGCATGACCCTTGGTCCCAGATCCAGCTCCCCATAGGGAGCCTGCTTCCCTCTCTGCCTGTAACTCTGCCTCTCTCCGTGTCTCTCATGAATAAATAAATAAAATCTTAAAAAAAAAAGAAAAGTTTTCTGCCTATTTATAGGCCCTATCAGCCATTTTTTCACAATGAAAAGTAAAAACAATAAATTCAATTAAGTAACACTTAATATAGTCTCTAAATAGAAAATACAAGACAAATCTACCATCATTGTCTCAGTTATTCAATTGGTTCCACTTATAAAAACAGTATCAGTTTCCGACTGATATATAAAATAACTCTTTTGATCCATGAAATGTAAATGATTGGTCAGGATAATACTGCTACAAAACTCTATGAGATTCGACACAGGTAAGTATTTTGAAAAATAGTGATTTGAAAAAAAAGAAAAAAATAATAATTTGAAAAATCATTATAAAATTGAGCATGATTATACATAGTGTATATATACTACTTTGATCTTAATTAGATGTGCTGTAATGTAATAATAGACTGCACTATAAGAAATGAATTCAGTGAACTCTCCATATCTTTCAGAGCTTTTAATATAATTATTTTACCAGAAATAATACTGGAAGACTTAGTTCACAAATCCTTTATTATATAGTTCTCAATGTATGGCTAACACCCAAATGCATAACAGAGAGGTCTCAATCTATATCACTACTTATATTAATGATAGCTAAATATCCCTTGGTGCTTAAGTCAGGTACCATACTAGATTATTGAAAGTCTAACTCAACTAATTCAGGCAGGTTTAGGAAATGGGATAATGAAGAGGAGGACTGAAGAATAAACAGGCATTTGTTAGAACCAGCTCTTTTTGATAAGATAGAAGCATCTTTCTAGCATGAAAAACATTTTCTAAAGAGTCAACCTTTAAGTATACAGATAAATGGAAGTGGTTATGACAAAAATGAGATAAAATAGCAAGGAGAAAAAGGAAAATGGAATGAACAGAAGTAAGCCATTCTCCTTTAGGACATTGACCAATTTGACCACGTTTTTTAGGCTTCTATCAAGACACTGGCCCCTGTTTCGTTTGGAGGCACTTTGACCATTTCAGTTTCTCCTCCTGGTTATCGGCCTGTCCCTTTACCTGTCTCCCACTCTGTAGCCATTCCTTAGAGTCATAGTACTGCCTGTGGTAGTACTATGGTTCTGCCTCAAACCACATTTCTAGATAAATAAAGCTCTTATGTTTGTGACTATATTACATATTGCCTCTTTATAAGTCCCTTCTCTTCTTCCTTTCTTTTTGTATTTAGGACTTGGGCAGTTCAATGCTTTTAATCCCTTCTCCCTTCCCCCATTTTAAAAAAAAGGCTTGTAAATGTTGAATTTGACTATAAAGTCTTTTTAAAAATTTTTTATTTGAAAAAGAATTTGAACATACATCAGACATATGCTCATAAGAAGTCTGTATGACTAATTTTTCTGTAAATTTCCACGGGCTAGTAACTCTAGGTGACCTTTCATGCAGGTTGGCAGTATCTGCTTCTCCTATGGTAAGAGCTTTGTTCACTGTTATCTCAGTCTCCCTATTACTTACCTTCTTGGCTGCTCCCTATTACTTACCTTTGTTAACTGTTCTGTGGTGGCATACTGTATTCTTGTAATAAGCAACGAAGCATTGTGTTAAGGAGCTATAGATGGACTAATGAGTTGATATTCAATAAACAGGTAACCTCTCTTGGAAGACAAGCAGAAACCAACCAGTTGTTCACCAATATCTGTATTTTCTCTTCTTTGACAGACTTCTAGTTTATATTTCCAAGATCCTTTGCAGTTAGGTAGGGCCGAGTGATGTGTTCTCACCAGTGGTATACAAAAAGAAATGATGAAGCCTTTCCTAGACTTGGGCTTTAAAGTCTCCCTGACATCTTTCAAATTCTTTCTTTCTTTATCTGAATGCAAACAATTAAGTGGAGATTTCTGAATATTTAAACATGCCAGAGCTTTGAGATGGAAAGGGCCAGTGTCCTTGATGGACTACATAGAACAGCAATTACTCCTTACCTGCATTGTAATATGTCATGAGATAGGCACAAAACTTCACTGAGATAAGCCATGAGGAATTATTGGTTATTTGTAAGGGAAGTTAAATTATCCTGATTAGTGCAACTGCACTACATGGAAAGTCTAATTTATAATAATTGTTATAATGTTAGATAACTGATTTTTTTCCCTTACACTTACAGCTTTTTGTAATCACCAATGAATGGCATGAGTATTTTTAAGAGCTTTGCTTGTCTCTTGGAAACATTATTCTTCTTGATTTCTCTGTTTCTTATTTTCAAATCAAGGAATGGTATTTTAATATGTTGATATGACATTTAAATCAAATTGAAAGAGATCTATATGTATTACCAATAAGTTAGACATGTAATTTACTGTCCAAGCTAGGACACTTGAAAGTAAAAAATTGGGCAGTCCCGGTGGCACAGCGGTTTAGCGCTGCCTGCAGCGCATGGTGTGATCCTGGAGACCAGGGATCGAGTCCCACATCGGGCTCCCTGCATGGAGCCTGCTTCTCCCTCTGCCTGTGTCTCTGCCTCTCTCTCTCTCTCTCTCGCTCTGTATCTCTCATGAGTAAATAAAATAAAATCTTTTAAAAAAGAGAAAAGGCTACAATATTAAAAAAAGTAAAAAATTTGCTAAAAATGATTGCAATACAAATTTATAACAAATTGTAAAGCAAGAATACTGTAAAATATTAATTTTACGATAACAAATTGGTTTATTAGATAGGTATTTGTAAAAACTTTTCGATTTCTTTTAGCTTTCAAAAATAAAACTCTTTATAAAAAGTATAAAGTAATATATACATACATGTCAGCAAAATTTTAAAAATAACTATTTTATATTGATTAAACAAAAATAAGCAAATCAGAAAACTTATTCTTTTTTTTTTTTTTTTTTTTTTTTAGAAAACTTATTCTTGTCACATATTTACGTACTTTATTCACTTTACTAGCCCTATGAGTCTCTAATATCAAGTGATTTATACATTTTTGAATCATGGTATCTTTTCAACAAAGTATTAACATTAATTTTTTTAAGTTTTATTTACTTATTCATGAGAGACAGAGAGCGCACGCGCGCGCGCGCGCGCGCGAGAGAGAGAGAGAGAGAGAGAGAGAGAGAGAGAGGCCGAGACACAGGCAGAGGGAGAAGCAGGCTCCATGCAGGGAGCCTGACCTGGGACTTGATCCCTGGACTCGAGGATCACACCCTGAACTGAAGGCGGTGCTCAACCGCTGAGCCACCCGGGCTGCCCACATTTTAAATTTTTTAAATAAATTTGATCATAATCTCTATCACAATTGATTTGTATGCTTAACTAATTAAAAACATTTGCCACATTCAATTTACTCTTAATCTTAGATCAGAATATTTTTAATTGTGAGAAAGCTCAGGTAAAATGCTGGTAAGAAAAGAATAGTATTTGGGCCTCTGGGTGGCTCAGTCAGTTAAGTGGCTGCCTTAGGCTCAGGTCATAATCCCAGGGTCCTGGATCCAGCTTTGGACTCCCAGCTCAGTGGGGAGTCTGCTCCTCCCTCTTCCTCTGCCACTTTCCCTTGTTGTATGTACTCTCTTTCAAGTAAATAAAATCTTAAAAAAAAATAGTATCAATGTTTTTCACTATTCAAATATGAAAATATTGCAGCCCAAATATAGAATAGCTACTACTCTCCTTTGCCTGTGAATTCCAGAGTGTCTTTTCTTTGGTAAATATTTACATGAGAAAAAAGCCATTCTATTAGCTCTTTCTTGTTTCAAGCTTTGTTTTAAATAACTGCAATATCCTAAAAGGTTAAAAGGATTAGATTTTAGTTCTCCATCCACTGAATATTTTATTAAAATTTCTACCTGATTTCAAATAAATTTTAACTAAAATATAAAGTGGTGCTTTAAAAAATAATTAAAACCACCCTGGGTTCTTAAAGGTGATTTCTAAAAGTTTTTCCAAAGGTCAGACATTTCTTAAATACAACTGATAATGGGCACTAGAAGATAAAGATGTAATATAATGCAGAAATTCAAGAGCTACATAACTAAAAACATTAATTCAGTTACATTAAATCTTTATGTGGGGATGCCTGGGTGGCTCAGCGGTTAAGCATCTGCCTTTGGACCAGGGCATGATCCTGGAGTCCCAGGATCGAGTCGCACATCAGGCTCCCTGCATGGAGCCTGCTTCTCCCTCTGCCTATGTCTTTCTCTCTCTCTCTCTGTCTCTCATGAATAAATAAGTAAAATCCTTAAAAAAAAAACAAAACACTGTGTGTACTTGCATGTGTGTATATATATGTAGCATATGTTACATTTTGATAGCTACAGCTTCTATTACAATTGCTGAAATATGAATTTATTTGAATGTAATAATAAATTATGTCTATGCCTTGAAACTTATTTCTAATATACTTTGTATTCCATATGTTTTTAAATTTATTAAGGATCATTTTTTAAAATATGATACTGTGCCCCACTGAAATTTATCATTAATATTGACTTTATCATAGCATTAACTAATGTTTGATGTTTAATATTTGACAAAATGAACTTCTAATAGCTTCATTCTGATTTCATAAATTGGATGAAAATATGCAACCTATATAAAATGTTAGGTAACTTCTTATATGAAGTATCTGATGGCATTGCTATAAAACTGGAATAATTTCATTATCTATGAAGGATTTTCTGATGACAAAACTAACATATTGACTATTTTTTATGATGCATAAGAAAAATTGAAGATGAAAATAGAACAAAAGTAATTTTTTAAAATATTTATTTATTTATTTATTTATTTATTTATTTATTTATTTATGATAGACACAGAGAGAGAGAGAGGCAGAGACACAGGAGGAGGGAGAAGCAGGCTCCATGCTGGGAGCCCGACATGGGACTCAATCCCGGGCCCCAGGATCGTGCCCTGGGCCAAAGGCAGGCACCAAACCGCTGAGCTACCCAGGGATCCCCAGAACAAAAGTAATTTAAAAAAATCTTTGAGTAAATTTTGTAACCACTTTTTCATATCAGCTTTAAGTTTATAAAGATAATAATAGAATTTGACCAAAATAATAGGGATAAACAACAGAACTTCAATCAGGTGACAATTTCAAATTTAGTTGTATGGTAAAGAATGATGATTTAATTGCTAAAACTTATTTGAACACATACTTCTTCACATATCAACTAGTTTTATCAATTATTCCTCAGCAGATTTGATACTTTAGACTTCCTTTTTTTAAGATTTTTTGTTTATTTATTCATGATAGAGAGAGAGAGAGAGAGAGAGAGAGGCAGAGACACAGGCAGACAGAGAAGCAGGCTCCATGCAGGTAACTCGACGTGGGGCTCGATCCTGAGACTCCAGGATCATGCCCTGGGCCAAAGGCAGGCACTGAACCACTGAGCCACCCAGGGATCCCTTGACTTCCTGTACTGTATCTTGTCACCATGGTGGGCATTAAATATTGATCAACATTGTGTGGCTATATTATCAATAACAACTTTCTTGGACAATAAAGCATATAACTCAATTTTCCATTAAATGTATATATTTTTTAGTTTATTGCTACCTAATGATTTTTAAAAGAATGACACAAAAGCATCCAAATAAAAGCATGACCAAACAATAAATGTAGAGTTGTAAGTTTGAACCATAAATGACAAAATAATTAGTATGACAAAAACATCCATATCAATATGTTCTACTGCATGGCTACTCAAATTCTACATAATACATATATTTACAATATAATTAACACATGATTTCTCCTTACTCCTAGTGGCTTTTGGTATCTCATAAACATTATCAGGTGCCATGCATAACACAGCTAGCTATCTGTCAAATCTTCAGCAAAGACAGCCAAGTGAGAGAACGTACTTCATGTTATTAGTTAGAATACTATCTTTAAAGAGATTAGTTCCCTTGGGTCTTGGAAAGGTTAGGAAATGAGAACCAGGGTTTTAGTTGTCTTTCAGATTTAAATGCATGTTAGAACTTAGTTCACTACCATGAGTCTCTACCACCATGGGGACAAAGGCAGAAGATGAAAGTACAAAGTGACAATATGCCATACCCATCCTAGATGAATGCCACTATTGATAATAATTTTTAGTAACAAAAACAAATCATGAACAAATGGTAGATAAACCAGATGGGTCTCAAGAATAGTAGGTGTAGGGGAACCCTGGGTGGCGCAGCGGTTTGGCGCCTGCCTTTGGCCCAGGGTGCGATCCTGGAGACCTGGGATTGAGTCCCACATCGGGTTCCCAGTGCATGGAGCCTGCTTCTCCCTCTGCCTGTGTCTCTGCCCCTCTCTCTCTCTCTGTGACTATCATAAATAAATAAAAATTTAAAAAAAAAAGAATAGTAGGTGTAAACTGGACATATCCCAGGAAAACCAACATTTGGTCACCCATGATATTGACACTTCTTCACCATGGAACCATATTTGAAATTGTCACTTGGTTGGAGTTCTGTTGTCTGTTCTATAATTTCAATCGAGTTTCATAATTATCTTTGTAAATGAAAGCTGATACGAACCTTAAAGTTCTAGGACAGAAAAATCTCAGTCTGATAGCTACAAATACTGAATGTAAGTATCTGGATGGATTGCCAATCACTATAAAAAAGTAAATAATCTCATTTTTAATCCAGTTACATTGATGCACATTGAGTCACATAAATTTAATCTGGAATTATAATCATGTAATATTTTTATCATTCAACAGTAAAAAATTTAAAAAATGCTGAAGGTATCACAAAGTAAGAAAACACATTGGATTAAAGACTACTTGAGCATTCAGTTGCTTGTTTAGTGAGGGAGCTGTGAAAATGGAAGAGTATAAACACTAACACAAAGGTCCCTTTGCCATTAACATCTGTGACAGCCACGGTTATTAATATTATAACCATTTTTCACAGCAGGAATGATTTCAACTTCCATTTTATATTACAACAAATAATTTGGGAAATGATTAATGAGATTTTTAATTATAGATTGAGTTTATCTTAAAACAATCTGTGGCACTACAGCTGGAAAGGATCAAGCTTTAATTACATCCAGGAAAAATTCCACAGTGAAGCGAAACACGTCCTTTTTAGGGTGCCCAGACCTTCTCTGTGACTGGTTCACCTTCACACTTGGCTGCTTAGCTCTGTTTTTTAGCACATGGTGCTAATGAGGCCATGGTCGTGTTTTCACTCCCCATATGTGCCAGTTAGCTTCATTCTGTTCCAGTGCTACAGATTGTTTTCCTAAACTTGTACTGCCAACCCAAAGATTTCTCCACTCACTCACCAGGGAGATCTGGCAAAAAAGCATGGAAGATTCATCATAAAATTAAAACTACTGCTGATTGCTTAGGGATGAAGATAAGAAGGCTCACTTGGAAAAATCAGTGTCATATTCCTTAAAATGGCATGTTAATTCAGAGGCTTTCTCTGACTTCATTAGTTTTACTTTAAAAAATAATTACTTAAGGGAGACTGCATAGAATAAAAGAACACTAGACTAGGGTTTTAAACCCAGATTTTATTCTGACCATTTTGCCAAAGTAGCTGTAAGACCTTGAACATTATGTAATTAGCCTATGCTCATTATCCTTATTGGAAAAGTCTGAACAGTGCCTCAGATAATTGTCCATCAGACGACCTCTAAGTGTTTATAATTCCATGACTCAAGATGTCAGGCACTGGAAGCATTATTGGACATGAAGCTGGAGGCTGGAAGGGGGACCTGACGTATCTCAAAAACTCAACCTGAGTCTCAGGCAGTTGTTAGTTGTTAGTTGTCAGGATCTCTTGTTGAGCAAAAATGTGCTCCCATTGACTTACAGGTGTTTCTGTTTTGTAGAGCTGGCTTTACAATTTGTTCCTTATAGGAAGTGTGCAACATCAGCCTTCAGGCCAGGGGAATAAATATATGGTATTGGTCTCAATGAATTTGCTCACTAACTATCTTTCTTTTGTTTATCTCAGCAGACTTCTGCCGTAGGCTTAGAATGAATACATTCTTTCTTGTCAAGTCCTGGTAATTATTTTTCGCCATAAATAAGCACAGAGCCCTTTTCAGCTATGCATCACCGAATAACTGTCAGAAGACAAGTGCCATGACAAGAAATGTCCCTCCTTAAAATGATTTATTTATTTCTACCCAAAGACACCTTGTTGAGGGGAGAGGTTGACACGAAATCTTTCTGCTTCACATAAAAATAGGCTCTTGTTTACTAATCTAGAGAGAAATAAGTAAATCCATATTTAACCTAAGTGCCTATCATAAAGACTTAGGGTTTAACAATATAGGCTAAAGACGAATCAGGACTAAAGCAATTCTTACTGAAGAATTTAATTATTACACCTAAAAAGAAACAGTACCCATTGTTAGTTTATTCATAGTAACTATGCCTGGGGTTGGGGTAGACAGAGAATACTTTTATTTATGAATGAATGAATTTCCATGGCTTAGTGTTCATGAGATATAATTTTAAGTATTTTTCCATGGACACTTAGCAGGATATGTAGATAATGCAAATACTTCATTTACTTATACTCACACACACAGACACACAGAATATTAAGGGTTATTTATTCTATCCTTTCATTCCATTCCATTGATTCTTACTCCTGGTTATATGTAAGAGGTGGACAAGCAGCCTTGCCTTTCTGATTCCACAACTGTCCTTACTCTATATGTTTAAGATTAGGAGACGGAGAAGAATGCCAAAAATCACCTTATTATTGTTTTGGAAGGAAGGGAAGAACCTATTAGAGCCAAGAAAGTAGTAAAAGATGTAAATATGAAAAAAAGGCAGAGTGAAATTTAATATTCTCAGTTGACCTGATTATGTGTGGAGAAAATCTAAAAGAATCACATAAAATTTTTTGAGTCAATAATCAAATTAAGTAAGAGCACAGGTTAAATTAGTAATCAAAAATCAAGAACTTTTAATATGCAAACTATCATAAGATAAATAATATTTTGTAAGAAAATACTCTATTTCAATGGCAAAAAAAATACTATAAAGAAAGCAGTTCTTCCTTTATCTGTTCAAACAATGACAAACCACAGAGGGTAGTTTTTTTTTTAATGGCAAAATATGCTAACTTCCTTGTGTAAAACAAATCAGTTTGCCATGAAAATCTGAAAAGTAAGAGTGATAAAGTAACTAGACTCTTAGGTAACAAAATATATATTGAAGCAATAATATATAAAATAAATTTTAAATAATTTATGGACTTTTATTCTTATATTTCTTTTTTAAACAACAATCTGGTTGGCAATAAAACATGTTTAGATTATAAGACATTTTTACATTTGGGGTATTAAACCTCTGACTATCAAACAAAGGTTGTTATTTTCAAATCTTTATGTTACTAATATATCAAAATCAGAGCATGAAGGGCATAAAGTGGCTCTAGGTCATGTTCAGGGACTTTTTAAATGCTTTTTCTTTAGCTGGTAACCCATCACAAAATTAAGAACCAGGTTTAAATAACTACAAAGCCAATTCCAAAATTATATCATTTTGCTTTATTTTGGGAATTGAACACATATTTAGTTGAAAAGTTAGTGGAGATTTAATTAATTTGCCACATTTCTTAAATAAAGCAGATGCTTGTTAACATTTTATGTTGTGTTTTCTTCTTCTATAAGATGGCAATTGTACACAAGAATTGGAAGAACATATTTGAAAAAGCCTCTTTGCTAACACAAATCACTGCTTTTCTTCCACCCATGCTTCCTTAGTCATCATAAAGCAGGTAGCACCAATGGCAGAAGATAAATAAATATTGAACACTAACTGTCCCTCACTAATACCCAACAGTTTACCTTGTCCTTGATATTTGGAGAAATAACTCAAACTTAATCTTAAATAGCAGTGTAAGCAATCATACACACTTCAAAAAAGTATGCTAGGAGTCATGTACTTTAAAGTTAATTCAGTTAACCAGCAGTTTGATGGTTTTAAATCCAAAATTAGAGAAATGGAAGAAAGGGTAAAACTACTGGAAAAACACAGTAGGGAATGTAAGTAGAGTGTGAAAACTGCTGTGGAACAGATTGCTGTTATAATTAGAGACAACATTTCACTCTCCTTTAAATACGAGTCCCTGGAAATTGCTCTGAGTGAAAGAGAGGGAGACACAGCTGTTTCAGTATACAGCTGGTGGGAATCACAAAGACCATAGTCAGACATAAACTGGTTGAAAAATAAACCAGCTAAGAAGTAATAGTAACTGTTAGCAGACCTTAGATCAAATATGTATTGTTCTTAATAAAATACAGTAAACTTACCTGAGTTTCAATGGTGAAGAAGATGTCTACCTGGTAAAAAATATATTACATATGTATAATGATTTCTGCAAGTCTTCCATTATATAGAAGTGAAAAGCTTAAATCTAAAAGAATAAGATAGTTGAATATTATAACTTTAATAGGGTTAATTGTAGCTTTAACATTAAATTATGTCTCATATAAATCTTGAGAAATAGCAAACAAATATTTGGTGATTAATTGAGAGTCTTCTCCCTGTAAAGTCAAAACAACATTGAATGGAGGACTGGGAAGGACATTCCACATGCCTAATTTCTGGGATCACCAGCCCTCTGCATGTTCTCTGGAGGATCACACATCCTCTATCCTCTCCTATTTTGTCTTCCTACATCAATGCCAGACAAATAAAAAATAAAGAATGCATATTCCTTTGGCTTGGAGTTGACCCAAATCTCAGAAATAGCAGAATTCCTCATTTTCTTCTCTCATCTTTTATCTTTAATGTAATGACATATACATTGGACTTTTCTTCCTTTTCCTTTTCCTCCTCTCCCCCTCCTCCCTCCTCATCTCCTTCTCCTCCTCCTTTGTTTCCACAACATATATAGAACAGTTCCCACCAGAACATTAGCTGTGCAGTTATACACATCGACCTGTCTTCTAGATTTTGCTAGAGAGGCTGTTATGATATTTGTCAAAAACACATTATCCTGTGAGTGTGAGGAATGCCAGAGAGGTGGTAAGTGACTGTGAACTGGCTCTAGGAATCCACAGGTTGGCTGTTTGCCCTTTGTTGATCATATTAAAAAGCAACCCGGGAAGCCTGATGTACTTGTCTCTACAATGCAGACAATTTTCACTTTTCTTGCCTTTGCTTCATTCTGCCAGGGAAGAAAGGAGTGTAAAGAAGAACAATCTCTCTGATGAGAATCCAGATACTCAAACAGCATTTCTTCTGTGTCCCTTCTCTCTGATTGCTGTTCCATGGAACATTTGCACTTTAACATTATAAGAAAAGGAACAGATCTTTTCTTCTCAGTTAGGGACATGTTATGTTTTGTTGGGTATGGTTTAATCAACTATTGTTGATAATAAATGTGTTGTACAAGATGTTGTCCCAACTTCCCTTCACTTGCATATTAAGGAGATATTTGACATATCTCAATTTCATGTGTTAATAGTCACTTGTTCGTAAGAATGTGTTGACTACCTCCTCTGACCAATAAAATGATTCCATCTTTTATTTTGAAAACTATGGAAGAGGCATAAAAAAAAGAATGAAGCCAAGTTACTGATAAAAAAAAAAATAGATGTGGAGGGGATCCCTGGGTGGCTCAGCGGTTTAGTGCCTGCCTTCAGCCCAGGGTGTGATCCTGGAGTCCCAGGATGGAGTTTCCACATCAAGCTCCCTGCATGGAGCCTGCTTCTCCCTCTGCCTGTGTCTCTGCCTCTCTCTCTCTCTCTGTCTGTCTCTCATGAATCAAAAAAAAAAAGATGTGGATTACAGTACGAAAACAACATTAGGTCAATAAACACGGTGACTCAGATAATTTTTAAAAACAAAAGGCTTTCCTTAAACTTGGGAATTGTTATTCATCAATAAAAATAGAATTTTAGGGATCCCTGGGTGGCGCAGCGGTTTGGCGCCTGCCTTTGGCCCAGGGCGCGATCCTGGAGACCCGGGATCGAATCCCACATCGGGCTCCCGGTGCATGGAGCCTGCTTCTCCCTCTGCCTGTGTCTCTGCCTCTCTCTCTCTCTCTGTGACTATCATAAATAAATAAAAATTAAAAAAAAAATAGAATTTTAGTACAATTCCTTAGTTGAACTCTGAAACCCCAACTGATATGATATTATACTCTTTAATAATTCCTCATTGTGCTTTAAGTTTATTGATCACATTCAAAATAATTTATCTAATGGCTGTATTTGCCACCAGAAGGATTTCTGCATGAAAACAGAGAAAATGTCTACCTCTAGGGCCCTGAACAGGACCTGCACATACTATATGCTAATTAAACACTTCCTGAAGTGTTTAATAATTTACTAATTATTCATTCATTCACTCATTAACTCCACATATTTTATTAAACACCTGCCATTATGGAACTTACATAGTATAGTAAAAGATCAGACAATAAAACATGCAAGTAAATCATCCATTTTATTAAAAGGAAAGAAATGTTACAGGTAAAAGAAAAAATGGAACCACTTAAGAAGGATTAAGGATGTTGGCATTGGGAGAGTAGGGTAAGAGAGGCCTCATATACTGTGATTAGAACAAATCTGATTTGCACTTGAGTTTCTAAATGAAAACTGCTCCAGGCAGAGAAAAAGCAGGAGAACATCTAATATATTCAAGGAACAGAAATTACTTTTGTTGAAATATTATCAAGAATCTAGATGTATTTTTATGTTATCTCCCCTTTCTAAAGAGTCTTTGTATTTGTGGGGTTTTTTAGGATGGTTTTGTAGATTACCCATGAATTATTTTCACAGTTATGATGACAGGAATCCAAATACTATCTTTTGACACCACAGATCTGTTTTCCAACAGAGACATTCATTCCCTCCATCTGAAACGACCATGGAGAAAATAGAGTCGAGGTGTAATAGAGCTTAAAATCAACTTTATTAAATTGAATTTCTCCAGAATTGAGAAGACATCTCACTTTTTCTATAGCCTTCAGGTAAACACTTCCAAAGTGGTATTTTAATAACTATTTAAGCACACAAGGACAGCTGTTCAGGTGGTCTCAGAGAGGATGAAAAATTGCATATGTCATCTGCCAGAGCAGATACTAAATTACCTTGGCCTACAGAAACTTTTTATTTGCCTAGAAGGTATTTATTTTCCCACTTGAGGTGTTGGAAAAACAATAGTCTAAACTTCCTATGACAGAAAATATATCAGTGAAAACTCAGCATCATTTTATTCTTTTATTGTATACTGTTACTAGTGACCTAAACTTTCTATGATAGAATATTAGTAAAAATAGCACTGCTTTCATCTTTTACTACATCCTCTGTTACGTTGTTTCTGGGCTTATTGATAGCATAAGCCAAGGATTTTATCTTTTTCTTAATAAGCATTTCTTTAGCATTTCACATCACCTATTCAATCAAAAGAACGCATAGTTCACAGAGATTTAAATTAAGTATTTTCTTCTTGAAGTTTGCTTAATTCATACATAACATGCTACTTTTCTAAGTACTTTTTTTTACCTGGGGACATTTCAATATAATCAATATATTGAGCTTTAATGGACTGAAAAATAACTAATTGAAAGTATTATTTCTGTATTACATCTAATGTTGAATGTGTGTGCGAGGGATGCCTGGGTGGTTCAGCAATTGAGCCTTTGGCTCTGGGCATGATCCTGGGATCTGGGATCGAGTCCTGCATCAGGCTCTTTGCATGGAGCCTGCTTCTCCCTCAGCCTGTGTCTCTGCCTCTCTATCTCTCTGTGTCTCTCATGAATGAATAAATAAAATCTTAAAAAAAAATAATGTTTGTGAGAATACCTTGGAAAAATTGTGGTCATTTATGCCAACAGAGGAAAAGGAATGAATACAACAATATAATTATTTTTGTTACTTATGAGAGTCCTTTTAGTGTTACATATAATTCTCTATATAAAGCAAATTTTTCATTTTATATAAAAATATTAACTCACATAGTGATTGTTTGAATTAAGAATAAGGACAAAGCAGTGCACATTCGTTAGGATGGCCACCATCAAAATAACAAGTGTTGGTGAAGGTGGGGAGGAACTGAAATACTTGTGCACGGCTGATGGGAATATAAAATGGTACAGCTGGGAAAACAGTATGAAATTTTCTCAAAAATTAAAAATAGAATTACCATGTGATCTAGCAGTTACACTTCTAGGTATATATACCTAAAGTAATTGAAAGCAAGGTCTCAAGGAGATATTTGTATGCTCATATATGTAACAGCATTATTCACAAGAGCTAGAATGTGGAGGCAGATCAAGTATCCCTTGATGGATGAATGGATAAGCAAAATATATGTACATATAAAATCTGCATACACATAATGGAATATTATTCAGCTTTAAGAAGGTCAGAGATTCTGACAAATGCTACAACATGGATAAAGCTTATGGACATTATGCTAAGTGAATAAAGGCAGTCACAAAAAACAGCTATTGTATGATTCCACTTACATGCAGTACCTAGAGTAGCCAAAATTATATAGCTAGAAAGTAGAATGGTAGTTACTGGGGCTGGGGAAAAGGGAGACTGCAGAATTATTGTTTAGTAGGTACAGTGTTTCCATTTTACAAGTTGAAAAGAGTTCTGGAGTTAGATGGTGGTGATGGTAGCACAACACTATGAATGCATTTAATATCACTAAATTGTACATTTCCCATGATAAGCACATTGCAGAAAAAAACTTAAAAGTAAAAACACAGGACCTTGATGTTCTTACCCTGACACTGCTGTCTACATTTTTTTTTGCCATCCCTGTTGTACATGCTTCTTAGGTAGTTTTATCCACACTTAATTCTGTCCAAGTTTCAAATTAACATTATATGAACATACTTCATTAGAAATAGTTGCTGAATATCCTACTAATGAATATTTTGTAGGTCCTTTTGTGAGACTTTTTTTTTCTGTTAGTTTGATAAAGCTTCAGTGAATTGCTGTGCATAATAGGATCATTTCCTTAAATATACATATATATGCAATAATTGAATCAAGGAATATAAACTTAAGGTACCTTCCATAAATTATATGACAAAGTACTGTTTTAGTCTCTATTGCCTTGAGAAAATGAAGTGCTAGTAACAATATATTATCACCTGCATTGGTTATTTTAATTTGTTGGACCCTTGCTCAAGGGTGCCAACGTGTCCCGGTGGACGCCCCAGAGACTCAGACCCCAGACAGGCAGATGCAACAAGCAAGAGGGTTTATTGAACGTTTGCGCAAAGGGCTCTCCGCCTCCGAGGAGGAAGAGAGCCCCGATTAGCAATTACAGGCATCTTTTAAAGGCAAAGAAAACGCGGGAGTAGCATAGCATTCGGGTTATGACGTGATTGATTTCTTTGAAGGTCAACATGACCATGTTCAGGGACTTTTCCAGTCCGGGCGAGGCGGGGGGATAGTTTTCCTATCTCGGAAAAACAGAATGTTTTTGTTGCTTGAATTTATGGGAGGCACCTGGATGGGCTGCCTCAGGGTTAGGCCTGGTCCCACTCATGGGGTGTGTGTGTGTGTGGGGGAGGGGGTTCTTCAAATTATGTATCCTCTGTTCCTACTGAATTATAAATGTACATCACATTCATTCTCAAATAAGATGTGAAATACTTCTCCATGCTTATTTACTAATTATTTCTTTTATGTCCTTTTCTCACATTTTTGTTTACAACAATGTATTTGAATCAGCTGACAATGTAATAAAAATACTACCTATAAAAATGGTTAAAATGGTAAATTTTAGATTATATGTATTTTACCATGTTAAAACAATTATAAAAAAATCAGTACAAAAGAATTAGTCTAATTCTAAGATAAACTTTTGATTAAATTGTAAACACATTGAGTAATATTAAATATCACCAACTGACAAGAATAAGATGCCATTTCTGGTCCCCCAAATCTTAGCATCACACTGACGAATTAGGATCCACACTTAACAAGAAAAATGATGATATTCATAGTGTGACAATATTTGTGTGTGCTTAACTGTGACTAAACTTCATTATGGAAGTATAAATTATGATTATATTTGATAAGTAATCTGATAGTGAAAAAAATACTATAGTCATAAGCACTTTGACAATTTCAAATATTATTCAGGCTTTTTCATTTTTAATGGTTAAAAAAGCGGTGTTAAATAAAATGTATATTCCTAAACTGTGCCTAATAAACAAAAACCTCCTTGGGAGGAAAAAGTAGGTATGGCCAAGGTCTCATTTAGTATTTATACTATACATATTCAGCGTTACAAATTTTTTTCTTGTGATGATTTTTATTCAGTAAGCATGTTGAAGGAGGTCACTGAGAGGACGTGACCACCAGTTGACCTGTAAGCCCATCTGGCCAATTGGAGGCTCCTCTTGCCCTCCCCTTGGAATGTGCTTTCAGCCAACCATTCCAGAGGTGGGAGCAGTTTCAAGGACGCAGCCTTGAGAGACCATGTGTTGCTCTGGACCGTGTGAGGCCCTCTGGACACGTATCTACTGTAGAATCAGTTAAGGCCTCTCCTTATAAACCTTTAAGATGCTGGCAGCAACCACGGAGATCTCCTGGTCTTGCGGCTGCCTAAGAAAAGCCTCTTAAGCAAGTTCTCTTGCTTGTTGCACCTGCCACCAACCAGTCCGGAGTGGCTGTCTCTGAATGCAGTCACTGCTTGCCCTCTGTGCACCACCAGGATCACATTTCAGCTGCTGCGCTCCCAAGATGCAGAGCCACAGAGCAGGAGCAAAAGTCCTTCTCTGCAAGCCTTTTATGTGCAGTTTTTAATTGGAGGACTCACAACAGTGTGACAATTTAAACAGTTTTAAAAGACGTTATTGTATTTGTCCTCTTACCTTTGGCAACCTAAGAACTGACGAGTTGTATAAATGAACTGTACAAATCCTGTTTGACTTCTTTAGCAGAAAAAACCACTGCTTTGTGTTTCCCTCCTCTCATAGAGGCTACGCTTCAAGAATTAGAGTGGCCTTGTACAGAGCTGCTCCCAACACCACATAAGGATCTGTGTTTTCCACAGTATTCATAGAAAAATTTCAAAATTTCCAGTTAGGTGATCCTTACAGAACTAATGCTATGTTAAAAGCCCACATAAATATGTATTATATAAAATGTTAAAATCTTTTTTTTTCTCCACAAAGGATGAATAAGAAAGTTGGATCATTACCAGTAATCCAGGGGAGCTGCTTTAAGTTGAATATAGACTTAATGAACATGGAGAAGTATTTTTCATATCCTATCTTCACTAAATGAATGATATTGATGAATTTTGTCTTGGAAAAACACATTTATGTGTTCATATAATTCATATAAAATCAATTTTGATATGTGTTTAAAAAATTCATTAAATAAAATTTTATTAATAAATCTAATACTGAATATGCATTTTTCGTTTGGAAAGTTTGTAGCAATTTGTGTCAATGTAGGAATAAGAATAAATGTAAACTTATCTCATTTCACATATCTGTTTCTTCATCTCAATTTTTAATTCTGTGTATAATTCAGTAAATATCTACAGTAGCCATATCAGCTAGAATTACATTAAAGCTATGTGAACAAGTAATTTGACTTCATCAAATAGAAATTTCTTTCTTCACATAAGTAGTATAAGGGAAGACTATTCAGACAAGATATGGCAGTTTCATTATGTCCTCAGTGACCCTACCTTCTTTTGCCTTCTATTCCATCTTCATGTGCAGTGTTCATCCTCATTCTTGTAAAATGGCTTCTGCATCTCTAGCTATTATGATCGTGTCCCAGAGTACAAGACAGAGGAAAGATGAAAGGTGATAATCAAAAGGTGCTCATGATTCTATAGGTCTGCCAACTCTGACAAGCTAAAAGCAAGAGAGAAAGCGGATTTTCTTATGTGAAAAAATATATGATAAATATTTTTAATTTTCTTTAAGTATAAGGGATTGGAATTAAGAGTCAGATCACAGACAGCAATTGGGAAAGTTAGAAACCTTTTCATTATAACTATGAACAGGGCTATCACACAAAAGATAAAAGAGTGGGTCAGGCATTTGTTATTATGTGGAATCAGGAATGAGGCAAAGAAGAAAGCAACAATTAAACCAAAAAGAATCGATGCCAGGGTTTAAAGTGCGAAGAAATGTAGACTTTGGGAAACCAACATCAAGATTATGGCGGGTTATAGAGCTTTCATGGAAAGAAAACATGAAATAAGAGGACATTCTTTACACTCTATATACATTTTAATTTCTTTTGGTGAGAAAATGAGACTAGATATGAGTAATTCACAACTATTAAGGGGAAGTGATAGCAATTTGTTGCCAATAAGGGGATTACTGTGAACATTTGTTTTTTTATCTTGGCTGGAGTAAATGTGGGGCTTTTAGTATTATAATATTTACTTAGATACTATGAAGCATTCAAGTACACTTTTTTAAAGAAAACATAGACTTGCTGACCAAGTCCTATGATGAGGGACTTCACCTGTGTAAACACAGTAGGGGAATATATATTGGTCCCACTAGTCTATAGAGCCTCCTGCTGTTTCAACCCAACTGTGGCAAGGCTTTTATGGATTAGTATAGACCAGAATGTTTGGCTGGAGAAAAATTAACTGGCAAAAACAAAACATCCCATGAGGTTCTAAACACACAACTGAATTTTTTTAAATTGAATTTTGAAGTGACTCACAATCTCTCTGTCTCTCTCTCCCTCTGTCTGTATGTGTGTGTATATATTTCTATCTTTAAAAGGAATAAACTCTATTTCAATTAAATAGCTTACAGAAAGTGCTAGCAAAATATCTGTTCCATAGTAAGCACTTGCTCAATAGTAGCTCATATGAGAAAAAAAAAGGATCATTTTCCTTCAAGAAGAAAATATATTTATACACACAATTGTTTCTTCAGAGTTTAGTTAGAGGGGTGACTGAGTGGCTCAGTTGGTTAAGCATCTGCCTTTGGCTCTAGTCGTGATCCTGGCGTCCTGGGATCGAGTCCCACATTGAGCTCCCCACTTGATAGGGGGCCCTGCTTCTCCCTCTGCCTCTAGTTGCCACTCCCTCTGCTTGTGTTCTCTCTCTCTCCCTCTGTCAAATAGAAAATTAAAATATTTTTTGATAAAGAGTTTAGTTAGGGATCCCTGGGTGGTGCAGCTGTTTGGCGCCTGCCTTTGGCCCAGGGCGCGATCCTGGAGACCTGGGATCAAATCCCACATCGGGCTCCCGGTGCATGGAGCCTGCTTCTCCCTCTGCCTGTGTCTCTGCCTCTCTCTCTCTGTGACTATCATAAATAAATAAATTTAAAAAAAAATAAAAAAAAAGAGTTTAGTTAGAAGGTGTCATTTTATACATCACTGACTTTCAAAATTTGGGGCCTGAAAATCCTTTTGTAAAAATCATTTTGTGGAGACTTCCAATGTCTAAAAATGTAAAAGAACTATTCTAATTAAAACAGATGTCTGGAATCCTGCTCCCTCTGCTCCTCAATCCAATGACTTTGAGACTCCTGCGGCAACTCCAAGTTGCCCTAGAAGTCCTCAAACATATTGACTCTGGTAGAATAGGCCATGCAGAAATTTGTACTTCTAGTTTTAAAATAATATTTTCCCCCCCCAAAAAAATAAAATAAAATAAAATAATATTTTGAATTTGAAATATTCTTGTCTGTATTGTTGATTATTCAATATAATAAACTATGAACCATAGCTACTTCTCGTTCTTTTTTAAAGAAGGATGTTTTATTGAAATCTCTCATTGTAATATATGTCAGAAGACTTTAAACTGATGAGAACCAAGCTATGAAATTAGGCTCTTAGTCTATACTCCCTTGTTCTAATTTATTATGATGTGTCACCTCTAATATATATATCCTTTTTTTTTTTTTTTGGTACAATTCTCTTCAACTAATCTGGGGGTTAAAATGTCATTCTTCAATTATTTCCATTTGGATTCTTACTCAGCATTTTAAATCTAGAGCAAGCGGCACACACACATAAAATTGGATTATTTGGAATTTATGTCAGTGGCAGTGTCAAGTACCAGAGTGCAAAAGTCACACTTCTGAAGCATAGTTACTTGTTTATATCCTAATTCCTCTGAGATCTGACCCTTGTTATATATTTCCCAAACTTGGCTTAATGTTCTTCTCATTGATTTTATAAACTGAATAATAACTTTCCATTGATTCCATTTTTGAAATAACAGCAAAAGTCAGACTTGGTTTCTAAGAACCTGATTTGTTCCATAATCTTTATGTATGTATATACATAGACACATAAGCTCATGTACATACACTCATATAATGACACAACCATTTCAGTTTTGGGTTATTATAGAAATAACTTGCTATGATATGATTTTATTTTATTTCATTGATTTTATCAGATCCTCAATACATTATTTTGGTTAATAATACTAATTTAATTTTAATAGTAGATTGCATAAATTTCTAAAGTTGGTGGATTACAAAGCTTTTTAATTTTCATCATTGAATAATTGTGTTAATTTTTTTTTTTATTATTATTTATGATAGTCACAGAGAGAGAGAGAGAGAGAGAGAGGCAGAGACACAGGCAGAGGGAGAAGCAGGCTCCATGCACCGGGAGCCCAATGTGGGATTCGATCCGGGGTCTCCAGGATCGCGCCCTGGGCGAAAGGCAGGCGCCAAACCGCTGCGCCACCCAGGGATCCCTGAATAATTGTGTTAAATAGTGATGTTTCTAATACATACATTTAGTTTCTACCTTATACTATTAAATGTATAAATGCTCCAAATTCTTAGCTTAAGCCAGCATATATTTTGAAATAGTTTTGAAAAGTAATGCCTTTAAAGTGTATTCCCATAAAATTTAAAATGTGAAACTTTTCTATTTTTTAATCACTTTTAAGTTAACAGCAAAATCAAATGGAAAGCAGGGAGTTCAGCATATCTTCTGCCTGCATACACTTGCCAGCGTGTTATGTTTGCCATAGTTGATTGATATACCTGTATTAGCATATCATTATCACCCAAAGTCCAAACTTTACCTTAGGATTCACTCTTGGTGTTGCATGTTCTATGTTTTTTCTTTTGACAAGTCAATTATGACATGTTTCTCCTATTATAGTATCATAGAAAATAGTTCTACTCTCCTAAAAATACCCTATTCTTTACCTATTCATTTCTCTCTGCGCACAAACCGCTGATAACCACTAGTGTATTTACTGTCTCCATAGTTTTGCCTTTTCTAGAATGTCATGTAGTTGGAATGATCCAGTAAGTAGATTTTTCTGATTGCCTTCTTTCACTTAGTGCTATGCATTTAAATTTCCCCCATGACTTTTCATGTTTCAATAATTCATTTCTCTACCATTGAATAATATTACACTGTACTGATGTATCACATTTTTGTTTTCTATTTACCTACTGAAGGACATCCTAGTGGCTTCTAAGCTTTGGCAATTAGGAATAAACTGCTATGTATCTATGTGCAGGTTTTTATATAGACACAAGTTTTTACTCATTTGGATAATACCAATGAGCACAATTGCTGACTTTATGATAATTGTTTATAAGAAATTATGAAGCTATCTTTCAAAGTGGCTATCATATTTTGAATTCCCACCAGCAGTGAATGAGTTCCTGCTGCTCTACCTTTTAGCCAGCATTTGATATTGTCAGCATTATGGGTCTTAACCATTCTAATATTGTTGTTTCTTTTGAATTACATTGTTTTTCTGATGTCTTGCTATTACTTTCCTGTTATTTTGGTTTGTTCTTCATAAAAAGCTGTCTTATCAATCCTGTCTAATCATAAAATATATAACAAAAATCCTGATTTTCATGAACATATCAAAATATTACAGTGATCTGCCCAAGAAATTTCCCAGTGATTATATCCTATGAATGGTCTTAATGTCCTTATTGCTTTCTTCCCTGAAGAGAGCAATAATTGTGGTTTTCTCCCTTTACATTATGTTCAATTATATAGTCATCCTTATTGAAAATTGTCTCCCATCTTTCTTTGGGGAATCAGATTTTACCTTCTGCAAAAAGATAATTTCTTGCTTCATATATATCTATTTTCTTACTTACTGTGGCAGACACTGTTGGTTGCTTTCCTGTCCTTCCTCACCAACTTCTAATTTTTCTTAGGTGCTAAAATGACATGCCCCAGGGAAGTATCTGAGCAAGTCATAGCAAAATGTTACCATTTTGCCTCTGGTTGGAGCACTAGAAATCCTGCCACTCAGTTCCACTCAAGCAGAGAGGTAAGGGGCAGTCCATGAGGCCTTGAAAACATATTTTGTTTCTTGATAAAAATAGAGATAGAGAAAAGTTCCTTGGGCTATCTTCTTTCTGAATGGATCTATGAGAATATGTTCACTAGAGCTATGGCAGCTATCTTGTGAGTAAGAAGAAAGAAATAACATGTTGAAAATGCAGACGGAAAGACGGTAGAGCTTGTTTTTTTATGTGATTTTTGACTTATGTAATCACTCACAGTACCACCTATTTCCAGATTGTTTGCTTTCTGGGATATGTATCTTAATATTAAAGACACTGTGATTTGGTATTCTGTTACTTGCACCCAAATGTATCATAATTGAAACTGTCCTCCAAATGGCAGACAAGACTTAGTGTGAATGTCCTTGCCTCTATCTTTGAAACATCATCAACATTATTTACATGATGAAAAGATGCCAGTTAGCTTCCTTGCTGTCAAGTCCTAAAACTCATAAGTACGAGGAATTAGTTAATTTCACATTTTGGCTCTTCTTAAAATTCATAATCATAAGAAATATAAAGCAGCTTTTTGTTTGTACTTTCCATTTGTGTCTTCACCTCATCTTTAGCACCTTTAAATAGAAGAAAAACCAAAATATTATTTCTATTGCATATGTCATCTGTCAAATTAAACCCCGCAAATCTAAAAAATATGAAAACAAAAGTTCAAAATAGCTCTGAGTAAAATTTCTAACTTGTATTGTTCTTTCTCCTTCCTTTTCTATCTTACAAAACTAATTTTACTTTAGTCTTTGAGTAGAGCCAAATGGGTTACACAGCCCCTTCTTGATGGTCAACAATTCCCACCCACCCCACCACGAAACAACTCACAAAACATAGATATTATTAAGTCCTTTTTTTGAGATTGAGATCAGTAGAGATGGGTTAAAGCCACTCTATTGGACAAAAACTCTCATTTTCTTCCATTTGCACGTGTAGTAAAATTCAAAGTCATCACTACTGGAGGTAATGCTGCTAGCTAGCTCTCTAGCTGTATCTTTATAAAATCTCCCCACAGAGCCTTATAGTTGCTGAAGTTCTCCAAAATATTTAAAAAAAACCAGAAACAAAAACAAAAACAAACAAAACCCCAAGACTTTACAAACACAGGACTTAGGATTTTCTTCTCCCAGAGAGTTTCACTTCTCATCACTTAGCTTTCCCTGCAAATATTATCAACTCAGAGAGATCTTTCCTGTTCACTCTACTGAAGGCTCTGCTTCCCATCTACTCAATATAAGATGGCTTTTATTCATTATTTCATATCACTTGTCTTATCCCAGATACATATTTTAATCTATGTGCCTACTTCATTATTGCCAACCCTTTTCTCCCACCACTGACACAAGGTATGACCCATCAGAGTACCTTGTAAATTTCACTCACTTATCATAATCCTTGGCAAAAAATATACTTTTGAATAAATACATGAATAAATGAATAATGATACATAATAATGATATAAGTGAAAAATGATTTTATACTCCTTTTCTTTCTTTCACTTAAGCTTCAGCCCACTCAGCAAGTTGGTTCACCTTTTCACTTCTCTCTCAATACTACTGCTTCTCTATATTCCTTTCGAGCTCTTATTACTCTACTAAGACATTTAGTGTTGACTTGAGTATATTCTATCCATGACCTTGACATTGAAAATTCTATCTTCCCAAAGCCTTATTTTATTAGTTTCATAAACAAACATGGTCTACTTCTTAAAAGTACTCTGGTATCCGTTGTTAAATTAATATTTTTCTGCCACACCAGATAAGATAACCAGTATTCTTCTGGTCATTTTACCCAGAGATAAAGAGTTTTTATTTTTATCCATCTTTTTGAGTTGTGATTGAATTATTTTTGAACATTCTAAAAATATTTTTAAAGTTTAAATAGTCTATCTGATCATCTAATTAATCATCATATTTATCATATTCATAATAAATATTTTAAAATACTGAATGGTCTTTTTCTGGAAAAATCTATTCTTCCTCTTTAATAACCATTAAATTAACAAACAAAATCAATTTATTAGCATCTATTTTTCAGAGAGTTTGTAAGTATTATTGAGTATAATTGACTTCAGGAAATATAACAAACACAAAAATAACATAGAAACTTAGGGTCATTCTCACCTAAAAAAATATGGTGAACATTTTTTCATATTCAAATATTTTCTTGTTTATATAAATCTATTATATGCAAGGGTACCCACAATCACAACATTATACATACATTTAACATAATTCTATATTACTCTTTTCCCCCAATATTATGTTTCAAATATTCAGACTGATATGGGGTGCTATCTAAAATGGCTGTATGATTCATTGTATTGGCCTGTATTGGTATTAGACCAATTTATATTAAAATGTTATTTCTAGGGGCACCTAAGTGGCTCAGTTGGTTAAGTGTCTGACTTGATTTCTGCTCAGGACAAGCAATTAGGGTCCTGAGATCCAGCCCCATATTGGCTCTGTGCTTAGCAGGGCAGCTGCTTGATATTCTCTCCCTCTTCTCCCTCGTCATCTGCATCTCCCCCTGCTTGTGCATGCTCTCTCAAATAAATAAATAAATTTTTAAAATGTCATTCCTGTTAAATATTAAGAGTGATTTTTGAAATGTTATACATTTCTTATAGCTACAAATTCTTCACTTGTGAAACAGATGGTATCTAAATTCACGGAAGTTATAATAACTAAATAAGATAAAAAATACATATACATATGTGTTATATATAACATATGTGATTTTGTATGTATAATATACATATATACACATATATATGTACACATATATTTTATATATGATTTATATATAATATATCAGTACCTGGTAGTTATAATTTTCAAAAGTTCTTTATATTGCCTATCACAATAACTACCCATTATATATTTCTGAATGAATTTTATTCCATTACTAATATGAACTTTAATTTATTAAATGATTTATGTATCTTGGGGTATTTATCTTTTTCTGATTATGATGTATAACAAATATTTTAGGAACTATTTCTAATAATAGAAACAAGCTTAATATTAAAATAGACATATAAATTTAGACTGGGATAGAAATCTTTTTCTTTTTTTTTTTAAAGATTATTTATTTGGGAGAGTGATAGAGAGAGAGAGAACATGGACTGGGGGAGTTGGGGAAAGAGGATCAAGCAGACTCCCTGCTAATCTGGGAACCTGACACAAGACTGGATCCCAGGACCCTGAGATCATGACCTGAACCACTGAGGTGCCCCAGAAGCCTTTTTCTTAGTTATTCTCCAAGATCATCTCTCTTATATTAAGGCACATTTACATAATGTTCTCCTTTCATAGAAAATACCTTAGAATTCATGTACTTGAAAGCATTTATTAGAGTAAGATATATATTGCATATTCAATAAAGGACTATTATTGTAAACAGAAATGCTTCTTTCAGATAGGTGTTTATCAACAGAGCATGATATATTCTCTTCTGCCCTTTTCTCTCCACATCCCACTCTGCACAGGTGGTTTAGAAGTATGCAAGGCTTTCTTGAAAGTTCAATGCTTGAGGTTGGTGTGGGCATTTAGTATTGACCTGGAAGAACTGGTAAACACCCTGAGTTGCACATGATGTTCCACACAAAAGGAGTAATCCTTTTTAAAATGTCAGAACTAACCCTATTTGAAATAATGAGAGGTAGATATTTAATATCCATATGGAATTAAAATTAAGATTTCTGAATTCGTAATGCTTAATGATACCACGCCTTGAAAAAACCCCACTAGAATCAGAATCTTGTGCCTCGGGATCCCTGGGTGGCACAGTGGTTTGGCGCCTGCCTTTGGCCCAGGGTGCGATCCTGGAGACCCGGGATCGAATCCCACGTCGGGCTCCCGGTGCATGGAGCCTGCTTCTCCCTCTGCCTGTGTCTCTGCCTCTCTCTCTCTCTCTCTGTGTGACTATCATAAATAAATTTAAAAAAAAAAAAGAATCTTCTACCTCTAGGTAAAAGAAAATTTCTCTAAAAATATATTAAATTTGTCATCTTGAGTTTTCTTGTTATATTATCTTGTCTAAAGTAACCACATATTCTCAAGTCATGAAAAATTTATTTAACTTTTTCCAGTTTTTTTTTACCTCTTTTTTATGCTTTACATGTTTTTGTTTTGTTATGTTTTTGTTTTTGTTTTTGTTTTAGTCAGGAATTCCAAACATGAATGCCAAATAAAAAAAGTTTATAGTGGTCATCATTTTTTTTTGTCACTTATGATAATAGTTGAAAAATACAATTCTTTGTATTACTTTGTTATTTTAATAAAATTTTAAATTTCTTACTATTTTGATTGTTTAAGACTATATCTTAAAGCCTTTTAAAATTATCAAGTCGTGCTGACATCTTTCATAGCTTTTAAATTGTTTTGTTTACAATAATTAAAATAGTGTATACCCAATGTTAAATTTCTCAGTTATGTAAAAATTTAAATGATATATATGACTACAGAGATATTATGTTTTAGATTTGTTTTGTTTTGTTTTGTTTTAGATTTTTAAGAAGGAATAATGCTTTTTAAAAGATTTAACGGGGGATATAAGGTCATTCTTTCAAATAAAGACCAACTATCAAGATACATATATTATCATTTTATATAATTTTATTATTATTATAAATCTTTAATTTAATGCATTTTTTTTTCTGGTAAAGTCTTTAGTTATCTAATGCTTCAGTAAGTAAAATCAGTGCTGTTCTTCATAGATCTTTCCCTTCTTTTGTTACAGCTGCTTTTATATTCTCTGGTGATTTGTTGGTCTATGTACTTAAATCCATACTGCCTTCTTTCTCAAACTGTTTCAAATTTATCATCCAGTTCCATCTGGTCAGTGTAATCACATTAACCACTTACCATCTGTTTAATCTGCTCATGCTCTGTCAATACCACTGAAGGAAGACAAGAACTCCCACTGGAGATCCCTAACCTCTGACTTCAGACACCCTTTAGGCTGGACAGCAAATAGGCTGGACAGACTAAACGCTATACCCTGGAAGCTCTTTCTTTCCCTGACCTCAAGTTTGCTTTCAACATCAAGGTAACAGTCTTTCTTTCTAAACATCAATTCATCCTCCTCATATTTATCCTTATTGTTTAAACATGGATGGTCCAGGGGATCCCTGGGTGGCTCAGTGGTTTAGCGCCTGCCTTTTGGCCCAGGGCGCGATCCTGGAGTCCTGGGATCGAGTCCCGCCTCGGGCTCCTGGCATGGAGCCTGCTTCTCCCTCTGCCTGTGTCTCTGCCTCTCTCTCTATCATGAATAAATAAATAAAGTCTTTAAAAAACAAACAAACAAACAAAATAACATGCATGGTTCATTTCCAATCCATGGAACTATATTACGTAACCTTCTAAAAATCTGGTCAAATGAAGAAAAACTATGGATGCTTACTGGCAGGATTTATAGAAGTATTAAAGAAAGTAATTAAAGTCCTTAATAGTGTGTTTGGTAAGTCAGCTGTACTCAGTAAATGTTAGCAATTATTATTTAATTATCATAATTGGCAAACTTTCCCCAAACTATTTTACCTTACATAAATGACTCCTAGTGGTATTGGAAAATCCTTCATTAGCAAAATATTATTAAGATGCTGATATTATAAATTACAAGAAATGTCCTATGAAGTATATTCTAGTCACTTAAAATTAAACTTGTTCATGAAGTAGTCTATTATACATGAAATTCAGAACCATAGAATTTAAGATATAGAAAGGAATTAAGATTTTCCTATTTGGGGTTGCCTGGGTGGCTCAGTCAGTTAAGCATCCAACTCTTGATTTCAGCTCAGGTCATGATCTCAGGGTCATGAGAGTGAGCCCTGCCTTGGGCTCTGTGCTCAGCGAGGAGTCTGCTTGAAGATTCTCTCCCTCCCCTCTTCGCCTTCCCACTCCCTTTGCCCCTCCCCCCACCCCACTCCACTTTGCTCACATGCTCTGTCTCTCTAAAATAAATAAATAAATCTTTAAAATTTTTTTTCCTTATTTTAATATCCTGAATCAATGGTGAAGCCAGAAAGAATGCAATTTGTCCAATTACCTTCTATCAAAGCCTCGTTAAAACAATGTTAGAAGAAAAACAAAAAAACAAAACAAACAAAAACAAACACAATGTTAGAAGAAAATAGATTTGGTTCGTGTTAAAATCAATTTCAATGTTTAATCATCAACCAAGATTATCAGAAACTATAGAATATCCAACAGGCCCTTCTTTCAGTGATCATTTCTAATATTATTTAGAGTACATTTTAAGACTGTAATTTCAACTCAGGATTCAATATCACTGGTCTATTAATTTTATTTATATTAAAAAAACAATGCCTAATATGTGCTATCATTAAGCTAAGTATTTTATAAATAATACCAAATTTGAACTTCACCTAACCCTATCAAATAAGTACTCCTAGTATTCCCACTTTTTAAAAGATTTTAAGATTAATTTGTTCTTTCGAACAAACATTGGTCCCAATTCTTGCATGCAAACTTGCTCATATTTCATTGCTTCCCAGTCAAACTGTGTTTATCTGGCTGATCAAGCCCTCTACTTCCAGGCATAACTAGGTAAAATGAGATAAAATAGGTTATAGGAAGACTATGATCCTAGAAAATAACTATATAAATATATGTATGCAAAGTGCTTGTCAATAGACTCTTTTAGGTTCCATATCTCTTTTACTATCAGATGGCATACTAAAAGAAACCTCACATACATTTAATAATTGCACAAATAAATTCAAGAATTAGATGGCTATGGTGCACTAAGTAATTTGGCAAAGCTCTGATTTCATAGTGTAATAGCATGTATTATAGTACCTGTAAACATACCATAATCCTTTTATCCAATCTCCTACTAAGCTTCTAAGTAGTTAAGTTGCCTAATAACATAGTTGTGGTAAGACTCACATGTGTTCCTCAATCAGACTTTGGTTTCTCTTTCTTAAATTTTTTACTATCCTTTTCTATTGATTTCCTTTACCAAAAAGTTTTGCTCAGCTTTTGAAATATGCAAGACATTAAGGTTGCTCCTTCACCGATTACCATTTTATTGCAGGATTTATGAAACATGTATCTCCTTGTTATATACATCCCAAACCATAGATTCTGTGAAATACCTAAGCCTTAGATTTGCATTTCAAAGAGGTTTGCAAGCTTTCTATTACAATAAAGGTAACTATTTGATGCTTTCATGGAAAACAATGTTTAAATTCTGTTTAATCTGCAAGGTCAACTCTAAATCTAGCATTTTTATTACAAAGAGTTAGGATTTAGAGTGTTTATATTTGGAGGCTTTTATTTAGCTATTGATTTTATGCTTATCTTTTTCTATTTCATATAGATTGATAATGCAGAAGTAATGCGAATAGGTACAAAAGAGTATTCAGTAAAATTTTTGGTAATAGGTATAAAGAAAGAGCCCTGTTACTATCTAGATACATGAGTTATTTTGGAATGAATGCAGAAGTAAGATACTCAGTGGCAAAGAGGCAGCCACAGGCCATTTCCTTCCTAGGGAGGACTTGTCATTTTCTTTATTGAATTTAGATCATTTAGATCTCTTAGCATCCTCAGCTCTCAGATAAAATCTGATTTTCTAATTTATCCAACTTGTTCTCATGCTTAGGAGAGAACAATGGCCTTTTCAAATTCATTCTTCACTAATACAAGCGCCTATAATCTCCAGGCCTTATGCTGCGTGTTGGGAATACAAATACGAAAATTGTTTTCCCGTTCCTATTTAGAGGATTAGTAGGCTACACACGTATTTGTAATCAATATAAGCATCATAGTAGAGATTTCTCATGTAGCACATACATAGCAGGTGAGGGAATCCAGTTCTACTGAGAAAAAGAAGAAATAGCAAGCTAGGGATGAACCTCACCGGTTCTGGGACTAGTGATGAGGGCTCTCCCTTCCATGCGTATACCTCACTGTCTGAATCTATTCACTTGTTGATAGATATTTGAGTAATCTCGTTTTAGGTAGTAACAAATAAAGCTCTTGTGAACGTATCAGTACAAGTCTTTGTATAAACACATACTTTCATTTCTCTTTGGTAAATGCTTAAGAGTGCATTTGCTGGCTCGTGGAGTCCATGTATGCTTCCCTTTTTGAGAAGCTTCCCAACCATGTTCCAGAATGGTTACACCATTTTACATTCTCACAAAAAAATGTATAAGAGTTCCATTTGTTCCATATGTTTGTCAGCACTTCGTAGTCAGTCTTTTTGCTTTTAGCCATTCTAAAAGCCTGCAGTAGTATCATATTATGATTCTAATTTGCTTTCCTTTAATGATTAATAATGTTGGGTATCTTTTCATAAGCTTATTTCAGGTCTTTATTTGATGAGGCCTCTGTTCAAAGTTTTTAAAAAATGTTGAATCTTGAAAATGTGTTCTTTTCTGGATACAAGTATTTTATCAGATATTTATAAATACTTTTTTTATACAATCCATATCTTGTATTTTTCCTTTTAGCAGTATATTTCAAAGAGTATAAGTTTTACATTTTGATAAAGCAAATTTATCATTTTTTTTTGCTTGACTGTGGCTTTGGTGTTATATTTAATAAATTATTGTGTAATCTGAGGTTACAAAGATTTTCTCCTATCTTTTGTTCTAGATGTTCTATAGTTTCAGGTTTTGCCTTTGTGTCTATAACTCATTTTGAGTTACTATTTTAATATGGTGTGAAGTAAGGAACAACATTCTTTTAAAAATATATGAATATTCAGTTTTTCCGGTACAATTTACAATTTCTGCAAGAGCTATACATTCTCCCTTAAAATGCTTTTGCTCCTTTATCAAAAATCAATAGTCTGTGTAAGTCAGTATGTTTTCCCAATACTTTATTCTGTTCCATTGTCTATTTGCCTATCCTTAAACTGAAACTTGAAATCAGGTACTGTTAGCCCTTCAACTTTGTTCTTTTTAAAGATCAGTTTGGCTCTTTTAGGTCCTTTGCATTTTCATATGAATTTTAAAATCAGCTTATCAACTTCTGAAAAATTATAGTGGAATACTGTTAAGGACTGTGTTCCAATTATAAATAAATTTGGGTGGTATTGTTATTTTAACAATTGTAATTTTTCTGAGTCACATATACTGGATGTTTTCCAGTTATTTAGAGCTCCTTGAATTTCTGTCACTGGTGTTTTGTGCTTTTCACATCTTTTGTCAAATTTATCCTTAACTACCAATTATTTTATACTTTGATGCTATGGTAAATATTATTTCTATCTCAATTTTCAATTGTTCATTGCTATTACACAAAATACAATTATTTTTGTACATTACTCTTTTATTCTGTAACCTTGCTGAATTCACTTAATAGTTCTAGTAGGTTCTAGTAGCTCCTTATGTAGATCTCATTGGGTTTTCTATATAGATGGCCAGACATGCTGTCTGCAAATAAAGACAATTATGTTTCTTAATGTTCTGGATGCCTTTTATTTCTCTTTTAGTTTGTTAATTTGGTGAATTGCATCGATTGCTTTTCAAATGCTACACTAAACTTGCATCCATGGGACAAACCACACTAGGTCATGGAGTATTTAGATTGATAAGTAGATAGAGTTAACTTGCTAAAATTTTGTTTAAAATTTTGGCTCCTAGGTTCATGAGGGATATTTGTACTTTTTTTTTTGTTTTGTTGTAGTGTCTTTGTCTTGTTTTGATATTATGATCTTGCTGACTTAATAGAACGAATTAAGAAGTATTCACTCTCAATTTTTTGAAGAATTTTTTAAAGAACTAGTATTATTTCTTTCTTAAATAATATATTACTCTACTAGTAAAGCCATCCAGATCAGGAGCATTCCTTGGGGGTAAGTGTTTTAAAAGAATTTTAATTTCTTTTGTATCATCTCTCATTCCTGATGCCTGAATCTCTTGTTCTTTGTCTTCCCTCCTCCCACCCCCATCTATCTGGGTAGAGGTTTACCAATTTCATTGATCTTCCCAAAAGATCAGCTCTTCATTTCATTTTTTCCCCTATTTTCTAGTTTATGGATTTCTATTTAGATCTTTATTTTTTCCCTTCCTCTTCTTTAAATTTTATATTAACTTCTTTTAGTTTCTTGTTGTGGTTGCTGGAGTAAATGACTTAACAAGGCATTTCTGCTTTTCTAGTATAGGCATGTAGCACTAGATATTAATTATCCTCGAAGTATCCCTATTGCTTCATCAACATCCCACATATTTTAAAATATTTTGTTTACATTTTCACTCAGCTAAAATACTTTATAAGTTCTATTTTTATTTATTCTTTGGACCATGTGTTATTTGGAAGTGTATTATTTAGTGGCCTAATATTTTGTGATTTTATAAAGATCTGTTATTGATTTATAACTTAATTACATTAAGATTAAAGACAATATTAGGAAATTAGTTGATGTTTGTTTATGGTTCAGGTTAAGATCTATTTCAATAAATATGCCACATACACTGGAAAAATATGTGAATTTCACTTTTTTTAGGTATAGGGTTCTTTACATATCATTGTAGTAAAGTTGGTCAATATATTCTTAATGATGTATGTGTTCTTCTTCCATCAATTATTAGAATTGTGTTGAAATCTCAGCTTATAATTGTGGTATTGGATAGCTCTCATTGCAGTTTTATACGTTGCAATTTCATGTATTTTGGAGTTTGGTTAATAGATATGTAATATTTAAATTTGTTATGTCCTGCTGATAAAATAACCACTTTATTACTATGATAATATACTTTTTGCTCAGACATATTTTGTCTGATACTCATGTAGCCAACTTAGCTTTCTTTTGTTTGGTGCAAGCATAATATAATTTTTTATTCACTTATTTTTAACTAATTTGTGTCTGTATTCCATGTACATTTATTTTAGGTAGCAAATAGTTGGGTCTTGATTTTTAAAATTCAACCTGACAGTTTTTGGCAATTGGGGTTTTCCATATTGGAAAACAACTTGGCAGTATCAGACATTTTTATATTTCATGGTTCAAAAATCCAAACAGAATTCCCATGAATTTCCCAAACAAGGCAGAAGTGAAATTTTTAATGCAATGTGGCCCAACAGTAAGAAATAGGGGGCAATCTAGTGGTGCATTATTGAGAAATGGATGGGTATAGGAGGATACAAACTATGAAATACTTTGAAGTGTTCAAAAGCCAAAAAGTCTATTGTGATAAGCAATGCGGCTACATCTTTAAACAATGTTGAGTAAAAAGCATCACATATAAAAATATCTATATCAAAATGCCATTTATATAAATGTTTGTTCAAAATACATACCATGGTATATATTTAAAAGAATTTGTAAAAGCTCAAGGTTACATACTAAGCACATAGGATAGAGTGGAATATAAGAAGGGCATATGCAAAAGAGGAAATGAATATATGTGTAAATAATGTGCAATTAAAAGTGAAATTAAATGGTACTTTACTTAAGATTCAAAATTAATTAAATAATCATTATTAAAGATTTTACTTATTTATTTATTTGAGAGAAAGAAAGTATGAGCAGGGGGAGGTCTAGAGGAGGAGGAGGAGGGAGAGAATCTCAAGCAGAGTCCATGCTGAGAGTGAGCCAGACTCAGGGCTCAATCCTACTACCCTAAGATCATGACCTGACCCAAAATCAAGAGTTGGAACTTACCCGGCTGAGCCACCCAGGCACTCCTAAAAATTAAGTAAAATTTAAAATGAAAACTGAAATAATTGTAATATTTTATCACAAATATTTCATTTATCATTAAGGAAGCAAATCTTTGAACCAGGTGTTTGTAAGATAGGAGGTATACTTGTGAAGTTATTGATTATTTATTGCCCTCTAGAGTATGCTTATGTTAGTTAGCATGGAAATCAACTCAAGTATTAATTACAGAAATATATGTAGGTGCTATATGTTTCTGTTAATTCATGCATGCCATTGCATCAAGAAATGCTAAGCAGAGATCAGAAGATTACTGACCCTAATCAATATTACAAAGTCGGAATTTATAATAACTAGAGTTAGATTATGAGCTTGAATTTTAGTCACATCTGGACAGTTTCTAAAATAATCTTTATGATCATCTACACCCAATATCTCTGAAAAAAAGATTAAAAGGGTGATGGTAAAATGAAGACTCAAATGCAATATGTTCCCTGAATTTGAATCAGACTTCCACTAGCCATGTGTTTGATGGATCTGAACTTTAAAAACCAATCATTTACACAATATTGTGTGTCAAATACATTTCAGTTAAAACCCCATCACCACCACCAATGTTGTCGGAGGAGAACAGCCTGGGCTGATGTTTAGCCATGTAGCTTTTACACAGATCTCTTCAGGGGGCACCATTCACATCACTCTCATAGATTTATATATTTATTATGACAATTTTTGGCAAATGGCAGTTAACTCTCTAAAGAATGTGATGATTATTCTAATGTTCCCATAAGTGACATTCAGGCTAGCTTAGGTCCTGAGAGCAGCATCACTGGTTTAAATGAGGTATTGATGTCATTTTCACTCACACCTACTACCTCTGTGAAGTCACTATATCTTCCTCTTTTACTTTAATTTTGAAAATTAGAAAGACATTTTACTATTTATCCTAGGTAATCTAGTGCTTAGGTCAGTAGGTATATCTGTTTTTACTCTTTAAAGGACAGGTTCTACTCTGGTACATTTGGTCTTTACTTCATACAGCAGAATGTCAAGTGTGATAGTCTCTAATATAACCAAATTTAGATAAACCCATAAACTTCACCCATAACCAAAAATAAATAAGTGGATAAATAAGTAACCTTTAATTTAGTATATTTAGTATATAGTTTTCATTGAACTTTATGAATTTTATATCTTTCTCATCCCAAGAAAGAGTCCTGGTGTGTGTGAATGTGTGTATATGTATATTATATTGTTATATCCAGGGTACACTGAGTCTTCCCACTGGTTTTGCCAAAAGTACTCATTATCTAATTTTCTTTCACTCTAGAGGAGCAGTTAAGCTTTATTTTGAAAGTAGAGTGTCAGGGATCCCAAAGGCCACAGTCAGGTTTGATGACTTTCTAGAAGATTTTCTAGAAATACTTATGATTATGGTTTATTACAGTGGAAAGATCCAGGTTACAATTAGGGAAGGAAATAGATGTTAGTGAAAGCTAGTTGAAGATTTGGAATACAAAGAGTTTTAGCAACCTAGGTCTGCTGACTTACCTCTTGCACAGTAATATTAGAAGATACAGGGATATGGACTGACTAGTTACTCTTTCTCATTCTTGCTTAGTGGCATCTCTATAAAAGGATGAAGCAGTAGCAATTGGTAAAATGGCATGATAAGGAAATGTTCCTTAAAATGACTATTTTTGCTTAAATTGAAGATATACTTAGGATGATAAGAAGAGCTGCAGTTAATCTCACCATATCCAAACTAACTCTTGATACTTCTGTTTCTCTAATAACTTCTGAAGAAAATTTCCCATGGGAAACTTCCAAAAGAATGGACCATGTTAAGTGTGATTCTTGTTTTCCCACTGACACTTGGTCTGGAATCTTTATGCCAGCCACTGGTCTACATGGCATCCTTTTCTCACTAAGTGCATACTCTGGGAATCATAACAGTATTTTCTGGATCTAGTCTCATCCCCTGGCATTCCTCCATTAGCAATTTGGATGTAATGGTGTAGTGTGCTTGGCTCAATTTGATGGCAAGCTTTCAAGTGAGGCTGCTGAATATTACACCACAGTTCAACAACTCTGGGTGATAGTGCACAAAAACATAACCTTTCCATTATGCCTATGGCATTTGGCAGGGCACACAAGTGCAGATCAACCATTAGCAGAAAGAACCCATTATTATTCATAGTTGATCCTGAGCACTCAGAATCCAGAATGTGATACAAAACATGGCTTTCCTCTTTTCATCTGCTTCTTTTCAGTCTACACACAACCTTCCTTAAGTAGGTTCTTGGAATCTCCTTATCTCTCGAACTCCCCATTTTGCTTTTACCTCTCTGGGTTCTTCACAGAATTCATACAACTTCATCCTGTTTATCGCCAGTTTAGTTTGCCCCTTCTATCTGAAACCAGAGATATCGGGTGACCCTATATAGCCTAGATTAGAAAGACATTTAACTGTGAACACTGTAAAGGACCATTATATTCAAGAAATTGCAAGGAAAGAAACTTCTCTTCAGCAAATATGAGTACCAATTTGCTCTCATGGCCTACATTTGGTGTATTTTTACATTCAAAGTCCTGGAGACCAGATTAAGGATTCTAACTATCTTCTTTATACTACAATATGAATAGGATATTCTCAACATTTTCTTTGCTTTTATCTAATGGAATGAGTAGTATTGACTTAAAACTTATTAGAAATGCAAATCCTTGGAGCACCTGGGTGGCTAAGTCAGTAAGCCTCCAACTCTTGATTTTGGCTCAGGTCATAATCTCAGGGTTGTGAGATCGAGCCCCATGTCAGGCTATGCACTCAGTGTAGAGTCTGCTTGGGATGCTCGCTCTCCCTCTGCCTCATCCCCTGCTCGTGTGTGTACATTCGTTCTTTAAATAAATTAATAAGGGGATCCCTGGGTGGCGCAGCGGTTTGGCGCCTGCCTTTGGCCCAGGGCGCGATCCTGGAGCCCCGGGATCGAGTCCCACATCGGGCTCTGGTGCATGGAGCCTGCTTCTCCCTCTGCCTGTGTCTCTGCCTCTCTCTCTCTCTCTCTCTCTATCATAAATAAATAAAAAAAATAAATAAATTAATAAAATATTTTTTTTAAAAAAGCAAATTCTCAGGCCCTCATAAACATATTGACTCAGAAAGTCTGGAAATGGTTCCCAGCAATTTGTGTTTTAATATATACTTCAAGTACTTCTGGGAACATTCAAGTTTGAGAAGTATTGCCTTAGAAAATGAGAAAATGGAAAATATTAGTTTAAGAATTGAGAATTGTGAATTAATGTGATTGTATCTTCTGCTTGATATAAAAGAAACACAAATCATGGAGGTAAATTATGGTCAGATGGGACTATATCTAGGAAGACAATGGAAAATAGATACACATGGTATTGTCCTACTCATTCCATCTAAATAGAAATATTTGCTGCTTTTGCTAAAATTTCTTCCTTGTATCAAATAAAGCAGTTTATTCATGAACAGTAATTTTTTTTGTTTGAGAGGGCTCCCTTTGCCTTATGTGCATCTGATAATTGAGTAGTTCTTTCTCACCATTTTTCCAAATGCAAATTATGTGTAAATATGCCAATGGAAATATATCCTGGCTTCGGATGGAACAGATTAGATTACCTAGAGGGTTGGGTCAGGCTTGTTTCTGACATATAGGAGATGCAGAAGGTGGATAAATTGCAAAAATTCTTAGAGGACCATCTACATCACTTATGATGTTTTTCACAAAAATAAACAAAGTGAATGGTGGTGCAGACAAAAAGAAGGCAATTCTTTTTGTAGGAAGGTCAATATCCGCCCATCCATTAGAGATTTATCAATCCAGAAGACAGACATCTCCGTCATAAGATTGCTTATCCTTGGCCCAGGAGACTAAGATTATGCAGATAGAGATCAGAATGGCTTCTGCTTTTTATTTAGTTCTTAAGTCTAAGAAAAATTTATTTGTTTGAAGCTTTCAAGTATTCTTAAAAAAAAAAAAAGGATAAAATTCAGTCTTAGAACCATTCTAATATTGTTCCTCCCTGTACTGATTACAGGAAACAACTCTGGACTCAAAATCAAGAAACCACTCATAGACACAGCAGGGTATTTTCCAGTAAGTATATTCCTAGTCTTAAAAAGTATCAGAGGGCCAGCTAAAATTCCTATCACATATTATACAAGATCTACATGCATCCTGCATATCAACTTGGCTATCTGAGTGTCACTTTATGGGGTTGGCAGAACAAATATCTCACCAAAGATCATGTCTAAATCACTGGAATTTATAAATATTGTACCTTGTGTGGAAAAGAGGGCATGGCAAATGTGATTAAGGTTATGGTGTGGAGATTATTCTGGATTATCTATGTGACCACAACCTAATCATGAGTCCTTAAAAGCAGAGAAACTTTCCTGGTGATCAGAGAGAAATGTGACTGGAAGAAGTTCAGAGAGATGTAACATAAGAACAATGTGTCTCTCTACTTCTAGTTCTGTGAGATGTGGGGGCTACATCCAAAGACTAGAGAGAGTTTTCTAGGACTTGAGAATGGCCTCTAGCTAATAGCCAGCAGGAAAATGGGGACCTCTGTCCTTCAACTGCAAGAAACTAAATTCTGCCAACAGAAGAATGAGTAGAGAAACAGATTCTTCCTGCAGCTTGCAAGAAGGAACACAGTTGTGCTGTCACTTTTTTTATTCTAGGGAGACCTATACCAGACTTCTGACCTACAACAACCCTAAGATAATAAATAAAATTGTATGGTTTTAACTCAGGTTTGTGGTAATTTGTTATGGCAACAGTAAAAAAAAAACAATATGCTTCATATTTAATATTTCAAAAAGTTGTCTTTAACATCCCCCCTAAACTGGATCCTCCTCCATGTTTTCTTATCTCCATGAGTAGAGTCATCATTCATAGATGTGCATGCCCTTCCATCTGTTTTAGGCATATCCATCTAAAGGACAAATGCCTCTGTCAGTATTATCTTTCTAAGAATGACTAGGGGAATTGGGTGTTGGGCAGATCACTGTCAGTATCTGACACGTGCAAAACATGTGAACAAGCCCATTGATGAGTTATGTGTAGCCCACCACACAGGTACAAATGGAGGCCTATCTACCACATTTCTACCTTTTTAAAGTGTTATAAATCAGTGTAACAAATTCCTAATATGCTATGTCTTCTGATTCATCAAATATATCTTCTTAAAATTCAGGTAAACAAGATTTGAATTTAGGATTCTCAAACTCCTGGTGGCGCTATGTCTGTCTATAGCAGAGCAAGGAGCACTGGCACCCACCCAAACCCTAAAGTATGGGACTCACAGAAGGGCTCCCTTGGCCTAGTTACAAAACATGAACAAAAAAGTAAAAATGCTCAGTTCTCATTATTCTTATGCTCTAGTTGGCAGACAGAGAATAAATAAGAAACATAAGTATATAGTGAGTTATAGATTGTGTCCATATCCAATTTCACTAAACATTATCAAATTTTTATGAAAGTGGTTGTATTAGTTTTCTATCGCTGTGTAACAAATCACTACAAAGTTAGTAACTTAATATATTTCTTATCTCACAAGTTCTACATTCAGAAATTTGGTCATGGTTTAATTGGATCTTCTGATTAGGGTCTCCTAAGGCCTCCATCATTGTGTTGGCTGAGCTGAGTTTTCATTCTGGTGGGTCAACTGAGAAAAATCTAATTCCAAGCTTCTTGCTGGCAGAATTCCTTTTCTTACCCCTGTGTGGTAGGGGATCTGTTTTTCCCTCATCTGGCTGTTAGCCAGAAGTTCTATTATTCTAGAGATCACCCACATTTTCTAGAAGCTGCCAACAGTTCTTATCATGAAGGCTTCTCCAACATGACTGCTTTACTTCAGTAAAGCTACACAGGGTTATTGGAATCTTTCACCTCAGAGAAGGCCAAGCTACCAGGGACAGTCAAATCACTAAGTCTGTCTAATTCAGGATATTCTTTCTTCATTAACTCAAAAACAACTAATAGCAAGCCTTAATTATATCTGAAATACTTCTTGACCTTTCCATATATAACAGGTTAGAAGGAAGTTACAGGTCTTGGTAATACTCAAGGGATTATACAGAGGAGAAATACCAGGGCATGGGGCTCACTGGAGCAACTTTAGAGTCTGAAAGACACATGGAGTATATGCTATATTTTATGTTGTTGAATATTCTTTTGTTGTTGTTGTTGACGTTATTGAATATTCTTTTTTTTTTCGTTATTGAATATTCTTGACAACACTTGGTACCATTGGTTATGTTTTATTCATCTGTGGGGTATGAGTTATTTTTCTTAATGGTTTCAGTTGATGTTTCTCTATTAGTCATATTGACTCTTTCATTTTTAAATTTTATATTCTTCATTAGGATTTACTTTTCATTGTGTTCATTGTTTATCTTTTTTGTTCTCATTCTCTCAGATTTTTAATCACTATTTGCCTTTTTGGATGCAGACAATATACAATTATATGACATTAAAACTCGTTCCATTCCAGTTTCTGCTATGACTTTGTTCTTTTAAACATTAATATAATTTAGGTAACCAATCTTTTTATGTTTTGTGATTTTTGTAACATTTAAAGGAATTGTCTCATGTACAAATTTATAAAGGAAAGTCTCTTTCAAGTTTCAAATATTTATATTAAAAATTAGTTATTTAATCTACATGTAATATTTTGTGTGTGAGTCGTGGGAATTTGTATTTATGTTTTCCCATTTGTTTGCCAATTACCAGATCTATTTATAGAAGTATCATCTTTTCCTATTTTTTTTTCCATTCTATTTGATATCAAGATTCCAATCTTGCCTGGAGTTTTCTTTTTGTCATTGGACAATTTTCACCAATACCACAGTATGTTATTCTGTAAGAAGCACTAATATTTAATAGAACTTAATATGTGAAATTTCCATTTTTTTCTTTTTCAAAGTTGTATTTTTGTTTTTGGCCTTTTCTTTTTAATATACATTTTAATATTAATTTGCTTTGTCAACTCAAGGGATTAAAAATAAGATGGTAATTTGATTAGAAATGTATTGTCTTTGGGATCCCTGGGTGGCGCAGCGGTTTGGCGCCTGCCTTTGGCCCAGGGCGCGATCCTGGAGACCTGGGATCGAATCCCATATCAGGCTCCCGGGTGCATGGAGCCTGCTTCTCCCTCTGCCTGTGTCTCTGCCTCTCTCTCTCTCTCTGTGACTATCATAAATAAATAAAAATAAATAAAAAAAAGAAATGTATTGTCTTTATAGATTGATGACAGTATAATTGATTTTATCATATCATATCTTCCTGTAGACAAACATGAGATATCCATTCATTCATTCATTTATCCACAGACATAAATATTGATATAATGAGGTTTTCCTCATGTCTTTCAATGAACTGTAAAAGTATCTTCACACATTTCTTACACATTATTTTTGTTAATACTTAGCTGGTTCAGTTTGTTTAATAAAAATAGGTATAGAAGTCAATCTCCATTGAATATCGTTAAGGTGCATTACAATGACAAATGTAGATATGTGATATTTCTACATTTTTGTAAATTTTGTCTGTTTTTGTCTTTTATTACCTCTTGGATCTATGAATTCTTACCTTTTTAAGATTTTATTTATTTATTTATTTATTTATTTATTTATTTATTTATTTGAGACACGGGGTGGGCAGAGACATAGGCAGAGGGAAAAGGAGGCTCCCTGTAGGGAGCTCGATGTGGGACTTGATCCCATGTCCTCAGGATCACCACCTAAGCCAAAGACAGATGCTCAACCGTTGAGCCACCCAGGTGCCCCTCTTGAATTCTTTAGAAGTGCATTTTATTTAAAATATATTTAAGTATTTTATTTATTTGAGAGTGGGGGAGAACATGAGCAGTTGTGGGGGAGGGACAGAGAGGAAAGGAGAGGGAATTTCAAGCAGACTCCACATAGAGCTCAGAGCCAAAGCAGGACTGGATCCCATGAACCTGAGATCATGACCTGGGCCAAAACAAAGAGTCAGATGGTAAACCAGCTGAGCTACCCAGGCACTCCTAAAATATATTTGGAAGTATTTTTTTCTTTTTGTTTCCAAACATAGGATTTGTGTTTATTTAAGAATTATTTGGGGATCCCTGGGTGGCGCAGCGGTTTGGCGCCTGCCTTTGGCCCAGGGCGCGATCCTGGAGACCCGGGATCGAATCCCACATCGGGCTTCCGGTGCATGGAGCCTGCTTCTCCCTCTGCCTGTGTCTCTGCCTCTCTCTCTCTCCCTGTGTGACTATCATAAACAAATAAAAATTAAAAAAAAAAAAAAATACCTTTAAAAAAAAAAAAAAAAAGAAAAGAATTATTTGATCTCTAATTTACTTTCAGAATAATTTATAGTTGCAGGAATTGAAGAAAGAAAGGTTACAGCCCCGAGGTCAGAGCAAATAGTGGTAGAGTGGAAAATTATACATTGGCTATCTGAATTCAGTGTCTGAATTTTTCTAATTACCTATGCTACTCCCTATTTCACTTCATTTCTTCATGTGTTTGTGAATTTTGAGTGTATCAAATCATTTAGTATTTATAGCAATAAAGTATACTTACATATTCAGTTATAAAATGACTTAAATAGCTTAACTGGAAAAATATATCAACATAACTTGTAATTGACTTTTGGGAAGCATGAGACATCTGAATTTATTAGTGTGGCAAAGATATGTACAATTACATATCATAAGAGCAATTACTGAATCCATATTATCAAATAGGTTAATTACAGTGACCAGATATGTATGTATTATTTTGAGTTCATTAGAAAATTCTGGAGAAATATTAGCAAATAAAATAAATCTGTAAATTTAATATCAAATTTCCATTGCAAATGCAAGGAAATCTCCTAAAATTCTCCAAAGAATTATTCTACTATAGTAATTCAGATGATCTGAATTGATTGAAATGGAAAATTATTGACTTAAACTATTTCAGGAAAACCAGCTGTTGAAGTCAGCTGTTCTGATATAAATAAACAAGTTAAACTATAACAGCAGAATCTTAGAAATTTGGAAACTTAATCATGCCATCTGGAAATAAATAGACTAATCAGAGAATGCAGATTTAGAGAAAATAAAATTATAAATAACTTAAAATACAATAACAAAAATACATTACCTTTACCCTAAATCCCACTTGCTTATAGGATGGCTGCATCTTTTTTTATCTCTATTGCACTGTCCTGTATTATTTCTATTAGTACAAATAGTTAATTTTAAAAAAAAAAAACAGATGGTAATATTCTAAGCTTTATTTTCCATGCATAAACTATGTTGCATTTCATTATGCAACTAGGATTTATTACCTATAAGTCAATTCACTGAAATAAAAAATGCTTAGAAATTTTCAGTATGGAGATTAGAATGCTGGTGTGTGTATATGTGACTGGTCATGTTGTGCGTGTTTGTGGAGAGGAGAAACTTAGAGATAAACAGAGAGTACATTCCTCTGAAGGATTTTTGAAAATCTCCTTGATCTTTAAGTTCAACAACACTCCTAAGTGGGAAAATATCCAATAAATGATGAAGACAATTGTCTCTACTGGAATAAACAAACATTAAGTAAAACTGAGCATGTGCCTTCAAACTATTTATATCTCTGTGTACGTCTGTAATGTGACCTGCTCAGAGCTGATTGCCCTGGTCACCTTACTCATAGCAGCAGCTACTACTGCACTGTCCAAACTTCCCAAACCCTGTTATACTCTACCCTTGGGGCAGAATTGCATGTTGTGAGATAAGTGATTATAGAATCATTTCAGAAATTGTGTGATTGGGGCAGCCTGGGTGGCTCAGCAGTAGCACCACCTTCAGCCCAGGGCATGATCCTGGAGACCCGGAATCGAATCCTGTATCGGTCTCCCTGCGGGGAGTCTGCTTCTCCCTCTGCCTGTGTCTCTGTTTTTCTCTCTCTGTCTCTCACGAATAAATAAATAAAATCTTTAAAAAAAAAAAGAAATTCTGTGATTGCCTGTTTCATAAACTTAACTTTGTACACCATTTGCATATCAGTAATTCATTATTTTCCATTACACAATTGAAAGAACTTTCTACTGGTAAAAACATAGGAGCTGTATGGATGAGTCTTCTAAATTTCCCATGTAGGGTCCATTTCTTTTCATCAATCACCAACATCCCCTGTATTAATAACAAAATTAAATACAACATGCTACATAATGAATGGCTACAGTGAACATGATTTCAGTCATTTGAAGAGAATTAAGAATGCATTAATTTGTGACAGTCTTATGAATATTGATTACATACATGACTGGGAATATACATGATCTAATGATCACATAAAGATTTTGAAATTTCAAATTGCGGTCTTTATACATGATGAATTTTGCAATTTGCAAGAGAGAGAAAGACAAAGAAAAATCGAGAGAAATATAAAAGAGTGATTTTGATTCAAATCTCTAACTCTTTGATCAGAAATAGAACTGCCATAAACAGTTAGAGGATTTTCTACTGTGAATTAAACCAATAATGACAGGTCTATCTTCATTTTGGCTCCCAATAAATCTCTTTTCCATGAGCTCTCATAATTCCACCTTGATAATATTAAATTACAGAGCTAATATTTTTAAAAAGAATATCACCACTATTTTCTTATAATATTTAAATGCAGAGGAAAAAAAGACATTCTTTTCACTTGAAAAGTGTGGAAAATGTGGCTTATACATGTGAGATCTTCCAGAGATACCATTTAGATCTGGTGATACACAGTCTAGTATTATCAATATTGTTGTACCTCTAGCTGTAATATTTAACCATCTTTGAAAGCAATAGGTATAAAATACATTTTTCCCCTGAAAGGATCTGTATCTGAAAAATTTTCACATTGTAACATTGAAATACTTTGCTAAATTTAATTCAAGTAAATATTGCTTCACCAAATTGATTTATTTCTGTCTCCTGACTGAGGGAAATCATACATATTTTAGCAAAATCATCCAAAATAAGTTAAGTAGGAAAAATCCTTGATCAAGATCATCAAAGTACTGTTTGTTCTCTGGGAAAGTTATCCAAGGCTAGCTTACAATTTTATACAGTGTGAATCCTATTCTCTAACCATTTTTGTTGATGTTATTGCTCTGGGCTGGTTTATGTTCAGATGTTGGGCTGGATTACTGGAAACCTGTCCTCTCATCAGTTACGGTCTGATATAATATGTACTGTATTAGCTGTTTTTCTTTTTCTTTTATAATTCAGAAAAGGCAAAGATAATACTAAATATATCAAAATACTGGCATAACAATATAAGTACTTAAATTACTCCTTGTCATGAGGATAAAACTAAGAAAACATAAGAAACTAGGAATGTGAAAGGGTTTGCTTAATTATGTGTGGACAATGTGTGGATTTTGTTTATAAAAGTGAGCTACACAAAAATTTAATTTTTAGTTCATTATTGTTTGGATATTTACTAGTTAGATATACATTATGCCAAAGGATTTGTGTACTTACTTGAGTGTCATCTCACAATGACCATCAGAGTGAATGTCATAGAAGAGGAAAGAAGTTTGACAGAGGAAGTACACTGACAAAGTCGCCTGGGCGAACTCTGGCTTAGGTGTTCCATCTATTGCTGGATAAGGGTTTCCTAAGAAGTTCTATAGAATCAGAAGCAAAACCTCAAGTAGTCAGTGTACCTAAAGTACCAGCATAAGGTTCCTTTCTCTTCAAATCACTCCTGCAGGGGAAAGGAGCTTACTGTGACCCCCTAGGGGGAAATATTGTTATAGCCAAACCCAAATGTCAACCATAACTTTAGAATTTACCCCAGGAAAGTAGCTTTGCATCACTCTTAATGGTTGATTTTTTTTTCTTTTTAAGTAAATAGACTTGTTGTAACAGAGTTAGTTGGTCTTTTATATCAAAAACAAACATGAGTGGAATAACCATCAATTACTTCCCAAGAGGCACATGGAGAATTTATTTACCTCTAGTACTGCGATGTTCAAATCAAAGAAGTGCCTAGGGCCACAACAATATTTCCCTCTAGGAGGTCACAGTAAGCTCCTCTACCCTGCAGGAGGGCTTTGAGGAGAAAGGATCCTTATGCTGGTACATTTAGTACAGTGACTACTTGAGATTTTACTTCTCATTCTACAGAACTTAGGAAATACTTATCTAGAGATAGGTGCTTCAGGAAAATAAAACCTTTACCTATCACTTCAAAGATTGTCAGAAAAACAAAGTTGTCATTACATTTTGAAGAGAGTGACCATATGTGAAAATTCAGGTGCTTGGGAAGAAACAATCATTTCTTAGATTAACATCAATAAAATGGTTTAATTTAAAACAGTTTAGAAGATGAACACTCAGTTCAGAAGTCTAAACTGTTTGTAGATCAAAAGGTGGAATTTAAAATCGAAATTTATTTTTTTGGTTATTTTATACTATTATTCAAGGATATGGAAGGGTAGGAAAATTATCCCAGGAAGCAATATTCTAAGAAATTAGAAAATAGTGATGACTTGCATGCTTGTATAAATTTTGTTACATGAAATCCCCACATAGCTGAAGCTACAAATTGAAATGAACATTTTCTTACAATGTGTGCTTTCTTCAAAGAACTTCCAAAACAATATAGCAAAAAAGCATGAAATTAAAATTGCCTTGCAAAGAAGAGCATACAGTTTGCATCTGCTTCAGAGTCTTTTAGCACTTTAATTTTGAAGCTATACTTATATAATAGTTAATTACAGATGGAAAAATCCAATCAATTAGCCAGCTGCTTTGACTGTACTCTGCCAGGTAGCTGCTTTCACTGATTTGTGCACCACTTAATTTAAAAGACATGTCAACAGAAAAAAATATGATTTTTGTGAGCGCTAGGATGTGTGTGTGTATGTTTTAACCAGACAGAGGACTAAGGGCATTATCACATCCTGAGACTAAACAGTTTAATTAAAAATTTAAAAATTACACCTATTCTTAAGTTTTATATTTAAAAGCAACCAATCTGATTGACTTCTCATTATTCTTCTAGTGTGATCAATTAGTTGAGTTCATTATTGTTTGGTAATACTGTTAAACCGTTCAGGTGAGTGTCTTTAGAGTTGTGTTGTTTATATAATTTAAGAAAAGGAAGGGAACAATTTACTTATATTCCTACATCATTTTGCAAAGGATTTTAGGTACTATGTAATAAACATACATTAACTGAGATAGCAATTATCATAACTATATATATTACATATATACATAATATATATATTACATATATATACACTGCATATATTTACACATAAATAGAAAATATATAAAACAAATTTTGTAAAATACATTAAACAAAGCAAAGAATCAAGACAAAAAAGAGACAAAGGCCATTTTGGAGTTGTAAGAGGGGTTGAATATGTGATCATATCACATTAGTTTCAAAACATCTATTACAGCCCAAGCTTTTCACCATTTTATGGTTATATTTCAGAATATACAGCTGTGTTTCTATGTGCACCTTCCAAGAAACATTTTTTGGGGGGGGAGTTTTAAATTCTGAAATGAACTTCTCACATAGGACTTTATACAGAGAGGTGTGAACAATTGATTTCCTGTGGCTCCTTTTACATGCATTAGCTGATAAAACCTGATTGGATAATGTTAGAATTGAGGAGTTTAATTTTCCTAGTATTCCTCAAAATGGAAACAGATACAACAAAAATGTAAGGGAAGTAGTTGAGGTCTAAATCCACTCAGTGGTTTTCTTGAAAACGTCACTCTACCTAAAAGATGAGTAATAATATAACACATATTTTGAAATCCCACTTTCTGTGCTTTTCCCCTATTCCGTGTGTTGGGCAGTTTAGAGTCTTGCAACAAATATATACTCTAGACTGACAGGCTAGAAATGCAATCACAGTCTGACCCTCTGATTGTGTGCACCACTGGCCTCTTTTTTGAGTCTTAGCTGCTTCTTAAAAAAGGATTTAGTAACTTCTATCACATAGAGGTTTTTGTAATGATTAAATGAGACAGCTGGCACTAAAAGCCTATTAAGTGACTGATGTATTATAAAACACAGAAATCCAAATATTTACTAGATTGAGAGGGATGGATAAAGTTAGATAAAGATGTTAAAAGGATTATCTAATTTTAATATACTTTTGAAACTCAATGTTATATATGGATGTTGTAGATGGTTGTTATCTTAACAATATGCTCATTTCATTTGTATAGCTTCAATGGCACACTTGACTTATTTCCATTCAATCGTGAGTGCCCTGTTTTTGTCACAGAGGTAAAATAGAAGTATGCTCTCCAAGATGATATAGGAGTCATTTTCATTATGGGACAAGCCCACTGCCTTATGGAAAGAAAGAATTGAGGGAAAGCAGGAAGGCAAGAAGGCAGGCTGGCAGCCAGCAAGGAAGGCAGAAAGAAAGGAAAGAAGGAATGGAGGAAGAGAAGGAAGGAGGGAGGGAAAAATGAGGGAGGGAAGCGGGAAAGAGAAAGGAAGAAATATTCTCAGGCTTCTATCAGTATTCTTGTGTCTTCCTGGCCAGATTATTGAGTAGGCCAGACTAGGTTTGCCATCAATGTCCAACAAAGTAAAATCAAAAACTTCTCTCAATAGCCTGGACTAAAATCCAGCAAAAAGTACTTTCCAGGCTTAATGTGAAAATGAAAAATATTTGATCATTGTCCTTGAATATATTTACTGCTTATTTGCATAGGTATGGTCTGTGGAAATCAATAAATATGTATATATATTCAGTATTAGTTTTTTTTTAAGATTTTTTTTTTTTTTCACGAGAGACAGACAGAGAGAGAGAGAGAGAGAGAGAGAGAGGCAGAGACACAGGCAGAGGGAGAAGCAGGTTCCACACAGGGAACCGGGTGTGGGACTTGATCCCGGGACTCCAGGACCACACCCTCGGCCGAACGCAGGCACTAAACTGCTGAGCCACCCAGGGATCCCCCAGTATTAGTTTTTTTTTTTTTTTTTTTTAAATTTTTTTTTTTGTATTTATTTATGATAGTCACAGAGAGAGAGAGAGAGAGAGAGGCAGAGACACAGGCGGAGGGAGAAGCAGGCTCCATGCACCGGGAGCCTGATGTGGGATTCGATCCCGGGTCTCCAGGATCGCGCCCTGGGCCAAAGGCAGGCGCCAAACCGCTGCGCCACCCAGAGATCCCCCCCCAGTATTAGTTTTAACATACATTTTGGTGTATGTTACCTTTTCTTGCATAACAAGTTACCTCAGATCTCATAGTTTCCCATGGGCTTGCTGTCAAGCTAGTGACCATGACCAGACCTAGTCTTCTCAGGGCTTGACAGGGGAAGGATCTGCTTCTCCCATGTCAAGTGAATCCTGGCAAGCCTCCATTCTTTGCCCTATATGCTTGTCCCTCCACTCCTAGAGTGGCTCCACAAGACAACAACAAGCTTCTCCCAGGGCAAGTAGTTCAAGAGAGAATTGGAAAGGGGGTAAAGGAAGAGAGAGAGAGAGAGAGAGAGAAAGAGAGAGAGAAAGAAAATTCAAAATGCAAAGCTGCAGTCTTTTATACTAATTCAGAAGAGGCAACCTATCATTTCTCTCACATTTTATTCTTCAGAAATGAGTCATAAAAACCAGTCTATTCTCATGTGGGGGAACCTAGGTTTCACCTCTTGAGGGGACAAGTATCTAAACATCTGTGGTTATAACTTTAAAACTACCACGGTGTGTTTATCTAAAGAATTTATCCATCTATATATTCTAGATATTTATTTAAAGCAAATAAAAGCAATGTAGCTGCTGTAACTTAAAACTAAAAAAATTAAAATACATTCCTTTTACATATAGTATTGCAAAAAATGAAACTGAATCCAGCAAGGTGCTGCTTATGTAATGGTTTTCCTACCGGCTTATTTATTTGTACTATCCATCCAGATAATTAAGATTTGTCAATCTGAGTTCTAGAGATAATTCAGAGATTGTGTTTGTTATCTTTATATATACAGTGTATCCAAGAGTGTCTGACCCATGACTTCTCCCTTCTCACCTCAACTTCTGAGAGCATTTTTCTTTAAGGGAGTAGATCTTTTCCCTTGGTTTGTAGTACCAAAATTTCCATTAATTATTTGTATAATTGGGCAATTCATAAAAATCCATTCCTGCCTTTAAGTAGCTATGATATACTCATTTTAGAAATGCATATCATACAGGTCTGAGAGATAAGTGTCCCTTTTCTTCCCATCTTGGAGAAAATATTCAGGACTAATAGGGATACAGACAATCAGAGTAGCCAAATGCACTCTGAGGACCTTATGCCTTTTGTTCATAACCTTATTTTTTTCATTCTTCATGAAGCAGCCTGATGTTTATATTTTTGTGCTACATACTGATGTTTGCAAAAAATAAAAAGCTTTAATATTCTTGGATCAGTTCTATTTGCAACTTCTTAGGTTTTCTTTCTGTGAGGAGCTGTACTCTGCTTGACACAAAAGCCTGGCTAATGCTCTTTTTAATGGTTGAGTAAGGCTGAAAGTATTCACATCAATTTCCTATTGCCACAAAATGATCTGGGTCATGACAATCTACAAGCCAAGTTACTAGACCATTACTAAACTACCATCGCATAAGGATAAGTTAGCAAGTTTGACCTTTTAAGCTAAACTGCAAAATGTTCTTTTGATTAAAGTCTACAACAGTCCCCAGAGATCTCCAGTGTTGAATGTTAGGGATTTAACACAACACTGAGATCTTGGCAGATAAATGTACCTTTACTCATAAGCTTTTCAACTCACACACGGTTTTAAATTCCCTTGCTCTATAGAATTACCATTCTGAGCTTAGTTTTATTTTGAAGGCAGTTGCACTTATTTCCAAGATGAGGACTCATGACCAGGAAGCCAATTTAACCCAAACAAGTAAAAGCTTTATTCTTTCTGAGAAAATTAGCTATTTAAGGATAAATACTCTAATTTGTCCTTTCAACCTAGGTTTATGGGTAATTCCTGGCCACTTTTGAATACTTTTCTGATTTCTCCCTTGACTATTATTCCTCCTGCCTTTTCAGGTTTTTTTTTTTTTTTTTCATTCTTAATTCCTCATTCACCTCCAGAGAATAATAGCTAAGTAAACCTTTTATCATACTAATTTTTGCACATTGCTGTGTCCAATATTTATTTCTAATCTGGTTTGTATATTCTTGCACGTATTTTCTATGATGCTAGCTTGAACATAAAACTAAGCCATACATTATCAATAGCAGCTTTATTATTGATGCACATGAATATTTTCTTTTTACTGGCATAGAAAATATGTTAGAGAGCTAGAAAGAACGTGTATGTAACCATTTAATTATTTTGTCTTCCACAAAAACAACATCAAAGTGTGAATAAATGTCATTTCTTCTTTTTAACTTGGGGAACTCAGACTTCTAAGTTCCTCTGCAGGATTAAATAACCTTAGTTCTTTAGAGTTAATGAAAAAACTTTCAAGGGTTTTGGTTGACATGTAGGTAAAATTACATTAAGGTTCATTCTCTTGGGTTGTGTTCTTTTGCCAGGTTATGTTTTTTTAAATCTATTTATATAAAAGAAAATGGTCTCAATATGACTATTTTATTAATACACTAAACAGTAATCAGAAAATATTAATTGAATTTGCATTTTATTTTTACTAATATTTTTGTGCTCTTTCAAATCTAGTAGTTTTTTTTGTGATTTATGCTTCTGCCCAAATTGCCTTTATTATTATTATTTTTTATAATTAAGTTTATTTTACCTCAGGATTCTTCCTACTTTATTGAAGTTTGCAAATTTTTCAAACTGTACTACTCGAAGGTCAGGAGATCCTCAGAATTTTTTCAGGAGCTACTTCCATGAATGAGAGAAGGAAGTGGGCTGATAAATATACAAATTTTAGGATCATATCCTAATAGCAATCTTACTCTTTCTTTTTAACTTGTGTTGTTTGTGGAGTAATGGTACAGTTTTTGCTTTAAGGGGTAATACCTAAATATATTTGGTGACCATTGCTCTGAGGCATCTTTGGTTTTCAGTATTATTTTTCTACTCCATATTGTGCTTCCTCTGTATATTAACTATTTGGTTTTTCTATTGCCCACTGCTAACTGCAGATCTTTACTAACACTAATGATGTTTATCTTGGCCTTCCATCTTCTCGTATTTCATAAAATATTCTAACTTTGCAATTTATTTATTTATTTTAAAGGGTTTTTTTTTTTTTTAGTTTATTCATGAAGACAGAGGGAGAAGCAGAGACATAGGCAGAGGGAGAAGTAGTAGGCATCTTGTGAAGAGCCTGATGTGGGACTCGATTCCAGGATCCTGGGATTAGGACCTGAGCAAAAGCATATGCTCAACCACTGAGCCACCCAGGTGCCCCTCTAACTTTACAATTTAAAAACACATGCATCTTAAAAAAAAAGACAAAACAAAACATGTGCTTATCTCTTTCTCTCTCTCTCTCTCTTTTTCTCTATCTCTCTCTTTCACTCTTTCTCCCTTTTCCCCCTCTCTCATCTTCCATCTCTGTTTCAGAGAGAATTATGTCAAACAGGCATGAGCTTTGATCACACAATTAGGCTTGATCATATACATTAACTGAGACCACATTTATCATTTATAATGTAAGAATTTATCTTTGATTTAGTTAATTTATCCTGAATAGCTTGGCGATATATTTCCTAACTAAAAACAAGTGAGAATAGTCTTGCTAATTCTAAGTTGTGAAGAAGGGGAAATAAATCTAGGCGTCTTTGCAAGATGTGGCCTTGGAAGGTGACATAAACAGATAGCTGCATATGGAAATGGTTCTATACTGTGGCTGCTGCCCTGAAAACATCACAGAAAAACCTTGCTGTTAATTATATTTTAAAGTTTATTGAATAAGTGGTTTCTATAGTTATTAAATAATATTTGATAGCTCTTATAACACATAGTTGTATTAACCAATTGGTGAATGTATTGCATAGCTATTTATTGTGTGGATAAATGTTTCTTCTTGTATACTTCTTTGGTCTCCCCATATCTAAAATTTTCTGGGAAATAAATTGCTCCTTCAGAGTACATCTGAATTTTACATAGTTTCTTCTCAGGTATCTGTTTTGCCTCTGGTTTAAACTCTTTCTAAAATTTCACAATACAGTACCAGTAAGAATTTTTTTAAAAACACAAAATAAATGTAGATATAACACTTATGAAATTCAGTCAGTGGTTGTGCTCATTGTGTCATTTTCCTGTGTGGAGTATTATCTTAGGTTAGAAGAGTAGTAGTAAGAAAAATAATATAGTCTTGTATTCAGAGAGCTTACTATCACTTTTACAAAGAGTATGCACATAGGAAGTTACAACTAAAAATACAACATACTGTATCTTAGGCATCATAAGAACAGTACAGACTATTACTTTTTCAGAGTTTTGAGGAGACTTGAGATCTCCATCACAGAAAAGTTTTTAAAAAGTCATGTGTATTTGTTTGAGATTTAATATTGACTGAAGAAAGAGTAGTGAGACTGTGTTGGTGGCCAACGCAACATCTATTTCCCTCTCTCCTGTCTCTATTTTAGCAGGTTCCCAAGCCCACCCTCATCCATACTAAAGCCTAATGCACAGGTAATAGTTATCTTAAATCAGGGGATCCTATTTCCTTTGCTATACATAAAATTAATCATGACTATGTGATTAAAGCTGTAACCAGTAAGATGCCAGGGGACTGCAGAGGATCTGCTAGTGGCTTCCCCCACCCTTAATAAATAAAATAATACAAAGATAAGCAATATCGTTTGCTGTGCTTATCTCCTAGAATGGTTGTAGGTATCTTATTAAAATAATACTCAGTGAAAGGACAAAAAGATATTATATTAAAAGTAAAACTTATAAAGTGTAAAAGCTCTTATAGTAAAGGGAAAAGAAGAAAACCTTGGGAGATTGCAAATATTTTGAGCAACTAAATATTCCAACCCTAAGGGCTCCTTATATTTGGACTATTGACTAAAAAAGTCAACTATTATCCTCATTGGTATCATGTTGAGGCAGATTTTTCCACTACTTGCATCTATCAACATAAAATATATCTTATAGTATGGAGAATGGAGAGTATGAAACATGTTAGAGATATAGGGCCAGTTATTCTCACTTATTCACAAGGAGTAAGTTTTAAATGGGCTTACAGAAGGTACTTGGCATTCAAGATAGGTTAGTATCAGTCATAAAAATCATCTAATAGGTAAACACCTTAAGATCAGCAAGAACCAGTAAAAATGGATAGAGCTTAAAATTTTGAAAAACCATTATTTGCAACGTACTGTGCTAAAGAAGTTTGACATATTGTTGGCTTGTCATTTTGTTAGAGGTAAAATAGAGGACAGTACGAACGTTGGGAGAAAGGAAACCTAAGATTAGGCAAGTGACATTACCAAAGGCCTTACAGGCAGTCCTCAAAGAGGTCCATGTCCAAAGCATATTAAATACTGAATTAAAGGAATTGACAATGGGGAAAAGGCATGATAGATGGGTTATGTTGGGAATTTAATTATGGCTTGTACTTTTTCTTGGTCCTTTTTGATGTGCACTTATGTGTTGGTAGAAAATCAGATTTTCAAATGTCAGAAAGGTTCATGACCCAATTCCATTATGTATCAGACAATCACTATATGTAGGGATGGATCTTTCCTGTTAGAATTACTTTTCATTTTCTGTCATTCTGACCAAATATCCAGAAAATATAAATACACAGTCACATACATTAAACTATCAAAAATATACTGCCACAAGGTTTCCTTACACATCCAGCAAATATTCTCTTGACCTCCTAAGTATAGGCAGGGAGATGAAAGAGGCATATGACATTTATCTTCTTGCAAATCAGGAGAATTTTTCTCTTTTGAGGGAGGATGCATACATCTGCCATCAAAGCTGAGGCTGAGGCTTGATTAAACTTTACCTATCACATGATCAGCGAAAATATTTCTACATTTGATAAATTGATTGACTATCACATTTAATTTCAAATTGTGGGGTTTCTGTTTTCTATAAAAGAGAATGGGTTGAGAACTTATTCAGATGCTGCTTTAAGTTAGAAGATCTGGAATTTTTTTCCTTAGATCAAGGTGAGGCAAACCTAACTTTATGTAGCAGCAAAAGAGCTGAGTGAGAAGGAGAAGCTGAAAATGTTGGAAAGAGGATCATTGAAGGAGTGAGATCAAGAAAGGAAAGATGAGGTCTAAAAAGTAACAAGGACATGACTGGAATACCGTGGGAGCTGATGAGTTTAAAGAGGTAGATTAAAGGTAGAGAAGATGGTAAATTGGAAGTTCTTGCTTGATGTTCTTACTCTCAGTAAAGGAGAAATCGAGGTACTCTATCTTGATCAAAAAAGATGGAGCGTTGTGTTTGGAAAAAAAGTAAAAGATTTGTTCTGTGTGAAGTAAACTATGAAATCAACAGAACAAAACCACAAAGGTTACAAAAGATGAATGAAGGGACAGATGGAGTTAGTCAGGAACAGCCTGGCATGGGTCAGGTAAAAAAAACAAAACAAAACAAAACAAAAAGCTCATTAATCTTTTCCAGTAAATTAAAATATAGAATGAAGATGTTGGATGATCAGATGCTATGTACTGACAGAATGGAAGGGAAAAGAATGTCATTTATGTTGGAGAAAAGAAAACTTTTGCTACTGCCTGGAGATCGCATTGATTGTATTTTTATGCCTGTTTATTTTAATAATGGGGACACAGTAATTTGTATTTTTTTTGAGAATGTAATGTGGACACAAACAATAGCAAATTTGAGTAAATCTCACAATTAAGGGAATTATGTGAAAGCAGATAAGCTTCTATCCTTGGAATTTTTCATTACCTACTACTGCTAATTCCCTTTCATCTTATAATAGCCATGCCCACTTGTAGAGCATTACTAGTTTCCTTTATTTAGTTGTAGAACATTACTAGTTTCCTTTATTTAGCTCCCCACGAATCACAACCTTAACAACATTGGTCACTTTTTATTTTATTGTGTCTTCATAACATAACATTTTCAGCACTTCAGTTTTCTATAATTTCTAGGTGGAAATAGCAACGACTATACACCTAATTATCACGAGCAATGTTGGGTGATAAAGTAAATGGTACTTCTAGGGATTTTAAGATTTTAATAAAACTGGAGATTTCAGAGGGGACTTTATCCATAAAATGCTCTAGAGAACTACCAAAAACAAAATCTATGGTTACAATTCTTATAAAAGGAAATGAGTGATTTTTATGATTTCTAATCTATCTGGGAGAAGAAAACAGTATGCCGAATGTCTAATTTGATAACAATAATTCCTTACATTTATATAGTGTTGTATATTACTTAAATATTTTTACTTGAAGTCTTACTTGAAACGTACTAACCTCTTAGAAGGTAGGAAAAACAGCTAAAAATTCCAGCTTTGTCATTGCTTTATCCTGGCACATTTTGACTAAAGAGAACCAAAACCAAAAATATGTATTTCATTGTCCAGTTAGTAACAATGCCTCTACTTCAATTCAGTTCCTTTTCTTCTGTAATGATTTCCACAGGATGAATCACAATGTGTTCAGGATATATTACTCTGTCATAACACACCCGATATTCCAGTTTTATTTTTTTTCTACGGGTTATGCGACTTGAATAGTGATTTGCAAGCTCTAAAAACTGATGAAAAACAAACTGCATTCAATTTTTACCTTACATAATCCTAACGTGCCTCTCTTTCATCTCTTTAAAGAGAGCTACGCTGAAATAAAGCAAGAATCATTAATCACAGTAGCACAGTCAAGGCATAGACCTTTTCTCAGAGAACTTATTTGGGTCATCCCAACTGATCTCTTCTTATCATTCGAAATAGTGATTTCACTTGTGATAACTAATGGAATATTTCTCCTGCACTGTATTCTAAGCAGTGCCCCAGTTCTGCACTATTCTTAGCAATTCAGTTTCTGAAAGGCACACTGACAGCTTGAATGCAAACATCCTTGCCTGATAAACTAGACCTACAACATTATTTGTCTTCTTCTGTCCCCAAAACATTTAGATCAGAAACACTTTGCCATTATGAGTTTATTTTCTCTTAAGCTAAATAAATACAGCTAGAAATTTCTTTCTAAAAGGTATGATGGTATTAAAATGCAAAAACAAAAGACAAAGCAAAACAAACACCCTTATGCCAGGATATTCTTAACTGTGTAATTAATTTTATCTACTGACACACTGAAATTATATCACCTATACCGATCCTTGAGTGAACATCAGTGAAGGGCAATAAGCAAGAGATAAGCTTTAAAATAAGACAGACCTGGGTCTTAATCCTGTATCAGCCACTATCTCTGGAGCTATGTGTCTGAACTCAGTAAATGTGCTTTCTCAAATAAGAAAGCAAACAACAAAAATACTAATACTCTTCTAGGGTTGTTGTAAGGGTTAAATGTAATGAATATGTTCAGAAATGCTTTTATATTTGTGGAATGAAAATAAGAGTATAGCTTTTAAAATGTTACTTCAAAGACATGCATATAACCAGTTCATCCTTATGATAATTTTCTGGGCTGTGTAACAAATCACTGAACTTAGTAGCTTGAAACTAGTATATTTATTTCTTATCTCCTACATTCTGTAGGTCAGAAGTCTGGGCTGTCTAAGTTGAGTTCTCTGCTCAAAAGCTCACAAAGGTGAAATCAAGGTGTTGGCTAGATTCCGGCATCATCTGGAGGGTTGTCTAGGGAAAGACTTGCTTCTAAGTCCTCTCAGGTGATTGGTGGAATTGATCTCCTTTAGCTATAGAATTCTGGCTTCTTTAAAGACAGAAATGGAGCAAGCATGCTTCTCTTACTTTGATTCTCTAACTAGAGGTAAAAACTGGGCCTTCTTTTGAAAGGATCACCTGGTTAGGTCAGGCCAATCTCTCTTGATTAACCAAATTCAACTCACTAGGAACTTTAATGACACCTGCAAATTCCTTCTTTTTTGTCATTACACATTGATGAGAAGCACTTTATAGGTTCTGCCTTTATTCAAAGAGAAGGAGTTACACAAAGGTGTAATTTATTGGGGGTCACCTTAGTGTGTGTGTATATACCACAGCTTTGAGTAAAAAATGTGTATATTGTAGGGAGAAGAAATAACGACCAGACCAGCAAGTCAGAATGGAAAGAATGAGAATACATGGCAATTTTTTGAAAACTTTGCCCTCTGTTAAGCCTTTAAGCTTCCCTTTATATTCTTGCATGTCACTGAGGATGGGAGAATACTTGGACATGGAGCCTGAGATCCAGAGGCAACATTGTAAGGACTTAAAACACCCTTTCAAATTATTTTTCTATATATTAGTTTTAAGAGTTTTGTGGAAGGCCCTGTGCTATTTCTGGCAAGTGATTTTATTTTATTTTTTAAAGAAATTTTATTTATTTATTCATGAGAGACACAGAGAGAGAGAGAAAAAAAGAGAGGCAGAGACACAGGCAGAGGGAGAAGCAGGCTCCATGCAGGGGGCCTGAAGTGGGACTCGATCCTGGGTCTCCAGGATCAGGCCCTGGGCTGAAGGCGGCACTAGACCGCTGAGCCACTGGACTGCCCTGGCAAGTGATTTTAAATCATTTTGAAGTCATATACTACATAGAGTACCCTGAGTCAAACATTTGGGGGAAAAAAAACTTTAACGAAATTTACATCTTAACTCAAGTTTTAAGGCATGTAAAAAATGTATTTTCTCTTTGTATTTGATGAAAATTTACAAGTTTTAAGGCTAACAAAGCCTCTTGAAGATTAGATTAGAGGCAAAATTGTGGTCCTGGTTAGGTTTTTCCTACTACATGATAACAATTTGACTGTACTTTATACTTTATTTTTTTTAAGACTTTATTTATTTATTCATGACAGACACAGAGAGAGAGGCAGAGACATAGGCAGAGGGAGAAGCAGGCTTCCTGCGGGGAGCCAATGTCAGACTCCATCCCAGGACCCCATGATCATGACCTGAACCAAAGGCAGATTCTGAACCACTGAGCCACCAGGCATCCCAGTACTTCATACTTTCAATATACATTGACTTCTGATCATTATATAATATTTTAGAAATAATAAAAAAAGTATAAGAAGAATCAAAATCCAAATGCATTCCAGTTACCCAATGACAAAAACCACATTGGTATATTTATTTCAAATTATTTTGGTGTATATATATATTTTAAAGATTTTATTTATTTGAGAGAGAGAGTGATCGAGAGAGAGCACAAGCAGGAGGAGGGATACAGGGAGAGGAAGGAGCAGGCTCCCCGTTGAGCAGGGAGCCCAGGACCTTGAGATCATGACCTGAGCCCAAGGCAGCTGCTTAAGCGACAGAGTCCCCCAGGTGCCCCTTGAAGTATATTTTTGTGGTGAATTTGTTTTATATAAGTATAGTATTAACTATATGATTATATTTTGTAAGGACATTTTATTTGCCTTGATCATATAAACATTTTTATGACATCAAAAAGCATTTATTAAATGTTTATTATACTTGAGTAGACTAGTAGGAGACAGAAAAATTAATCATCAGAAATTAGTTTTTTAGAAGGACTAAGATATATTTACAAACATAAGATTTATTTATTTATTCATTTATTTTATTCTTTTTAATTTTTATTTATGATAGTCACACACACAGAGAGAGAGAGAGGCAGAGACACAGGCAGAGGGAGAAGCAGGCTCCATGCACTGGGAGCCCGATGTGGGATTCGATCCCGGTTCTCCAGGATCGTGCCCTGGGCCAAAGGCAGGCGCCAAACCGCTGCGCCACCCAGGGATCCCCTACAAACATAAGATTTATTATAGATTAATTACCTACTCTTAAATATTTATAATTATTTCCTACTGTGAATACATAATAACAAATGGTTTTATCTACATCAGATTTTATCTACACTATTTTTTTTGGATTTAGGATTATTACATGGGAGGTAAAATTACTTGGCCTAAGGTATATTGGAATATCCTTTTTTAAAATTTTATTGATTTGAGAGAGAAAGAGAGAGTATAAGCAGGGGAGGGGGGGAGCATAGGGAGAGGGACAAGCAGAGGGACAAGCAATCAATACTGAATGCAGAGCCCAATGCAGGGCTTGATCTTACAACCTTGAGATCATGACCTGAGCCGAAATCAAGGGTCTGATGATTAAATGACTGTGCCACCCAGGTGCCCCTAGAATACCTTTATGGCTCTTTTATGTTTCTCAAATATTCCCAGGGGCACCTGGGTCACCCAGTCAGTTAAGCAGCTGCCTTCTGCTAGGTCATGATCCCAGAGCATGAAGGGCTCCACTCAGCAGGGAGTTTGTATTTCCCTCTTCTTCTGCCTCTCTCCCCAGCTCATGCTATCCCTGTCTTGCACGATGTAGCTCTTCTTCCATTTCTGAACCTCCACATTGCTGAATTTCCAGTCAGCCCTACTTAGAGTTTGTTCCTTGACAGTTGTGAGTGTTATGATTATAGTATAAAGAGTTAATCTTTTACAGAAAGTTTATCTACATTCCTGCAATCTTTTTAGTGTCTTCATAAGTATGAGGGATTACTCAAAGGATGGTAAAAATAAGCAACATTATATTAAAATAATTTTCTTATGTCTAAAAATGAATAGTACATTTTGATTACTCAAAACATAAAATAAAAGAATATACTTCATACACAATACAATTTTTCCTTACCATGCTTTTCTTCCATCTTCTAGGACTCTCTAATTCTGAATATCTCCCTAGATTGTTAAAGCATGAATTTTTTCTGGATGTATGACTCACACTGACACTGATTTCTAAAGATTTTCTTTATTGCGTGGCATTTCTCCACTGTGATACATCTCTTTGAGTTAAAGTATTGATACTTTAAATAATCTTTTTTAAATGGAGACATATTTATTCCTTCAACTACTGATTAAAAACCTGTCATATGACAGCACCATTTTGATATATGATTTTCCTAGATCCAGTTCTCAAGGAGATCACTAGATAATGTAAAAAAGTGGAACTGTGAGATGTATAGATGAAGAGATTATGTATGATAATGTAGATCTGGAAAAAGTACAATGGGAACACAGAGGAGGAAGAACACAGTTTGATGCCTTAAAGAAAAAGAAAACAGTTGAATTCTGCTGAATCTTCATAAATAATAGCATTTCAAGATCCTATCAAGAGACCTAAGATATTCAGTAATGAAACATTTTTCTATGGAAAAACTTTTCTAGGAAAGAGACTAGGAGACCGTAAATTATGGGGGTGTCAATGAAAAGTAAGGGAACTAACAGATTTAGAGGTATTTAAAATGTAAAATCAAAATAAAATAGTTAACAAATAGGTCTGATGTAAACTTATATAGGAGGAGATGCCAAAGGAAAAAAACGAGTAAATATGGAAAATGACATTAGCATTAGTATTTGCTAATGATTTAACTGGAGCTCTCTATGGGCAAACAAGAAAAGATTTCAGATGGCTGGTTGGAAAATAACAGTGGCTATTTAAACTTTCAGAGTAGATAAGACCCTCCTGAGTGAGGGAAGAATAGTTTAGAATATTCTAAATGGTACCGATACTAATATAGTACCAATATAGTATCTACTAGCCATGTAGTTATATAATAAGACTTAAATACAGATCCTCAGTTACACTGGCTATATTTCAATTACTTAGTAACTACATGAGGCTGGTGGCTACAATATTCATTCCAGAAAGTTCTATAGATGGCACTTCCTGAAAACTACAGACTGTTAATGTTAAGAGCAGCCTGGAATGGTTGGAGAGATGACAGGATAAAATCCTCAGACTTTGGCATTATAAAAGAAAAGGAAAAGCAAAGCAAAGAAAAGAAAAGAAAAGAGAAAAGAAAGAAAAGAAAAGAAATGCATTTTTTTTAAGACTTTGTTCGTGAGAGACACAAAGAGAGAGGCAGAGAGACATAGGCAGAGAGAGAAGCAGGCTCCATGTAGGACTAAATCCCAGGACTCGGTGATGATGCCCTGTGCCAAAGGCAGATGCTCAACCATTGAGCCACCCAGGTGTCCCAAAATACATGTTTTAAATGATAATCATCTATATACCTCAAAAATATAAAATAATACTTGCTCAGGCCATTTAGGGTACCCCAAGTGCTTTTTCGGGCACAGTTAAAGAGGTTTGAGGTTTATGAACTGTTTGGATTTGCTAGCATATTTTGGAATATCATTATGTTAAGAGTACTTTGAAGAAAAAACTCTCTAAGGTGGCAGATGCAATCAACAAAATAAGATTGAGACTGTAATTTGACAATGTTTATTTCTACCTCACATATATGAATTATGCAGGCTATAGTTTTTCAATAGAGGGGGAACATAGACTCAAAACAAATCATGACTTTATGTAGTAGCTCCATCCCACAAGTTCAGAAACAAGAAAAAAAATACTCAATGGATATTATAAACAATTTGTTGAATATCATGCTTAGATACCTTTCACAGGTTTGACTCATCACAAATTTGACATATTTAGACATATTTCATCCCAGTGTTATTTCCTAATAAAGTTGTATTTGGACAGCTTAAACAGAGATGATACCTAAGAAGTCTTTTACATCCTGGCCAATGAAATGACATCCTTTCATTTTCTTAAGTTAGAACCTGCTGAGCTTCAATTCTTTTGTTTAAGGGAAGATATTTTACTGAATCCCTACTACCTAAGAAGCACTACTTTCAGTACTTTGTACTTAGCCTTTGATCCTCAAAAAGAGATCAGACTAAATGCCCCAAGCCTTATAGATGCTAAAGGGTAGAATCTAACACTTTGCTATGTTTCTTTCCAAATGCACCTTTTTGTACATTGGCATATTCTTCTTGAGCTTATAGAGTCTCCACTATGGCACAAGTTTTGTAAGAAACTTTTGATGTTTTGTTCACCTTTCTGAGTCATTCCAAACAAGGAAATGTTTATGGGTCCTATTACTTTGGATTTTTTCCATTGATAGACAACACAACAAATCCTAAGACTGTGCTGTATTGCCTTCTAGGGAAATCAGTAATTTAAGACATTTTAATGAATTTTACTAAAGATGCTATTATTTTTATCCACCAAATAAGAAAAGATGAAGCCTATATATTAATTTCTATTCCATTCAAATGATGACACTGGGTATTCCACTGAACTGTTTGTGAGCTTGAGCCCTTAGATTTAAATTTAAAGTCTAAGTTGTTCATGAAGCATTGGGCATAGTGTTGAAGGGACAGGATTTGATAGCCCTCATTCCCCTGACTCCATCCTTAGCCCATACTGATGTAAGTATCTCAACTCCATGTGATTCTAAACATTCCCAGTCAGTTATAGGGAGGTGATAGCATATTGAAAACCTGGAATATGAATTTAGTAATAACAAGGGACATAGAAAAAAGTATTGAAAATTTTATAGTCTGCAAGTTACAAATATTTATATAGTACTTCGGTGAAGGGGTGAACTACATAATGCTTTAAATTAGAAGCCCTAATACACTATGTGAAGAAACAGGATCAGAAAACTATTCCGTTTCCTTCCTGCTGAATCATATAACTACCACAGGAGACAACAGAAAGCTAACTTGGGGCTGTTGGTATTAACTTGTCTCCCATCTCAAGACTACAAGAAAGATTCAAGGGGAAATTGGGTCATCAGAGAAGAGGGACAGAGAATTTCAGGTCAACACAGGATCTGCATATAGTGTCCTCTGCTCAAAATAGTTAAGTAAAAAAAAGAAAAAGGAATTATTATGGATCTTACAGTAAAATTGTTCACCAGTTTATTCCAAGTTAAGAGTACATCAAGGTTTTGGAAGAATAAACATAGAAACCTTATTTCAAGACATCTGCTTTTTATTAATTAAAAATTAAAAAACATGAAACAAGAGGTAAATATACCATGAAAATGCTACTGACAAAAATGGAACTGGAAGAGACAAAATTGTATAAAAAATAGAAATCTGATAGGAATTTAAAAATACATTTTATATAAAGCACAGAAATGACAATGAAGAAAATGTAATCAGTAATGCTGTTCTAGAATGCTGAAAAAGAAAAGGAGCTTTAAAATTAGATTAAGATGATTACTATCCAACAGAAAAACTTGAAAAATCTATAACCAAAGAAATGCTTATGAAGTACCTGAAACAGAAATGGAATATACTTTTAAACACATGCCAGGAATCATTAGCCAATTAGGTGAGAGTGGAGACTTTTTTTTTTAATTAAAAAATAAAGGAAAAAATTCCAAAATAAGTAGAAGAAAATAATTGTCATATCACTCACTTGGTGTTGAGGAAGATGTTAGTGATCTAGTAATTGTATTTTCTACCAAGTTGTTCATTTTCAAAGATAATTGGAAAAATAATCAGATATTTAAGACGATGAAATTATAACCAAATTCTAAAAAAATATTCAAATGTATTTCATGTCATGTGATAAAGCACCAAATAAAATCAAGAATTCACATAGGGCTTTTATAAGCCCATCATGCTTTGTAAAACATAAGAATAAAATTAAATCTTTTTTAAAATTTAAATATGGTGCTGTGCCTTAATCTTAAAATAGCACTCCAACTTTTTTTTAACCACACTGCTCTTCTATTCAATGTAACTACCACCCCATAACTCAGTGTTGAATCATACACCCCCCAAAAAAAGCCCAGAGAAATTTCTGCAGATAAACCACTGAAGAGAATGTGCATTATATGTTATTGTCAACATGATCCTCCATGAAGAGCAAAAAGAAGTAGAATGAAAAACAAGGGGCTCCAACCTGTAGACACTGCAAAATATTCAGATATTCGGGATTAAAATAAAATTTAAAAGGGAATTTCCCAGGAAGGAGAGGAACAAATGGAACCTAAGGCAGCTCAGATGCTCAGGAAGCATGGAAAGGACTCTGCAGGGTGGCAGATAAGCCCAAGGTGGTTTGGGTTGCCCCACCTACCTATGGCAGGAGGGAGATATATATATATATATATATATATATATATATATATATATATATATATATCGAACAATATATATTTGTATTTTACTTGTCCCTGGCATTTCACAACAGTGAGCTTTAATACCACATTTTCACTCCACATGATGTTTTTCTCTATGAGTTTGGTGTACCTTTTGATTTTCTTAGGAAATTAAAAGTAAATTCTCTAAATTTATGGATATATAATTGTAATAACAACTTTGGAATTGTGTAAGGCAAGTAATCACTATTGAAATACAAATCAATTGTTAATTTGACTTGGACTTGCTTAATGAAATTGAAATTTAACATAGAAGTTATTAGTAACTGGAGACATGGTTGCAAAAATTACATTGTTAAAATTTGTCAAAGATTTAATGCAAATAAGTAGCTGATTTAAAGGTTTTATTCTCATTGGTAGAGTTGAGATCAGTACTTTTAGATTGCTTAATTAATCCATTAATCTATTTTATCATCTATAGTACATGTTATATAGTTAACTCTTTTATTCATTTTACTAGGGTGTCTACCAGGTGACCTGATTGTTATGATTTATTCAGTAACTGCAACAAAACACTGCTAATTGCATTATATCCATTATCTTTGGCTTTACTATTATATGCATAACTAGTTTATGATTATTTTTCTTGCATAATTAACTAAATGAGCTAAGAGTTCAGATTAATTTGAAGAGGCATCATGAATCTATGTAAAAAGTGTTGCAAAAGAACCCTCCTAATTATAAGACTTATAACCTTGGGCCAATCACTTAACCTCTTTGAGACTAATTTCCTTTCCACCCATAAAATAGGTTTATGGAGATAGCTCTGTTTGATTTATGGGTTTTGCCAGTATTGTATTTTGAAATACTATGAAATTAATATACTAAAGTTTATGAACTTAATATACTATTGTTATTATTGCACTGATAGATATCTCTTACTATGCTCATGAATTTCAAAGTGATATTGCAGATCTAAGGGTAGTTCTGTGATTATTGAAAATTAGGTGGTGCAACTCTCTTGTTTTCAAGATATTGATATCAAGATTTTCATCTCTAGAACCCTTCCCAAAGTTATTAACTAAAACAGATAATAAGCATTTAATTAACTGGAAAGTAAGACTCAATCTGATAAAAATATTTGCTTATAAATAGCAATTTTTTATCTTTTTCCAATGTGAAAAGCAAGCCTGCTGTTTTATGATTAATAGCCAAGCATTTTTGTCACAGTTATGACCCGTGCAGGAGGAGTGATTAAGTCCATCACAACTAATAACTACTCCTGACATTCTCAAAAGGAACTAGAATGTGGTTCTCTGATGAACTGAAAGGCTAAGAAGATATTTAACAGAGATTTTGATCCTGTCTTAAAATTTGAGTTTTATCTTGATGGATTCTTTTAAAATCACCCAGAACAACCTTGCTTGGTTTGTTCCATGCAAACACATTGGGGTTTAAATACTCATTGCATTATTACTACCATGTGGACAATATTGGCTTTTGCCAGGCATGACTCTCCTTTTAGCATGAAACTCTTAACTCAGAGCGCCATGCGTATATGGGACTGTTTAATCCTATACGTTGGTAACTGCTAGGGATGAGGAATCTGACTGAGGGGCTACTCTTATTGTTTGGACAGTGAAGTGGCCTGAATTGAAGAGCTCTGAAACATTAGGGCAATAATATTGATAATATCTAAACAAGATATTGGGGTGGGGTGCCTGGTGGCTTGGTTGTTTGGGTATCTGCCTTTGGCTCAGGTCATGATCCCAGGGTCCTGGAATCTTTTTTAAAAAATATATCTAAAAAAGCATGACCTTTTAAAAAGTCCTTTAGACTATGTAATATGAAAGGACAAGGTGTGTTTTGAATACTTAGCATAAGTACACACACACACACACACACACACACACACCCTACAAAAACTTTTTTTTTCCGTTTCAAATGCTTTATATAGTATATATACTGGACTCTTAAAATGAGCTGTATAAATGACAGCCAGGGAGGATTCTACTTTTGTTTTCTATGAATGTATGAAGAGGGAAAAAAAGGGTCGAATGGAAATAAAGAAACTTCATTTCCATTAGAGGTAATTCCAGTGACTGCATGTCTTTAATCCAGAAGACCACCTCAAATATCATTTGTATTTCATAGGACAATTCAATGACTAGACACTTTTTTTTTCTTTTAAACAGCCTTGCTTATTTGTGCTAAAGGAGTCATACCACTTTATCCCATACATCCTTTGTCCTTTGAAATCTTATAAGGGAAGATATATAAAATTAAATCCTGGACTTATAGAAATTTTCACAAAATAGAAAATCACTTCCTCATTATTTACCCAAACATATTTTCTGCAACAAGACAAAATACTACTTGCTTTACACATTTGTCTGTATTTAGTCTATATTAGAATTCGGCTTTATGAAAAATGCACTGTTCTTTCAAAGCACTTATTTTTATTTCATTGTGTACACATGCACATGAAAGATATCTTCATATGTTATATATACATATATGTCATCTGTAAATTCTTTCCAGTTTACAAAAAAAATCTTTAACATAAATTTTTCTCATTTATGGTTTAGAACAGACATGTGATTCCTACATACTATCCCTCTCTCAAAGTTGAGGAAACTAAAATTCTAAGAATTGAGATCTACTTCCTCAATTCAAACCAATCAAAACAACTTCTGAATGCCAGCCTCAGAACTTAAACCTCAGCTTTTAAAAGAAAATCTTTCACTTCTTTCACAAAATACAGTACTTTCATTGCTTAAGTTTCTTAAAATCTTTTTAGGTCAATATTCCTCTAGAGGTATAAATTAAATCTTTTCTGGTTTTCTGGTTGTGCTACCAGTAAGGTCTGCTTAGACAAATTAAATTTGGGTTTTTCAGCTCCTGTAGCAGTTAAATTCCAACTAATGTACAGTATAGTCCAAGACAGAAATTCAGATAACTAAACCAAGAATGGCTTTCTCAGAAGGGTTAATCACATTAGAATCCTTCCATGTAGTCTCTATTATAAGGCTTTAAGTGAATAACCCAGTGGTAAAGGAAGATGAAAATACCATATTTATTGTATTTCAAGGTTTTAAAAAAAGAAGAAATCTTCTCTCTAAAGGATAATTGGTCACTGGAGAGCCCAGTAGTCAACTAACCTGTTTATTAACCTCCAGGGTAACTCAATCTATAAACTAAAATATCTCATTTCTAACAACTTTAATGCTTGTGGTTGTGGATAAATGCCTGCCTATTGAGTATAACACTAGAAATTTATTTTATATTCCCTAAAGGAAGCACTACAAAGACTTTATATCTAGTAACAGTATTTATTTCATGCTCCAGGCCCTGATCTTAGAGACAGCAATTGTTCAATTTTTGTTATTGCCATTGTTTGTACTTTATTTTGGTTCTGTAAATTTCAGATACAGAGGACAGAGTTAATTAAATTCCAAAGCTATGTACACTATTATCAGAATCCATGCTGGGCTTCTCTCTTATTTTATTTAATTACTACTGCATATTCCTATTTTTTACTCCCATTTGTGTGTGTGTGTGTGTATATATATATACATACATACATATATATATATATACAAGAAAATATTATTCAAGAAAATATTATTCATTCAAGAAAATATTATTCTGCTTTTATTTCATTTTGGTTTTTGCTTATTTTTACCTGAGACTCTGCATTTTAAAATTCATTCATGCTTTCTGTGTATATCTAACAGATTGCTTCTAACTGCTTTGTATTACTTTTTTATATGCTAACACCATTTTCACCTGTTCACCACCTATCAAGAAATCAAACAGTCCTTAAGCGACTATTAGAGTCATTTGGAGGGTATGCAAGTGTGCTATAGATTTTTCCAGCAAGGATAGGACACAATAAGCCCAAATACACAGCATAAGCAAGTTCAGCAGGGTATCAATTACTTGTGGCTCATAAGTGTCACTGAAGTCGAGGAGCCAGATGATAAACAGTGGGTCACTGGGTCATGGAGGATCAAATTCTTGACCATAGTTAGGTGATCTTATAGTCTGCAGATGCACCAAAGGGACAGTAGCAAGGGGGCATATCCTTTGCATTACTAGAATCAGAGTGATGCATAAGAAACTCTGCCTTCAGGCAGCCCGGGTGGCTCAGCGGTCCTTCAGCCCAGGGCCTGATCCTGGAGACTCAGGATCCAGTCCCATGTTGGGCTTCCTGCATGGAGCCTGCTTCTTCCTCTGCCTGTGTCTCTGCCTCTCTCTCTCTCTCTTTCTCTCTCTCTGTTTCTCATGAATAAATAAATAGAATCTTTAAGAAAAAAAGAAAGAAAGAAATTCTGCCTTCTGCAAAATAACGTACCTCTCTGGCCCACACAAAGCCCTTAGGGCAATTGCTCACAATTGCCTAGCTCTGTTTGTTCTGGGGAAGACCAAAGAACCCTCTGCTAAGCCTTTGGTCAAATTGGTGGTTGGGCTTCTGAAAACTGCCTATGTGAGACATGTTAACTGTCCCCTTCTACACCCACCCCACTGATAGACACCCAACTTGTCCACTACTCCCCACATCTTTGTTCAGGTCTCTTCTTACAGATGTGTGATACTCTCCCTGGGAAAAGTCAAAGATAAGTATGTACTTCATTTAACTGAATTGTATCAAATTGCTCTGTAGCATGCCTGTAGCAGTTTCCATGCTCAGTATCCATGTATAAAAGTTTTGTATCTCTGCTACATTGCTGCTAACACCTAACACTGTCTAGATTTCTAATTACTAAGTTTAACAGATGTACAGTGACAGTTTTCATGCTATTAATCACTCATGAGTTTCTGTGTCTCTTCATATGCTTATTACCCTGCCTCTAAACACTCCATTTTGTTCTATTGAGTTATTTACCTTTTCTTAGGCCAATACCAGACATTTTTTCCCTAGGGTTTTGTTTTGCCTTCCAATAGTGTTAATTTTCCTTCTTTTCTCCTCTTTTCAAAGGTTGAATTCCCTCTTGAAAAATACTTCTATCAGATTCTACTTCTAACCTTTCACTCTGCAAGTGTTTCAAGCCAGTCCAAGAAACAGATGGGACAGATGCCAGAATGATGTGTGCCATTCCTTACCCATTATTTCCACTAGGCTGAATATTTAACACCTCAAAATGCCAAGTCTAATATATTCCCTAATATTCCCCATTGCAAACATGGTCAACCTATAGTCCTTATAATGAACTATAAGTAAATGACTGTTCCATCCTTATAGCTAAGACAATGAACTTTGAACTTATCTTTGCCTTTCCCCCTTTTTCTTACTACATGCAATTGTTTCATTAGCAGATTCTATTGGTTATATGTTCTATCAGGTATATAGCTAATTCTTGACAACCCATTGTGACCAATGGTCTCTTACACTTTAACTTTATTTATGATATCTGATACCTATTTTCCTAATAGTCTATTTTAATTTCTTTCTTTTTTGTTATTTAAGTTATCACTATTCTATACTAAACAGAAGGTAATTCATTATACTTAATGGAGAAAGTTTGGAAGTATTATCTTCAAAATCAGAAACAAGAGAAAGATATCAGCTATTACAACCATTTAACATATATGTTATTTTGGTTTTGGCTGATGCTCTGAGGGGGGAAAATAGCAATAAGAATTAAATGAAAAGACAAATATCATTATTTGTAGATGTTACGGCTACCTTATTCAGAAAAACAGCAGGATTTATGAATAATGAATAACAGTAACAAGAATTAAAAGGAGACATCCTGCTGGAAATTTAAATTAGGGACTTTTTTTCAACTATGAAAGTTACTTCAGTCATGGAATTGGATGTCCACAAGGGGAATGATGAAATATAAAAGAAGAAATCCAAGATTAAGCTCCTGAGCCACTCAAACATTTAGAAGTAGGAAACAGAAAGAACAGTGAAAGGAGCCTAAAAGAAAGTGCAAAAAAAAAAAAAAAAAGGCAAAAATAGCTTTAACGTGGTCCTGGCAATAAGAAAAAATAAAGTCTTCTGATAACCAGCCTTGTCTATAAGAGACCAAATGATGCAGGCCTGGACAAGATCACTCCAAAAAGGACCTCTGGATAAGTGCAAAATTCAAGTGAAGGAGCTAGACTTTTGTACCCTTTATTGGGTAGTCACTGGAAGCTGGCTGACCTGGGAAAGGACATAGCGACATAGCTTTGGGTAAGACAGCTTTCTTCAGCAAAGAGTAAACTCTGGACAAAAATGAGGCAAATCAGCCATCAAGATTTCCAGCAACTAAGGAAAGAGTATTTCAGCCTTGGAAGTAGATCAAAGCAGGAAGCAATGAAATCCAATATAGTGTTTGAGGAGAAGATGGGGGTATAACACACAAGGTCATGACCTTGAATAGGAGTACAGAGACTTCATCATTATAATAGGAGAGAAGCCAGTGATATATGCTAGTAAATGGGTTGAACTGAGGGTTGCAATTTGTGGATTTTTTTCTCTTGATTGCTTCACTGTATTCAATGAAATATCAAGCAAGATAAACAGCTGAGAATAGTATAATGAGTTAGATTTAGAGTTTAACAGAGATAGCAAGAAATATGAGAAATGCTAGATCACTCCTGAAAATCCAGTATTAGTCTAACAGAATTTCTAAAAACAGGATTAGAATTATTGGGTGAATATTTTGTGGGATGAAGTAAAGAAAACAAAAAAATCTAAGAAGGTAGTCTACTCGAGCGTAAGAAATGTATAGATTTTCATAGTGAGAAGGTCTGTGGAACTATAAACATGGTACATTAAAAAAAAAAAAACTTCTAGATACATGCTTGTAAAGTTTCTTTGCCTTAAGAATCAGATGAAAACATAAAGACATTGAGTGAGAAAGAAAAGAGATTACCTACAAGGAAACTATGAACAGATGGCATGCACCTTCTAATTAGCATCATGAAACTCTAAAAGATGTCAGACAAGTGCTTCAAATATCTGAAGGGACATTTTTAGAACCTAGAATTGCATATTCAGAAGTACTTTTCATCAGTGAAAGAAAATAAATACATTTTCAAATATTTGATTACTAAAATCTTTTTCCTCCAATGCAATTTGCTGTGAAAGTTGCTTGAGAAAAACCTGCAATAAATGAAGAAGTCTCAGAATGAGACTTGGGGCTCAGAAAACACATACTCTAAATCCAGGAACATCTCAGAATGGCCGAGCTAAAAGAAGTCTGCTAAACAAGTGTTCTATTTTGGAGCTGAAGTCCAAAGAACTCTAGAAGAAATATTCCTTGGGAGAAGCACTGATTGATATTGAGGTTAATGGAAGCCTGCATAGTTATAAGTAACATGAAAATTATTATTCTATTAATAAAGGGAAAAGAAAAAATATGATGGAAAAATTTTAAATATCAAGAATTATAGATTTCAAATATGAAGCAAATTATTTTGGGACACAATTTCAGCAGCTAAGAATCAAATAAATCCATGTGAACTTTGATGATATGAGCAATCTTCACTGAGAGGTACAGATACCTTGATTTTAATATCCAGGTAAAGCAGAGGAGGAAAGTAATCACAAAACATTTGATTTTACAACAATAGATAGGTAGAATAGATAAAATAAATTATAGTCTCAAATTCTGCTTAAAAATTTACAATTTTTAGAATCACATAATGACAAAAAATAAAAACATAATTAGAATTACCAGTGATAATATCAACATGATGCATCTTGATAACATAAAAGTAATGATGTAACTGCTAGGCAGGAGGCATAAAACAGTAGGAGAGGTAGAAGAGATTGAAATATAAATACTTCTATAGCACTGCCTCAGAAAACAGATAAAGGAAATGAAAGATCAAAAATAATGTAACAAATTGCATCATGGATGGCAAATGCATATGGAGATCTAGGGAAGATAAGTAAAAAAGGTTTAACTCTTATCTAGAATTGGAAAAATCAATGAATAAATGTACCAATAGATTATTCAGAATTGTCTCAGCAGTAGGAAGTAAAAATCCACTCCGAATAATAATTGGAGGAAAGAAAGTGAAGAGGGCAGCTCTTCTGTATCGAGGACAATTATAATATTTGCCTATATTATTTTTTAAAAATGCTTTCTAAATAATTTAAAAAGTACAGTAGGGTTGCTGAACCATATGTTAAATTCATGATTAGCTGTTTAAGAAGCTGACAAACTACTTTCGAAGTTTGGTATCGTTTTACATTCTCAGCAGCCATGTATTGGTGTTTCCATTTCTCCACATTATTCCCCACACTTGCTATTTATTGGCAGTCACTTTGTAGCCATTCTAGCAGGTGTGAAGTGGAATCTCATTGTGGTTTTAATTTGCATTTTCCTGATGACTAATGATATTGAGCATGTTCATGTGCATATTGGCCATTTGAATATTTTCCTTAGTGATATATCCATACAGATCTTTTATCAAATGTTTCTTTTTTTTTTTATTAAATACTTTATTTATTTATTCACGAAAGACAGAGTGAGAGGCAGGGACACAGGCAGAGAGAGAGGCAGTTTCCATGCAGAGAGCCCAATGTGAGACTTGATCCCAGGATTCCAGGATCACGCCCTGGGCCAAAGGCAGGCGTCAAACCGCTGAGCCACCCAGGGATCCCTATCAAATGTTTCATAAGGATATTTTTTTTATTATAGAGTTGTAAGAGTTCTGTATATATTAATACAGGTTCTCTATCAAATACATGATCTGCAAATATTTGCTCCCAATTCTGTTGCTTGCCACTTCATTTTCTTAATTGTATTTTTTTTTTTCTTAATTGTATTTTTTGAAGTACAAAGGTTTTAATGTTAAGGTGGTACAACTTATCTTTTTTTTTTTTTTTTTCCTGAATTGGACTCTGGTGTTATATTTAAGAACTCTTTGTTATCCATGATCACAAAGGTTTTATGGTAAGTTTTCTTCTAGAAATTGTATAGTTTTGTATCTTATATTTAATTCTATGATCCATTTTGAATTACTTTTTTGTATGTAAGGTAAAGATCTAAGTTTATTTCTTTGCATATAGATATAGAATTGTTTCAGCTTCATTTATAAAACAACAACAGCAACAACAAACAAAAAAACACCTATTCTTTCTCCACCAGATTGTCTTGGCACCATTGTCAAAAATAAATGTAAGGAATTATTTCTGAATTGTCAATTCTGTTCCATTGACTACATGCCTATCCTTGTAAAAAACTGTATTTTGTTGTTATTGCAGTGCCATTGGGAATTTTGAAATTAGGCAATATAGATACTTCAACTTTGATTATATTTTTCCAAATATTTTTAGGTAAGATAAGTTATTGGAATTACTATATACATTTTAGGATAAGCTTGATAATTTTTACAAAAACTCTGCTAGAATTTTCATAGAGAATGTGTTGAATCTATAGATCAATTTGAAAATTGCCATCTTGATAATAATGAGGTTTCCAATCCATGAATGCAATTTCTTTTGTAATCTTGCTTTACTTATTAGTTTGAGTAGGTATGTGTGTGTGTGTTCCTATGGAATTTTCTTACAACCAAATCATGTCATCTGCAAATAAAACTTTGTCTTTCCTCTCTAAACTAGATAACTGAAGTCTTTATTTATTCGGCCTAAAACTTCCAGTACAATTCCTAATTAATCATATTTCATTCTATCATTTTTTAAAGATTTTATTTATTTATTTGAAAGAAAGTGTATATTATAAAAGTGTTACCAGAGTATGACACACACACACACACCCTTTGTAAACACTTTCTAAATTTTAATTTAGATACATGCCACATGTTTAAATTTTAGAAAGTATGTGTGTGTATGTATCTGTGTATGTTCAAAACTTTAGAAAGAAACCTGAGAATATATTCACCAAAATAATACATGTGATTATATCTGGGTAAGTAGGCAGGGGGTCATATCAAGGATGGTAATCAAAGGATTTTTAATCTTGTCTAATGTATATTTACAGGCCTACATGTAAATTCATTATTGCAAAAGTAGTTCAAAAACAGATAAAAAGTATAAAAATATGTCTTTAAGCATCTATCATCTTGAAGGAAGACAAAAAACTATATATAAAAATGTTTGGTGCTATGGTTATCTGGGACATATTAGATTTGCTAGCTTTGAGAGTAAAGGAACCAAGCAATCATGACTAAATTGTGGCCACCAAAAATATTCACTAATTTTCCTGTTCCTGAGAGTATTTCTCATGCAGCACCAACTTTCTTAAGTGTTCATGAAGTTGATCACAACACTGACCTGTAACAGTTTGTGTGCTACTAAACCACTTTTTTGTGGATAAGGAGTTTAATATCCATGAAGCCTTTGTTACGTGGCACTGATTAAATGCACGACATTGAAAATAAAAGATGATGTAGAACCAAACTCAGATATAAAGCAGTGTGTGTCCTTAACTTCCATATAAATGATGAGAATTCCATTAAGCCAACTGCCTAGTCTTTTCAGATAGTTTCATACAAATGTGGACATTGTAAAGAAATGCATATTAATATTGTCAGAAAAGAATGGATAGTTCAATAAGTAGAGTTATTAGGCTATTTATGTCAAGGAACACTATGCATCTGGGAAATGAGAATTTTGTCCTCAACTGTTGTCTTTCTGGACTAGTGCTTGGCTACAGATTACTGCCAATTATACATGTAATGGAGTACATTTGCAGTTATTAGAGGATTAAGATTTGTCATTACAAGTTGCAAATGACCAATTTCCCTTCACAATTGTGTAGTAATTATTGTCAAAATGGAACATCAGCAAAACCACTTAAACATGCTGTATATATATTTTTTCCTTTTCACAGAAAACAAATGATCTCTAAAATCAGCCATTACCATGGCTAATGAACACTTTGTCACAACATAAAGATCTCCTGAATTTCCCCCAGGACCAATCTCATTAAGTCCAAAGCATAACATAATTTAAATATTTGAGTTATGATCCACCAGCATTGCTTTCTACATGGATGGCCTGTCAGAAAACAGTTTAGGACAAAAATTCGGTTCCTTAATTTCATCATTTCACTCACTCTGTACTCTATTTACTAAGTTACAAAACACTGCCCATTATGTTCTCCTTGCCTATCTTCACTGCTCCTGCTTTTAATATCATTATTCATGCCTTCATTTCTCTTGAGTGCAAAAGCCGCTGACTTTTTTTCTTATGCTTACTGTTCCCTTATCCAGTTATACATGTGCTACCTTAGATAAAATAATTAAAAACATAAAATTTTCCAACTCAAATTTCTTTTCATTAGTGTTTCCCAATAACTTGTGGATAGCATTGTAAAATTTGCATCCATATAGTTTTCCATGTTAGTACATGTGCAAGAACTCACAAGTGCAAGATTCACAAGTCAAGATATCTGTTGATTCATTCAGTCAATATTTATTAAATATCCTTCCTGGCTAATTTTCTTTCTCTACTTAATCCATGGTTTATTGTTGTGTTTACATATTACGTTAATAGGTGGCATTATTTTTTTTTTTATGATAGTCACACACACACACAGAGAGAGAGAGAGGCAGAGACATAGGCAGAGGGAGAAGCAGGCTCCATGCACTGGGAGCCCGACGTGGGATTCGATCCCGGGTCTCCAGCATCGTGCCCTGGGCCAAAGGCAGGTGCCAAACCGCTGCACCACCCAGGGATCCCAATAGGTGGCATTCTTAAAACACATTTATTCAGAAGTAAGATTTGAATTCGATCTAGTCTTGATTGCCCCACCCTGAATTTCAGAATCTTCGTTCCAGAGACTCAGAATCTTTACCAATTGGTATGTCTATGGACATGGATATTTTATGGATACATGTCACTGCATAGCCTCATGTAAGTGAAGTACAACTGTAGTTTGATTATGACAAAGTTGTTTGCTCCATCTTCCTTTGACTGCTTGGGTGATGCCATCCTCATTCTCCATCTATGTTATGTGGTAGGCCATAATTCTGCCATGATAATGGGTGAGAAGTTAGGAGAGGAGGGTTGGTCTTAATTGCCCTTCAGCCTCTTGAATTACTTTATTTTGTAATAAACTTTAAAAATTTTAGGAAAATTTATAGATTTACAGAATCAATGTGTAGATCATACAGAGCGTCCTCATATACTATATATCCAGTATCCTTGATTGTTAGCATCTTATGTTAGGGCAGTAATGTGATTAGGTTGCTTGTTAGTATTGTTTGGGGTCTTTTGAGTATTATGGACACATGTCCTTTATTAAATATCTATTTTATTTTATTTTTTAAAGATTTATTTATTTATTTACTTATTCGTGAGAGACAGAGAGAGAGAGAGAGAGAGAGAGAGAGAGGCAGAGACACAAGCAGAGGGAGAAGTAGGCTCCATGCAGGGAGCCCGATGTGGGACTCAATCCCGGAACTCCAGGATCACGTCCTGAGCCAAAGACAGACACTCAACCACTGAGCCACCCAGGCATCCCTAAACATCTATTTTATAATATGGTTCTCTCAGTTTGTGGCTTGTTTTTCCATTCTGATAATGGTGTATTTTACAGAGCAAGAGTTTAAAATTTTAATAAAATCCAGCTTATCATATTTCCTTCATGGATTATTCTGTTGGAACTATGACCAACTCAAGGTAATGTAGATTTTTTCCTATTTTTTAATATTTTTTATTTTTTATTTATTCATGATAGACATAGAGAGAGAGAGAGAGGCAGAGACACAGGCAGAGGGAGAAGCAGGCTCTATGCACTGGGAGCCCGATGCAGGACTCGATCCCGGGACTCCAGGATCGCGCCCTGGGCAAAGGCAGGCGCTAAACCGCTGAGCCACCCAGGGATCCCCTTTTTCCTATTTTTCAAAAATAATTTTCATAGTTGTGCATTTTCTATCGAGGTCTATGATCCATTTTGAGTTAATATTTGTAAAAGACATAAGGTCTGTGCCAAGACATTTTTTCCATACAGATGTCTACTTATTTCAGAACCATTTACGAAGAATTGACATCTTAACAATATGGAGTCTTCAAATTGATGAACAAGAATATCTCTTGATTTATTTAGCTCTTCTTTGATAATTTTTCGTGTTTTACAGCTTTTCGTATACAGAGTCCACACATATCTTATGAGATTAATACCTAACTGTTCCATTTTTCAGGTTGCTACCTTAAATGATGTATTTTTTCCCAATTCTAATTAGTTACTACTGGTAAATATGAAAGCAGTTGATCTTGTATATTAACTCTCTATTGTGCAATCCCTTTATTATTTCCAGAGCATTTGTTGTTTATTCTTATAGATGTTCTGGGTAGGCAATCATGTCATCTGCAAATAGGGATAACTTTATTTCTTCTCATCTAATCTGTAAACCTTCATTTCCTTTTGGTGTTTTTTTGTTTGTTTGTTTGTTTTCTTTTTGTCCTATTGTACCAGCTAAGAATTCCAATAGGATATTTGGTAGGAGTAATGAGATTGGACATACTTGAATTGTTTCTGACCTAAAGGGAAATTTTCTATTTCTCACAATTATCCATGAAGTTAGGTATAGTCTTGTTTTGTTTTTAGCTGTTCCTTAGCAAATTGAGGAAGTTCTCTTTCCTTCCTAGTTTGAAGAGAATTTCAATCATGAATGGATGTTAGGTTTTGCCACATGCTTTTTCTGTGTTCATTGATATAGTCAGTAGATTCTTCTTCAGTCAGTGCATGTGGTTGATTGTATTGATTGATTTTTGAATGTCAAATCAGCCTTGTATACTTGCAGTAAAATCCTTCTTATTCATTGTGCATATTTCTCTTCATACATTTTAATTCAATATGCTAATATTTTATTGAGGATCTTTGAGTTTATGTTCATGAGAGATACTGCTCTATAGTGTTCTAATTTTGTAATGTTTTTATCTGGTTTTGGTGTTATGGTAATGCTATGGTAATGCTATCCTTATGTCCTATATTAGGAATAGTTCCCTCTGCTTCTATTTGTGGAGCAGTTTGTGGCTTTTTTTTTTTTATTTTTAAAAAGATTTTATTTACTTATTCATGAGAGACACAGAGGGAGAGAGAGAGAGGCAGAGACACAGGCAAAGGGAGAAGAAGCAGGCTCCTTGTGGGGAGCCCAATGCGGGACTCAATCCTGGGACCCCGGGGTCACGCTCTGAGCCAAAGACAGAAGCTCAATCACTGAGCCACTGAGGTGTCCCTCAAACTAAATATTTTAAAGTGACCTTTTAAATCACTATTTAATCTAAATTCAAGTACATCAGTGAAAGCTATTCTTCAACTTTGTAGAATCCACAATTTTTCTTTAGAATGTTCTTGCATTTAAACAGATTTGATACTGATATCATTTCTTTCTTCAATGAACTCATCAGTGAAATCATATCGACCAGTTGATTAGTTTTTTTGAAAGGTTAGTTGCTATTCTTTTTAATTATTGAATAAATATATTTAATAAATATGGGGCTATTGAGGTAATATATTCATTCTTGTATGAGTTTTTAGTAGTTTATGTTCTTCAAGGAATTGCCCCATTTTATCTGAATTATTTGTGAACATAGAATTACTCATTACATTTCTTTATTATCATCCTTTTCTGTTCATGGGATCAATAGTGATGACTATTCTTTCTTTTCGGTCTAAATTTCTCTTCTGTCTCTGATTTCCTGTCATGGAAGCTAAAGTTAGTGATTTTAGATCTTTCTCATTTCTAATATATACATTGAACATTATAAATTCCCCAGCACTGTCTTTCTGGCTTTGCTATAATAATACAGTGTTGTACCTTGCATTTTAGTTTAGTTCAAAATATTTTAAATTTCTTTTCAGACATTTTCTTTGTCCCTGTGCTATTTTGCAGCATGTTGTTTAATTACCAAATACTTTGGAATTTTCTAGCTATCTTTCTGTTGACTTCGAGATAATTCTATTTTTGTCTGAGAATGCATTTTGCACAATTCTTACTTCAAATTTGTTAAGGTGTTATGGCCAAAATAAGTTCCATCTTAGTGAATAATCTCTGTATATTTGAAAATAATTTATATTCTGCTGATGTTAGATAAGATGTTGTATAAATTTCAATTCGATCAAGTTGGTTGATAGTGCTGTTCAGGTCGAGTATATCCTTACTGATTTTATGCTTCATCTATCAATTACAGGAGGTATTGAAGTCTCCCAGTATAATAGTATGTTTGTTTATTCTTCCTGTAGTTTTATTAGTTTTTGCCTGTATTGTGATCCTCTGTTGTTAGGTACATATGGATTTAGCATTGGTATAGCTTCTTGCGGTACTGACAGCCTTATCATTGTGTGGTACACTTTTTAATCTGATAATTTTCCTTGTTCTAAGGTCAGCTTTTTCTGAAATTACTCCAGCTGGTGTTTTCATGTTAGCTCCTTCTCCATTCCTTTACTTTTAGCCAATGAGAGGAATGCCCTCCCCCCACAGCTCTGGGACAAGTTTCTGGTGAACCTTCCTCCTGAAATGCAGACTTTTGTTGTGGAGTAGGTTCTGGTCCTATTTTAGAAAGATTACTCCTCCTCTAACTGCCAGAATAACCAGTCAATCTTTCTTGGCTCTCAACCGTGAGATCCTAATGGAGTTCCTGGATATAAAACCCATGAAAGTACAGGATACTTCCTAAGATTGCAACCCTTAAAATGTCTAATTCTCAGGCTAGTAGTCTACACAAAACCTTCGGCAACTTGTCAAAGTTTTCACTTATATGTCCCTACAAATATGTTGCTGCAGTGGCTTGCGCTCCAGAATTTGTTTATGATTTTGGATTTTCCTGTCTCCAAATTTTGATGTCTTTTTTTGCCCTGCAATTCAGTCATCTAATAGGTCAGTTTGTCTGAATTTTTCTTGGTGTTAAGATGAGAACATCAACTTACAAGATCTTTACACTTTGGAACTAAACCAAAAGTCTATCCAGTCACTTTTTAAACTACTCAAACTTTTTTTAAAAAAGGTCTATTATAAAGATACACAATTAGTTAAGCACAATGTTGGTGAGTTAGTAAGAATTAGAAAACAATGTCTGCATAATGCTCTTATGAACTATGTTGAATAACTTAACTCAGTGGTTTACTAAAATGATGTAAAATATTGCTTATACTTAGGACATATTTGGAAATAAATATTAACTCAAAGAATTTGACTCTAGATCTCATTTCCTTCAGTGGTGAATTCAATCCATCTTCCAAATAAATTGTAAGCCATCATCTCTATAACCAACATAAAAGATAAATAATATCATGATTACTGCATATACTCTCGAAGTTTTGAGCCTACAATATTTTGTAGTCACTATGTGTGACAGTTCATTTTATACGTCAACTTGACTGTGCTAAGAGGTGCTCAGAGAGCTGTCAAACATTATTTTGGTGTGGATCTGTGAGGGTGTTTCCAGTCTAGACTAGTATTTGAATCAGTAGACTGAGTAAAGAAGATACACTCTCACCATTATGGGTGAACACTATCCAATCCATTTCGGGCCTGAATAAACAAGAAGGTGAAAGAACAATTTCTCTCTATCTCATATTTCGCTGTGACATCCATCCATGTTCTCCCATCAATATAGGAGCTTCAGTCAGGACTTCAGACAAGGATTGAATTATGTACCATTGTTCCTATTTCTCCAGCTTGCACAGCTCAGCCTATATAATAGGATATAATATATTAGTTCTGTTTCTCTGGGGAGCCTTGACTAACATACCATGCAATACACAAAGGAGTCTAAATTATTGGAACTAATTTTTATTATCTGAGGAGAAATTAATCTTTATTGATATATTTTTTAAATTTTCTTTTTACATACATTTTAAGGATTAGCTGATAAGCAGTTATGTGTATTTTAGTAGAACACACTGCTTCTTTTTTGTTCTCCCTTTTCTTTTCATCATAAGCAAGAGTAACAGTATGCATTCATATACTGTGTAGTATTGAGAACGATTTTACATATTACCACAGCATGGTGAAATCCCTAAATATTTAGTAAATTATATATTAAATTAGTGCACTGTGGTGTTTATAGATTATGGAGAACACCTGTGTAGTCTACATTGTACTATTCAGTTCAAACATAATCATTTAAAAATAACATATAAAGAATCAAGTAAGCTACTTTCCCCTGAAACTAATGGTAAATCTTAACCAATATTCAATGGAAAGTCAATTATAGAAATGATGCTGTTTGGTGAATATAAAAACATATACAGCAAATTAATTCAAAATCACTTTTGAAAACATTTCATAATATAAATATCATCTGAATATACTTCACCTTAAATCATATACTCATTTTGTGGAAACCAAAGTTTTAGATTTAGAATGTAATGCATCTTGTTAACAATTAAAAAAAGACTGTTGTGTTTATAATTGGAAAGACAAGGGAAGATGTGTTCTTACCTAGGGGTATTCGGCAGAAAGACATCTCCTTGTGATTGACATTAATAGGAGTTCCACATGTGTATTTGGGAAAGAAAATCTCTCTAATTAGTGTTTTCCTCCCATACATTTCATTTCTCATAAGGTTTAGTTGATGAGCTGTATCAGCAATACAGTTTTAGAAATGTTTACCAAAGAAAGAATGAATCATGAAAACATTTCATCCTTTGCATTTAGTGAGAAATCCAATATAATTTCATGCATAATTAGAGTTTAAATGATGCCATTAAAACACATAGTACAAAAAAGTAAACATATACATTTCCCATCCTAGAGTTCTAAGACTTGGTATTTGAAATTATGCTCTTTGTAGAGCTAGAAATTAAAATAAATAAATAATGATTAATGAATATAGACAGAAACTTTTTAACATTCTGATATCTACAGTTCCACAAAGCATCCTAAAATAAGTGTCTGTCTTATAAGTATGGAATTATTTGAACTTATTCTATAGAATCATTTTGCAAAATGTTTTCAAGGTTTTACAGATCCAATAAGTTTGAAATGCCTATTTTTTTTTACTAAAAGGTTATTTTTATTGATGGCATTGCTATGTCTTAGGTATATTTTTAGAAATGGGACCATAATGCTCTTATGTATAACTGTTTTTTAAGTTCCTATAAAGCTTCACATTCTACTTATAGGGAAATTATTGAATATATCTGTCCCTGAGACAGTCACATGATCCTTCCTTCCTTTCTTTTTTCTTTCTTCATATTAAAACAGTGAGGCTTATTAGAGAAGTCTGGATACTGGATACTGTAGCTCTTATCATTTTCATCTCTCACTCGCTGCTCATATTATTTCTCCCATCCTGACTCGAGTTGTCATTTTCACCATGAGAATCTTTCAAATTAATGGTGTATTTAATATAAGAGTTTTATAGATAGTATGCCCCTTTTAGGTAGCAGAATGACTCCCCAAATATATCCACATCTTAATCCTGAAATCTGTGAATCCATTGTGTTACATGGATTAAAAGGAAATTAAAGTTGGAAATGGAATTGAGGTTGCTAATGGGCAGACATGAAAACAAGGAAATTATTCTTGATTATCTGGGTGGACTCAGTGTAATCATGAGTCCTTACAGGTCAGAGGGAGACAGCAGCATCTGTATCAGAGATGTTACATAAAAAAGACACAAGTAGCAATTTTTATCTCTAAATATGGCAGAGGTCATGAGCCAAGGAATGTGTACAGTCCTTAGAAACTGAAAAAATTAAGAAATAGATTCTCCCCTAGTACCTCTGGAAAAAATTGAGACTTGCCAATACTTTGACTTGAGCCCAGTAAGACCCATTTAGGATTTTTGATAGTCAGAAATATAAAATGGCAAATCTTTGTTGTTTTAAGCTAGTAGCAATGAAAACTAATACAATATACAAAATATAAATAACAGTACACCTGAACAGGCTGACAAAATGAATAATAAAGCCCTCCTCCTTCTCTTACTCTTCTCACTATTTTAATTGCATCTTCCTACACCTGATTTCAATTTTTAAGGTTGTCTTCCTCCATTCCATGCATATATCCAATGATGTATCTTTTTAAAAATCTGCTTATTTATTTATTTGAGAGAAAGAGTACGTGAGCATGCAGGTCTGAGGGAGGGGGAAGTGCAGTGGGGGAGAGATGGGGAGAAAATCATAAGGTGACTTCCCATTGAGCATGGAGCATGATATATGTGGGGCTTGATCTCACCACCTTGAGGTCATGACCCCAGCCAAAATCAAGAGTTGGATGCTTAACCAACTGATCCATCCAGATGCCTCAATTATGTATCTTTTTTTAAATCCTTTTACTTTATCTGCTTTTTGATTTTCACATCCAGTCTTGACAGTCTGTTTCCCACTTTCCTGCACCTGGACAGAAGCAATGGCTTCCTAAAAATTTCCATGGCTTCTTTCCTTCTTTGCACTAAAATGTGCTTCATATTTTCAATGGAGATATAGGGTCCTCAAGTAAGGATTTGATCTTTAAAATAGATCTTCTCTCAAATATATTTGCTAATTTGCAGTATATTGCCTGTAAATCTAGTAAAATTATAGTGATGATCATAATAGTTAACTCTTGTTTGGATGCAACACTGAATAAATAATAGGCACCAGTCTAAATGTTTTACTTTTATCATCTCATTTTTGTTCTCAGATACCTTACTATATTAGTTAATTTTCTATATTATGAATGAAGACATTGAAGTTCAGAAAAGTGGAACAATTAACCAAAGGTCATCCATCTAGGTAACTATATAGTTATTATTTGAAATTAGGAACATATAAATCTAAAACAATTACATTTAACCTACCATATTATAGAAGACACCAATGACTAGCTAGCCTCCAAAACATGCAAACAGTTCCCTTTTCCTCACTCCCCTATAGCCATAGTGATTTGTCCGGCTACTTTCAGGCAATTGACCATTTGATAATCTTATTTTTTTTTAGATTTATTTATTTATTTATTTTAGAGAAAGAGAGAGAGAGAGAGAGAGAGAGAGTATGGGAGGGTAGAGGAGAGAGACTCTCAAGCAGACTGCATGGTGAGTGTAGAGCGAATGTGGAGCTGAATCCCATGACCCTAAGATCATGACCCAAGTAGAATCAAGAGTCAGACACTCAACTGACTGAGCCATTTAGGTGCCCCAACAATCTTATTATTTTTAATTGAATAATCTAATAAGAAAGACATTCATGTGTTTTCAAAACAAAATGATTTATTAATATATTTCCCAAAAGAAGTCTCCTTCTTGCTTCACCCTTTCTTACCTGTTTCCTAGTAGCAATCAATAGTCTTTAATTCTCTTCTAATGTTTATGCAAATACAAAAAATAGAAACATATATTATTTTACCTGTCTTACACAAAAAGCATACCATATATAATATTCAGCACCTTCCTTTTTTTCTTATGTAAAATTCCAAAACTACAGAAATATGAAAGATAGTACAGTTGTCACCCACATACCCTTCACTAGATTCATCAACTGTTTTGCATAAGATTTAAAACTGTTGTGAAAACTGTTACTATTAATAACATTTCCGGGGCAGCCCAGGTGGCTCCCTGGTTTAGTGCCTGCCTTCGGCTCAGGGCATGATGCTGGAGACCCGGGATGGAGTTCCACGTCAGGCTCCCTGCATCCAGCCTGCTTCTCCCTCTGCCTGTGTCTCTGCCCCTGTATGTGTGTGTGTGTGTGTGTGTGTGTGTGTGTGTGTGTGTCTCATGAGTAAATAAATAAAATCTTTACAAAAAATTTCAAAAATAAATAACATTTCCAACACCATGTATTAGAACACAAAAGGAAGCAATAAAAAGAATGATTAGAAAAGCAAAGAAATAATTCCATGTTATGAAACAATCAACCGTGTTCCTATAATCTGGAGGTAAAATTCATCATTTTAATAAATTTTCATGTGTTTACCTAAGTTCTTCCACTGCTCAAACATATGCCATTTTTCTAGATAGTGTTTATTCTAGTATCAACAGCAACACATCAAGCTTTCAAGCTATCACCTCCATCTATGAGGGATGTTACAAAAGAATCCTGAGCCTGAACAGTGTGTGTGTAATGTAAGACCTTCTAAGCATTGGGACCTAGGAAAGAGGCTCTTATTTCCTGGATTCAAATGCCATACTGAATTTGACAAAGAACAATGATGAATTTTTTTTAAAGAAAGTCTCTTTTAGAAAAGAGGGAGTAATGTTTCTAATGTAAAAATAAGTCAAATTAAAGCAATAGACAAAGACAAAATGAAAAAAAAAGAGAAATTAATTGAATTAACTTTAAGGAAAAAAAACTGGGCAAATCAGAGAAACTGAGCATGTTTTTAAAAAGAAAAAGAGCTTGTTTTTTTAAAAAAAATATTTAATTTATTTATTCATGAGATACACAGAGAGAGGCAGAGACACAGGCAGAGGGAAAAACAGGCTCCATGCAGGGAGTCCGATGTGGGACTTGATCCCAGACTCAGGATCACACGCTGAGCCAAAGGCAGACACTCAACCACTGAGCCACCCAGGCATCCCAGAAAAACAGGTTTTAACCATAAAAAAACAAGTTTTTTTCTGACTTAATGAATTATGTGTAATGATATAAGCTAATGAATACCATAATGGAAACATCAACAACTTTTGATTTACATGAACTACTATGTTTTGTGTTCTCTAACTTTTCTACATCACATACCAGATATTAAAGCATCAATAACTTCACAATTGGAATAAATGCTCTATTATTTAGGGTTCTCCAGAGAAACAGAACCAATAGGACATATATAAATAAATATATAACTTTATTTTAAGAAATTAGCTCATGCAATTATAGAAGCTGGCATGTCCAAAATCTGCAAAGTGGGCCAGCAGTCGGGAGACCAGGGAAGAGTCATGCTACAGTTCACGTCCAAATGCCATCTGCTGGCAGAATTGCTGCTTGCTCCAAGGAAGTCAGTCTATGCTATTCTGAAGGTTTCAATTTTTGGATGAAGCCCACTTACATTAAAGAGGGCAATCTGCCCTCCTCAAAGTCCATTGCTTTAAAATGTTAATCTCATCTAAAAACATTCTATGGAAGCATCCAGAGTAATATTTGACTGCGTCTGGGTAACATTGCTTATCCAAATCACTACTTAAAACTAACGCTCACAAACATATTGCATCCCATATCCAATTACCATCTATGTATGTAAATAACAAAATATCAAAATACACATGGCTTATAGTAACTTGTGATATTGCATTGTCAAGTCAGGAAACACCACAGATTTACCAAGATACCCCTGCATACACATACACATATGTATGTTTTATGTGCCAACTTAGCAGCTAAGCTAGGTGTCCATAAGGTGTCCAGTTTTTTCGGTCAAACAACAGTCTAGATGTTGGTATTTGTTTTAGATGTGATTAGAATTTAAATTAATAGATTTTGAGTAAAGCAGGCGATTCTCTGTAGTATGAGTACGCCTCATCCAATCAGTTAAGGCCTTAAGATAAAGCATGAGATCCCTTGAAGAGGAAGGAATTCTTTCTTCAGACTAACTTTAGACTCAGAACTGCAATATTAAATCTTATAAGAATTTCCAGCCTGCCTGCCGTTCTGCTCTGAAGATTTCAGACTTGCCAGTCCATGATTACGTGAGCCAACTTCTTAAAATGCATCTACCTGTTTACCTGCCAGCCTACTTATCATCTACCTTCGTATATTAGTCTAAGTTCTCCAGAGAAATGAAAAAATAGGATATATAGATATGAATATTGATATAAATATAGATAAAGATATTAGCAAGCAATTAGACTATGACTTCAGAACCTAGACAATGTCATAGTCACCCGGAATATATGATTATACGGGTAGTGGAATGGAGGCAGAGAAAAAGAGGAATATTTATCAAGAAATATGAGACAATTACCATTTCTTTTTTTTTTAAAGTTTTTTTTAAATTTTTATTTATTTATGATAGTCACAGAGAGATAGAGAGAGAGGCAGAGACACAGGCAGAGGGAGAAGCAGGCTCCATGCACCGGGAGCCCGACGTGGGATTCGATCCCGGGTCTCCAGGATCGTTCCCTGGGCCAAAGGCAGGTGCCAAACCACTGCACCACCCAGGGATCCCAACAATTACCATTTCAAGTATAATTACCCACATATTATTTTATCTAATCCTTCTGAGTATTTGACATTTTGGGACAATGTCAGAGAATAGTTGGATCCATTAGAAATAGCTCAGCTACAAGTAACACAAAAGCAAAAAACTATGCTTAAAACATATCAGTACACTTCTGTCATCTAACAGCAAGTCTAGCATTAAAATTCAGTGTTAATTTAGAGTGTCAAAAGAGCTCTAAAAACTATAACCTATTTTTGTCATTCTTTTCAACCATTCTTAGTACATTGGACTTTTTGAACTCCTGTCTATAGCTCTCTGGTCACAAAATGACTAGTACAGCTCCAGTAACACTACCTAAAATCTAGGCAACAAGAACAATAGAAAGACCAGTACCTAGTATTATCTGTCCATTTTCATAAAAATAAACATAGACATTCAAGAAACTCTGCAGAAGATTTCTTCTTGAATTTTGTTGACCAAAGTATCAAATGAAGTCTCAGTATTGACAAAGGTAGATTACTTTACATTGGACTAATCTTCCCACAGATCTAGAATATCATAAATAAAGTCCAACTCTGAAAATTTGGATCAAATAAAATTTCTTACTGCAAATGGATCTGGCCCTTGATAGAAAGGTAACACAGCACACATACTGGAGTGCTCAAATCAGGATACAGCTTGAAATGAAGAAGAAAGTCCTGTGGAGGCAAGATTTGTGGAGTTCAAGCTAACCAAGACCCCCTGGAAACTGGGAGCAGATACATTACAATGGAGAGAACTTCCAAGTTTTTCTAGAAATACTCAATTTTCTATATGACATTAAATTATATCAGCACAGGTAAGACTGCATGGAAATCAGTGGAAAGCAACATCTATTTCACCTGCTGCCCACAGTGGGAACACAGAGTTTGGAGTCTGACTTACAGGGACTAAATTAAAGGAACTAAAATTCAAAAACCCATTGATGAAAACAGAATGATCACATTACCAGGAGAGAAAGCATGTCTCAGTCTACGTTTTTTTTTTTTAAGACTTTATTTATTTATTCATGAGAGACACAGAGAGAGAGGCAAAGACATAGGCAGAGGGAGAAGCAGGCCCCTTGCAGGGAGCCGGATGTGGGACTTGATTCCAGAACTCCAGGATCATGCCATGAGCCAAAGGCAGACACTAAACCACTGAGCCACCCAGGCATCCCCCAGACCACTTTATTAAAGTATTTGTTTCTAACTTTCCACAGAAAACAGAGCCAGCTTCATGGGTTTAATCATATAAGACTACATACTCAGAGGGAATGTGCTCTTAGAGATGAATGCTCTGGTGTTGCCATCTTGAAATTTTTCATATGCTTATCTTGGAGCATGGCTAATGTGGTATCCCCCTTAGCACCTTCTTGCCTTTCTGAGATGTATTACACAACATTTGCTGCCCCTGTCCCTGGCAACTCGGTCCCTACCCAGCCTCCCCCTCCCAGTTATAGCTGCCCACTGCCATCGCTAGCAGAAGTCTGGGTGTAGAGAGGGTGGGGTCAGGAAAGTATGTCCCCAGTTGTCTCAGGGTTGACAGCAGCTGTCCAGCACCATGATATATTAAGTGGAACATTTGGCAGGATCAAATCTTTCTCCCATTTTTAATCTAGGTAACAAGCATGCCCCTGTCAGACACTACAAACTTTTAAAAGATCACCCATCCAGCAAGAGTTGGAACAGAAAACTCACAGAGGGACACATATCAGGCTTTATCCTTCCTGTTCATGGCATGCCAGTCCAGTTCAGTGGCTGTACACACAGGTGTGGATATGCCAGCCAGACAATGGGTCCCCTGATGCCTGCAAGGATCTATACTCTACTGGTGAGCATTTCCATGCTGCATAATGCAACATTAAATAGCCAAAACTCACCATGACAGTTTAAGAGAGTGAATGGAAGAAAAAACAAAAGGCTTTAAAAAAACTTTACATTTTAGTTCTCTTAACAGCAATTTCTTCCTGCTATTTGAACTAAAGGAACCACATTTTCATTTTGTACTGGGCTTTACAAACTATATATCTGGCCCTGAATTAAAAGGATCCTTTAAAAATCACTAGTACCTCACATTTTGTCAAACCCAGTAGAAAATCATTTGTCCAAAACCAACTCAACCCCATGGCAGGATTTGACATGGCTGACCTCTTCTCATTCTTGAAAATCTTTCCAGGTTCCTCCTGGTTGTGTACTTGTGTGAAATCCACTCTGGTAATTCCTCCTCTGCATAAGTGCTTAATGTGGCATTGACTTGAGCTTTAGTTTTAAGCCCTTTTTTTTCTATAGACACAGATCTTCCAGATTGACCTCATGGATGCTCATACTATCAAATACTATCTGTATGTTGATTGATTCTCTGATTTATATATTCAAATTTGACCCTTCCATTGAGCTATTGATCTGACCTTACCACATGAATCTCTAATAAGCATCTCAAACTTATGTCCACAAAATTTCCCTTTACTCAACCTCAGACCTTCCCCACTGCATATAATGACATTATCCATGCAGTTGCACAGGCCCAAAACTTGGCCTACTGAGAACTGTTACATAGTTATGAGTTGAGAAATTGAGTAGAATTGGTTCTTAAATATAATAATGGGAATCTAGGGTTATTTGTGATGAACTCTTTAAACTAGTAAGGAATAGGAAGATAATTGCACTTTTCTACTTCCAAAACCCTCAAACCCATGTATGAATAGACAGCTAATAGCACAGGTCTACTACTGAGTATACAAAAGAAGATCAAATTTATTTAACCTTTATTTAAACAATGCATATAATGAACAATGTATATAATGTATACATGTTAATTACATGTATACATGTAATATATGAAACAATGTATATAATGGAGCTGAGGAATTTGTTAAAAATATTTAAAGTCTCTAATTTTTGAAAATGATAAGCAATATCCAAAATGAATACACTGTAAAATCTGAAAGACAAACATAATTATACTTAAGTTTTGGAAATGCCACTGATGTAGTTGAATATTATATAAAAGTAATTGAACTTATTTTATTATTATTATTATTAATTTGGGGAGAGAGAAAGAGAAAGAGAGAGAATCTTAAGCAGGCTGCATGCCCAGGAGGGGCTCAATCCTAGGATGCTGAGATCATGACCAGAGCCAAAGTCAACAGTCAGATGCTTAACTGACTGAGCAACCCAGATGCTTTGAACTTACTTTAAATTAGTCATTAGTGAAGATACTTTTTCTTTTATTATAAAAAATTTGAGTCAGAATCATGTGTTGGTTGAGACAACATATCAAGAATGTCCAAAGCATAGATTTTATGCATATTATGGAAATTAACTAAACATGCAATTATGTCAGCAATAACTTTTTGCTTAAATTACTGCTCATGAATTTGCCAAGTCATTATGAGTCATTAAATTTTCAATCACTCGTGTGAATCTGTAGTCACTAGCATTTTTTCCTTTAATTTTCTGATTTTTTTTTCATTTTCTAATTTTTTATACTGGTTGCAATTGTAAAGATGTTATATAAATTTACTGCCCATAGCAAGACAAAAAATAAGGCAATGCCTATGAAAGCAATATGTAATTGAATCCAAATGAGATCATTTATTTATTTTACAAATAACACACAGGCCTAGTATTCTCAGCATAAAATACTTTGACCAAGAATCAACAAAACATGCTTGACAGTACTTTTATTATCTTGTCATTTGCTTTTAGCTATGACTTTGAATAATCAAAATGGTAATCATTTTTCTCAATGACTTTAAAACTTACTGATAGTAGGTTAAGTCTGAAATTGACTAAGGCCATCATATGTAAATTATTCTACCAATCTCTTCAGAGAACTACTTAAATATTTCTGGAAATAAGACATAAAACTGTATAATAAAATGAATACTATATTGCAAATCAATAATACCCAGAATTTCAGGTCAATGGTCTTTTCCATGAAATTAAAAATCGATTTAGAAACTTTCATCTATGAAAAACTTTTGCATGTCTTTCTATCATTGCATAAATATCTTCTGAGGTAACAAACTGCACTGACAATTTGAAAAAAAATGAGATGATAATGTTAAAAAAAATAGGCTAATATCTTCAAATTTCACCATTCACTTTAATTTTATATTATCTAGTACATTCCTTCAATACCTTCTATGCACAGCTATTAGTTACACTTATTTCATCCCAATTTGAGCTCATGAGAGAGAGGTTCTGGCAGACAGTGCACTCCTTCCTGAAAACAAAAGTTTGAGTTCAAGGAAGTCTGATGTAAATGAGAATTAAAAATGTCTGGCAATGGGGCACCTGGGTGGCTCAGTCAATTCAGAGACCAACTTTTGATTTTGGCTCAGGTAATGATCTCAGGGTGGTGAGATTGAGCCCCTTGTCAGGCTCCACACTTAGCAGGGGGTCTACTTGAGATTCTCTCCCTCCATACCTCCTCCTACTCTCTCTCTCAAAATAAATAAACAAACCTTTTTAGAAAAAATGCCTGGCCATGACCTCATGAGAAATGATACTTTTAAGGCTGTATATATTATTTATTATATTAAAAACACTAAGAACATATTTATCTAGGGAAGCTTGGGTGGCTCAGCCATTGAGCATCTGCCTTCAGCTCAGGGTGTGATCTCAGGGTCTGGGGATTGAGTCCCGAATCAGGCTCCCTATAGGAAGCCTGCTTCTCCCTCTGCCTATATCTGTGTGTGTGTGTGTGTGTGTGTGTCTTATGAATTAAAAAAAAAGCCTTAAAAAAAGCATATAATTGTCTATAATAGATACTTTTGATCAATATCTCAATGTGATTCAACTGTCTTGCAGTTTTTAATTACTGAGCACTACATTTCCTTCTCTAACCAGAGTTTCAGATGTGAATTAAATCCTACTAATTAGAAATACTTGGATAATTGAGATATTTGGAAGGCAGAAGTGAGGTATTTGTATCTCCTGTGTTGCATCCATTCATTCTTAAAGAGATGCAAGTTTCCTGTGGCAGCATTCTGATGTCATGTCCATTCCCTAGTTCCTTGTATCAAGAGATAGCTGCAATCATTCCAGCATTTCAATGTGATGATCTAATCTCTGGCCACTGACTTTGGAAGTCCATACTCTAGCCTTATGAATATTAGAGGTCTTTGCACTACAACTTAGATCCAGTGACAGCATGAAAGCAAGTTGTTCACCTAGAGGATTAGTTGTGAAGTGATCACTCAAAAAGACCCAAATTAGAGTCCTTCAAATAATTCTTTCAGTACCTAAGTCCTCTATTAAAATAACTAGAGTAGTTTCTGTTTATTTTACTGAATTCTACTAATCAAATAATGAAAATGTAAGAATGATCAAACTGTGATTGGCTAAAAACATCATAACATATGTAATTGAGTGACCAAGGGAGTCACTTCAGTCCACTTTAGTCTCTACCTCTCTTTGTGTGTCTCTCATGAATAAATAAATAAAATCTTTTAAAATAAGAAAAAAAAATAAAATCTGGAACATAAAGTATATACAGTGGGAAGAAAATAATGAAATCAATGAATTTAGGAATTTGAATCTAGAATAAATTTTCCTGAAATAATAAGACTCAAGGAGAAAATGCATTTTATGAACACCCACAGCTATGATCACCTTTCAGGACAGACACCAACCCATATTCAAATATCTCTGATAAAAATGTATCTCTGAGTTTGACAGACAGGAACAATTTATATGTTTAGAGACACTAAAGGTGAACTTCCAAATGATAAGTAATCCTGCAATACATAACCTAAATTTGGCAGTATTACTTTTAAAAATCTCAGTGGGCACACATAGAATAAATGGAATTTAATGCAAAGGAGAGCAACAGGAATGGAAGTCCATTGGGTTGATAACTGCATTGCTTTGAAGGAAGGTATGTTTTATAGTCAAGCCTTTGACTACAGCAGGGAGAACTCTACATCATGTCTTCCATCAGAATGCTGCTCATCAGCATATATCTCTATGGTAAGGTGTCATGGAAGTGCTGCTGCATGAATTATAGATCATTCAGATCGTGACTGGTCACTAGAAGGTCAGTAGAGCTGACTAAACAAAAGTATACTAACGGCTAGGTTGCAATATGCTCACGATGACAGTATGTCGAAATTTCTTTTTAGCTGTTAGGTTTTGTGTAATATGGTTGATGACCAATAGGGCATGTACAGAAATTTTTCAGGATGTTCTCCAAATTGATTAAAAATTGAGGCTAATACATGGGTAGACCTCAAATAAGAACTGTTGGAGGATTAATAGGCATAAGTGTAAATGGCTGGAATAGTAAAGGGGGTTGCTTTAGGAGGAGAAGAAGCATGCCAAGTAGTAAGGAAATCTATTAATATCAGAGCAACTGCAAATATATATGGAAAGAAATTTATCAGGAATGAAATCTAACTCAAGTTATCTTAGGAATAATCGGTATCAGTTAATGGGCTGTGACATTTACATGGAACTGTGAGCGCCCACATGTAGACGGTTGTCAGTAAATCTCTTAGATTTCCTAGGCAAGTCTGAGCCAGTTTTCACATAAGCATCATAATGTATATTGCTGCTCCTGATATGATTGATTTAAATTCCATGAAGAGTGAGGAGTCCACATAAGATGACTTTCTAAGAAAAGAAAGTCTGGAAGATAGGTTAGAGCAGCTAAAGTAAATTTAAGAGGAATGACCTAAATTGGCAAGCAGTATATAGAAGTATGTAGGTGCGAGATTATATTTAACACTTATTTTCTTTAAAATATTCTATTTCAAAATTTTTAAATCTTTATAAATTAAAAAGCATTCAACCATAAACAGAAGCATAAAAATAACTGACTATTCACCAACAAATATACGATGTATACAACAAAAAATCAGAGACTGATGATCCAATGGCTGTTCAATAGTTTTAAAATATAACGGCAAACTCTACTTCATCTCTAGAATTTTCACAATATTGACTTTTTTGTCTTTTGACAGCAAGATGGCTATTATATTTCTAAGTGTCATAAGCATATGCACAGCCAGAAAGTAGGTAAAGCCTGCCAGGATGACAAAACCCCTGTCTCCATGGCTCATTCCTTTCGTTAACAAAGAAACTATCTTCCAGAATCTCCCAGTAAAATTCTTATGCCAACACTGTCATATCATGGCTATGTGACCCTCTGTGACAGCAAGAGAAGCTGGAAAAGAAATAATATGACTTGAGAATTTCTGTGATAAGATCTAGACAACAGCAGACAAGGGTGTCTGGTACAATGATCATGCAGGTGTTGCTTTTATAAAATTAAAGTTTTAAATATCTCAGACTATTAGAAAGTATAAAATTAATGTAATACATTGTATTAATAATGTAATGCTAATGTATATGCTTAGATACATACATTTTATTTATTTTTCTTTTCTTTTTTTTTAATTTTAAAAAGTTTATTTATTTATTCATGAGAGACACACAGAGAGAGGCAGAGACATAGGCAGAGGGAGAAGCAGGCTCCCTCTGGAAAGCTTGATGCAGGACTCGATTCCAGGACTCTGGGATCATGTCCTGAACGAAAGGCAGATGCTCAACTACTGAGCCACTCAGGTACCCCCATACTTAATTTAAAAAAATATTGCATATATATATATATGTGTGTGTGTGTGTGTGTGTGTGTGTGCATATATACATAATATATATATGTCCCCCAAGCAACTTATCTCAAGTCACACTCCTTCATGCCTATCACAAGTAAACACTCAAATGTGATGCTTAGTAGTCCAATTCATTTGATATTTTTACTGTACTCACTACACATGCAAACACACACACATGTGTATATGTATATTATACATATAAAATAAAACAATTATATATGCTTATATCAAGGAAAGGAAGTATATATAACAAGATATATTTCTCAGACACGAGATGGGGAAAAAGACAAAATCTGTAATACCCATGGTTGGTAAACATATGCAGAAACAGGAACGCTCATGTGCTTCTGCTGCAACCATAAATGGGTAGAAATACTTGAGAGAATTATTTGCCATTATCAATTAGCTCAAGATGTACATAAATCAAATCCTGCGATTCTAATTTTATGTATAGATACTAGGATAACTTTACCATATGAACACTAGGAGAGATGGATAGTATGGATGTTTGTAGCATTATTTATAACAGAACAATTTGGAAACAGTTTTCATTCTTTCAAGTAGAGAACTGATAAATAAGACATATTATTTTCATCACTTTGAAAGTGAAGAAACAGCTATCAATATTTATAGATGAATCTCACAAATATAAGTGAGCAGAAAAGCAATTGTCAAAGTAATTAAATATGGCTTATAAAGTTTAAATACATGGAAATTAATATGTATTACTTTTGTAAAGATAAAGGAGAGAAAAGACATTATCTAAACTCTGTTGGGACAAGTTAAGAGAACCAAGATTAGAAAGAAGGGGCAGAAAATATATACTTTTTTTCCCCTAGCAGAGATAGTTAGGAAAAGGATATGGGAGATTAGGGGAGAAATATTATCCCCAGAGCATCACGTGGTTTATTCTAATAATCTCCAACACTCATATGTGAACACATTAATAAAACATACATTAATTCCATAATAAAGCTTATAAATCAGCAAGGAGAAAAGACACACACACACGTACCTGTGTCCACACATTACACACACAACCCTGTAAAGTTATATTTTTTTTTTAATTTTTTTTTTTTAATTTTTTTTTTAATTTTTTTTAATTTTTTTTTTAATTTTTTTTTTAATTTTTTTTTTAATTTTTTTTTAAATTTTTTTTTGTAAAGTTATATTAATTTACTGATTTTATTTAGTCACAATTATCAGAAATAATCATGGTCCCTAAGAGCAAAAAGAAATGAAGCATATTTTTTATGGTCATTATTAAAGGCAAATTATTTAAAGAAAATTATTTTAAGTTTTATTATATTTGACTGAAAATTATTTTAGTCTTTATTCAGTTATCTGCTATTTTATAACAAATGTCTTCAAACTGTAGAGGTTCAAAATAACTTTTTATGATTTTATATTTCTTAACCAGATTCAGAGTTCCTAATTTCACCAAGATTAAAAAAGCAGTAAATATCATCCTCCCAACCCCCACCCCCCAAAAAAGAAAAATGGTCTGTTTTAGTTTTAGTTAGTTTTTACTATTATTACCATTCTATGCCTGGTCCCCTATAAGAAAACACTCACAATATAAGTTTTCTGAGTTTGTGATGTCTAAAATATAAGAAGATGAACCATCTTGGGCCATAATATGAATTATTCTGATCACATACTTAATATTTCATGGATGAAATGTATACTTCACATTTTATCCAAATAAGCAAGATGTGCATGGATACAGTATCAACACGTGGAAATTATTCCTCAAGCTTGCCTTTCTTATCAGAGGTGTCTCCTTCTCAGGGTGCCTGGCTGGCTCAGTCAGAAGACCAAGACTGTGCAACTGTTTTGTTTTGTTTTGCTTTGTTTTGTTTTGTTTGTTTAGAGCATGAAACTTTTCATCTCAGGGTTGTGAGTTCAAGCCTCAAGCCATGTTGGGTGTAGAGATTACTTACATAAGTCAATAAAACTAAATAAATAAATGAATAAATAAATATCTCCTTCTCATTGCTTCAGCAGGATCAATCTTGTTGATAGAGGAGATAATCTCTTTGACTTATTTGCTCCTCAATCCATTTTATAAGTAATGAGGGAGCTGGTTATTTTTGCTCAACTTCTTTTCCTTTCTTGAGATGATACATTTAGTAATTAAAAATACAAATTTCCTGCATATTCACATCTCACTGATCCATTATCCTGATTGTTAATATTTGTGTTGTATTAATATTTGCCATTCAAAGATACATTTTCCATCTGTTTTCTTTGCTCAGATCTAAAAGGAAGATAACAACAGCAGCACTGTTTAGAAAATTCCATTTATACCATGGAATTAATATCTCTATACCAGTACCAGGAAACTATGATGGCTAGTAAAATTAGAATGGAAGGAGTAGTTGTGCTTATGGTCTATATATAGTGGGGGAAATTAGTAGTCAGAGAAACCTAAGAAAGGACCAAAGATGGAAAAAAGAATCACAGTTTCAAGTCAGAAAACAGAGATTGCAATAGTCAAAGACCAGGTAAAGTATGCCAAACACTCTTAATCTCCATGGTTATTTATATCATGATTGGGCTGCATGCACATGCTGAGACCAACAGCCCCAGCCTCTGTTAGAATGCTAGCTTCGCTTCAACAATGTATGTCTGTGGGATTCACACCTCCAGCACAGTATCTGAAATATACTAAGCACTTAGTAACCATTTCTTTTATTAGTTAATTAGGAGTTATTCCCAATCTTTTCAATTTCTAGCATCTCACCTGGTACCTAGACCACAGAAAATCAATGGCCCATTCTTAAGGTCAGAAATGCCAAAAACATTAGGGAGGAAAAGCAGAAGATTCTGCAAAGAAAAACAATTTGATGAGTGAGGGGATGAGATTCCAAATGAGAAAGTGCAAATTCATTAGTAAAATCAATAGGGGGGCCAAAGGGAGAGAAATAGTTTTGGAGCTCACTTCATAAGGGAGAACAGCAGTCCAATTACCAAATACTGGCAGGAACCCCAAGTCACACTATACAAAATTGAAGTATATTAATTTAATAGGAACTTGAACCATGAATTTTTTATGTTTAGATTTTGTCTTTTTATTTCCATGCTGTGCTGCCACAACTATTAGTATCTAAAAATCCTTAATAAATCCATAACTCCTGAAAGTCTGACTTACAGTATCAAAAAATTTCAGTTTAGATGTGTCAGTTTTAGAAGAAGGGGAGTGGAATGGCATGTGTCTGCATTTGTTTCCTGGACTGGTTACTATTGCCCTTGGAGTGTGAGGGATAAGAGACATGAAATTGTATTTGTGAGGCACTTCTAGTGGTTCTGGGCAAAATGCATCTCCTTAGGAGGATCTGATGGCAACACATGCCATAGCTGTGGGGAGGAACTCTCTGCTTTCCATGAAATCTTGTTCTGATGCTCTGAATGCTCAATTCTATAAACCTCCAGATATGGCATGGTTGTCTAAAACATTGGCATTCCTGTAAGGAATTGTAGCAGAAGTAAAGCTTCTCTAAGGACTTTGTTATCAGTGAATGTGCAGAAGTGGGAATCTGTCGAGGCAGCAGCCTAACTTGGGAGAATGTATGAGCATTTCTATAAGAGAATAAACTTGCAAATTCAATTCCCATTCACTATAATATCAAGCTTTCGAGGTATTTTTTCTGCATTTTTTAATATATAAGGCATACCTGAGCATATAGAAAATGCTTTTTTTCTGTGAGCACTTCTGTAGCAAACCTCCCTAATGCTCATGGTGCTACATGTTTCATATCCAGCTGGCCCTCCTGAAGCCTACAGACTGCACCACCACTCCATAGCCAAGATATTGCTTACAATCTTCTTCCAGTTTTGATGAAACATTCTTTATTTGATCCCATCCTTCCCCCACTCGCCCACTGCATATTGTTAGTCATTTCATTTGATTGCCAGAGTGTTGCCTTCCATTCCCGTCACCATGTTATTTACTCAGATCTCAGTTGTTTGGTCATTCTTTCCACCTTTAAAGTCATTTTGAAAGTAGTTTACTAAGAGTTCACTTTAGCTTTTACAGAGTAGTACATCAAAAGAATTTTTTAGTAAAATTGTTATACAATTCTAGTGGTGGCTATAGGCTTCTCTTACCAAATATTGGCCAACTCTTGAGTGGAGAGGGGCTAGGATTTTGTGGTCTGTGTCTAGGTTGGATTGCATTTTAGCTTCCTTTCCTGGTTCTGGTTGCTAGGGCAGCACTGTCTATTTCTGGATCCTATGATTGTACAAATGAGAGCAGTTACTTCCTAGTATCAAGAGTTTACTGACTACCATGCATTGTCAGTGTAGACTTAGAGAAATTTCTGGTCTGATCATAGAAACTGTAGATACAATATTCTGAAAAATGTGAAAGCTCCTCTCTCCTTTCTATATATCAAGTTTCACCTATTGATTCTTACCTCTTAAATTATCCCGGAGATGACATCACCCTTTTTTCCAGTCTCTTCCATCTCTTTCTTCCAGCTCTTCTTTTATCCATCTTCATTCCTAGTGGCAAAGATAGCCTGTCCTTTGTGCCATCCACGAGTTCATTCCCTATCAATCTTATAATGATTGCACTAAACTTAGAGAGGTTGCCTCTTCCAGGTAATACACTTCATTTGAGTTAAAGGAGTTGAGTGACATAAAACCTGCAGATGAGATATTTGGGGGGACAGTCTCACAATTTATTATCCATAAAAAAGGTGCTGTGCATGTAGAGAAGAGTGGGAAGCAATGAAGGAGTAGTATGGAAATTATGGAAAGGGAGGAAGGGCAGAGGGAGGGAGATAGGCTGGTTTCTGTGATTGGTAAAGTAATCAGAGCTTGCATGTATATAAATGGAGAGGGGACAGGAAGGAGTACACAGACATTAGGTTTGTCTTTAGCATTCTCCTTCAATTATATTTTATTCAACCTTTCTGAAAATTTTTACTATCTATTGCATACTAAAAAATAAACACTATAAAAATAAAGTTAGGAAAGTTCATGGATAAGTATAGTCAACAGGTATTGTAATTCTGTTTGTTCCTAATTCAGTCTTAAAAACTATTCAGAAAATTTTTGAATAATATACATTACATGATAAGTTATTTCTCAATAGTGAGAAATTCCACATTATGTGTTTATTGCCTTTTATTTTTATTGTTGTGTTAGATAGGATTCAACTATTCAATCATAAAGATTCAGTTGGAAATGGTGATTTTTAATTTAAAAGTCTATAAGGCAAATATCCATATTGGTATGGCTTCATTTTTTTTACTTTGTTCAAGATCTGACACATTTAGATTAATGATTTTTAAGACATCAGTCAGCATGCATTTATTTTGATGAGCTCCATTATGAAGTTTTCATTTTTTCAGACACGGTAGTCTTAGACACTGTATATTCTAATATTGCCTATTCACTTAGAGATTTTTATTTGAGTGCAAATATTAATTTAAAGCACAAACACAAAATACATAGTTTTCACTCATGTATGTTGTTGAAACTGGAACATCAACATTATAATAATTAGTGATTATCAAAGTGATTATCAAGAAATGTAGATATCCATTTATTATTATTGAATTTACTAAAGTCCAATGTATAAATAATCACTCAAATATGATCTTTTTTTTTAGAAATTTTCTCATGGGTTTAGGTTTAATTTATTAAACTTACTTTTAATTTCTGTACATTGAAGCTTTAACCTCTATAAAATAGCTCTTCCTGGGTAAATCCTGGCTCACTGAAAACATCTGGAGCCTTTAGATAGTCCCAAACGACAAGCTTAAATAGCCAGTCCTTCCTGTAGAGACCACAAAAAAGTGTTTGCCAACAGCTTCATCCTCTCTGCATCATGACTGATTGATCACATGCTTTTCCGAGTGGCCCTGCATGGCATACTGTGCTCTCCCCAGGAAACTGAATATAATAAAACTCTAAAATCTTCATTTTCTCCATCCTGATCTACATCTGGCCTCACTCTCTCTCACTCATGGTAATATGGTTCAAACACTTAATCATAGGATCTAAGTATCATTTGGAAAGGTATGCATTTAAGTGGTCACATGTAAAATAAAATTAAAATTAAAATTAAAATTAAATGAATGATATATGGAATTATAGTACTTTTCTGAAAAGATAACGAAAATTGCTTGCCCTTTCTTTAGAGTAAATTAGGAGAATCTAATAAAAACAAGTGAAGTTCAAAATGATTTTTTCTACTGGCAATGACCTCTGTGTGTACTACTTCCTGTGGAGCATATAAGGCATAGTAAATGGAAGGGGAAAAATTGTAATAATTATGAGATTTATTTCTTCACAATTTAAACAATGAGAACAAATTATACTTGCTAAATTCCAGGAAAGAACAAATTAAAAGGGAAGAGTGTACTGACAAAAGCCACAAGGGCATTTTGGATGCTAGTGCTATTATTTTAATCAAATTGACACTGTACACTCTGTCTCTACTGGTAATATATAACTGTGCTGATCCTTGTATTATAATAAAGTTATTGGTATTAAGAAATTATTGAAAATAAAAAATAATTGAAATGATGAAGCTACATCTATTATTATAACTCAGCTTAGAAAATTATGAAAGCCTACCATATTAAATTGGAAAGTGGCATACAAAGGAATATTGTCCAGAGCAATTTTTTAAGGAGCAAGATGGGGTTTGCTGGCATGAATATCCTATAATTTCTAATTAACCGACAACTTTGCATAAGAGTTTAAAAAGAATGTCAGTGCAAAAATTGCACAAGCTTCTTCTTGTGTCTTAAAACGTTGAGCTACAAGGCAGTAGCTCAGGATTAAGGACTGTATTCTAAAGAACCAACTCATGACATCTTGATGAAGACCTCATGCAGATATTAAAATTTAGAAGATCCTGAATGCATCTCACTCCTATTTTTTTTAAAGATTTTATTTATTTATCCATAATAGAGAGAGAGAGAGAGACCTACGCAGAGGGAGAAGTAGGCTCCATGCAGGGAGCCTGAGGTGGGACTCGATCCGGGTCTCCAGAATCACAGCCTGGGCTGAAGGAGGCGCTAAACCACTGAGCCACCTGGGCTGCCCACACTCCTATTTTTTAAAGCCATTTTTTTTTCTTTTATCTTCTTTCTTACAATGCATTTATTTTTAAAATATATTAAATTTACTTCTACAAATGACAATAACCTACATAGGAAATTCATTCTCTGAGCTCCCTTATTTTCATATTTGCTTTTATTTTGTGTTTAAGTTATAATTAATATACACCAAAGTTCATACTTTTTAGTATATGGCTCTGCAAGATTTAACAAGATTTATTGTTGAGTAAGAACCACTACCATAATCAAGATATAGAACATTTCCATCAGAACCAAAAATCTCCCTGTGTCTCTTTGTTGTCAATTTCTTCTGCCTACTCTTAAACCTAGAAATTACCTACTTACTTTCAGTACTTCTATTTGACCTCATACAGAATGTCATATAATCAGAATTATACGGTATGTAGACTTTGACTCTCATTTTTTAAATTTAATATTTCATTTGAGATTTGTAGCGAACTATATACTGGTCCTCCAATGATCTACATTGTCATTCCTGGAATCTGTGATTATGTGATCTTACACGGCAGAAGAAATCCTACAAATGGAAGTAATGTTGCTAATCAGTTGACTTAATTTTGATGAAGTCCAATTTATCATTTTTTTCTTTTATGTATCTTATTTTTAGTGTTACTTAAGATCTTAGCTTAACACAAAGTTACAAAAATATTGTTCTATATTCTTCAAACTTTATGGTATGTTATATTTAGGCCTATGATTAATTTCTGAATTAATTTTTAATATGATGGAAGATATGGATGAAAGTTGTCATGTTGTTGCTGTTGCTGTTGTTATTTTACTGTGAAATCTAATTATACCAAAACAGTTTGTTGAAAGATGAAAGATATGGATACCTCATCTATTGATACAGCTAGAAAATACTCAAATCAGTGTAAATAACTCAGAAAATGATCCAAAGACTGAGGGAACATATTCTTCACAACTAAATGTAGAGGAGAAGCCACATCAAAGAGGATAGGAAGGGCAGAGGGGCAGTCAGGAGCCAACGGGACACATAGAACTGTCTGCAACAAGAAGAGACCCTGCAGGCATGAAGAAGGGAGAGAAACAGACGATCACACCAGGTAGCTCACACAGGGAAGATGAAGCCACATAATATTTGGCTTTGGAAAGTGGGGTGCCACATTTCTTGAGTTTTTACAATCAGTGGGACTTAAAACTGGAACTTAAAATATCAGCAGGTTTCACTCTAGGAAAGCCAGGAGAGGGAGAGGAAACTAAGTCCCCATCCTTAAAGAAACAACACAACAAACAGCCCTTTGAAGATACAACATAAAAGAAGCAGTTGAAAAACATCTGGGATATATAGGAGGTAAGTTTGTTTACTAATTTACAGCTTATGCTGGAGGGGCAAGGATCCTTGGGCAACTTCCCCAGGAACTAAGGAGCACCATTTCCCTCCCCCACACTCCATCCTAAACACATGGACTACTGCGGGAACCAATGTGGCCCTGAAATTCACTACCTAACTTGCTAACAACAGTACACCCCACCACATGTTCCTCTGTAGACATGCCGCCTCCAGCCAAGCCTCTTCTGGTCTCCTTCCATAGCAGACTTACAGAAACCTTGTTAATGTTGCCCACCCTGCCCCTGCATTTTCCTATGATCCTGATCCCTCCAGTACACTCTTGGTGAGAGCCTAGCCAAAGAGGTATTGCAAGTCTGGCAGTATATAAGCAGCCAAGCTGACAGGGGCCAACATCACTCCAAAGTGACTCATGCCCTAGGAGAGGGAAAGATAACCACACACACATCACAGCAGTACGCTGGGGGCCGACATCTGGTCTGGCTGTAGTCTTGGCCTACCAAAAAAAGTTTCTCAGGGGATAAAACAGGGAAAGCACCCTGAAGCTCAGGGCTACTGCATCTCTGGAAAACACTTGGTGTGACTCGCACTGCAGAGACATTGTACTACAGGAGCTCTTCTTCATGAGGCTGCTACTTTCAAGAGCAGGACATGTAGCTGACTTTCCTAACACATAGAAACAGACACCAAGAGTGAGATGAAATGAGGAGATAGAGGAGTATATCCCAAATGCAAGAACAGGACAAAATCACAGCAAGAGACCTAAATGGAACAGAAATAAGTAATATGTCTGATAAAGAATTTAAGGTAATAGAATAACAGACTTAAGATACACATTGGACTTAAAAGTAGTGGAGGACCTCAGTGAGACCCCTAACAAAGAAATAGAAAACATTTTAAAAAATCGATCAGAGATTAAGAACTCTATAACTAAAATTAACAGGGATGCCTGGGTAGCTCAGCAGTTGAGTGTGTGCCTTTGGCTCAGGGCATGATCCTGGAATCCTGGGATAGAGTCCCACATTGGGGTCCCTCCATGGAACCTGCTTCTCCCTCTGCCTATGTCTCTTCCTGTCTTTGTGTGTCTCTCATGAATAAATAAATAAAATCTTTTTTAAAACCTCAAAAGTTAATAATACAGTAAATGGAATAAACAATAAACTAGAAGAAGGAGAACAGGTCAGCAACCTGGAGAACAGAGTAATGAAAAGTAATCTAGCTGAACAGGAGAGAGAAAAAAAAAACAATAAAAAATGAAAATAGACTTGGGGAACTCAGCAATACTATTAAGCCTGATAACACTTGCATTATCGGGATCCCAGAAAGAGAAGAGAGACAAAAGGAGGCCAAAAATCCACTTGAAGAAATAATAGCTAAAAACTTCCTGAATCTAGAGAATGAAACAGAAATTCAGATTCAGGTGGGAAGAGAACCTCAAACAAAATCAATGCAATGAGTCCCACACCAACACATAAGATATTTAAAATGGCAAAAAAAAATAGTGATAAATAGAATTTTAAAAGCAGCAAGAGAGAACAAATAGTTTCATGCAAAGGAAACCCCATAAAGCTGTCAGCAGATTTTTTTTCAGCTGAAACTTTGCAGGCCAAAAGGGAGTGGCATGATATATTCAAAGTGCTGAAAGGCAAAAAACCTATAGCCAAGTATGCTCTATCCAGCAAAGCTATCATTCAGGATAGGAAGATAGATAAAGAACTTTCTGACAAACCACAGTTAAAGGAATTCATGACCACTAAACCATCCCTGCAAGAAATCATAAAGGGGACACTTTGGGTGAAAAGGAAAGACCATAAATAGAAGTAAGACAAGTAGGAAGCACAAAAACAGTAAAAATAAATATATCTATAAAAATCAGTCAAGAGATTCATAAAATAAAAGGATATAAAGTATGATATCATATACCTAAAATGTGGGAGAGGGGGTTGTGGACTAAGTGTAAAGGATGGGTTCAAACTTAAGTGATCATTGGCTAAATATAGACTGCTGTATACAAAAGATGTTATATACAAACCCAATGATAACCACAAATCAAAAACCAATAATGGGTATACAAAAGAAAGAGAAAGTAAGGTCAATATATCACCAAAAATAACCAACAAGCCATGAGAGAAGAGAGCAGGAGAAGAAAGGAACAGACAAGAACTACAAAAACAGCCATAAAACAAGTAACAAAATGGCAATAAGTGCATACCTATCAACAATTACTTTGAATGCAAATGGACTAGATGCTCTAGTCAAAAGACACAAGTTGATGAAATGGATAAACACACACACACACACACACACAACCCCACAAAAAACCAAGACACATATCTGCTGCTTATAAGAGACTTAGTTCAAAATGGGTTAAAGACCTAAATGTGAGACCTAACCATAAAAATCCTAAGAGAGAGCACAGACAGTAATTTTTCTGACATTGGCCATAGCAATATTTTTCTAGATAGGTCCCCTGAGGCAAGGGAAACAAGAGCAAAAATATACTATTGAGACTACATCAAAATAAAAAGCTTTTGCACAGCAAAGGAAACAACCAACAAAATTAAAAGAAAACCTACTGAATGGGAGAAGATATCTGCAAATTAAATATCTGACATATCAGGATAGGAAGAGTTAGTATGCAAAATACATAAGGAACTTATAAAACCTAACACCAAAAAACAAATGATTCAATTAAAAATGAGCAAAAGACATGAACAAACATTTCTCCAAAGAAGACATCATAGAAATGGCCAACTGGCACATGAAAAGATGCTCAACATCACTCATCATCCCTGATGAGATACAATGAGTTATTACATCACACCTGTCACAATAGATAAAATAGAAAACATGAGAAACAAGTGTTGGCAAGGATGTGGACGAAAAGGAACTTTTGTGCACTATTGATGGGAATGCAAACTGTGGGAACCACTCTAGAAAACAGTATGGAAGCTCCTTAAAAAATTAAAAATAGAACTACCATATGATTCAATAATTCCACTACCAGGTATTTAACCAAAGAATATGAAAACACTAAATCAAATAGATATCTGCACCCCTATGCTTATTGCAGCATTATTTATAATAGCCAGATTATGGAAGCAATCCAAGTGTCCAATGATAGATAAATGGATAAAGAAGAAGTGATGTAGATAATGGAATATTATTCAACCATTAAAACTGATATCTTGCCATTTACAACAACATCTATGGATCTAGAGAGTGTAATGCTAAGTGAAATCAATCAGAGAAACACGAATACCATATGATTTTACTCATATGTGGAATTTAAGAAACAAATGAACAAAGAAAAAAAGAGACAAATCAAAAATAGACTCTTCTATGAAATCAAACTGATGGTTATCAGAGGGAGGTTTGGGGTAGGGGGAACATGGGTGAATCAAGTGAAGGGGTTAAGAGTTACTTGTCATGATGAGTGCCGAATAATACCTAGAATTCTTGAATCACTATACTGTGCACCTGAAAGTAACATAACACTGTATGTTAACTATACTGGAATTAAACAAACAAACAAACTTTCCCTGCTTTGAATTGCCTGTGAACTTCTGTCACAAATTAATTTCCCCTACAAAAATCGGTGTATTTTGGACTTCCTATTCTGTTCCATTGATGTATGTGTCTATCTTTGTTACCAATATCATGTTGTCTTGATTATTATGGATTTGTAGTGTGTCTTTCAACTTCATTCTATTTTCAAAATTATTTGGCTTAGCTAGTTCTTTTACTTTTTCTTATAAATTATTAAATCAACATTCAATTCTGCCAAAATTTTGCAACAATTTTGATTTGAGTTGCTTTGACCTTATACCTTTTACAAAAGGATTTGCATCTTTTTTTTTAAATTTTTGTCTTTATATATTGTACCTCCCAGTCTTTAAACATGATACATCTTTCCATCTTTTCAGGTCTTTGGTTTCTTTCATCAGTGTGTAGTAGTTTTCTGCATATAGTTCTTACATATATTTTATTGATGAATACTTAATATTTCATGTTTTTTGGTGCTATTGCAGATAGTCTTTAGTTTTTAAAAGATTATTTATTTATTTGATATATAGAGAGAGCACAAGCAGGGGTAGAAGCAGAGGAGAGGGAGAAGTGGGCTCCCTGCTGAGCAGGGAGCCTGTTGCAGGGGTCAGTTCCAGGACCTGGGATCACAACCTGAGCTGAAGGCAGACACTCAACTAAATGAGCCATCCAGGCACCCCTGGTGTTTATTTTTAAAGTTGAATTTCTATTGTCCATTATTAGCATTTAGAAATACAACTGCATTTTTACATTTATATTGTATTGATATTGACCTTGTATCCTACAGCTTTTCTAAACTCACTTACTAGTTCTATTAGCTTTTCTGTAGGTACTTAGAAATTCTTTATGTAGACAATAATGTGGTTTCCAAATAGAGTCATTTTTATTTTTTTCCTTCCAATCTTACATTGTTTATTTCTGTTTCTTGCATTGTTGCTTCAGCTCAGTTAGATTCATTCATATGCTAATAATCACTTTGCTGAAAAGTACCCCTTGAAGATCTCTGGAGATCTCCTCCTATACAAGTCGTTCATCTCTGGTGTTCTGCCCTGTGGATTATAGTTGTCGTTTTAGCCTCATCTATCCCTCAACCCGGGGATACCCTTGCTTCTGCTTATTGACACCCTTCTTTAGTGATTAAGCTGGGGGGTTTCATGTTTCCCATCTCTTAGGTATCACTGTTACTCTGCCTATTTAATTTATTTTTTCAATTTTTGGTTCTTTAAGGATAGATGGTAAATATGATACTTGTTACTCCATCTTGGGTAGAAGCAGAATTCCCTACCTCCTCTTATACTCTTGATATTGAATATGACCAAATAAGTTGGAAATGGCAAGGATAAAAATAATGCAGCTTCATATTTGTTACATACCATAAACATCAAGGAATTTCTACCAGAGTATTCAGTACTATGCTGAAGGAAAATGATAAAAGCCCAAAATTCATTTCTGTGATAAAATAGGATGGCTTAGTAATTAAGAGAAAAAAACTGGGAAGGACCTGATTTTAATTTGGGTTCTTTCAAAAGCAGTCCCTGAAGTGTAAACCTCAGAGCTAGTAATTTATTTGAGAGTCAGTCCCATAGATTGGAGGCAAGGAGTGACATGAGTCAGACACAGAAGGAAGAAAATCCAAAATGAAACCTTATAGAATGACTGTCAAAATCATACCTCAAGGGATCCGATGTTGGAGCATTAATAGATCAACTCCCTTTCCTTATTTGTTAAGAATTGCCCCCCAGGAAAATTAACTGCATTTTGAAGGGCTTGGCATTATTCTTCCTTAAATTTTAGAGAAAAATTCGAGGCAGAAGAACTGAGAGACACTGTGTAGAGTACTTGAGTTGGGATGTGGGGTAGAGTTTCAAAGCTCTTTATTACAGTTATGCTCAAATTTTAGTGATTTGAAGGATTGTGACATAGGACATAAAAGGCATTTGGTACAAAACTAAATCTCATCTACAATTGCAAATAATCCAGGTAGACAAAGGTCAAACAGAAAATAGTCCACTTGAAACTGCTTTTGACCTTGCAGATTAATTTTTATAGCCACTTGACCTTGTGCTTGGGAGACCTTAAGGACAAAGGTGAGCAAACCAATAGGAAAACAGATTCATTAGACTTTACTAGATACTCTTCAATGACATTGAAAATCAGAGTGCTGGGGAGTATACCAGACAGAACCACATTTTCTTCCTGGAATGGAACTGGGGTCAAACACAAAGCAAGAAACAAAATGCTGCCTTAGTGCACAACATTTTGCCAAACAAAGAAAATTAGAGAAACATCAAATAACCTATAACTGGGCAAAAATCAAGTTCTCTTTGCATCAACAAACGACAAAAGGCAGTGGTGCTAGGATTAGAAAATTTCAAGCAGTAAAGATTTTCATCTAATTCTATATGATTTCATTATTTTTCATGTGCTAGTGATTCACACAGTGAATTTGTGTAGTAATGAGCAATGTAAGCTATATATATATGTGTGTGTGTGTATATATATATATATATATATACACACATTCACAAATGGCTATTTAAATTTAATTATAAAACATAAATTTCAACATGGAAATTTAAAAGGTGTAATATAAAGCAATAATATAATTATAGGTCTCAATTTCCAGACTATATTACAAAATAAAAATTGGGAAGAATGCATAATGAGGAGTAAAATAGTGAATTCTAGATAGTGGACAGAGATGAATAGTTAAAAAAGATGAGTAACATATGAATCACAAAAGCAAATATGCATATGTAAAAACCCAGGGATGAGAAATTAAAAGGATGATGAAATGTATATCACAGTTTCTGCATTAAAAACAATGCAGTAAAAAAAAAAAAAAAAAAAAAAAAAAAAACAATGCAGTAAAGATTAACATACATAAGTAGAAGCAGATAAGTAAAACATTATGTGAACATGTAGGAATCTTTTTTATTAATATGTTAAATTTCAACTTGAAAAATTGACAGTCATAACTCTTTCTGAACCAGTTTAGCATTAAAGCATGTAAATAAAATTTCTATTTTATAGATGAAGAAACTGATACACAAAGAGTTTAGAATATAGCCAATTTCATATAGATAGCAAAGGGCAGCAGTAGACTTTAAACCCAGGTTCAGGATCGGTGGCATACGCTCATAATAAATTCACTGGAGTTAATACTTCTCATTTAAGATAACATAATGCAATTTAAGAAAAAAAGTCAAAATAAATTCCTGCAAGTGTTGTCAATAAATTAGCCAATCCTAATACAGAAAATTATTTTTTCTGCCTATTTTTAGAGAAAGTTATGGATTTTGGCTTTTAATTTTAAGAGGTTTGGTTGATTTTCAAGGTCGTTTTTCATTAAGTCTATAATAAAATATATTGATATGTTTCTGCTTTCAAAATAATGTCTGTCCTTTGTAGCAATTTACTTTTTTAATGCTATTAACCAAAATAGGTTTCTTGAATCTCACTGCCTCTTGAGTGGCTGAGTTCTGGCTTCCCAAATATCTACTCTTCTATAGGAATGTAGGTGCATTTAAATCACTAACCATGGGCAGCCCGGGTGGCTCAGTGGTTTAGCGCCACCTTCAGCCTAGGGTGTGATCCTGGGGACCCGGGATGGAGTCCCATGTTGGATTCCCTGCATGGAGCCTTTCTCCCTCTGCCTATGTCTGTGCCTCTCTCTCTCCGTGTAAATAAATAAACTCTTAAAAAAAAAATCACGAACCATCTGTGACCACACTAACTTATTACTATCATATTACTGCATACCCAATAATAGTGAGAGTCAGAATTAACACTCTTCCATATCTCTTTATGGAATAGTTCAGGCATTATAAATTTATTCTACCTAAGAGTCATTTAAGACTCTAAAAAGAAACATATTTTATTTATTTATTTTTAAATATTTATTTACTTTGTGTGTGTGTGTGTGTGTGTGAGAGAGAGAGAGAGAGAGAGAGAGAGAGAGAGAGAGAGAAAGAGAAAGAAAGAAAGAAAGAAAGAAAGAAAGAAAGAAAGAAAGAAAGAAAGAAAGAAAGAAGAAAGAAAGAAAGAAAGAGCAGGAGGAGGAGCAGAGGTAGAGAGTGAGAGAGAATTCTCAAGCAGACTCCCTACTGAATGTGGAGCCTGACATGGGGCTTCATCCCATGGATGAATGTGGAGCCTGACATGGGCTTCATCCCAGGATCCTGCGATCGTGACCTGAGCCAAAATCAAGAATCAGTTGCTCAACCAAAAAAGTCACCCAGGTGCCCCAGATGAAGCCCCACGGAGAGGAATGATTATACTCAACAATATTTTCCAAAATGGTGTTGATGCTGTCTCTGCCCATGTTTTTAATCAGGATAAGGCAGGCAATTTCAATGAGTGCTAAAGCAATATGGCCTGATGAAGACTAATCAAAACTGGGTGTTCCTTCCTTCTGGTGATTTAAAGGCCTTCGTATCCCTGTGAAAAAGATCCTGTGATCATATGGACAGCAGTTTATCTGGTTATTTTATAATTGTTTGTGCATCTCAATAAGGAAGAATGGTGTTAAGGATTATAATTTTTGCTGAGTTGAGAATCTTTGAAAGATTACTTCATCAAATGTCAGAGGTTGATCATGATAATTACATCATTTTTATGATGTCTTCTCCAAAGACTCACTTGTCCCTTTGGAATAATGTAGACAAAACTTCTTGATCTTCCATAGCTAGCTCAATTTCATTTCCCATTGACTCAGTACCATAGCCCCACACTTGACCTCTTGATCTTGAGGATTTAATGTCAAAGATGCACTATCAGTTGTATCACCTGATTCAAACAACTTCGGCAAAGGTTATATATTGAGAAGAGCTCAGGCTGGTCATCTAAGCAGTCTCAGCTCTTTCAGCTAAAATTAATTTGTCTAGCAAGTTAATAGTTGTTTATGTTTGGATCGGAGTGACTACTTGAAATGTGGTTTGTAAATAAAGAATTCCCCCTACCTCAGAAAGTAATTGAAGAATTCTCATGGTTAAATTTTCTGTTATTTAAATCTTATTTTAGTATCTTATAGCATCATGGAATCAGTAAAAGCATTTTGTCACATTCATAGTTTGAGAAGGATTACTCTGTGCATAAAGAGTTGTATTAAAAAAAAAAAAGAGTTGTATTTATTTTTTATGCTGCCTGCTGACAGTTTTCAATTCCATCACTGTGCCAGCCCCTTAGGTCCCACAACTGGGAAAACTGGTAAGAAATCCTGGACACCTTTTTAGTGCAAGCAAAAAGTTTAAACCATGTAAGCCATGGTCCCATATGAGGAAATCCTCTCTCTGATCCTACCCAAGAATGAAACCCAACTCCAGTCACCTCTTCTTGCTCTCTCAAACCATTTTTAGACCTACTTGAAAGCCTTTTCTGGCTCCTCCAGAAAGCCTTATTAGATAAATAAGCTTCATTATTAGATAATGATGAACAAACATTGAGCATGTTTGGTATTATCAGTCTTGACATTTGAACCATATTTTCTTTTTTTCTTCTTTTTTTTAATTTTTATTTATTTATGATAGGAACACAGTGAGAGAGAGAGGCAGAGACACAGGCAGAGGGAGAAGCAGGCTCCATGCACCGGGAGCCTGACGTGGGATTCGATCCCGGATCTCCAGGATCGCGCCCTGGGCCAAAGGCAGGCTCCAAACCGCTGCGCCACCCAGGGATCCCTGAACCACATTTTCAATGGGCTTTCATTTTATCTCTCCAGCCCATATCCCTCTCCATCTGCGAAGAAAAACACTTTGGCAAAGGGTCTGCCATCCAACACTGATACTTGTCTCAGTGTTCTCCCCCACTATATGTGCTTATACAGTAGAAATTGGCTTTTACTAAATCTAATTCACTTCGTTACATAATAGCTCCCTGAACTGTTTTCCTTTTTCTTATCAGGGCATATACAATGAAATTCATGGTCATATGTTGACAATTAACTTTTTATTTGTATGTAAATCAATAGCCAGAATGAAGGGACTTAGGGCTAGGAAAATCATTTTCTATGATCTATTATCCAGCACCATCTGGTACTTCTGCTCCTCATCACAGCTAAACTTATCCAATAGTAGCCTGCTCTCACTGTCTTTACATCTTTAGTTCTCAATCACTCAGTCTGGCTTTTGATCCCAGTAGCCTGATTTTACCCTCAGTAACTCCAATGGACTGTGATAAGTTCCCCAAGAGTGGATGTGGTTCCTTTTCTGTGCAATACAATTCTCCCTCTCCCAGCCCATCCTCTTTGACTCTGTGACTTCTGATTATCCTATGCCTCGGCTTTCTGTAATATAGTCCCCCAAATTGGTACTAGAAGCCCTTATTGTTTCTTCCATACTTCATCTCTAGAAGAACATACTACCTTCTATTGCTATGATCTATTCAATTTTCTGAATCCCACCAGATTTGAGTACTTGGAGGACTGGGCTGATGTACAGTTTCTTCAAAGAGATGTTTTCCAAAAGTGGGACAGTGATGGTTGATAAATATACATTGAATTAGTGAAGCATCAAAGTTAATGGAACATTAGTCATCAAAGTAGTTGCTAAAACAAATGGATCTAGAAAGAGAGATGTGATTAATTAATGTTTGCTGATTTCACCATTTAACCCTCTTCGTCAGCAGAGTGGCAATAGAGTTTTCTCCTTGAGTAAGAGAGAAATTCTTGAAATTGGTGGCCTGTCAAAGAGAAGGTAGTGATTGGCTTTCAGGATTAAATTGTCTCTTTTTTTTTTTTTTTTTTTTTTTTTATAGGGCAAGTAACAGCCTGTCGTCCAGCTTCTTATCCCTCTTGTAAAAGTAAGCATATCAATTGCGTTACTAATCCCAATGCAATACCAACATATATCCAATTTTTTTCATTCATGGGAAAAGCTGATAAAAACAGGAATTCCATTCCAGCAATGTTAATGAATTGACTTGGTTCTTCATTCCTAAAAATGAATAGTCATCCTGGGATCATCAGATATTCAAAGAACAATAGGAGCAAGAAAGATAAATTACATTTAGAATGACTAAAAGAAGAGAAAAGAAAGGAAATCTCAGAAGAAAAAATGTTTTTAATAATTTCAGGAAGAAAAAATATCAGTGCCAGAAGAAAAAAGAACAATTTTAGGAGCATTTATTTATGCTTATATCAATTTTATACTTAAGTAAGATTCAATAAATATTAATCATTAAGAATATACTAGTTGTCATTGTAAATTGGAGAGAGAGAGAGAGCCATGTATGAGTACAGGAGACAACCATATGCAGAGACCCTTGGAATATCCTGCTTCTTACAACAAAGTTATTGGATGTTTTCCATATGAGAGTTTTTCTGTCAACTGGAAAAGGAAGAGCCTACAAACCTGGTATTAGTTTTCCCAAAATATGTTACTACAGATTCTGAGTCATTCCAGTCCTCCAAAATAATTTATGTTGCTTGTAATAGAAGAACTGACAAAAGCATGAGCTATTCTTCTACAAATTGTGTGTATGTCTTTGAGAAATAAATAATGCTTGTTTCTTCATATTTCTGTTGGAAAGTACACAAAGCCTAAGTATCATTAACCCAAATGAAAGGGGTATAATTACACTTTCATTTTTTGGAAAGCATTCATCTTATGTTAACAATCCAGATAGTAAATAATTTTAGGCTTCACATACATGATGAGCAGGAGATAACTTTGCATGATCTTGCAGGCAATTGCCTTGATACCTATTTACAATGTTGAGCCTTATCTGATCTCTGGCCGGAGAAATTGAGATGGTTAAGAAACACCCACATTCTTTGCATTTCAAGGAATGGCTAACCACAAAGGGCCATATAGCTCCACTCATTGCCTGCACATTCTGAGATAACACCCATTTCCATTTTGCCACATGCCTATCCTAAGACTTCTTGATGACTCCTTTGTTAACCTACCTCTCTAAAGTCCTAGTGATCCTTTTTGCTTACAGATATTCTTCATTAATGAACATTCTCCCTATTGAAGTGGGACTGAATAAAACATCTTAATTGTCTTATGCATTCAATATATGACATGGCAAACTTGCCTCCCTTAAAAAATTTTTTTTTAATTTTATTTATTTATCATAGTCACACAGAGAGAGAGGCAGAGAGAGACACAGGCAGAGGGAGAAGCAGGCTCCATGCACCGGGAGCCCGACATGGGATTCGATCCCAGATCTCCAGGATTGCGCCCTGGGCCAAAGGCAGGCGCTAAACGGCTGCGCCACCCAGGGATCCCTGCCTCCCTTAATAGGAAGGCCAACAGTTAAATGATTTCCTTCATTTCTATGATCAGGTCTTGTGTGAAATAAGCCAATGAAAGATAAGTTCCAACTTTTGACATAACAAACTTGTGACATAGATGGATACTCAAGAAAGCAATACAAAATGATTAAATTCCAGACAGAAGAATTCCTCATCTGTTCAGGTGATGCTCTGAAACAAAATTCAGTAACTCACAGCCTCCCTTATGAGTACAATCTAAGGAACCTAGGAATCCCCTTGTGTGGGACCTGGAAAAGGCACTTGAATTCCTAAAGGGGCTATTAACATCACATTAATTACTAGCAATCTATCACAAGAAAAAAAGATAAAAATCTGAATCTCCATATTGTTTTCCTTTAGAATTCGAGAAGGGAAAATAGAGGGTTAATAGCTTAGCTCCTCCCTAAACATAGGTTTAGTTTTGTTCATAATGCTTAAATATATAGGTATCCTTTACTTGAGTGTCAAGAATGAAGACTTGTGAATTCATTTGGACTTCAAGGGTGCCTAGACAGGATTTTAGTAAATATATTTTTAATTTACCTAATTAACCAAAAATTATAACAAAATATTTTATAAATAAACTAAACATTTGAAAAAATTGAATCAAAATATTGATTTTTCGCTTACTTTTTAAATTATATCTGAATGCCTTATGTGTGAACATAATAATCTGACTATTTAGTAGTTAGAAATAGAAAATAGAAAAAGATTCTCACAGTAAGAAAAAATATAGTAGATAGAAAAAACATAGAAGTTTACATTAAAAAAAATAATTTGCTTGAGAGATAGAGTGACAGAGCACAAGCAGGGGAGAGGGAGAAATAGGGTCCCCACTCCCTCCCTCCCAAGGAGCCTGATGTGATCTCAGGACCTGAGATCCTAAGAAAGGTAGACACTTACCACTTATCTGACTGAACCACTCAGGAGCCCCAAAAGCATAGAAGTTTAAAAGAATCTGAAAAACTGTAAACCATCCTAATAGAGATTATCTCATGTAATTGAATACATTATACTTTTGAAAAAGCCTAAAAGCATGACAATCAAAGAAAATAAAATTATTTCAAACTAAAAATTATTAAGTGTCAAGAGCAATTCAAAAAGTTGAATTCATCCTGTTTATCTCTAAATAACTTAAATGTTGATTATCTGAAGTATTGTCTCTTTCCATTTCTTCAAAGCAGAATAATTAAACCAGTTAGAACTTTTGTTCTCTGGTATGCTTGATTTGTGAATGCAGAATTTTTGAAAAAGGAAAAGATGGATAAAGATGCATACATTTGCAAATTTACACACTTTCTAAGGATATCTATTGCCTTAATTGGTAATATTCCACTTTAAAACATTTAAACAGCATATTTCAGCTCTGGTTAGAGAACAGTATGCATTAATAGAAACATCATAGCATCAGTAGGAAGCTTGAAGTACACTGACTTGCTAATGAAGCCGTCAATCTCTAACTGCCTAGATAATGTAGTATTATTTAGGAAGGAAAGAGTTCTGTTGCATCTTTCAATATGGGTTCCTGGGATGCTATGACTATGAAGGTATGCTCATAAACAAATAAGCACTGCATATATGGGTGGCTTGAAGAAGCAGCCTCATTAAATATCAGTCACACCTATTTACACAGTTCTTCAAACAGAACCTGTCAGCATCTGGAGAGAAACGATGTCATACAGTACTGATAAAACAGAGGTTGTTACTTAAGAATTGCTCTAAGAAGATTTTTACTCCCAAAGGATAATGTGCCTCTTCTCTAGCTGGTTGCCATGAACCAACATATCACCCTTCTCTATAAGAATGTTAACATTGTGTTTCAGGCAGCACTGATTAGGAAGTCTCCCTATGCCTGATGAAACAGGCTAGACCTCCCTGTGCATGAAAGCAAGTCAGGGGAAGTACAATTCTCCAGGAGAATTCAAGGAAGATGGGCGATTGTGAAAGTCAGAATTACACTGGGTCAAGTTAAACAGGCAAATTAGACTAGTCAGAGCTATTGCAATAGGGGAAAGAGTAGAGAATGGACTCCTTGAATCAGAGTGCTAGAGGGTTTTTTTTTTTAATAGCTGAGATGGAGGTAGTGATGGAGTCATGGTCCACCATAGGCCAGTCATAGGCCTCTATTTGCAAATTGGCTTTACCCAAAAGAAAAGTAAACTGTTTTATCTTTATGACCGGAGGCAGTTTTACAACTTGGAGCAAGGTATCCACTGAAGATAGGCTCCTACTGTCCAAAGACACAGAAAGAATGGGATGTTGTGACACGGGTCATTTCTCCACAAAATTATAAATTTATTTGTCTTTACAGTTTCACCATATGAATCAAAGGTTACTCTTTTTACCTGTGTACAAAATCTTCCTTGCTTCTCTTAGAACTTCTTCCCACACATTTGTTATACTTTCTTATAACCTCAGTGCTATGGTCTGAGTGTTTATGTCCTAAAATTCATGTGTTTAAATCCTAATCCTCAAAAGTGATGGTATTAGTAGTGGGGCCCTTGAAGGAGATTAGATCATGAAGGTGGAGCCCAAATGAATGGGATTAATGCCCTTATAAAAGAAAACCCACAAAGCTCTCTACCGCCTTCTACCATGTAAGGATACAACGAGAAGGCCATGACCCAGAAGAGGGCCCTTGCCTCACTATGTCAAAGCCGTGATTTTAGACTTCCAGTCCCTAGAACTGTGAGAAATAAATTTCTGTTGTTTATAATCCACCCAGTATGTGGTATTTTGCTTTAGTAGTGCAAAGAGACTAAGACAGTCAGTAGTGATGTACGACTTACATTCCCTTAACTCTGACCCAGCTATGATTCTGTTCTTACAATATGATATAAAAACCTGTAGCTCACCAGTGAGCTAGGAAGAAAACCCTGCAGAGGTGTGGAAGTTTAGAACACAGCTTGAAACCTAAACTATACATAGTAACAGCTATTTAGATCTTGCTTTAATAAACCAATTTTGTGCTATCTTTATCTACATGGGAAGATCCATTAATCTGTAACTAGGACAGGACATATCTCTCATACCACAGCAGGGAGCATATTGGACTGAGTGAGGAGCTATAGAGATTTGAGGATATATTACATCTTAAGTATTACCACATATATATTTTGTTTTGATACTGAGTTCACTTTGATATGACTTTGCTTTAATATTAATTTAGCAAACCAAAAGAGAAGCACTCTATCACACATATTTTTTTTATTTTTTAATTTTTAAAAAAATTTTTACACATATTTTTTAAAGATTTTATTTATTTATTCATAAGAGATGCAGAGAGAGGCAGAGACATAGGCAGAGGGAAAAGCAGACTCCTCACAGGGAGCCTGATGTGGAACTCCATCCCAGGATCCTGGGATCATGACCTGAGCCAAAGGCAGAAGCTCAACCACTGAGCCACCCAGGCGCCCTATCATTTGTATTTTTTTTGCTCTCAAGCCGTGCCCCTGCCCAACACACAAATATACACAACACACACTCACTCATACAGGCACATACATGTACAGAGAACTTATACTGAATACGTCATATGTGCCATATCCTGTGTTTTAATGTACTGTAATTCATTTTTCTTTTTCTTTTTTTTTTTTATCAAATTCTTACTTGTATACATCAAAACAAACACATCAAAGTGGAAGTTCCTTGAGTTCTGACAAAAGCAGCACCTTGTAACCTATACTTCTTCCAAGATAAAAAAAAAAATTCTCATCACTCAGAAAGTTTCTTTAAACCCCTTCTCAATCACTACACTCCTGAAGAGGCAACCTCTATGCAGATTTCTAGCACCGTGGATTAGTGTTGCTTGCTTCAGACATTCATGTAAACAAAATCCAGCAGTTTGTGCTTTTATGGGTCTGGCTTTTTACCCTCAACATAATGTCTTTGAGTTTTAACAATGCCATTCAATTTATCAGTAGTTTATGGGGCTTTATCCTAAATTGTCTTTCTATTCTCCTGTTTACAATAATTCTCCTTTTACGGGGTTGTCTCTAGTTTTTTAACTACTGTAAATGAAACTGCTATGAATATTTTCATGAGCGTTTGTAGATAGATCTTTTACTTTTCTTGGGTTTATTTATTTATTTATTTTTAAGATTTTATTTATTTATTCATGAGAGATACAGAGACAGAGAAAGGCAGAAACACAGGCAGAGGGTGAAGCAGGCTCCTTACAGAGAGCCTGACGTAGGACTCGATCCCGGGTCTCCAGAATCACGCCCTGGGCAGAAGGCGGCACTAAACCGCTGAGCCACCTGGGATGTCCACTTCTCTTGGGTTTATATCTATGCAAAGAATGGTTTAGTTGTAGAGTAGGTCTATGTTTATAATAAATCAAAGTTTTTAGCAGTGGCCATCCTGTTGTACAAATCTGCCAACAATGTGTGAGTTCCTGATGTCCCACATCCTTATGAATATTGGATATATTTAATATTTTTAAGTTTAGTCATTATATTGAGCAGTATTGGGTTTTGATTTTACATTTACCTAATAACTAATGATGCTGAGATTTTTTCACAGGTTTATCACACATATTTATGTATTCTTTTTGAATTGTTCAAATTCTTTGTCTATTTTCTTTCTTTTTTTTGTCCATTTTCATTGGGTTGTTTTTCTTCTTGTTATGACTCAGGAACGCTCATTATATATTCTGTGTAAAAATCTTGTCAGAAACATGTGTTATAACTATGCTCTGCCACTATGGCTGGCCCATTCATTATTCTAAGCATCTTTTGACAAACAAAAATCTTAATTTTTATTATGTCCAATTTTTTAATGGTTAGCACTATTATTTATATTAATTATGTTATTAGGTTTCAAAAATTTTTCCCTATATGTATATACAGTTTTCACAGCATATATGATTGAGAAAAGGCGATTTTTCTAATTTCAAACCAGTATGGTCTTTACATTAGAAGAAAAGCAGGGATCAATTGAATAGAATAGAATCCAGAAGTAGAATCTCACATAGATAATCAACTATGACTTTCAGCAACCAAAGTGCTAAAATGGGGAAATAATATTATTCAAAGGAAATGTTGATAGAACAATTGAACATTTCATTATAAGTGTACTTCAAACATTATCTTGCACCATGTGCAAAAATCTATTTGAATTTGATCATAGACCAACATGTCAATTTGGTATAAAATTCAAGGAATAAACAACAACAACAAAAATCTCTGTGATCTTAGTTTAGACAAGGTTTCAAAAAGCACAGTCATTAAAAACAAAATTGATAAATTGAGCTTCATCAAAATTGAAAATTCTGCTTTTTAATAGAAAGTGTTAACAAAATGAAAAGATAAGCTACACTCTGGGAGAAAGTAATTGCAATACACAAATTTGATAAAGTTGCCTGTATCCAGAACATATACAGAGCTCTTATAATTCAATGATAAGACAAAAAACTAAATAATATTGGGCAAGACATTTAAACAGTAACCAAGTAAGATATAGATCCAAATAACCACATGAATAGATGCCTAATATTATTAATTAGGAACAGCCACTTTGGCAGTTTCTTAGAGGTAGACCTACATTTACCATACCCAGAAAATCCCACTGTTAGATATTTGCTCAAGAGAAATGAGAGAATATGTCCACACAAAGACCGTATTCAAATATTTATAGTTTTACTTGTAGCTGACAAAAATTGAGAAGAATCCAAATGTCCATCTACCAGTGAATGAGTAAGCAAACTGCAGCATATTCACACAATGGAATAAAAAGCAATATAAAACGATGAACTCCTGATACAAAAACAAGGATGAATCTCCGAAGAATTATGTTTAGTAAAATAGGCCATTTGCCTATGCTGCAGACGGTATGATTTTATTTGTAAAACATTGTAGAAAAGATAAAGGCATAGAGGTATAAACCACATAATCTGTTGCCAGGGCCAGATAATGGGAGAAGAGATTAACCAAGAAGTGGCATGAAGAAACTTTCTGGGGTAATGGACATATTCTATAACTTGGATGTGGTAGTGTTTACACAAACTCATTCATATATAATGTACACTTGAAAATGATGAATTTTACTATAGATAAATTATGCCTCAAAAACTTGACTTTTGGGGATCCCTGGGTGGCGCAGTGGTTCGGCGCTTGCCTTTGGCCCAGGGCGCGATACTGGAGACCCGGGATCGAGTCCCACATCAGGCTCCCAGTGCATGGAGCCTGCTTCTCCCTCTGCCTGTGTCTCTGCCTCTCTCTCTCTCTCTCTGTGACTATCATAAATAAATAAAAAAATTAAAAAAAAACTTGACTTTTAAAAATCAATTGATTTGTAAGCGAAGTTATATTTTTGACTTTTTATTTGGTAATACTGAACTATTTTTATCCCTATGCCAATGTCATACTATTCTATACCTTGACATTAAATCTTGAAAATAGATTTTGTAAGTCCGCCAAAATTATCCTATTTTCAAGATTGCATTAGTTATTTAGGTCCTTGGATTTTCTGTATAAATTTTTGAATCTGTTGCCAAATTTCTTTTAAAAAATCATTTAGGATTTTGACTGGAATTTTGTTGAATTTAGAGATCAAATTAGGGAGAACTGATCTCTTTACTGCATTGAATCTCCCTAACCATAGTTTACTTTTTCTGAGTGGATTTTTTAGAATTTTTCATGTATATAATCATGTTATTTGTAAATATAAAGTTTTATATTTTTTTCACTGTGACTTTTATATAATTCTCTTGATTTACTGCATTTGCTCTGGCCCCCATAGACTATTGACTAAAAATAATGGTAAAAGATATGCTTGTTTTATGTTTAACATTAAAGGAAATGTGTGTATTCTCTTACCATTAAATGTAGCTTCATTTTTCCATACATTCTTTTCTTTTTTGGGGTGAGGAGAGTTAAAAGTAAGTCTGTTTATTTTTTTAAGTTTTCCAGTGTTATTGAGAAATCTTTGATATACACCACTATATCAGTTTGATGATGATGATTTTATTTACATATATTATGAAATGATTACCACAATAGGTTTTGCTAATGCTCATTTTCTTGTATGGATACAATACAAAGAAAAGAAAGATAAAAAGAAGAAAAAGTTTTTTCCTTGTGATAAGAATTCTTAGGATTTACTGTCTTAACAACTTTCCTATATATCATACAGCAGTGTTAGCTTCAGTCATCATATCATACATTGCATTTCTAGTGCTTATTTATCTTCTAACTGGAGTTTTGTGCCTTTTGGCCACTTTCTTCTGATTCTCCCTCTTTGCATCCTTCATCTGTGGTAGCCACAAGTCCTGTGAGTTTGTTGTGTGTGTGTGTGTGTGTGTGTGTGTGTTATTGTTGTTGTCTATTGATTACACATGTGAGACCCTACAGTATTTGTCTTGCTCTATCTGATTTCACTTAGCATAATGCCTTCAAGGTTCATCCATACTGTTGTAGATGGTATGATATGCTCATGGTTTTGTGGCGAAATAATATGTCATTGTATATCTATGCCACAACTTCTTTATCTATTCATCCACTGATGGACACTTAAGCTGTTTCCATGTCTTGGCTATTACAAATAATGATCCTGTGAATGTGGGGTGAAGATATCTTTTTGAGTTAGTGTTTTGTCTCCTTTAGATATATTCTCAGAAGTAGAATTTCCTTTATTAGAATGGAAAATATTTTTTCTATTCCCATTTGCCAAATTTTTTATTTCTTTTTTCATGGATGACATTTGCATCAATTGTAATGATTAGATTATTTTTATGCTTTACTCAATTAATATGATGAATTACCTTGTTTTTAAAGATTACATTAACCTTGCTTTTCCTAGAAAGACTACTTATTCAAGATGTGTTATTTTAATTATGATTATGATCTACTGAATTCAATTTTCCAGCATTTTTCTGAGCACTGTCTGGCATCTATATCTATGAAAAATATTCATCTATAATTTTTACTTCTAATGTCACCATCTAATTCAGAAACAGGCTTACAGTGGTCCTACAAAATTTTAGTAATTCTTCCAAGGAACTGGTCATTTCATTAAATTGTGCAATAAATTTCTATAAAATTGATCCTTTGATTATTTTTAAAAACTATGAGACCTAAAGTGATATTTCATGTTTCATTCACAAAAAATTGTAATCTATGCTTTCTCTATCTTTTGACCAAAATAGTTTAGAATTTACTAAATTTACACTTTTAAAAAGATTTTATATATTTATTCATTTGAGAGAGAGACAGAGATAGACAGCAGGATCAGGGGAGAAGCAGAGAGGTAGGGACCAGGAGGGGGAAAGAATCTCAAGGAGGCTCTCAACAGAGCCCAATGTGAGGCTCAATCTCAGGACCCTGAGATCATGATCCGAGCTGAAACTAAGAAGTTAGATGCTTAACTGACTGAGCTACCCAGGTGCCCCAACTTAAAGAAATTTTAAAGCGATTTTAAATATTTCTTATAATCTAATATGAATATTTACATATTCATTAACTTATACTTTTTTCTGTAAGCACCAACTTAACTGCATTCTAAAAATTCATATTTTTGTATTTCGCCAGTTTAAAATCTTTTCTTTTTCATTGAAAGTTTTTGACTTATGATGTATTTAGAAGTGGGACTCTTGTTTCCACATATTTTCAGATTTTGTAGATTTTGTTTTGTTTTGTAATTCAATTCACAACTGTATAATTTAGCATACTGTAAATATCAACTGTTGTATGTTTTAGATATTTATATATTCTTACTGTATTGTCTACTTATTTTACCACTTACAGATAGTTAATATATTCAATTATGATATCAATTAGTCTATTTCTTCCTTTGATTCTGTCAAACTTCATGTGTTTTCAAGCTGTCATTAAATATTTAGCATTGCCTTCTTAGTAGACTCTTTTTATCAATATGATATGTTTTTCTCTCCTCCTTTCTCTCTCCCTCCCCTTCTTCTCTTTCTTTTTTCTGTTCTGTATATATATATATACTGATGTAGCTGTTTCTGCTTAGTTATTTTTACTGAGATTCCCCACCCCCGCATACTATTAACATGTAATATATCTGTTTCTTTAAAGAGCATGACTACTTTACACCATGTATTTGTTATTTGTTTTCTTTTCTAGTCTGACAGTCCTTGACTTTTAACTGGGACATTTAAATAATTTAGTATTTGTAATATACGGGTTTTGTTGATCATCTAGTTTTTGTTTCTATTTCAGTGATTGTTTTTGTTTTGTTTTACACATTTCCTGGTTTCATAATAAAAATAATTGTTTTTTCATTAATCTATTTTATTTCTTTACTTGGATTTTAAATGATATGCTTTGTATTTTCCATTATAATTTTGCTTTATATTTACCATTTTTGTTATTCTTCATTATTTCATGCATGTCTTTGTTTTTATCTAGCATTATTTCCTTTTGATTTGAAGAAGGAAAATGCTTATCCCATTAGAATTTTTATAGGATTAAAAATGGGAAAATGCTTATCCCATTAGCATTTTTTATAGGATTAAAATATAGGGTACATTTTTATTTGCTGTCCATTTTTTAAGTGATGATTCTACTCTCTCTATACTTCGAGGTTACAAAATTTCATTTTTATTTCACCTCACTAAAAAATTCTTCCTTTCCTCTTTTTGTTTCTCTAGCTTGCATTCATAAGTCTGCAGTTCTTCTCTTAGGCGACCAGTATATATCTTTTTTCTCTGGCTATTTTTATGATTTTATTTACCTCTTTTTTTACTGACTTAATAATGCTATTCCCAGATATAGTTGCCTTTTGTGTGTGTGTGTGTGTGTGTGTGTGTGTGTGTGTGTGTGTTTTACTGCTTGGGTGTTTTGTTTGTTTTTGTTGTTGTTTTAGCCTCTTGGTTTTGCTCCTTGACATTTTCATCAAAATTGTGGTCGCTATTATTAATTCTTTGTTCCATTCTCAAACTTATCTCCTTTTGAAGTTTAAGTTAAATACCTATTGTACTGATTAATATAGACAAACATGTCACTAAAGACTCCATGCATTTTTCTTTCTTTTATCTGTGTTTCAGTTTAGTTTCTATTTGATTTGTTTTCATGTTCTTTGATCTTTGTTCTACAATGTCCAATCTTCTAATAAAGATGTCTCATGAATTTTTGTCCCAATATTCTACTTCTAATTTCTTGTCTTTTAATTCAATATTTTTCTCTTTTTTCCTATTGAAATCTATCTTTTCGTTCACTGCATTTCTTTAAATTTTGAACACATTTATAACTACTATTAGAAAGCCATTATTTGATAATTATAACGTCTGGTTTATCATTGGGTTTATTGCTATTGACTGACTTTTTTCAGGCTTATGTTTCACATTTTCATAATTTTTGCACACCTGATAAGTTTTGAAATATTGGGTATTGTGAATACAATGTTATCGAATCTATTTGCTGATATCAATTTTAAAATAAAGTTGAACTTTGTTGTTCTAGATCACTACTTATTGACTAATGAGCTTATCTTGAGGTTTGACTTTAGGATTTGTTAGTTCACATCTTATATAGCTGTGATTCTGTGGGTAGATTGAGGCTTACTTTCTCTGGAAGTCTTTTCTAAATGTTCATCAAGTTTTCTCCAGTGTGGTTTCTGGAATTACAGTATCCTCCAGCACTGAGATGTCTATGTCATTTCTGATGAAATCTGGAGGCCCACTTGTTTCTTTGACCCCAGCTCACAGAATCTTATCACATGCATATGGGGCTTATCATTTTATCATAATTTCAAGGAAATGCCTCTCCAGCTTTCTGGAATTCCTTATCTGTAGAGCGTACCCCTCCAACCACCTCCATAGACAACTCTCTGATCTGTATTTTCTCTATCCAGTGGGAACCTTGTTTTTTGTTTGCGCTCAATCTTTTTTTGTTGTGGTTTGGAATCTACCCTCAAAATATTACAATGAATATGAAGTTTGCCTTATTTGTTTTTATTATATAAAACATCAAATCCCTGATGTGTTCAATCTTAAAACATTAGTTCATATATATTTTGCTGCTATATATGTTAGGAGGCTAGATCAGAAACATGTTTCCACGACCAAAGCTCAGTATGTTATCTTTTATTTAATCTTTATATTGCATCTCCTTCGTACAGCAGCTTAAGAAACATTAAAAAGAAAGTTACATGAGAGAGTTAGTCTGCCTGATTCCAAAACTCACAATAGCCCAGCTTTTTGTGAGGTTGATTTTAGTTTACATTTTTTTTAAACAGTAGTTGTGATTTGGAAACTATTCTCATTTCTTTTTTAAAGATTCCTCTTAGGATGAATGAGGTAATATGTTCAGATTCAGCATAAAAGGGGCTACTTAAAGTGTAGTGTGTCATTATGGTAATTATTTTCATAACCTTCTTTCTCTGAATCAAGAACTAAATAAAGGTGCCCCCATAAACATAGGCTTGTGTTGTGTTTACTTGCTTATGTGTCTGGTCTTGCTGTGGGATTATCCCTTAATTACAAGTTTAGCCTTGGCAGCCAAGATGAATATGAAATCATGTTAAACTCCAATCTGCCATTTCCCTTGTTCTTCTGCCAGTTAGGGTAGTTCTAATTGGGAAATAAATTTAAAATGCCTTCATGCAGATACCTTGTTGGAATAATTGCTGTAAATGCAAAATTTACAAAAAGATAAGTGATGCCAAGCAGCTAAAAGAAAATTAAGTAATTCATATTATGAGACTTCAGAATTAGAAATGAGATGGCTTTTTTTAAAGCATTCATTATGCTTTGGTCAAAACAGTACATGGATAGCAGTGGGAATTTGACAAATACCAATATTTTGAATAATGATCAAAGGCACATATTATATGAACCCAACCTTGAACATACACAAAAGTTTATGATAATTTTTCTAACTGTAAGTACAAAGATATCTAATGTCTACAATTCACAGAATTTCAGTGAAAGTCTATACTTTCTACTAATTCCTTTCCCAGAAGACTTAGATACATCTTAGCATGACACTGAAGATGCTGATGCTATCTGTAATAGTCATTAATAGTCAGTAATAGTTCACTTGATTACTTGAAATTTAATTTGCACACTATGAGGCTGTAAACATGGAAATAAGAGTACTAAATTAATGTTATACATAATTCTATTTTTAAAATAATTAAATGATTTTACACAGAACTTTATGATCAAAATATTTACCTCTACATTGGCTTTGTATGGATCTTACTTATAGTTCATAAGAGTAATCCTTAAGAAAATTGAGAGGGAAATGAACAAATTCTAAGTCCAGTTTTTATCCTATGCATCTACACGGGGCATCCTCACTTAAGGCCTAACACTTGGGCTTCCTATAATAGTTAGATTGCAGAAGGTGCCAGTGTTTAAAAAGTTAAAGAAAATCATAAGCCACTGAATTTTAATTTTTCTCTTATTATGCTTGATCAAGGAAGTCCAAAAAGATGAAATCCCTTGCCCAAGCTCATATGTTGTGTCCATGTGAGACATCATTTTCTACTAATTTGGCGTACTTTTCACACAAACACATTACTTCATTTCCACATACAATTCTCAGGTGTATTTCCCTTTTTTTCATAAGTTATTCCTTTAGTCCCCAATAATTGGCTGTGTATTCTTAGGGATTCTAGATTGACTTTCTACCTTTGAAACTTACTAGTTCAGAGGAGTAAATGGTTGATTGTTTTTTTCCTACTAAATTTGCTGGACAATTTCTTGAATTGTTCATACTGATTTTTGTTTCTGTATAACTTAGTAAACATTATAGTGTCTAAATTCAAAATATGACTTGATATTTTCTATAACTTAACTATAATAGGGATAGTCTTAAAAATGTGGCTTGTATATATTTAAAGTATATCATTATTTCATTAGAAGAATCTTCATAGAATTTACCATTCACTTTCTTGTTTGGGGCTATGGAAAGAAAAATACTGAGATGTAAAGTTATCTGGATACATTTGAATAGCTATTCATAGTATTGAGTTATTCAAGTTTTCTAATATTTAATTTAATTTTCAACTATTCTGCATCATTTTGTGTTTTAAAATTTTATTTATGGGCAGCCCAGGTGGCTCAGTGGTCTAGCGCTGCCTTCAGCCCAGGGTGTGATCCTGGAGACCCTGGATCGAGTCACTCTTCAGGCTCCCTTCATGGAGCCTGCTTCTCCCTGTGTCTCTGCCTCTCTCTCTCTCTCTTTCTATGTGTGTGTGTGTGTGTGTCTCATGAATAAATAAATAAAATCTTTTAAAAATAAATAAATAAAAATTAAAAAAAATAAAATTTTATTTATTTATTTGAATCTTGGATTTTTGCCATATCAGTATCAATGAAGTCTAAATCATGTTTACCAAAGCCAAATTAGGGAATACTGCATGTGATTTTCTCTATTCAAGTTCTCATAGTATATATTATCATATTAATAGTTCTGAAAAGAACTACAGTAAAGAATTCATTCTACTAACATTTATCCCAGTTTCTATAGGCTTAATGTGAATAAGTGGTTGCCTTAACAAGCTTTACTATTGAAAGTATACTCTCAAGCATCTTCTCTGGACATTAGTGGCCCTTGAGGAATTTTGGAAATACCTTCTGAATGATCCTCAGGCTGGTGACCTCATGTTGATTTACTTTTGATTGATAATCTTCTTTGACTCACACTGCATCCCTGGAAAGCCCAGTTTCCAATGTTTCCACTCTAAATTCTGGAGGTATAGGTAGGATCTCTTTTCCACCCAACACAGATGATTAAACAAGAGGATGGTCCCTGTCCCTCTCTGCCTGCCCACTCCTCCAAGCTGTCACCCCTCCCCAGTGTTTTCTTTATTCATGGCCAGGTAAGCAAACCTCTCTCTTTACCACCTCCTGACAGTTTTGAGTTGTTCTCTTAAGGTTTTTTTTTCTTTTTCCCATCTGGGTTAAGGAAGGGAGCCTGCTATATCTTTCCTCCATTACTAGGAAAGATGAGTGAATAGGCTGCCTTTATCTATTCAAAAACACACCATCCCCTCCAGAAAAGATTTAGCTCTTCTCACAGTGGTAAGGTGGAGATGTTTTGTTATTCATGTTTTGTTAAAATGATACCTCTCAGCAAGTAGAAGGTGCTGTTGTCTTCAACATATGGTGAGTCACTGAACTTAAAATGTGGGATATATGTCTTTTGTTTTTCATTGTGGTCCTTGACTATCAATTCTGGAAAAATAAGAAAATAAAAGTTCTTTAGTACTTAATGCCATCTGGTTTGTTTCTGTGTTTTTATTCTTCTCTTCTTGGCTTTTGAGTATTTTATAATAAATTTTTGCCTTTATCAAATGTACAAAGTAGCTATGTTCAATGCTCATTACTCCCTTGGATTTTGCAGATTAATAAAATAATTAATCTACATTTACAAAGATTAATTACCAAAGGGTATGCAATTGTGAAGTATAGGTTAAATCTAATATATTTTAAGTAGATTAAAAGCAACATATGGGTTGAATTCTCAAACTTAACTAAGGAAACAGCTCCTACATGAGTTCCAAGTCAACTGCATGTATTTTTTTCCATAATAAAAGAACAATTGATTTAAAGCTTCTTTTATATAAAAATAGAGGCAGCCAGGGCACCTGAGTGGCTCTATTGGTTAAGCATCTGCCTTTGGCTTAGATCAAGTTCCCAGGGTACTAGGATCTAGTCCCACGTAGGGTTCCCTGATCAGCAGGGAGTCTTCTCCTTCTACCCCTCCCTCCTGCTCATGTTCTGTCTCATGCTCACTTCCTCTTTCTCCCAAATAAATAAATAAATAAAATATTTTTAAAAATTAAGAAAAAATAGAGGCAACTTATAAGTTGTATTATAATGCAATACAAAGCCAGTTTTTCAGTAGTCAAATAAATACTTCAATATATCAATATAAAATGTAAATATGATCCAGGTTTACTTTATTCTGTCCAGCAAATAACTTCACTTCTTATGTGTATTTTCACTTTTACTATTTTATTTTTTTAATCTTTTTTTCAAGTTTTTGTTTAAATTCTAGTTAATATTTAATGTAATAGTGGTTTCAGGGTAAAATTTAGTGAATCATTACTTCCATATAGCATCCAGTACTCAACACCAGTGCCCTCCTTAAGGTCCATCACCCATTGAGCCCATCCCCCGCCCACCTCCCTTCCAGCAACCTGCAGTTTTTTCTCTATAGTTAAGAACCTTTTATAGTTTTCCTGACTTTCTTTTCTTCCCCCTTCTCCTATATTCATCTGCTTTGTTTCTTAAATTCCACATATGACTAAAATCATATGGTAGTTGTCTTTCTCTGACTAGTTTTGCTTAGCATAGTACACTCTAGCTCCATTCATGTCCTTGCAAAGGCAAGATTTCAACTTTTTTGATGGCTAATAGTCTGTTATATAAATATATCACCTTTTCTTTGTCCATTCATTAGTCAATGGACATTTGGGTTCTTTCCATTATTTGACTATTGTTGATAATGCTACTACTAACATCAGGGTGCATGTGTCCCTGCAAATCAGTATTTTGTATCCTTGGGGTTAATTCCCGGTAGTACAATTGCTGGGTAATAGGGTAGTTCGATTTTTAACTTTTGTGCAACTTCCATAGCAATTACTTTAAAAAAATACATTCAGAATATTTGATCCTTGTTCAAGTATTCTTAGATAGACATAGGGCAAAAGATTTCCTTCAAAGAAAAGGGCAGACACATTTCATTTTTGTTTATTTCATTAAGTGATATGTAAGTTCCAAATTTATTCTACATCTTGAAATATGAAGGAAAAACTTTTGAACCATAATATTTGAAAATATTTTATGTTTTGGAAAATTAATAGTAGTATATTTTTCTGAATTCATTTTGGTGCACAACTCACATAAAATGTTTGGCTCATAGATTTTCATTTAATTAATATGAGCAGGAATATCATGAAAATGACACTAAGTGCTATGACTTAATGGGAGAAGTCAGCAAACAAAGGCTCTCAGACCAAATTTGGCCCTCAGTTTTGTAAATATTTATTGGAACACAGACCTATTCACTGCATATTTTTAATGACTGTTTTCATGTTACAATAGTTGAGGTGAGTAGCTGTGACAGAAACTATAAGTTTACAAAGCCTAACATATTTACTATATGTTCCTTTATGAGAAAAATTTCATGACCTCTATTCTTTGAGAATATTGTAATAACCCCCATTTTGCATGGCAGATAACTGAATCTCAGATAATTAAACATATGTTCTAAAACAAAACTGGTCAATAGAAAACTGCTTATTGTCCAAGTGAGTTTGACTTCAAAAGACACAAGGGGTTAGCTACCAGGAAAGGAAGTAGGTATTCCAAGCAGAGAAAATATGATATTTGATGGAAATGAATAGCATTAAGAATGGTGAAATCCCACTTTTGAGTGGGGGCTTGGTGATATGTTATAAATGGAAGAGACTCAGATATGGGACTAGCACAGAAAGTAGGAGCAGATTATAAATGAAGGGCTCTGTAATTAAGATAATGTGTTTGATATAGTTGCTTTAAATAGATAAGCAAAATGGTGATCTTTCTTTTTAAGGATATCAATCTAGTAATATTTTAAGAGAATAAGTGGCATCAGGCCACTTTAGAAGCAGTATGGCTATCAAACGAATATTAGTAAGAAGTGATTAAAGCCTTATGCAGTGATGGTTGTGGTAAGAAAGATCACAGGATGCTGTGCATGAGTGAACTGAAGTAAATATGAGAAGTATAGAATGAGCACAGGCATCAGGCTTAAATGACAAGTTGAAAGGCTGTGCCTCACTATGATACAATTTGCAAATTTTTTTAATAAATTTATTTTTTATTGGTGTTCAATTTGCCAACATATAGAATAACACCCTGTGCTCATCCCATCAAGTGTCCCCCTCAGTGCCCGTCACCCAGTCACCCCCACCCCCCCGCTCACCTCCCCTTCTACCATCCCAAGTTCGTTTCCCAGAGTTAGGAGTTTCTCATGTTCTGTCTCCCTTTCGGATAATTCCCACTCATTTTTTCTCCTTTCCTCTTTATTCCCTTTCACTATTTGCAATTTGATGGGAACACAAGAGGAGTTCCAGTCTGGGGTGAGAGAAGAGGTTTAATTCTCTTTTGGAAAAGTCGGGCTTGACTGTCCATTGGTTTTTAAGTATAGTTACTTTGTAGTTACTTGGTAAGAAGTTAGCTATGAACATCTGAGATTTTGCCATATGTTTTTAATTGAATATATAGACTGTAGTCATCTGGTGATATGGCATTTAAAGCAGGACTGGTACAGAACCATGTCACTTTGGTGAGAAATACTAGATGACCTCTATTCTGACAGATCAGGTACATGTTACAAATGTGAAATTTGTAATTTCTGTGTGTGCAATTTAAGGTGTTAATGTCTATGTTTTACTGTTTTATTTGTTGTTCTGTCATTCTTAAACCAAGAGTTAAAATTATCTTAACTACTTCATGTTTTTGTACATATTTATGACTTAAATTTTAAGCAATTTTAATTACTCCATGGAGGGGTGATGGATCACACAGCCTTAGATGGGCAGACTGATGAGAGAGACCTTCCATGCAGTAAGGGGCAAATAGAAATGAAAGAGTCCATAATGATCATCAAGGAGAAGAAATTGGAAAACTATGAAGAAAATTAGTATACAGAAAAGTTATGATAACTAAGGGATCAGAGTATTTCAAATGGAAAATTATGGTAAAAAAATATCAAGTATATGTGGCCCATTTTTCATACGTTTGGTTACAAGTCTTTTTCCCAATTCTTAGATCACAATTACTCAGTGAAGGATTCATACCTTATTAGTTTTTTATCTCAAGTGAAGCCTGCACACAATGGGTATTTAATGGGCTTCTCATTACATTAAAACCTGATAGAAATGATTAACATTTGTCACACAACTTTGACATCAATTTTATTCTCTGTCATTACCAAACCTAATAAATTAACTACTTTAAAACAAAGAATATGCCTTGAATATTCTTATAGTCTTAGCACAAATAGACCTTCTGTTTATAGTGGATGTTTCATCAAATGCACTGAGTAAACAAATCTACCTCAGAAGTTTTATTATCTGAATTTCATTAATTTTGCTGTCAATGTGGTAAATGGGTAGAAAAGCAGATGGTCTGAAGAAAAAAGTTTTCAAATCACCCATATAAAATGAAGTTTAGAAAATTAGAAAAAAAATGTTCTCTTTGTATAAACACTACATATGAAATATGAATGGATATTGATATTCTAAATAATACTGATTACAGAAATAATATTTTATAAATTCATTTATATTGTATCTTGCTAATTGAAAGAAGTACTACCAGTGGGACCTAGTTATTTATTTATTTATTTATTTATTTATTTATTTATTTATTTAATTTTTAAGAATATTTTATTTATTTATTCATGAGAGACACACAGAGAGAGGCAGAGACACAGGCAGAGAGAGGAGCAGGCTCACCACGGGGAGCCTGATGTGGGACTTGATCTCGGGACTCCAAGATCATGCCCTGAGCCGGAGGCAGACACTCAACCACTGAGCCACCCTGGAGTCCTAATGGGACCTATTCATAAAACAACTTTATTTTATCTTCCACTGTCCTTTTAAGTTTATTCAATAGAATAGATGTTCTTCCTGCCATGGGATGACATTTTTGGTCACACTCAGGCAATATAAGATATTTTAGGTGAGTATTAAGAACATTCAACTCATCTAATAATCAAGCTTTACTTCCCAAACTCAAGCTATTCCCTGTCGTCCCAGCCCTGGCCTTTTACTGACTAGAAGTCTGCTCTAATAGATCATGTATATGTGCTCTTACCTCTCCTCCCTTCCTGGTTAACCAGTGTGGAAGAATGGGGCAAGTTGAGTTGAGATGGGCAAAGATGAGGAGGATTAGTTGAGGAGGACAGCATAGCTGTGTCACTGGGGACTGACAGGGTTCTAATGCAGTTTTCTTTTTTTCTTTTGAGTTCTGTCATAGCTTCTTCTGAATTGGTTCCTGTTTCTAAGAATCCCTCACTCACCCTTGTAAGCCCTGGCATGCAAGCCAAATGCAACTCTCTTCTGATTGATCACTTCAAGATCTTCAACTACTAAGAGTCCTATGAGGTCTTGATGTTCTCTCAAGTTAGGTCACTTCATTTCTCAAGATCAGTATCCAATATAACACAACATTCCCTCTCTTATGGATGGCCACGGGATGCAACCTCTGTTCACAGGACACCTCCTCTGCCTGGCAAGGCACTTTTGTTTTTTTTTCAGCAGCTAACCAACTCACTCTTCATCTTTAATTTCTCAGCTTGGAGTCAGAAGTTTTTTATAGTTTTGACCTGTGTGTCATCTTAACAATTAGTAGCAAGTTGCCAATTTGATAATTTCGAAATTTTCATTATAGTCTACCAGTTTACTTGATTTCTATTGCACTTCAGTGTATTAATGGAACTTGCATTTTCCTACTTTATCATAATAATATGAAGTAATAATAGTTATAGTTTCTTTCACAATAGCAAAATCAATATTTCTAAAATATTTGCAGGGACAGATTCTAATTTGACAATGGCTTATTAATTAGTTCAATTAGTAATGGCTAATTCTGACATTCTACTTTTCAAAAATTAAACTTATTTCATTCAAACATTCAAAATAATGTGTGATAAGAAGGACAGAGTATGAAAATAGACAGTAGAGTTGTTGTCCTTTAGAAAAAGGATAAATGTTTAGAAAAACTCATTTAAATAATCTTTTTATCTTTAATAATGTCTAGATCTCTTGCTGAAAACCAAGTCCCTGTTATGTGATTTGACATTTAATGTTCCCAATAAAATCAGTATGAACTAGATAAAATACATGTCACTTTGGGAAGTTCTGATTTGATAATTTTATATCTTAACTATTTTATAAAAGAAAAAGAAATCCATTTATAAGAATAAGGAAAGATTACTAACATTTTCTAGGAAGCTGTATTTTGAGTTGTCTCAATTCCATTTCTGAAATGTAATTAGAAGTTGTTGATCTTCCCTTTCAGTCAATGCTAGTTAAAGCACGGGAGAAGGTAAAAATTAAAGTATAATCTTCAATACTTACAATGAATCCCAGTGCTGCTATTATGCCCTTTGATTGTTACTATGGTTTGAATATTTTTCTTCCTCCAAAATTCGTATGATGAAATTCTATCCACCCAAAAATTAGAAGATGGGGCATTTTGGGATGTGCTTAAGTCATGAGAGTAAAGTCCTTTTGAATGGGATTAATATTCTTATGAAAGAGACCCCATAGAAATCCCTAGTCCTTTCCACCATGTGAGGACACAAGAAGATACTAGCTATGAACCAGGAATAAGGTCCTCACCAGACAGAACCATTTGATACCTTGATCTTGGACTTCTATCCTCCAGATCAGTGAGCAATAAATTTCTGTTGTGTATGAGCTATTCAGTCTGTGGTATTTTATTATAATAGCCTAAATGGACAAAGATAGTTGTCTAGAAGAAAATATAGTTCACATAAATTCTATGTGGGGAGAGTCATAATACATTTTCATGTAATCAAAAGAATACTACTGTAATAATACATAATTTAATGCAAATGTCTAATGCATGAAAATTTTAACATCATTTCCTAATTTTCAATATGGCAATCATATTTTTAACAATAGATGATTCTGATTATAATATAAAAATAGATTCTCTTGCAAACTTTCACTGATGTGTTTGGTATTGTCATTGCTATGTATTACACTTGAACTAAAAACTCATTCTTAAATTAAAGTTTACATGTATTATAAAAAAGTATATAATATATATGTATGAAAGAAGCATATTTCTGGAAACTTTGAAAAGTTGTTTCAGAATTTTATAAATATAAAGTCAACATCCCACCAGGCATTTTGTTGCAAATATGTTATGATTTATCTTATTCCTGAAATATTTGCATCTGATGTGATGCTGGTTTAAGGTCAGGTGTGGCTACAGATGGTGCGGAGGGATGATCTGACTCATTTCCCATAAACATACCTCCTTCTTTCTAACACAGTGTTCACCACCCAAGCACATGTGTACCTACACACACACACACACACACACAGAGACACAAACAACAGAGACAAAAACTATGTAATAGGTAAATTGGCGCAACACAAACTGACCATTCATAGCTACCCTTAACAGTTTGACTGCTTTTTCTTTTTTTAAGGGTTTATTTATTCATTTGAGAAAGAGAGAGAGAATGAGAGAGACAGAGTGGGGGTGTGGGAGTTGTCCCGAGGAGAAATAATCTTAAGCCGACTCTGCACTGAGCATGGAGCCCCACTCCGGGATCTGTCTCACCACCCTAAGATCAGGATCTGAGCCTAAACCTAGAGTGCGATGCTTAACCAACTGTGCCACATGATTGCTATTTCTTTTCTCTTTCCTTCCCCTTTCCCTTCTCATTCCCTTCCTCCTCCTCCTCCCTGCACTTCCTCCTTCTCCTCCTCATGCTCCTCTTCTTATCCTCTTTCTTCTTTTTCTATTCTCTTTTGCCTTCTCCTCCCCCTCCTTTCTCTCACCTTTTCATTGAAGAGACAAAGGACTGAAGTCTGAGTGATTAAAAGCTGGTTTTGGATAATAAGTATTAAATGGAAGGCTGAAATGACAGAGTCTCCCTATAAAGCGACATAATCTCCTCTAAAGAGTATCCAGGAGCCAGCTGTGCTATTGAATTACTAAATTCTCTCCAACTCTTCCTCTAGGCCGTCAGAGACTTTGAAGCTCTAGTGCCTCCATCCAGGCTATGTCTATGCACATAGCACTAAATTAAAGCAATTTCTGGAAACAGAAAGGCCTCCACACTCATATCAAACCATTCTTATGCATACATTATAGTCTCCTTATTGCACACACAGGATCAAAGACCTTGAAAAAGTGTAATTATCATATTGCATCATTTATAGCTATAAATATATGTTTATTACTTATATATTCTATTATATAGTGATATAACATTATGTTACATAATAAAATTATTTTAATAAATATTAAATATAAATAAGAATCTCCATTTTCACATGTGATCTCTTAATCCCTCCATTTTACAAAAACTATTTTGACCCAAAAAACTTTTTTCAAAACTTCAATTGGACAACATCTTAAAACAACAGAAAAAATCGCTACAGTAGTTCACCAGTTCCCTTATGGTGAGATTTTTGCTTACTATGTTACCGTACCAGCAACTCTAAAATTTTGAGTAATGATAAAAAACTGATTCCCTTTTTTTGACTTTGTATTAATATCTTTGCTAGCTTTCAATTTTCCATTTCTCAAGACAATTTCAAGCTTTAATACATTATTCAGCTTTATATATTCCAGTATGAAGTATTGCTACTACCATTTTCCTAAATATATATAGTTAACCCTCAAATATTCATTCAAATATCAAGATCAGCTAAGCATGCAATGCAATGTGGTAGGTAATATTAAAACCCTGACTGTAACATTTTTTCCATTTACAGTTTTAAAAAATAATTTTTTTAAAGATCTTATTTATTCATGAAAGACACAGAGAGAGAGGCAGAGACAAAGGCAGAGGGAGAAGCAGGCTCCATGCAGGTAGTCGAATGTGGGACTCCATCCTGGGACTCCAGGATCACAACATGAGCTGAAGGCAGATATTAGATTAACTGCACTTCTTCTACTGTCCTGTTTCTCTCCTTTACTCAATGCCTACATGAATGTGATTTTGCATAGGAAATAAGCTACTTTTCTCTTAGTTTAGTGCAATGTTTTCTCTCTTTAAAATGTTCTCTAGAGGTAGTTATAAGGAGCTTTTAAGTAAGGGAAGTAAACAGAGCAAATCAAGAGGTCAAGATGTTTTAATTGCATTTGGTGAGTAACATCAATATTAATAAATTAAATATTTCAGTAGAGTTGCTTTGTCATACTTGAAAATAGAGCATGTATTCCATTTTCCTAACTGTATAAAATCCCCATAGAAAGTGAGGCAAGCTGCAGGAAATATGCTATATTGCTTCAAAAGTTAGGTGCACATTGAGTTAAAATCTAATGAGTTTCAATTCTAAAATATAGAAGACATAATGGAGGCAAAAAAAAAAAATCAAACATACTATACATTTCACTGTTTTTTTTTTTCCTAAGATAGTTTGCTTCAATTATGAGTCGTTTGATGCATCTATAAAAGTCCACCAGCAGGGCTCTCTCTTGCATTATAATTTAGAAACAAATAATTTAATTTTTTATTTCCTAGGAGGACAATATAAGCCCTGAAAGCCCTACCAAAGCTAAATATATTGAATTTCTGAAATAAATGACTAATGCTTACAAATTTACCCTTGCTTGTGCCATTTTTGATCAGTTTATTATTAATCTAGTAGTGTTATAAATATACATTATTTAATATTAAAATCTATCATTGTCTTTCAATTTTAAAAAGAATAGTAGATCCAAAAATGTACACTACAGAAGTTTATAGAATTGATTAATTGAAAATTGAAGAGAATGCTCACATTTATTTTTCACTGTTGGTCTTTTGAGCAAGATGGTATTTTCATCATAAAACTAGAAATACACCAAATTCTGTGTTTTTGCCTTTTTTTTCTCTTTTGAAATAAAGTAAAGGCTTACTGGCTTCTCTTATGACGAAATGATTAGTCATATGTTCAGATCACTCTGTAATACTCAGGTAATAAGAACATATAATGGACAAAATTAATTACAGAATAAAGTCTGACATTGAACTCAAAATAACCTTGTTGTTTGACTCAGCTTAAATTATCTTACTGGAGTCATTGTACTTGCACAAAGCCTAGTAGCCTTACCGGGTTCTTGTTGTTTTCTATGTTTTTTAGAGAGCTTCTCCTTGCTGGGAATTATCTTTTATATTTCATCTTTTAAGCCCAATGATTCAATTGACTCTTTCAATATTATAACTCCATTATTTCCAAGAATGGAATGTATTTATTTGATGTCATAATATGATAGTCATTTCTATATTTTTTCATAGCCAGTGAGTGAATTATAAATTAATCTCCAAGAGACCTAGTTGAATACACTATTAAGACTAGATGTTGTTATGAGCAAACTGATAGATTATTTACCTAAAATTCATGTGAGTACTTGAGGTTCTGAGAGGTATGAACACATCATGATAAGGGAGCTTAAAAGGTTGTAGACCTATGGCCAGACATTTATATGGTACCAATATATTCTAGTTAATGAAAGATGTTATCAACACCAGGGGATGTGTGAAGAGAAATAATGGTTTTCAGGATAGATTGATAATGTTATTCAGGATATATATGATTAGAAATGACCCTAGTGCAGGGATTTTTATGTGATAGTTACTTTAGCTGTAGTCTACAAGGGCAATACATGGTGACAAATCAATGTGTCTTTGTTCCCATCTGTGTTGTCTCTGGACTATTTATCAATTCTGCCACCAAGAGGTTGATAACATCTAAGAAGATGAGCCTGTGGTAAAAATTTTCTCTTTTATGTGGGTAATACTTTTATGCACTACAGATTCAGTGTGGTGCTAAGAATCAGCTTGAATGGAAAAAATAACTCACTCTTAAATATGCTAAAATGCAATTACATTTATATACAACCTTTTAATTAAAAAAGTAAAAATACATTTAAATAAATGTACACAAATGGTGTATAATAAAAGGACAATAAATAATGAATTAAACAAACAATAAATGTAAATAAACATTTAAAATATTAATGTATGGACCTTCTTTGAAGATTAAGTTTTAAACTCTGGCTAAGTAAAATTAAGAATTTAAGGTTGTATACTTGTAATTTGCTTAGGGTGTTTGGAATAAGTATCCATAAAGCAGTCATGTATTCGGATGGACTTTTCAATGCTCTTTTTTAGTGCATAAAGTGGACCCAGGTATCAGAGAATAGGACAGTGTATACCATAGCTACCTCCCCTCTCTTTATCACAATCATTTTAATCTTTGCCCTGTAACAGTGATATATAACTGAGTAACAATTAAAATCAACCATTAAATTCTTCTGCTTAAGAATTGTACTGTGATTGGTTTAAAGACTGTGGGAAGATAAATGAACAGATTATAAAAGTGGAAGCAGTTCAAACAAGAGGCTGTATCATCTTCAACAGTTAGAGAATGTCTCATGGTACACAAATTTCATCAGATAAAGAAATCTTAACATTCATCTAGGAAGATTATTTATCTTTTCAGTTTTCAACCCTTTTCCCTAGAAATGTCTATCTCGGGCTCTGACGATGTCTAAATTTATACTTTTTGATCAAATACGTCTCTATTATTCATACAATATCCCTTAGCCACATGTTGCTATTTAAATTATATAAATTAATCAAAATGAAATGCAATTTAAAACTCAGTTCCTTTGTTATACTATGCTACTTTTTAAAAAATTATTTATTTATTTTGGGGGGTGTGCAGGCATGAGCACAGGGAGGGGCAGAGAGGGAGAATCTTAAGCAGACCCCTCATTGCTCAGAGAACCTAACCCAGGGCTTGATCATGACCTGAGCTGAAATCAAGAATCAGATGTTTAACGACTGAGCCATGCAGGTGTCCCCATATTAGGCAACTTTCAAGTGTACAATAGCCACCTGAAGCTAGTGCTACCGTATTGAATGGTGCTGATATGGAAGAATAATTCTTTTATAGGAAACACTTTCATACTGTTATTGTAAGTCTCCTTCAACCTTTTTTTTTTCCCACTTAAGCCTCCTGAATTTATTTCAGCTATGCATTTTCCCTTCAACTATTAGCCCTTCACTTGTGACTATACTTCTCATGTGACTATAATTCTCATGAACCACTGAAAACTTGAGTGCCTCATAAGCAGTTGCCCCCCACAAGTCTGGAATGCTTCTAGTGTTTGTTGTCTTAGTCAGTGGAAACATCATTCATACAATCACTCTAACCCTAATCATCAGTAGTATTCTTGATTAGCCACTCTTTTTCACATTGAGAATTCCAGTCATTTCTTGTCTCAAAATAAATATGACAAGTCTATTCTTCCTCTTGTCTACATGGTTGTGGACCTTCCATCTAGTTCAAGCCACTATCATCTCTAGGTCTGAATGAATATGACAGCTTCTTTTTTTGATGTTTACATTCTTGTCTTCCTAACATTTTTTTTTTGCATATTAGCTATGGTAAACATTAAAGATAAAAGAGTCACAACCTGCATCATCCTTGTGTCCTATTTAATCCACTGTTTATGACCTTTGAAGCATATCACATTATTCCTTTAAGAAAACATATGCAATTAACTGATTGCAAGAAGAGTATCATAGTAGTTAAGAAAGAAGATTCTCTATAAGCCTGCTCAGTTTAGAATCCTGACTCAAAAATCCTGACTCAAAGACCTACTGGTGATATGGTTTTGAACAATTTGCTTAGCTCTTTGTTTCATCCCCTCATTGTAAAATACAGATAGGAAGAATTCCTTTCTCAAAAGATTATTGTGAGGGGTAAATAAATTGATTTATAAGCAGCACTTAGAACAGTAACTGGCATATTGTAATTGCTCAGGAAATATTCAATATTATTCTTGTCAGAAAGAAAAAGGCACAGCATGACTTGGACTTTATGACTTTATGACTTTATGTCCTCGGCTTCTTTTTTTTTAAGATTTATTTATTTTTTTGAGAGAAAGAGAGAGATATCCAGGGGTGGGGGCACAGGGGCAGAGGGAAAGGTAGAGAGAGAATCCTCAAGCAGATGCCCCACTGAGTGGAGAGCCCAATGGAGGGCTTGATCTCACTACCCTAGGTCATGACCTGAATTGAAATCTGGGTTTGGCCGTTTTTATGGACTGAACACCCAGGTGACCCTCCTCTACTTCTTATTCTCACTTATACTCTCTCATTGCATTCTAGACTCAGTGCCTACCCTCTGTATAATTTCTCAAATCTGCAAAGTTTTTTCCTAACTCTAAATTTTCACTTAGAGACTGAAATGCTCTTACTTGTTTTCCCAAGCTGGCTTATTCTCAACCTTGTTCGGCTGATTGTCATCTTCTCAGTATATTGTCCCCCAAACCTCTAGGTTTGTATCTGTCAGATTCTACAATTGTTTCACTTGGTTGCTTTTAAATCATTATCAGTATGTTCAATTATTTTTTCCCTATTTTCTTGTTAAGTATCTGTTTTTCTCTCTTGTTCATGTCTATTCCTTGATGTCTCTTGGATAAAAGATCACAATAGAAATTCATTGACTTGTTCAATGCCAGCATGGATAACAGTATTTATAAACCCAGGATTTCAAGCATACTATGACTAGAACACAAAAGAGTGGGTCAAAAATATTTTTATTCATTCTACAAGTTATTTTTGTATGATAACACTTAAGATAATACTTTATAAGTATTTATTAATAGTGAGCTCATTTTGAATCAAAATATATTTTTATTTATATATTTGTAATATATAAATTTATATATATTTTTATATATGTGTTGCCATTTTTGGATTTGAGGCTCCATGTCTTCCCTAAAGAAGACATTGCTAAAGACTATCTCGAAGTCAAACTGTTCACATAATGAACATAAAGTTGATAATCATATTCAGGATGCAATATTTGATATCTTTCTTAGCTCTTTGTGTAGTAAACTAATTGTCAAATGAGTGTCAATGCATTGATTCAATAGATATGCAAGAAATATCCCTTTAGCTTTCCAAATATGAATATCTAATAAATGGATAGTATTGGTGTGTAAATCCTCATTCTCCCACCTTGAATTGATGATATCTTGATTTACAACTTAGTGTCAACTTCACATATCTACCCACTTGCAGACAGAGAGCTAAAATCAGAAGATTATAGAAATCTTTGCAGAATAGCTTGCAGAATAGCTCCCAATGAGGCTGCTCACTACATAGACAGAAATAATGAGTTCTATCACCCTGAGCTCAGTCAGGTCAAAAAGATGATAAAATTAAAATTATAGAGTTAGCAACCTATGCCATCTTAACATCAAATACCAGTAAAATATCCATGCGAATTGTTAGATATGTGACTTTTCTTTGTAAAGGCTAGAGTAAGCAGTAGATATGTTCACTTTCACCCTGCTCTGTATAGGGAGTAGAGAATGGCACTGGATATGTGAGAGGGGCAATTAAAGCTTCTCTTCTTCCATCATTTAAAGTGATTCTTAAATATCTCCCCTAATTCAAAAAAAAATATTGCTCCCTCCCTTACTATAGTTTACCATTTTCTCTCTGAAATATGTTCTTTCAGATATCCATATAAGAATAAAATATATCTTTATATGAGATCATTTTTAAAAAACATGGATTTATGTATAGGTTGAGAAGGGTTTAAGAAAACCAAGCCTTAGGAAAAACTGAAAATCCTCTGATTGCATGGTGAAGAAGTTAGTAAATAAAGAGAGAGAGAGATGTGGAATGAGACTGAGTACTGTGGATTCAGACTACAGGTGATTAAGCTAGTTGGTGGAGAGGAGACCACTCCAGAGTGATGATGAACTGAATGAACCAGATATACCAAGCTACTTTCAACTGAACTACTCTACTAATAAAAGTGAACATTGGCTCTGGTTGTTGTTCTCTTACAAAAAAAGAATAATTGACCATGAAATTATTTTGAACCTCCATCTCATTTTAAACAGTGAAAGTAACCTTAGGATATTTTTGTACAATTGTTGATTATGCTCATTGAAAGCACACACACACATACACACACACATACACACACACACATATATACACCAATTTGTAACTGAAATAATTTGTATCTGTATTTGATTTTTTAAAATGATGCAAGAGGTATTCACTAAATCACTATCTTACAACACTTTAATAAAGTAGAATAGATAAAACTTTAATAGGAAAAGTCAGAAGTCTTTGACATTAAAGATGACAATTTAAATAATTTTTGTAATAGATCAAATATAAACAGTTATAATGGAGTCATGGACGTGAGCTTAATCATTTTAGATATCAAGGCTTAATAATGATCTTTATATGTTATGTGCTGTGGCTAGTTGTACATTAGAATTCAAACTGTTTTAGAGGTTATACTTAAGCCTTTGTAAAACTTTGATTGTAATTTTTGTCATTTAATAGTTAAGACAGCATTTAAGTATCAAACTGAGTAAAATCATTGAACAGAAAGTACCTAAGATTGAAAAAATTAATATCAAATAGAGTTCATTATGACATACGGATTACAAATAGCTATTACAAAAATATTATAGAATGCCTTTAGAATGCTTATATATTCTTTTCAATCCATTTTCTCTGGATAATATCAATATTGTTGCCTTGCATGGTATCATTTTGTAGCTCAAGAAAGTAATGTTTTATTATTGTTCAGATGAAATGAACTATCAAACTTATTCTTAAGTATTTATTGAAAAGTTTTATAAATAGTTGTATTATAAACAGTATAGTAGATGTGAATATGAATAAAACATGTCCTTAACTTGAATGAACTAAGTCTACTAGGGCAGTGCAGGAACACAATGAACCCCAAATTACTATACCTCATGTTCTCATTTAAAAACATGAGATATTTGTTATCATTTCAATCATATCTGAGAAAAATTAATCTCAGAGAAAGTACTGGACTTACTTAAAATTCCCGTTGGAGTGAAAATATGGAAACAGAATTTAAATCCACGTGTGCCTTTCTCAAAGACATATATTCTTTGTACTATATTATATGGCCATCCACAAAGCCAAGGCCTGTATCTCTATCAGCTAAAAGCATATGACATATAAACAAATATTTAGTGTAAAATGAGTTAAAGAGGCATAAGGAAAAGTTTCCTGTCTTCAGAGAGAGAGCAGAGGAAACTCAGTGCCATGATGACTGAGGGAGGCTTAAGAGCTGCTGACTGGCAAGATGGGCAAAAAGTATATTCAGAATGTTAATAGGAAGAACTGATAATAAATCCATTTCAGGAGGGGGCAGGGACATACATGGGAAAGAAACATGTCTTCCTTAGATATATTTTAGACATTTTCTGTGCAGAACATTTTAATAACAGGTTTTCTATGAGATGGTGCTTGTATGCTTATGTGAAGCATAAAAGCATTTATACTCTCTATGGGGGGCATGGCCTGGGTAATACATAAATAATGCAATAATTAATGGCTGAATTTTGTACAACTTGTATTTCATATAAATGCTGATCAGACAGAGAACTAATACCTGCCTGGTAGACTTACCTATTAGTATCATCACATTCCTCTATTAAGCTTTGGAAGAAAACGCTTTAATTTCTACAGCAACACCTATTAGGGTCAGTTTGTGCAATATTGATAGAGGTAGATAATCTATTTTTCAGGTTTTGGATTTTAATATCTGGAAGAGTAGAAAAATTTGATTAAGTGTGTAATAGTGTGTTGGTTTATTAGAGATAAAGTACCTTATATTAAATAAATTTTCTGGACCTGAAATTCAATACCAACTTTACAGCTTGTTTTCTTATTTGATAAAATATATGGTTATTCTTTCAAGTTAATTGATATAGAGCTTACTCATCTTAAAGTAGATGTGTAGGGACGCCTGGGTGGTTCAGTGGTTAAGTGTCTGCCTTTGGCCCAGGGCGTGATCCTGGGGTCCCAGGATTGAGTCCCACATTGTGCTCCCTGCAGGGAGCCTGCTTCTCCCTCTCCTATGTCTCTGCCTCTCTCTTTCTGTATTTCTCTCATGAATAAATAAATAAAATATTTTTTTAAAAGAGTAGATGTGTAGACTTTAATATTACAAATGAATGATGGTCAACTTAATTATTCTTCAACTGATGGATATTAATATTTATGTCTTTTTTAAAAATCCAAGATAATGATTAATAAATATTCTTATTACCATATGCTTATATTTTGGGGTGGGGTTGTGTTGTGATAAAATAAATCTCCAAAAGAAAAATTATGTCCCAAAGCCTACTTTATGCCTTAGGTTTTAAAATCATATGATCATCTCAATAGATGTAGCAAAAGCATTTGACAAAATTCAACATCTTGTCATGATAAAAACTCTAAAATAAATGGGTATAGAGGAACATGTGTCAACATAATAAAGTCTATATATGGAAAGTCCAAAGCTAACATTATCCACAATGGCAAAAAGCTCAAAGCTTTTTTTTTTTCTTCTCAGATCAGAAACAAAGCAAAGGTACTCACTCTCACCAGGCCTATTTAACGTAATACTGAAGTCGTAACTAGAGCAAATGGGCAAGCAAAAAATAAAAGACATTCAAATTAGAGAAGAATAAATAAAATTGTCTGTTGTAGGAAACATAATATTAAAAAAATCCTAAACATCCCATCCAAAAACTGTTAAAATCTATATATAAATTCAATAAAGTTTCAGGATACAAAACCAACATATATAAATCAGTTATGTTTCTAAATAGCAACAATGGACTTTCAGAAAAAGAAATTAAGAACAAGTGTTGGTGAGGATGTGGAGAAAAGGGCACCCTTCTATTGTAGATGAGAATGTAAACTGGTACATCTATTATGGAAAACAGTATGTGGTTCCTCAAGGAATTAAAATTGATCCAGCAATCCCAATTCTGGGCATATATCTAAAAGTAATCAGATCACTATCTCAAAGAATTATCTGTATGTCTATGTTCATTGCAGCATTATTCACAATAGCAAGGTCTGAAAATACCTTATGTGTTTAACAGATTAATGGATAAAGAAAATTTGATATATGCATTAACAATATATGTATCGGTAAGAAAAATCTCATATACGTATTCTGTTGAATAATACTCAGCTTTTAAAAAAATAGAAATCCACAACATGGATAAACCAGGAGGATATTATGCTAAGTAAAATAAGATAACAGAGAAAGACAAATATGGTATGGAATCACTTATATGTGAAAACTTAGAAAAACTGAACTAGTGAAAAGAGAGTAGAAAAGTAGGGGCCAAGGGCTGGTGTTTTGTGGAAAGAGGAATATAAAACAGTACAAAATTTCAGCTATCAGTTGAATAATTACTGAGGCCTAATGTATAACATGATAAATATAATTGATAATATTGTATAATTAAAATTTGTGAAATAGAACTTAAATTTTGTCACAACAAAAGAGGAAGTTAAGCCACATGTTTAACTCAAAATAAGATGAATAAGGAAAATAGAAGGTAGAATATTAATGAAATTGAGATCAGATTATAACCAAACTAAAAATAATGAGTGATAAAGAATAAACAAGTTAAACACACTAAAAAAAAAAAACTGGTTAAAATACTGTTGAAGTAGAAATAAAACTCTAAAAAGTGTGTTCAAAATATTTTTTAAAATATAGCGTGCAGTTCAACAATATTTGGAATAAAAACAGCAAGGCTAGTTGAATGAAAGCAGATGAAAAGAGCTGAAAGATTTGTTTTGCTACTTTTCATCTGGATTTTACTTTCAACTCATTCTTTTAACACCTGTATGATATGTAACTTAGTCACTCTGTTAATTTCTTCATGTGTAAACTGGATTTATAGCATAATCTAATTCTGAAAACTTAAGCAAATATTATATCATTTCAATGCTTAATACTTATCTCATGTAAATACACTAATATGTGTATTCAATAACTGTAAGCTAATGACATAAATGGAAAATCAAAAGAGAATGTTTTCACCAACAAATTTAAAATCCTAAGTTAAATAGACAATTTTCTAGGAAAAATGCAAATTTTGAAACTTAATTCAAGGTAAATTGGCTACCTGCTCTAAAACACCAAACTTTAAAACAATTAAAGATATGAATTAGAAAATATATTTATAATACCACCAAATTTTATAGTATGTTGTTCCAAAATTTAAGAAATAGAAAATTCTTATTTTATATAGAGACATTCTGAAACTAATATTATATTGATTTTGGTATATCTTTTATACATACTAATTTATCTTCAAAAGAGTTCAAGGACTCTAGAATACATCATTTAAAAATGTCTTCTTTTTTGAAATAATCATGTTAGGATCTTGGACTTCAAAGTATTTAATTAGACTTGACAACAAAAATAATTGGTTTAATTTGATGCTCATAATATGTTTATTCATAATAAAAATGTAAATATAATAGTAAAATAATAGTTCAAATTAATTCTATTTTTTAATCTCCAATCATTTCTTTTTTAAGAACACATATCTGAAACAGAAGAAGTAGCTTTCGTTGACAAACAGGATTTAGGGTCCTCAAATATGAGGAATTTGAAGGACTAAACTCACTTTAACCCTCTGGAATATGCTGTGTGCATTACTCTTAATGAGCCTATATTTCATATTTGTGACTTTTCTTTCCTCAATTAGATTAATCAGTTCCTTGAAAAGATAAATCGTGTTAGGAACTACCTTGATTTTATAAGAAATGCAGATAGAAAATGTTCTGTTAAGTAAACAATGTGGTTTTTAAAGTGTCAGATCAGATTATTAGAACCAGTTTCTCAGTCTAATGACTTCCATGTTTGTAATCACCTTCAAGCAGTTTAAACTCTAAAATTCTAAAGTTTTAACATTGAAATTTTCTTCTGAACCAAATTGCCTTCTCTTGTCATTCAAATAAATACCTATGGGACTACTTTTTTCACTGCTACCCTTGAATGTTGTCTTTGTTCTCATGAGCGATTTTGTTTGCCTTATTTCACAGCTTGTACTCAATTTTCAGCCTTTCTCAGTGAGATGTTTATTTTTTAACTTCCATGATTACATTCCATCCAGTTTAGAACAGATGATTAACTTACTGATTGTTTTATTACCTTTTTTTAAACCTCTACTCAATTATCAGTAAAGAAAAAAGTTTAAAAAGCTCCAAATTTGAAATGAAATAGAAAACAGGGATAGACAGACAGACAAATGATGATAAATAATAGGTAAATGATAGATAGATTAGATAGATGGATAGATAGATGATAGATATGATAGACAGATGATAGATGATAGATAATTCTCAATTTTTAAAACAAACAATTATCATGTTTTTAAGGACAAGGATAAATTTCCTTTCTTAAGAGAGAGTTGTTTGTGTGTGTCTGTGTTTACTGAAAATATTCCTCTTTGATGTGCAAACAAATCAAGAAACCTGGTTAAAATGCTTTGAATTTTATTTTATTTTTCTGAGTAAGTGAAACACATGATTATGATGTAGAAACGTTAGGTTTTGGAGTGAAGGTCAGGAAAGAATCTTTGAGACATCTTTAATAGAAAAAAGGTAATTCTATGAAAGCAAGGGGATGGGACCTATGGGCAGAAAGCTGTACCAGGGCCATGACGGTGACTAATTATAAACTTTCAAGTTGAGAGGAGATTAGGGATAGCACAAGTCTCTAAGGAATTTGAAAGCAGAGTTTCTATGACCTTGAGTGGGCTAGTTATTGTTAGGAAAAGATCATTTATTTCTGTTTAATAAAACCTTAGTCAAGAGACCCTTCAGATGGGTATCAGTGGGCCAGGTGCTTGGGGATGATTGCTAACATGTATATTGGGAGGTAGATACAAAGGAAGTTTCCAAAGGAATTTTCATATATTAAAGGAGACTTACAGGATCATAGAGGTTGGGATAATGTTAGGCTAAGATTGCCTTTTGCCCTTAGCAAAATCAACATTGAGGCAGCTGAGCTCCTGGAGGAAAGTCACTCTGCCTATTATAGGGACTTGTCAATGGGCTTAAAGTTGAAGGAAATTTTTTTTTGCCTTTGTTTCCCAAGTCAATTATATGTTTGGTTTAGTTTAAAGCTATGTTAATCAAAGTATGGTTCTTGAGTCATTATCATCATCATCTTCTGGGAACTTAGGAAAATATAGAACCTTCTTTACATCCATAGAAAATGTAAACATTTAAGCCTTAAATGAATGTCACTGGACTCATCATCAATCTAGTGCAAAAAGCACTGTTTTCTTTCTTTCCATCTTATACATCCATAATTGTATCAACTTAATTCATATGCATTGCATTTTTTCATAATTATGCTTCTAACTCGCTTATTCTTGACTCTCAATCATTTGTGTCATATTCAGCTTCCATAATCATATCAACTCTTGCCCAATAAACTTTCAGTGATTATTGCTTACTGAACTAAATCAATCTCCTTTGTTTTATAGTTAAGATTTGGGAAGCCTGGGTGGCTTAGTGGTTGAGCATCTGCCTTTGGCTCAGGGCGTGATGCCAGAGTCCTGGGATCGAGTCCCATATTGGGCTCCCTGCAGGGAGACTGCTTCTCCCTCTGCCTATATTTCTACCTCTCTCTGCTTGTCTCTTATGAATAAATAATCTTAAAAAAAGAGAATCTTTAAACTGGTTTGTCATAATATGCCCTTCAGCTTTCCCTTTTAACACTATCTGCCACTCTTTATTCATATAAATTTCTACATTCCTGGTCATCCGACTGGTGTTTGTCCCTCAAACATACATTATAATTTCCTAGCTTTTAGCTTCAAATTTAATGCCAGGAAAGAATTAAAGGAATGGTCCATTGGTGCAAAAAATTCTAAGAACACAAAAATGGCTTTAAAGTTGAAATTTGAAGTTTGTCTCCCATTCTAGAAAAATATTATATTCAGAGTTCTGGGATATCTCTTAAATGAAAGTGATTTTCATACAGTATAAGGAACTGAGAAAAATCAGAAATATATAGAAAGATAATAATAGGGGAATTTCATTTTTTAACTAGAGTCAAATATCTATATGTAAATTATAGTTCAATTTCATTGTATCTTCTACCCACTTCTATTATATTTGAAGAAATAATAGCAAGGGGATGAAAGATATAATATATATCAGAGTTAAATAGTAATTTATAGAAGTTTCTAAATAGTATACATATACAATGAATATAGAGGGCAAGAAAACATGGAGAAGAAAATACATTCTAAACTATTTGGACTTATTTCTTTCATGGCATATTGTACTTTAACATCTAGCATTTCTTTCTTTATAAGTGTGAATACAATTTTCTCTAAGAGATGGGATGAACTTGTCTAGTAAGATACTCTTTATTTCCATCCTTCCAACATTCACACAACTCTCATGCATTGCACGTTGGAGCCCCTTATCTCCTTTTGTGTGCCAGATTCAGATTTTCATACCTCAGCTAGTGAGAGGATATTTTGAACTATTATATGATGCTGCTGCCTGCTGGCTCTGACAAATCAGTTTTTGTCAAAGTCACCAACTTTGCATATCAGTATATGTGTGATTTTGAATGACTTATTTTATCCTTTTCATAAAACTTTTTAAAAAGAGTATAAAATAAGAAATATAAAATTCTAAAGTCAGTTTTTAAAGGATGGTTTATTTATCTTTGTAGCAGTAGAGCTAAATTGAAATTCATTTGGCATTTCTAAAATTATTAGCCTCAAAAGGACAGTTTAGAGACTTAACTAGTTACCTATTAATTCAACTATGAAGAAAAAATAAATTAAAGAAGTAACATTTAATTATATAAAGAGAGCACTAAAATAAATTTTAAAGCAGTTGGTGTAATATTGAAACTTATTGTTTGTTTCTATATTGCAAACTGTCTGGAAATAGAACCACATTAGGATATCACTTGAAGTATAGTTGACATACAGTGTTATATTGGTTTCAGGTGTACAATACTGTGATTTTCTAATTCTATATATTACTCAATGCTCACCACAATAAGTGTAGTTATACCATCTGTCACATCACCTACCTTACTACAATATTATTGACTATATTCCCTATGCCGTCCTTTTCAACCCAGTGACTTACTTATTTTATAACTAGAAGTTTATACTTACACCTCTTAATCCTCTTCACTTGTTTCACGCATTCCCATACCCCTACCTCTTTGACAACCGCCAGTTTGTTCTCTTATTTATAGGTCTTTTCTGTTTTCTGTTGTTCATTTATTTTGTTTTTTTAGATTCCACTTTAGTATCGTGATTTATTCTGTTTTTCTGGAATTTATGATTTTGAATTTATCATTTTGCCACAAAATGGGGGAGGGCTGTCAAAATCTTGCTTATTTGCAAGAATTATTTGCTTTCAGGAGCTCATGCAGCTTTTTTTTAGCATGAGTCCCTCTGTTCAAGTCAAAGTTGATAAGACTTCTATACAGTCATCAGAACCCACTGTGGGTTTATTCTTATGTCAAAGAAAAACCTTTCAAGATGATGTTAATCCATTTTCTGCTATAGATTAGAAGTGACCTTTGCCTTTTGTGTCTGTGGCACCAAAACCTTGGTCTGTATAAGAAGTAACAGAGTATTATTTTCTAACAATTCCAGCCAAAACAAATACTGCAAAGTCTTAGTTTATATTTAAAGTATTTCTCTTTCTTTTCATGATGCATTAAACACAGAAGAATAAATACAAAAAAAGCCCTATGATTAAAAATATTTGCAGGGTGCCTGGGTGGCTTAGTGGGCTAGACATTCGACTTTTGATTTTGGGTCAGGTCATGATTTCAGGGTCTTGAGATTGAGACCCTGCTAAGGTCTCCATGTTCGGTGTGGAGTCTGCTTGAGGAATTTCTCTCCTCTACCTCTGCCCCTCCCCTTCTCACACATTCTCTCTCCCTCTCTAAATAAGTAAAACCTTAGAAAAAGAATATATATGACACATGTATAAAAATGAACAAGATAAATAAAAATATATATTATTTAATGGACTAAATATTTTCAATGGGATTTCACCTAGGATGAAACTGACAACTCTCTTCTGAGTATAGATACTCTAAATATTTTTTTCATGTCTATTCAGCAAATGGCAAAGCAATCTTTTATGCATTGCACTCTGGAGATACATATTTATACACACATATATCTGGAAATACCTATATATCTATCTATATCTATCTATCTATCTATCTATATATATTTGAAATGCTCACATTTTCTAAAAGCTTGGAATATATCATTGACTTTAAGAAAATGTGGAAGAGGGGCACCTGGATGGCTCAGTTCCTCTTGATTTTGGCTCAGGTCATGATCCACCAGAGTCATGAGATAGAGCCCCATATTGGGCTCCATGCTTGTAAGGAGTCTGTCTGCCTCTGCCTCTGCCTCTGCCTCACCCTCCTTCTGCCTCACCCCCCTGTGCTTCTTCTTGTGCTCTCTCTTTCCAAAATAAATAAATAAATCTTTTTAAAAAAGGAATATGTGGAAGAAAAATAACATGGAGGTATAATGGATTACTTGGAGAATATATTATTCTAAATACTAAAGAAATTTCAGGGAAGATTCAAAATTACTAATTACTTGCATTACTCCCATTACTCTATGTAATCGCTCATCTTTCCACTATATACTTCCAGAGTTCATGAGGTTACTTTAGTAAAGTTTTGCTTTTATTATTTTAAGGCTTGAAGAAATTGATTCCTTTTAACAATCTAAATGTGGCTTTGATATTTGAGGTAGTCCAAAAGCAATTTCATTAGCAAATATTTCTGCATAAAATATAGCATTTTTCTTACATTTATTTTTATCTTTGAATTTAGGGAAATCTAAACACTTTTTACTGGTGTTTTGCAATTGACTAAATTCAATATAGCCAAGGTTTCAATCATGTTATGCTTTATACTTTCAAAAATCTTTATATAATCTAGTCAGTCATCTGAACATCCTGTTAATATGTAGTCTAAGGCATTTTAATATTGCAGAGCACCGATAAGTATATATTTGCAAATGCTAAAAGTTCCCTATGACCTTTGTGAAAATTATAAAAATGATTATAAATGTCGGAACAGCTAGACAAAACAAACAGCACTGGATTTTCCAGGAGTGTGATGTATAAGCCACAAAACATCTGTGCTATGAATGTTTAAATACATATGAAATCTGCCTTCATGCAGCAAGCATCTAGTAAAACCAGACACATAATGGTGGTTTTGTGTACTATTTTAATCCTAATATAAGGAAATTTTATCTTAATATAATAGAAATCATGACAGATTAACAAAGCCCTGATAATTGTATAATGGTATTGAGGTCAGAATAGTGTATTCAACTTGGTAAGATCTCTGTGGGGCAATAATTGTGTAAAAAAACAAAAAACGATCAACATATTTTAAAATCATTTCAAGTAATCTTAACTTATATTAAAGAATCTTAAATATATAAAATTTTAATGATACCCGAAGTACTCACTTTATTAGGTGAGCTATTTTTCTTTCCCTATCTCTTATAAATCACCTATTTGTATGCTTTGGCATGTCCATAGTTTAAGAAGTAAGTTCCTAGAAGTTAGGAAATTTTTCTAAGCCTCTCGAGACCCTTTTATCTTTTTTAAACATAATTTAGTATTTCTTAGATATCAGTTGCATAGCATGACACACTGATACTTGACTTTAAAGTGAGGAAATAGTTTTACATATAAACAATATTGTTAATGAAAGGGAGTGATTTTACTGCTCAAATTTTATATTTTGTAATTTTATTTGTAAAAATTATATTAGATTTTCCAGTAGTAGCAGTGTCTGACTCTTCTTGAGGGAAAAGTAGAATTACATGAATTGATAATTATCATTTTTTTGGTAAGAACTATTGATTGTAGATATTCCTAACAGTATCCATATAAGCATTTTAAAAAGCTCATATAAATAATAGCCATAGCTAGTAATTGATCATTGCTATATAAAAACATAAATGTTCTGTTATCTAATTTCTCAAAAGCAAGTTAAAACTAGTATTAATTCATTAAAATATGCCAAATCCCGTGCTAAACCTATTATGCCATTCATGTGCATAGCAAATTTCTAAGAAGTAATTATTATCTCACTTTTCTACATTGTCAAACTGAACCTTAAAAAGCCAGGTAACTTACTGGAGATAGAATAGCTGGAAAGTAGTCAGGCTGTAGTGGGTTAAGGTCATATGACTGTAAATGAAAAGTTCTTCCCCATGGTCTACTGAATATTAGTTAACTAATAATACCAATTCTCAGGACTGCATTTCTCTTTTTCCTTCAACACATTTCCATGCATAGAAAATATGTTCCATTGTTCTCTGATTTTTAATGGAAACATAAATAACACGGGAGAAATTTTTCACACTATTTCCAGTTGTGCTTCTCACATAGAGATGACAGAAGGATGCCATTTTATCACATTATGATCAGTCACACTTGCAAATGCCATTTGAAGTGTCAGAGTGAAAATGTCTGCTCTTTCTGCTGTGTTATTGGATGACTTATCTCTGTCATTTAATTTTAAAAAGCAAATATATTGACCTATACAAACATTTCTGTTTATATATACTCATAGCAAAAAAATCATGAATCAACATCTTTCTTTATGTGATATAAATCATATTATCCTCAATTAAAATTTCAAAATCTGCTATAGTGCAGTAAACTTGTGTGATTTAGATCCTTTAATTAAATTTTATTGAGTATTATTTTCTCTTTATCTGTATAAGTGGAACAAAAGGAAGATCTGTGGCTTGAGGAGTAGGAAAAGGAAATAACTGTATCTCCATTTAATTTCTTGATAAAGATATTTGGGTAATTTTTTCCTCACAGAACATAATTAAAAATACATATACTCATGGAGCACCTTGGTAGCTCGGGGGTCAAGCATCTGACTCTTTTATTTTTAAAGATTTTATTTACTTATTTAAGAGAGTGAGACAGAGATAACAACTGAGATAGCACAAAAAGGAGGAGAGGGAGAAGCAGGTTCCCTGCTGAGCAGGGAGCCAGAGGTGGGGTCCCATCCCAGGACCCCGGGATCATGACCTGAGCTGAAGGCAGACACTCAACCAGCTAAGCCACAAAGGCACCCAAGCCTCTGACGCTTAATTTTGGCTCAGGTCATGTAGGGTTCCGTGCTCAGTGGGGAGTCTGCTTGAAATTCTCTCTCTCCATCTCCCTTTGCCCCTCTCCCCTCAAATAAATAAATAAATCTTAAAAAAATATGTATACTCAAAATATTACAATTATTTCAACAGCACTGAGATTTATGATAGAAGGGAGAAAAATTTTAGTTACCCTAAGTTTATGATCCTAAGCAATCTCATTAAGTTCCTGTAGACGTTTTAGGAACAAAGAATGGACAACTAGAATAGGCAATAGGCCAAATTTTGCTAACTCCTGTATCTGTGTGTAGATATGCATGTGTATATATATATATATATATATATATATATATATTTTGTCTGCTGAAAACAGCAGCTATGCTGAACTATATTCCTCTTTTTCATTCCATGTGAGACATAAAATTATTTGGATTCCTTAATAGTTGTCATGATATTCTTGTAATGGCTAGAAGTTTGCATTTGTGCAGATAGTTGCCTTCATCTTGTTTTTCATTTCTTAGGGAAAAATAGTATTTAACACAGGACTAAATCATTGTGTTAGTCACTGAAACTATCTCCAAAATGTATTAGTTATTACCAACAATATACATTACCTTTAACTCACAATATTTATTCATTCAATGTAATTCAGTTTAACAAATCTTAAGTGCTTCCTGTATCCAAAGAGAGCTTTGTTTTCACCTATCTAAATAATGAACTCTAAAAAATATATCTAATTGCCACTTTATTTTTGTAAGATTTTATTTTCATGAGAGACGCAGACAGAGAGAGAGGCAGAGACACAGGCAGAGGGAGAAGCAGGCTCCATGCAGGGAGCCCGAAGCGGGACTGGATCCCGGGTCTCCAGGATCTCGCCCTGGGCCAAAGGCAGCGCCAAACCGCTGAGCCACCCGGGCTGCCCTAATTGCCACTTTAATATTCTGTAAGTAATTATTTAAATGCAATGTATTGGATTATTTGATTTTTTTTTGAAATATAAGACATGTCTTATACTGGATTACAATTTTATAGTGTTTCTTAGAATTTATTCTCCTTTTCTTCAACTTCTCAATTGTACAAAATTGGCTCCCTTGAAACATTTTAATGATGTTTATACCTAGAGAGAAAAAAACACACATTTGAATTTGGAATAAATTGAACTTACCAGCTTTTGGAAACCTCATTCATATTTTAGATCATATTTACTTCCTAATTGTGGATGGCTTTAGGCTTGGGTCAAATTAGAACCACCTATTTTGTCTGATCAAAGAGGTGTCTTGGAAAAAAAAACCTTAACATTTAATTCACTTGTATATACTATATACATGTATTTCTAAATATTTCTTTCTCAGACTCAAACATATATCTTAATTTCCTATTTTTTTCTAGACACTTAAGATAACAGTTTCCATATAAATTATGACTTCTAAGTCATTGAGCTCATTCTATTTAGATGTCAGGATCCAAAGGTGATTAGTCAGGAACTAGCTGACGCTTAGTGGAAAAATATTTCCCTAATATCTGTCTATAAAGCCAGGCCCACCTGGAGAAGTCAATCAGACCTCTACAAGAGGTCAGAATATTCAGGGGAAAAGGGAGTTACTGAAAAAAAATAATTAAGACATAGCATAAATGGTGAAGACAAGTGTATCTGATAGAAGAATGGAGCTGCTGAGCAGAAAATATGAAGATACTAGATCCAGCCCTGGCTTCCAGTAGTTGTCACTTTGGGCAATCCATAAAGCTTATATACAAACTTATTTGCACATATAAACTTTAATACCCTTCTTAATTCAGCAATTCTTTGTTTGATTTTCTAAATGTATTTCTGCTCCTGTTGCACCTTAAAAAACATTAACAAGGAAGGCAGAGAAGGGCGGAAATTATCCATCATCGATCCTGATTATACTGTAACTACCAGCATTGAATTTTAATAATAAAGAGGGAAAAATCACAACAGATGCTGTGACAAAAAATAAAAAAGAGAAAAAAAGGAAAAGTTCCCTAACATTCAAAGATAAAACTTATTGCTTTACTCAAGACACCACCAATAGCATCTTCCTTTTAAATGTTGTCATGTGGAGATTCTCCTAGGTTTCTACTTTTCTACACAGCTGGGGATTATACAGAAAAGATTTATTTGGACCAAGTTAATTTGGCACATGTGATACCACCTGCTGTCTGTACTATATATTTTTTTTGCTTATTCTGAAATGGCTCTGATATTATCATTGTGTCTTCAGATACAGAAGGAAATAAACCAGCCCCCATCACTACTCTCCTGAATTTACCTTCCTCTTTGAAAAATACAGGGCCATAAAAAGATGATTTGCAAAACTGGGATTAAAGATTAGAATGTTATTTTTATTATGACGTTAATAATGTGCTTGCAAGGCATGCACTGCCTGCTACTCTTATTCTTTGTTGTGTAGAGCCCAAGAACCTATGATTGGCTTTTGAGATGATTCCTTTAATCATTCATTACTGACTCTTCCACTACTGAAAACCATGGGTATATCATTATTAGTGTTGATTAATTTTATGTCACGTGAGTGAGTTATGGGATGCCCAGGTAGTTAAATGTTTCTGGAAAAGATCAACATTTGAACCAGTAGACTGAACAAAGAGGTCTTCCCTCACCAATGTGGTTATCACCCAATCTGCTGGGGGGTGAATAAGATGAATAGGAAAAGGAAGGATGAAATTTCTTTCTTTGTGAGCTGGGACTTCTATCTTCTCCTGCCCTTGAATGTCAGAGCTCCTAGTTCTCTGACCCTCAGACTCCTGGATTTAAACCAGGAACCCCTAGTTGTTAAGCCTTTGAACTTGAACTGGTTTATACCACCATGCTTCTTAGTTCCAACTTGTACATGGCAGGTCATGGGACTTCTTGGGATCTGTAACTGCCTAAGCCAAATACTATAATAAATCTCTCTCTCTGTCATATATATATATATATATATATATATATATATATATATATATATATATATGATATATATGATACATATCTGTATCTATCTATCTATATATCTATATATATATCTATATAAGATATATATCTATCTGACATATATACATGTAAATATGTGTGTGTGTGTGTGTGTGTGTGTGTGTGTGTATAGTCTATTGGTCCTGTTTCTCTGGAGATTGCTTAATGCAATCAGGTTATTAAGAAGCTCACATTTTAAAATAACATAACCAGCTTCTTGATAATGAGATGTTAAAAATGGATAGTCTATTCTCCAGGAGAGCATAGGACTTTATCAAGCTAATAATATGAGTGCTTCTGTGTTAAATAATCTATGTTTTATTCCTAGACTATACTCAGAAACTAAGTTTTCTTTCTACCAAGTTCTGGATTGACATTTGCTGTTGTGGGAGTAACATAAAAGGCAATATGTCTTAATCCTGTGATTTAAAGTTTTAAGGAATCATAGTGGAAAAGAGAAAGAGGATGTCTGGTGAACATCCCAGGGACTCTTTCTGATAGGCTGTCCAGTTGCTAAGAAGAAGAGAGATAATCTTCAAACCAAGCAAAATAGATCCTTTTTTCCCTTTCTTTTCAAGTAATCTCCATACCCAACATGGGGCTTGAACTCACGATCCTAAGATAAAGAGTTGCATGACTCTATGAATTTGGAGGACTATATGTTGCCTATAATTTTCCCCTACCACAGGGTGGCCATAAAAATATACTACTCAGATCCCATGAGGGAAGAGGTGTGGCTGATTGACAGTAACATCTGTCAACACTGGAGATCCAACACTGCATTTTCCTGAGGTCCTCCTTTCCCAGATTAGTGCCAGCCAATGCCTGGACATATTGTCAGTTCTAGTACTGGCCTGTTCCTGTAGTCCAAGGTTCAGGGACAGTTCTAACAGATAACGTAGGCTGAAGAGTCCCCACTGTCAACAGAAACTTCTCTAAAACTATAGTGAGACCCCATAACTACAAAATCCTCTTCTCTGCCCTGTCATAGCATAGGCCAGTCCTGTATTGTGCTCTGCAGGCTCTCTCTGCTGATCCCTGCTTCCTCTTCTGCTCTCTGCTTCACAGTCATTTCCTCCGATAAATTGCTTGCATTTCTAATCCTGTCTTAGCATCTGCTTCGTGGTGAATTCAAACTGATGGATTTCCCAATCCTAAGAAGCAGTTGATATGGCTCATTAAAAAAGGGGAAAAAACATAAACACATACAAAATCAGGTTTAAAAAAAAGAAAATGTGAGAAACAGATCTGAAAATATATGGACCAAGGAGACTCTGGCTAATATGCAATTACAAACCAAGTAAAATACTTTAAATGGAAAACATATAAAAAGAATATGAAAAAGCAAGCTAATTTTCAAATTTCACTCTGAACCTCCTGGCATCTGGGGAAAATTATAAATAAATTACACAAATTATAGCATAAATGTAATTTATGTTGACTATCCGGTTCAAAAGTGTGGCTTCTGCTATAGCCACTTGTCTGCATAACCACTTCCTCCCTTTGTGAAACTGTCCCTTCACAACCTTCTCCCTTTACAGTAGCCTTGTTGTCTGAATGGCAATTGCCTTCTTGTTCATGACTCTATTCCCTGGCTTCAGTGACAGGCTGATGTATAGACATATGTCCACCACTCTGGATAAAATGAGTGGTTCTACTAGACATGTGACTCAAGACTTGCCAACCAGTGATCTTGCCTAAGATCTTCAATTAAGCTTGGCAGGAAAGAGTCCTCTTTGTTCTTTTGCTGGAGCTCTGTAGATGTGCATGAAGATGCCAAGGGTCATAGAGAGTGATTAACTAAAATAGTAAGATCGATATCTTGAAAACAACAGAGGTGAGAGGTTGAGTGCAAATGTATTAGAAACACATAGTAGTAAATCCTAAGGCTATATCCATCCCTGTTCTTGCTGTGGTTTGGCTATACTATCCAATTAATTCGACATTTTCCTTAAGGCATCCTGAGTTGATGTTTGGTTGCTTACAAACCAAAAGGCTTATCTAATGTAGTTGTCATTCTTTTTCCTTGATTACTTCCTTCATAGCATCTCTCTGACATTATGTGTATTATATCATTAACACTTGCAGACATTTGACAGAATATGGTTCTTTCACCTTATCTAATTGAATACAAAATAAATTTATTTCATTGATTTTAACCATTTTATCTTGCATTTTATTTCATGTATTATTTGAACATTATTTAATAAAATTTATTTTTATGTTTTTAATATTTTTTTTATTTATTCATGAGAGACACAGAGAGAGAGGCAGAGACACAGGCAGAGGGAGAAGCAGGTTCCATGCAAGGAGCCCGATGTGGGACTCGATCCTGGGTCTCCAGGATCACACTCCAGGCTGCAGGCAGTGCTAAACCGCTGCACCACCAGGGCTGCCCTAAACTTCATTTTTAAAAACAGTTTTACATTTACAAAAATGTTACAAGAATTCTGGAGAAAATTCTTTATATGCCACACCTCATTTCTTCCATTGTTAACATTACTTTGTACATTTGTCACAATTGGTGAACTGATATTGATACATTCTTATTACATAAAGTCAATACATTATTCATTTTTCCTAAGTTTTTTCCCTTGATGTCTTCATGTGATCTAGATCTCCATCTACATTACCACATTATAATAGTATCTCCTTAGGTTGTTTTGACAAAGTCTCAAATTTTCCTGGTTTTTGATGACCTTGACAATTTTCAAGAATACTAGTCCAGTGTCTTATAGAATATCCTCAGCTGGGATTGATCTGATGCTTTTCTCATACTAAGACTATGGTTATGAGTTTTGGGGAAGAAGATCACAGATTTAAAATGCCATCCTCCTTACATCAAATCTGCCTGCATGATATCTGAATTCTCGTAAATTTTATCCCCTATTTGCATACAACAGGAAAGGCAAATATTACACTATTTTTAAAGAATTATTTATTGGCTTCCTTGGAAGAGGACCTCAGTTACTATGTAATATTACTTTTATACTTTTAACATTTGGTTTTCAAATATATATTCAGGGGCACTTTCATTGCAAATGAGGGAGAGTCTGCTTGTGATTAAGAGCATTTTATTTTTTGTTTTCACTTTATTCAGTATCAATGTTCTTGAAATATATCTGCCAGTGATCATGATAGCAGCTTATCTATCATTTTCATTGGTATCTTCCTACTCAAATTTTTTCCTGTTACTTTAATCAAACTAATTCATCATCTCACTTTCCTCTGATGTTCCTAGAGATTTGTATCTCTCTATATAAGCATTACATCTTTTTTGATTGATCTCCCCCAAATTCAGTATAAGTGTTATAATCTCTGTTGGGTTTGATGTAGTTAAATTCCATGTCTTAAGTTGAATTTTTAGTTATTTCTGTAAGAATTGAGATTTCACACTGATCAGTGCTGCTGAGAGTGAAATCATAGTAAAAAATTTCCTAAAGAATTATTATGATATATGCATACTTAAAGATGTACTTAAAGAGTATTACATTAAATTTTATTTTATTATTATAATGGATAGACCAACTTACACCTTTGATGAAGAATAGCCATAATACAGGATGTATCAATTATATGTGGCAGTTAATTTATATATGCGATATGTGAGAGTATGTTAAAGATGTCATAAGAACATTGTTGAGACATACTGCCTAAAAGAGCAGGAAAAATGTTAGGGAAGTCATCTAGATTTCAGGTGATAAGGGTAAGTTATACATTTTGGGGGGAATATAGCATTGTATAGCAATATAATGGAGAAACTGACATGAAAAAATGTTCAACATCAAAGAATCTGAGACACGTTAGTGGTGCCCTATGAGGAAGGTTGAACATAAGGAGATATATAATTATAAGTGCAGAAGTGCAATCATTTACCATTTATTTTGTTTTCTCCAGATAGGTACAAGTTGGCATTTAGGAATAAACTTCAATTTCTAGAGAATGAACTGGAGAAAACAAGTTCTGGGAAAAGACTGGTAACCTGGACAGGTAACTAGAATCAGAATGCAGAATCAGGACACCACTGTGGATCAGCGCATGTGGAGGAGATTTGTTCAGTGTAACTTAGGCAAAAGTATTTGGTCATTATAACGCATGTAGTAAATTAACAGGGAAATCAGTGTTAGAATTGGACTTCTTCATGCTGGTTCAGAGTTTTGACAATGATAATATTGGGCCCAACTACAAAAATCTATAATTAGCCTCAGGATATGGTTTAGCTAATGAACTGAACAAAGAATTTTGTTTAAGAACAGTCCTCATTCATAGCATTAAAATTGAATAATCACTGTAAATTGGATTAGCCAATTTCTCTCCATCTGACAATACTGATGAAGATAGGTCTTTTGACTTTTAAAGTCTTAGTGAGGAACAGTTTATAATGTTGGAATGGAATTGAGATCTGTTCTATTACAAGGAAAACATATTAAAAATATTTCCAATTAGCAATGGCCAAAACACTAGAAGAGTGCAGTGGTAGTTTATTATCTCTAAACAGGATATATAAATCTGATTGAAATTTTGTAGTAATGTTTGAAGATAATGCAAATGATTTCCAGGCTCAGAAAAGATATTCATAATATAAGTAGATATTACTATGTGAATAACAATCCATTCCCAGATGCTTTAGATTTATTTCATGTATTATATAGGCAACTACCACTTTCATTCTAGAGTTTTATGATAGTCAGTTATTTCTACTTAATGTTTTTCTACATAATTTAATTTGTTTTAAAAAGACAAATTCATAGAAGTGAGAAGTGTTAAAATAAAAATGCCCCTGAAGAAAATAGTTTTCTCGTGCCTTGTTTAGTTGTACATTACTTACTTCTCAAAAAAAAATTATAATAGAAAAGGGAAAAAAATTTAAGTGATATACTGAAGGCTTTTATGAGTTCATTTGGAGAAGAGGTAGGCCTAAAAAGCTTATGTCTTGCTTTTTATTATGCAATTCCTAGTATTCTCATTGTTCTATTTTTTATTTCCTACTTTATATTAAAAATAGCACAATTCTGAACCATTTGGAAAACTTCTGGGTGTCTAAAAATAGCAATGTTTCTTTTAGAGTTATATTTTAATAAAGATATTTTCATAAAGATAATATTTGAAATCAATAATATTTGACATCAATAAAGACAAATAATATTTTCTTCTCTAATTCCTTTATCATAATAAATGCTAAAATATTGCTACCCTGGGGATCCCTGGGTGGCTCAGTGGTTTGGCGCCTGCCTTCAGCCCAGGGTGTGATCCTGGAGTCCTGGGATCGAGACCCGCATCAGGCTCCCTGTATGGAGCCTGCTTCTCCCTCTGCCTGTGTCTCTGCCTCTCTCTCTCTCTCTCTCTCATGAATAAATAAAATCTTTAAAAAAAATAAAATAAAATATTGCTACCCTAAAATATTGCCACATTAACAATAACAGTTAGATGTTATATTTTTTCCTGTGTTTTGAAACTATTTCAAATATTTTTTTTTCATCAGCTGAGCATGAGTTAGGGAATTGTCCCCAAGATCACTCTCACTTGTTATTAATAGCAAGTTTGGGGTTCCTGAATAGCACCCTCAGTTTCAATAATTTTCTAGAAGGACTCAGAAATCACTGAAAGCTGTTATATTTATGGTTAGTTTACTACAGTGAAAATATACAGATCAAAATCATTCAAGGGAAGAGATGCATGGGACAAAGTGCAGGAAGATCACAGATGTACTTTCTACTTTTATTCTTCCTGTCAAGTCAGAGACAGCATTAATTTCTCCTAGAAAAATGCATGATGGTGTGCTTGGAGGACTGCCAATCATGGAAGCTCTCTCAAGTCCAGAGTCTTTACTGTGTTCTGTCAGGTAGCTATGGTAGACTGTTCACATGACTGATTTCTGTCCCCAGTCCTCTGGAGGTATTCATATCTTATCCCTCAAAAAACCTACCATAAACCACACTGTTAGATTAGCTGGCATAGCCTAAACACCCCAATAAAGATACTTTTATCACACAGGACATTCCAAGGGTGTAGAGATCACTTCCCAGGAGCCACAGGCAAAGGGCAGAACTCTTTTCGGACAAGATTCAATTCTTCACTACACACTGAGAAGTATGTTTTTTTAATTATTTTATATTATATGAAAAAACACAAGCTTATTTCAAAATTAGGGGAAATTATAAACCTGAAAATGCTAGAATAGACATAATATTAGGGATAAACACATAGATTAACAAAATGAATATTCTAGCTTTAATTAACTGGCTGTGCACAAGTTTTTTTTGTCCTCTAGGATTCTCAGAGAAAGAAAGTGCTGGACAACATTAAAGGTGGGCACAAGAAGGAAAAAAAAAAAGAAAAAGAAGAAAAGACAGCAATCTAGAACTAAACTCGTGAAGAATTACAGTGGATTTAGGCAACTGACCAAAAAAGTAGAATCATAGTCTAAATACTGAGGACATTTGAAACATTAAGAACCCAGGTGCCTGGGTGGCTCAGTCAGTTGAACACCTGTCTTCAGCTCAGATCATGATCCCAGGGTTGTGAGTTTGCACCTCCCATCAGGCTCCCTGCTCAGCAGGGTGTCTGCTTCTCCTTCTCCCTCTACCACTTCCCCTCCCCCCAACTCATGTTCTCTCTCTCTGGCTTGCTATCTCAAGTAAATAAATAAAATCTTTTAAAAAATGAAAAAAGAAAATGAAACATTAAGCACCCTGCTTCTTGTTGTTTTACCCCCTTCTTGGAAACCCTTCTCAATTCCATACACTATTTTACAGAGTTAACTCTTCTTAAAATTAAAAATAAAGTTACTACAGGAAAGCCCTGCCTGATCCTCAAATATAAGTGAGATGATTTTATTACAACATATGCATACATGCATATTGTCCTGGAATATATGTAAATGAGCATCTATATGTAAATATACACACATATACATAGAGAGAAGATAGTACACATACATATATATGTACATGTACACATAGTATATGTGTGCATATATATAACCATACATACACACATATAGATATTTATATAGAGATATGTGTATGTATCTGTCATCTCTCACTTACAAAGTACTTTAGTGTTTTAGTGCTTGTTGAAAATTGTAGTTGAGGGCAGCCCAGGTGGCTCAGTGGTTTAGCGCCACGTTCAGCCCAGGGTGTGATCCTGGAGACCCAGGATCGAGTCCCACGTCAAGATCCCTGCATGGAGTCTGCTTCTCCCTTTGCTTGTGTCTCTGCCTCTCTCTCTCTCTCTCTCTCTCTCTCTCTGTCTCTCATGAATAAATAAAATCTTTAAAAAAATAACAAATAAAATTGTAGTTGAATAATTATTGGTGTAATTGTTTTTCCAGATAAAACTCACAGACCAACCCTACTATGCTAATGTTGATCATTTCCATCTGGCAAAAAACACAGTGGCTGGCCTATGACAGGCTTTGAAGTGATATTTGTTAATGTCAATATTAGTTGAAAGAATAAATATATATTATATATAAAAGTGATGAGATAATGATGAATCAATTAAGAATTTGGAAAGTTAATACCCAGATATATATTAGGTAAATTATGAGTCAAATATCAGAGATGACAATTATGGGCTCTTCCAAGAGGAAGAGTAATCACAGCAGAGAAAATTCAGATGAAACATTTTTGGATACATGTCTTATGAGTTTATACATGAATTCTAAAAATAGTCCAACTATAATTAAAAAGTATTGCTAAGAAGTGTCATCACTGAAGCCAAGGTTTAATGGGTTTAAGGTATTGCCTTTCAGCACCAAACTCAGCCTTCCCTATTGGCTTTGTGATGCTGGAGCTGGGATCCTGAACACCCCATATTAGGATCTGCCAAAAAAGGATGTTAAATGGTGGCTGCATAGCTAGAAGAGGAAGAAGAGATTTGCTACTTTCTATCTTCATATTAGGGGCTTTCCTAAGCTTTCTATTTCTGTGCATATCGCCCTAATATAACCTGTTCACACTTGATGCAAGCAGGCCTTTTAGTAGTAGCAGCTACTATGTGAATTCACATGTCAGTGTTAGCCCAAAATGCGTCACACCCCTTCAAGATCACTGCCTCTCAGGAACCAACAGCTAAGCAGCAGTCTCTCCCAAAGGGCCCTCCTCCAAGCTCAGGTCTATCAGCAGCTGGACAGCTACTCCCTTCTTTGGGTTCTTACTTTCATCTCTGGACATCCTCTTCTAAGTTTTTAAGTTTTCATAATTCCAACGTCTTTTCTTGGTTTCCCCAGCCCTGGGGGTGATGTTATCTTCTACAGCTACTACCTCCATGCTACACTGGAGTGTTCTGTTTATCTTTTTAATGACTAACACCTTCATATTTAAGTAAAAATTATATCAAATTTTCTCTGTTCCAATATCCAGATGGATTCTGTTGTCTGATTGGACTCTAGCTGATAGTGAGAGGAGCATGGATTGAGGAAATAAGTAGAGACTAAATATAGTTTAATCGAAGTGAACTTGGCAATAAAGAGAAGAGAGACAGGCATGGATTAAAAGAATTGATGTAAGGCATAGGGAAGATCACAGGATGTTTGGAGACAGCAGAGAACTGCTAATGGAATGAGAAAGCTTGAGCACTGATGAGATGGAGGGAATGAATGAGGCTGAAGATCCCAGAGGCAATAGAAATCATTTAGTTTAATGGATAAAGGAAATATTATTAGTCTGAAAATGGAAGAAAGTGACAACTTTCTTACAAGCAGAAAAAAAAGAGGTTAAAAAAGTATCTTAATGTTATAGGGAGGTTTTCAAGGGAGAAAAGAAAAACAGAGGTAAACGAGAGAATGAGAAATTTAATTCTCATTGAAGAAGATGGTGAACACCTGCCAAATGAATAAAAGAGAGATTTGAAAGAGTAGTAAATTTGGACCACAGGCCATGGCCATCAATAGACACAATTATGATAGTTTAAATTATGTTAACCAGGACACTTTAGGTTTTAATTAACAAAGGCCCAATTGGATAAAAAAAACTGATAAAAAATGAATTTGATGTGTGTGTATCAGAGTAATTTGTAAAGTTAAAGGGGGGGTAATCAGGTCTTGGCAACTTATGATCTGGGAAAATCACAGGCCAACTAGGAGTAGAACAGAAATATAGACACCATCCATCTTTATATTCTCTGTGTTATTTATTTATGCTTCTTTCTAGCTATTGATTCCATTTACTCTTTCTTTGTGATAGACTTGTTCATCTAGCAGGAAAAATGGCCACTATGTGGAAGAGAGACATTTATTCTGTTGCAAGAAATCCACATGAAAGATGCCAGATATCCAACCTGGTTGAGGTATATGACCTTTAGCAATCACTCAGCTTTGTGATAAGTTCAAGCAATGGCCTAGTCCTATGTGTAATTCATTAAGCACAGCCTCTGGGCACAATTCCTCTCCATTTGTGGACATGTGAAACTAAACATGTCCTCAGTGCTCCCCATGAATCCTCAATGCTCCAATGCACAATAGTGGGATAGGCATAGTTTAATAGTTAAACACATACTGGTTCAAAAATGGGGGAAAAGGAAAATAAGAAATAGCGTTTGTCCAAGTCAGTTAGAAATTTGGCCAGGTAGACCCCAGCACTTTGATGATTAGCTTTGAAGTCCTGGCACAAATTATCCGTAGCTCTTGTCTCAACCCTCTGGGTTCTTGGCTCTACCTTTCCTTCCTTCCATGGAAGGCAGCACATGTTTGTAGCTGAGCAGTGTTATTAGCCTTCCTTCTGCCATTAGAATTTTGGGAGCCCAACAGCTAACTTTTTTGTTATTGATATATAGTTGATGTATGACATTGTTGAAGACATACATTGCTTAATTTGATACATTTATATATTGCAATATGATTACTACTATAGCATTGGCTAAACACTCTATCATATCACAGAGTTATCATTTATTTTTTGTGGCTAGAAAAATTAAAGTGAATCTCTTAGAAACTTTGAAATTTATAAGACAACATTATTAACTATGATCACTATACTGTGCATTAGATCTCCAGAATTTTTTCATCTATTAGTTTCAAATCTATGCCTTAAAGCAATATAACTAAATAATAGCAAAATAAACTTCCAATTTAAAAATGGGCAGGAGAATGAAAGAGACATGTTCATTCATTCATTCATTCATTCATTCATTCATTCATTTTGAGAGAGAGCATAAATGAGAGTGAGACTGAGCAGGGGGAGGGACAAAGGGAGAGAGAGAGAGAGAATCTCAAATAGACTCCATGTTGAGCTTGAAGCCCCATGTAGCACTCCATCTCAGAACCCTGAAATCATGACCTGATCCAAAATTAAGAGTTGGACACATAACCAACTGAGCCACCCAAGTGCCCTTGAATTGACATTTTTCTAAAGAAGACAGTTAATGGCCAACAGATACAAGAGAAGATACTCAACAGATACAAGAGAAGATACTCAACATCACTAATAGAGAAATACAAATGAAAATCACAGTGAGGTATCATCTCACACCTGTCAGAATATCTGTCTTCAAGAAGATAAAAGATAACAAGTATTGCCAAGAATACGAAGGAAAGGGAAACTTGTACACTGTTGATAGGAATATAAGTTAGTTCAACTACTATAGAAAGAAAGTATAAAGGGCTCTCAAAAAATTGAAAATAGAAGTATCATATGAACTAGCAACCCCACTTCTGGGTACTTATCCAAAGGAAGTGAAAAAGACTGTCTAAAATATCTGCACAATAGCCAAGATATGAAAAGAACATAAGTGTCTGTCAACAGATGACTAGATAAAGATATGGTAAATATACATGCAGTGCAATATTATTCAGAAAAACAGCTTACTCTGTTTCTTCCAGTCTAAACACACATTGTTTGTGCTGAAACAATTTTCTCAAGAACTTTCTGGATCTTGTTTGAATTTTACTAGGGTTTACTCCATTAGTTAAAGGCATACTTAAAAGAATTTTCAGAGAATCCCTTCTCTATCTTTGGCCTTTAGTGTGATGGCTGAGGGACAATGCTCTTAAGCTTCCTAGAGGCCGTCTAGTTTGATCGAGAGGATCAGTAAAGCACACCCTTAATATCTTGAAATGGCCTTTGCGTTATTGAATACTTTGAGTTCTGATCTCTCTGAGATTTTAGCAAAAAGTTATATAGTAACACATCAGCTTTTTCTCTATGCCAAGTTTCCAGCAGCCATTTCTGAATTTTAGATCTGTGCCGTCAAAAGGGATTAAATATTTTCAAAAATCATTCATTCCTTTTTCTTCTTTGTTTAACAGAGCTTCTGTCAACATACCTCTCTCCTTGTGGGGTTTTACTGTAAGTAGCAAGAAGAAATAAGGTGGTATCTTTAACACTTCCATTGGAAATCTCCTTACCTAAGTTCATTATTTCAAAATTATGCTTTCAAGATAAGTACAGTTTTGCTAGGCTTTCTGCTACTACATAAGGATCCTCTTTCCTACAAATTCAACATGTTCTTGACTTCATTTTGAGTCTTCTCAGGTAACTTCCTAAAAAAACCAATTTGTACTGATGGTCTATTCAAGATAATCTAGACTTTCTTATGCTCTTCAAAATTATTCCAGCCTCCATCCATTGCCTGATTCCAAAGTTGCTTCCAAATTTTAGGTGTTTATATCAGCGGCAGCCCACTTCCAAGTACCATTTGTATTAATTTTCGTTTAATTCCATGACAAATTACCACAAATTTATCAACTTTGAATAACACAAATTTATCTCAGTTTCTGTGCATTAGAAGTTCAAAAATGTCATACTTGGGTTGTCCTCTTTAGGACCTTCTTAAACTAAAAACAAAGTGCCAGCTGGGCACTTTTCTCATCTAGAGCTCGGGGTCCTCATCTAATCTCATTCAGATGGTTATAGAATACCATTCCTTGTGGTTGCAGGACTGAGATCCTTATTTCCTTGCTGGCTTTTGACTCCTAGAGAATTCTAGGGGCTTCTTTCAGGTCTGAACCTTGTGTCCTCCTTCATAGGTAGTTTACAACATTATCATTGTTTATTTTATTTCAGGCTCTCAGGAAAACATTTCAGTCATATTTCCTTTTCTTTCAAAGATCTCACCTAGTTAGATCAGGGCCACCCTCAAAGTCAAATGCTTGGCAACCTGATCATGAACGTGATAAGCTGTCATATTCATTGCTATTATCCCTACACTGAAGGAGAGGGAATTATATAGAATGTGTACATTGAAAATGGGAATTTTTCCTGCCACAGGTAGATATAGAAGCAATTGTTCATATCCTGCCTTACAAGGCGTTACTGTTCCCTTTAGTGGTAATCCTGCTATAAAGTCAATGTTACCAATATGTATTATCTATTCTCCATTCAAATTATTTTCAAGCAAGCAAATAGCACTATCCAGCTTATTGGTCAGTACCAAAAATATCATTCCCAATCCCTCTCTTGTCCTTACATCCAATATGTAATTGATTAACAGGCCCTATCTTCAACTCCTAATCCAATCAGCATCACCTCTCATGACAACAGCAGTAGCAGGAAGATCTACCTCTTCAACCTTTGACTCTTTATAATCTACCAGCAGTATTTTCTGAAAATATATTAGATATACCTTAAAATATAATTAGACCCTTAAATAAAGAAATTTTTAAAAAATTTCCTGTGAAAGACTATTAAACAATAAAATTCAAACTATCATATTCTATAAATTTCTACATGATCTGGTCCCTGCTTACATTATAACCAGTATCATCCCTTATTATTCTCCCTAACCAACTCATTAACCCATTTCCAGCCACATTTTTCATTTTTGCATTAAGATTATTATGCTCACTTTTTCTTTACATTTGAGACTTACCACCTTTTTGGTATGACTATTTCTTCATCATGCCAGTGCATTCCCTAACTATTTTACCTGTATCATAATCTCTTTATTCTCTAGCTAGCCAACATTTATTTTGTCTCCTCAAAAAAAAAATTATTCTTGTCTATATGTCTTAGCTTCTTGATGTTATCTCTATTCCTAGAGAAGGGCTCAGTTCACTCCTGTACACTTGTATCTCACCTTAAGGATTCAGTGTTTGCTTCTACTCTGGCTCTCAAGACCGCAATCCATATTTAGACTATCCCCCTAGCATTCATTGAACCATCCGATCCCCTTTGAGGGGAAAGGAGCAATGACTGAAGTGTTGCTATGGTAATACTAAGATAAACTTTAGGAAAAAGTAGAAAATGAATTACGATGGAACATTTTAAGATGTAAACTAGGCCTCAAATGATTATATGAAAGTTGTCTAATTCTCCCTGTAATTTCTATGATTTTGTGACCCAGAATTATTTTTATTAATAGCTTATATAACCAGTTGTCACACTTCATTTAATTTTGGGTTTAATTTTATGTTACATATATTTAAATTCACATATGTGTATTTACTTGCTACTATTGCTTTTAATCTAAGGTAGTTTTAAAATTTATACAAATAAATGTTTAGCCTTAAATTCAGTAAACGTGTTTACTAACTTTTTAATAGAGCAATGTATTCAAAGGGATTAATCAAATTAATTTACATTAATTTAAATATAGATCATAAGATAAATTTCTGTTCCAGTAGAGAAGTAATAAAATAGTTGATCCATACTTCATAAAACTTAAATGTTTTTAAAATGCATTTATAGAGATGCAGTAGGTATGTGTGGAGATATATGTACATAAATATATAAATATAGGCCATAGTTTGGTTTAAAACATAATCTGATTTGAAGCCCTGTTTTTGACTACTAGTTACAGAGTTTGCCAGCTATGTACCTTCTAGAAAGTTCCTTTTTTTTTAGACTTTAGTTTTTCTCATCTGTTAAATGGAAATAATAATATCTAAAATATGGAAATTTGTGAATATCAGACTTAAGTGATGTCCTTTACTAGCACTGGTCACATAGTTAATTTGTAGTAAGCATATAATCAGGCACATAATTATAGCAGAGCAACAGTTTGGAAGTGATTGGCTTTCTGTTGATGTCAAGCCAATTATTACACGTGAGCATCTTAAAACAATACAAATTTATTATTTTGTAGTTCTGTATGTCAGAAGCCCAACATAGATTTCTCTGGGCTAAAATATAGATATTGGGAAAGTTTTTTCTAGGAGCTCCAGGGAGGATATGTTTCCTTGCTTATTTGAGTTATTGGCAAAATTCAATTCCCTGTTATAATAGGACAATGGTCCCCATTTCTTTGTCATCTGAAGGCTGCTCTCTGCTTCCAGAAGTTGCCCACAGTTCCTGGTCTATGGTCTTTTTCTCCACCTTCAAAGCCCACAGCAAGAGTTCAGTCCCTCTCAACTTTGAATCTCTTCTATCTCTTCTGTGACATCTCTTGCCCCACTCTTGTCTTTCTCTCCCACTTGTAAAGACCTACATGATTACATTGGGCCTGTCTGGATAATCCTCAATATTCTATGTGTTTTATGGTCTGTAACCATGATTCCATTTGCAAGGTCTCTTTTTGTTGTGTATATTAATGTATTCTCAGGTTCTGGGAATGAGATTGTAGACATCCTCTGCCAGTCACAGTAAATATTAAGAATGCTATACACTTTTTTCATAAAGAATCTGACAAAATAGAGATGTCTGGGTAGCTCGGTGGCTGAGCATCTGACTTTGGCTCAGTGCATGATCCCGGAGTCCCAGAATCGAGTCCCTGCATGGAGCCTGCTTCTCCCTCTACCTGTGACTCTGCTTCTCTTTCTAAGTGTCTCCATGAATAAATAAAATCTTAAAAAAAAAAAAAAGAATCTGACAAAACATCAATTTAGAATATTTTCTAAGTTTCCATGTCTCTAATAGTATGTAATCTACTTATTTTTATAGAATAAAATACACAGAAGTATTAATGGAAATTGGCTGCATTACCACTAAGCAATGAGCAATATATAATTTAGTATAAGAATACACAAACACACACACATAAAGACATACCCATACAGATCACACATCTATTCACATCCACCCATCCATGCCTATAATTAATTTGTAGATCTAAGTACAATGTGATTTTTATTTCAATTGACATTTTTCTTCTTGAGGGTCATGATCAAGGGAAACTTCTGCATCTGATGTTTCTTGTTCTCTTTTGTTTCCTGGTTCTAAATTTTGAGACATTTATTTATTTCAAATTGATCTTTATCTGGAATCATTTTCTTTTTATGACAAAAAAATTTTTTTTACTAAGTTTTCTCAATTTATTGCTCTAACTACAAGAAATTAAAGTGCTAAGTATTGGTTCTTCATCATGTGATTTTCTAGAGCTCTGATTATATCCTTTTCCCCTCCTATGCTGCACAAATTCATCCCATCTGGAAACTTATGGGGGACTATTTCTCCCTTCCGGTTTTGGTAAAACTATGCCCATAACAAGTGCCTTTGACCTCAAAGGAGTAATTTCATCTTTGTAGTGCAAGGCTCAGGGGAGATATAAAGACTGACCCAGTTTTAGGGGAAAGAAAACAACATCTAGGCTGAGTCATACCTGGTAAGTGTTTCCCAAAGTGCAGAAAACATTTATTCTATATATGCTTAATTATTTTGTCCCAGAATCTGACATGCCTGATGACTGCACCCATCTGGGTATTGCTGTCTCACTATCTCATGCACATTTCTGTGTACTGTGTGCCTTATGGCTCTGTGTTTTTACAAATATAATGTTGGCCTAGAGAGGCATACTATGTCATATTTAACCCTATTTAGCAACTTCAATAGCTAATGATTAGAGGTATAAATAAACAACACAAGCCAAATGTTACAGTTTTGAAAACTGACTATTCACTAATTATATACTCTATCACTTAAGAGATAGAGTACATAAATTCAAAAAAGCACTTATTTAACATTTATTCATCTCAGTTTCTTATGGGTTCATTATTAACTCAGTACTTATTCATTTCCCCCTATCTTTTGCAAATTCTAAAATTGATATAAGCATTTAATTTTTTTTTAAAGAGTGTTGAAAGACTTCTTTCTCCTATTCCTTAAATTTATTTCTTGTAAATGTTATTTGATGATTTATGTTATTATTTCTTCTGGTGGTTACCTCTATAATTGTAAGCAGTAGTTTGTACATTATTTCCCATTTATCGGGATAAATCTTATCTTTTTATTCTGTATTATAACAGCTGAAACAGATGGCTGACTTACACATTTGTTTTTGTTTTTTTTTTCCACTTTCCCATTCCTCCCTATCATTGTGAGATTTATTTTTGGTTTCGTTTTTCTTTTTTAATCACTCTTATAAATCTTAAGACTGTGTTAAAATGTAATTTTTATCCATAATATTTGGACAGTATACTTTGACTTCTCTATACAAAATGATAAAACTAATACTGCCTTATCTCTACTTCTCCTTCTCATTTCTTCTCTGTTCATCAGCCTCATCATTCTGTGCACAAGGTTGATATTTATCACATTTGCATTTCATTATAGAGCTCTACTTTTCATGCTCTGTCTTTGACTGAGTCTAAAAAAACAAAAGGTCATAAACACTTTCTATTACAGTATAGTAATGCAAACATTACCTCCAGAACAACGATATTATTGGACCTGTAGAGGATGCAAAATCAGCTTACTCTAAAACTTACTTTTTTCTCAGAAGATAAATCCAACAGACAAGACAGATTAGAATCAATCTCTAATACTTTATTAACTGCATAAAGTCATGCCACCTTTTAGTTTCCTTCATATTGGGACCATACATTACATAGGCAATTTTTTTCCATAAAACTTTTCGTTTCTCTTGTTGTTGGAAGAGTATAAGCCGTTTTTTGTCACATCTCTGAGACCCCTTATTCTGCCATTTATTAAAAAGGGATTTTAGATTGATTGCACTGCAGATCTTTTGCAAAATGCCATCTAGTGATTTGTTGTGAAGACACTTATTGGAGAGGCTCATTGTTTCTTCAATATAAATTGTGAAAGAGATCTCTTTATAGGTTTGTGTGGTGTATGTTTACTTATTTTTAAAATTGTTTTGTTGATGTGTGGTCTTTTTTTTTCCCCTGGGGAATTAGGCATGAGATCATGAAGGAACAGAAGATAGGCTAAATGATAGACACTGTGTGTGTTCTAGAGTTAGTCCTCAAACAAAAAGCCTAGTTATCCAAGGAGAGCCACTGAGGGAGAAAAGGAACAGAGTATCTGAATAAACTGTGTTTGTAGGAGAGATCTGCCTGCCCAGTGTCCTGATTGGTATAGAAATTGAGTCCCCTAGAGGTGTTAAGATCTCTTTATTTCTTTCTGAAAAAGAAAACTGCAACTATACTAAGGCCCAATATTTTAGGAGCTAATATTTAAGATTTTGAAAATAGCTATAGTCATTTCTGAGTATTGCTCAGAAAACTCTCAGGTTCTGACATTCTTTTAATTTATTGTTAGTAACTCTTTAATGTGTTTTATGAAATACAGCTTTTCTCTGAGTTGTCATAGATGTGCTAGTGGTTATTTGCCCAAAACTTGTTAAGGGCTTCTAACTACAGACTATGTCTCCATTTTTTATAAAATATTTTATTTACTCATGAGAGACAGAGGGGTGGGGGGCAGTGAGAGAAGCAGGCTCCATGCAGGGAGCCCAATGTGGTACTCCATCCTGGGTTTCCAGGATCACACCTGGGCCTAAGGCAGGCGCTAAACCGCTGAGCCACCCAGGGATCCCCTATGTCCCCATTTTTAAAAATGTTTTTGATTTATATCAAATATGATGCATCTCTTCAAATTTTGTGGGGATTACTATTCTCTGGTGTGAAGTGAATAGTTGTAGATGAGATTCTTTATCATGAAGACTTTGTAAGGCCAATTGTGGCTTATCCTTCTAATGATAATGTACAACTAGATAAAGTATTACAGTATTTTCTACAAAAGAGAATTTTTTGCTTTTATATTTCTACTTAAATTAAAAGTAAAACTATACCTAATGCTAGTGCCTATTATTTTAAAAGAACTGTCAAAAAATGCTGTCTATTAAAATCTACTTAATGGGTGCTAAATGATATTTGAAGTTTATGACAAAAAAAAATGAAGTTTATGACAAAGTTTATGGGCAATGATGGTTGATTAGGGACTTTATTGTGTATTTCCTATTACATTTAAAATTCCTTAATTCTAGTTAAAAATTAAAAGTGCATTTAAAGAGTTATAATCTCTACTAATTTACCACAAGAAGATTAGCTTCCTGCAATGCTTAAATTTTTCTAGATTGTGTAACTGTGTCCCAAAACATACTCTGTTATATTGGACAGAATCTCCTTTCTGAAGTAAAAATGTGAAACCTATGCTGCCTATTAGCTATATTTTATTGAGCAAAGGAAATAGAAATGAATGTACATTATAATAAGCGATTGTTTTTATTAATGGAAATTGAAAAGTCATAAATAAAAATGCCAAGTAGAGGATCTGGAAAAGAATTGGTGCTTAATAAATGCTCTCTTCTCTTATTTTATGCTACTGTAATGAAGAAAAGAAACAATTTTAATCAGAAGGATAAAATTTTACTCTAGGAAAATAATTTTGTTTCATCTATTCCCAGTTTTTAGCCTCAGGCAAAGTCAACATAACAATAAATCTTTATTTAGTTCATCTAACTGTAAAAGCATGGTGCTGTGTACTTAATAGTTGTTAGAAGGAAATTCCAATTATTTAACAGAATGTGGCACGTTTTCTGGGCTGAATCCATAAGTAATAAATTGTGGGAACTTTAGAGTTTGAAATTACACATGAAAGTTTTCTTGAGATAAGAATAAACTAAAAAGAACAGTGGTAACCTATCATTTATATTCTTCTGTTTACAACCTAAATATTCTATGCTACATTTTGTGGTGACACGTTATTCCTTTACTGATACTCTTCACTCCATTACGTTATAATAGTTCTTGAAAACAAACTGAAGTGCAATAATGAGTCTGTTATTTGTACCTTACAGTTCAATAGCCATGGAATCAAAAGAAGAATATTTTGTTTGCTTAATGTAGATTTTAAGAATATATATAAATACTTTGTGAAATTTAAGAAGACCATTTATTTGAATTGCATAGATAAAAATACAATTTAAACATAAATTTTCTTGAGATAGATGATCAGTATTTCTTCAAGCATGTAATGAGATTGCACCTCTCTCTTCATTTTATGATTAATAAGTAAGTTGGTTTTTAAATATTTAAAGTAAATGTACAAATTGCTTGTTTATGAACTAAACAGTTCAGTAGCTCTTTTTAAGTTAAAAATGCTTTTCATGTAACACATCTAAATGTTTCACAGAATGCAAAATCTTGATTGTGGAAGAAGCCTCATTTAAACTCAGAGAAAAATAATTTTCAATTTATAAGGCAGATCATTCTTTTCAATTTTAGAAAGAATAGAAAAATAACTTTTTTGAAGTGAAACTGGTGCTTTACACCAAGAAGCTTTAGCTATGGAAATGTTTAATAAGAAATATTTGTAAGACTCCTGAAAAACCCTCAGTAGTTTTACATGACAATGTGAACAAGTATATATTATAGCTTTTTGTCTTCAAATTGATAGAATATAACAATTTTAAACATGACAGTTTTTTAAAGAATAATATTGTCATCAGATTTTAAACTGTAATTGTATAAATAGCATGCACTGTGATACTTATAGTATTTATTTTAAATTTTTAAATATACTATAATTCATAAATATGTAGAAAATAGAATAACAAAAATGGATAGATTAAATATATAATGGCACTAAATGGTTCTTTATTTCCTTATCTAAAAAATTACCAGGGACACATCAAAATGAACCATGGTTTAGTTTTATTTCTTTCTTATAAACATTTCATTAAAAGAATATTTTCTAGATGATGCAATTGAATTCATGAAGTTAAGTTTTTGCCATTTAACAATTTAAGTTGTTTAAATACTTTATCCCAATATTACACATATAAAGAATAAAAAATAAATAAATTTTAGAAAATCTATCAATCATCTATCTTTCTATAGCCTTTGACCTCACTAAGTTGCTGGATAAGCAAGTTACTTTATCCTATTGAAATTTTTTTTAATCTTTATTTCTCTTTTCACTTGTAAAGTGATGAGATTAAATTACTTTCATTAGACAACTGAGATGCTATGAGTCTAAAATCATAGACTTCTTAATTTATTACTGAGGTTTACACTTCTACAACTATAAAGCAAATAGCTAAGTAAAGGGAGTATGGTCATGGCTTTATATATTTTCCTTCACATAGTAGTTGTAATCTGTTAAAATTACATGAAAAGATTTTGGTAAATTAAATCTCATTATTAATTTTATAGATGGTTTTTAAATTATTCATATGCATACAGAGCCCTTTAATAATATGCATTTTTTTAAAAGATTTTATTTATTTATTCATGACAGACACAGAGGGAGCAGCAGAGACATAGGCAGAGGCAGAAGCAGGCTCCTTGCTAGGAGCCCAATGTGGGACTCAATCCTGGGACTACAGGATTACTCCCTGAGCTAAAGGGAGACACTGAACCCCTGAGCCATCCAGGCGTCTCAATAAAAGCATTTTTAAATTTTTAAAAAGATTGTACTTATTTATTTATTTATTATTTATTTATGTATTTAGTATGTGGGAGCTGAGGGAGGGGCAGAGGGAGGGATCATCTCAAGCAGGCTCTGTGCAGAGAACAGAGCCCAAGATGGGGTTTGATGTGGGCCTTGACTCAGTGCTTGATTTCATGACCCTGAGATTATGACTTGAGACAAAATCAAGAGTAAAACCCTTAACCAACTGACCCACCCAGGCACCCCAATACTCACTTTTAAATATAACAACAGTAGTAACATTTTGGAAAACTTTATAGAAGTAGTACATATTAGTATTCATGTATATACTTTTCTGTAACTCTATTTATATCTCAAATTTGGAAGATGTGCTATCAAAATTCCCTATATAATATGCAAGTATTCCAATACTTTTAAGCACATTCTAGTTTTTGTGTGTGTGCATTTTTTATTAGAGTTCGATTTGGCAGCATATAGCATAACACCCAGTGCTCATCCCATCAAGGGCCCCCCTCAGTGCCCATCACCCCACCCCCTGCCCATCTCCCTTTCTATTATCCCTTGTTCCTTTCCCAGAGTTAGGTGACTCTCATGTTCTGTCACCCTCACTGATGTTTCCCACTAATTTCCTCTCCTTTATTCCCTTTCAATATATTTTGAAATGAATGAGACCCAAATGAATGAGACCATATAATGTTTGTCCTTCTCTAGTTGACTTACTTCACTCAGCATAATACCCTCCAGTTCTATCCACATTGAAGCAAATCGTGGGTATTTTTTGTTTCTAATGGCTGAGTAATATTCCATTGTATACATAGACCACATCTTCTTTATCCATTCATCTTTCGATGGACACTGAGGCTTCTTCCACAGTTTGACTATTGTGGACATTGCTGCTATAGACATTGGGGTGCAGGTATCCTGCTGTTTCACTGCATCTGTATCTTTGCGGTAAATCTCCAGCAGTGCAATTGCTGGGTTTTAGGGCAGATCTATTTTTAACTCTTTGAGGAACCTCCACACAGTTTTCCAGAGTGGCTGCACCAGTTCACATTCCCTCTAACAGTGCAAGAGGGTTCCCCTTTCTCCACATCCACACCCACATTTGTTGTTTCCTGTCTTGTTAATTTTTGCCATTCGTACTGGCATAAGGGGGTATCTCATTGTGGTTTTAATTTGTATTTCCCTGACAGCAAGTGATGCAGAGCATTTTCCCATGTGCTTGTTGGCTATGTCTATATCTTCCTCTGTGAAATTTCTGTTCATGTCTTTTGCCCATTTCATGATTGGATTGTTTGTTTCTTTGCTGTTGAGTTTAATAAGTTCTTTATAAATCTTGGATACTAGCCCTTTTTCTGATAAGTCATTTGCAAATATCTTCTCCCATTCTATAGGTTGTCTTTTAGTTTTATTGACTGTTTCTTTTGCTGTGCAGAACCTTTTTACTTGATGAAGTCCCTATAGTTCATTTTTGCTTGTGTTTCCCTTGCCTTCATGGATGTATCTTGCAAGAAGCTGCTGTGGCCAAGTTCAAAAAGGGTTTTGCCTGTGTTCTCTAGGATTTTGATGGATTCTTGTCTCACATTTAGATCTTTTGTCCATTTTGAGTTTATCTTTGTGTATGGTGTAACAGAATGGTTTAGTTTCATTCTTGTGCACGTGGCTGTCCAATTTTCCCAGCACCATTTATTGAAGAGACTGTCCTTTTTCCAGTAGATAATTTTCCTGCTTTGTCAAATATTAGTTGACCATAGAGTTGAGGGCCCATTTCTGGGTTCTCTGTTCTGTTCCACTGATCTATATGTCTGTTTTTGTGCCAGTGCCATACTGTTTTGATGATTTCAGCTTTGTAGCACAACTTGAAATCTGCCATTGTGATGCCCCCGACTCTGATTTTCTTTTTCAGTATTCCCCTGGCTATTCGGGGTCTTTTCTGATTCCACACAAATCTTAAGATGATTTGTTCCAACTCTCTGAAGAAAGTCCATGGTATTTTGATAGGGATTGCATTAAATGTGTAAATTGCCTTGGGTAGCATTGATATTTTCACAATATTAATTCTTCCAATCCTTGAGCATGGAATATTTTTCCATCTCTTTGTGTCTTCCTCAATTTCTTTCAGAAGTGTTCTGTAGTTTTTAGGGTATAGATCCTTTACCTCTTTGGTTAGCTTTATTCCTAGGTATCTTATGTTTTTGGGTGCAATTGTAAATGGGATGGACTCTTTAATTTCTCTTTCTTCAGACTCATTGTTAGTGTATAGAAATGCCAATGATTTCTGGGCATTGATTTTGTATCCTGCCACAGTTGCAAATTGCTATATGAGTTTCCTATGTACAGTGTCATGTCATCTGCAAAGAGGGAGAGTTTGACATCTTTGCCAATTTGAATGTGTTTGAATTTCTTCCAAATTTCTTTTTGGGCTTGAGTTCTAGTTTCAAAGCACTGTGGTCGGAAAATATGCAGGGGACAATCCGATCTTTTGGTATTGGTTAAGACCTGATTTGTGACCCGATCTTTTGGTATTGGTTAAGACCTGATTTGTGACCCAGTATTTGGTCTATTCTGGAGAAAGTTCCATGTGCACCTGAGAAGAATGTGTATTCAGTTGCATTTGGATATAAAGTTTTGTAAATATTTGTGAAATCCATCTGGTCCAGTGTATCATTTAAAGCTCTTGTTTCTTTGGAGATGTTGTGCTTAGAATATCTGTCATTTGCAGAAAGCACTGTGTTGAAGTCTCCCAATATTAGTGTATTATTATCTATTATGTCTTTACTTTCATTATTCATTGATTGATATACTTGGCAGCTTCCACATTAGGGGCATCAATATTCATGATTCATGATTGTTGGGTCCTCTTGTTGGATAGATCCTTTAAGTGTGATATAGTGTCCCTCTTCACCTCTTACTGTCTTTGGGATAAACATTAATTTATTTGATATGAGGATTGCTGCCCCTTGCTTTCTTTTGAGGATGATTTGAATGGTAAATCGTTCTCCAACCTTTCATTTTCAGGCTGGAGGTGTCCTTAGATCTAAAATGAATCTCTTGTACACAGCAAATAGATGGGTCTTGCTTTTTTATCCAGTCTGAAAACCTGCGTCTTTTGATGGCATCATTAAGCCCATTCACATTCAGAGTTACTATTGAAAGATATGAATTTAGTGTCATCATAATACCTATTCAGTCCCTGTTTTTGTGGACTATTTCTTTGGGCACCCTCTTTCTTTAACAGAGTCCCCCTTAATATTTCTTGCAGAGCTGGTTTGGTGGTCACATATTCTTTCAGTTTCTGCCTATCTTGGAAGCTCTTTATCTCTCCTTCTATTCTGAATGAAAGCCTTGCTGGACAGAGTATTCTTGGCTCCATGTTCTTCTCATTTAGGACCCTGAATATATACTGCCAGCCCTTTCTGGCCTGCCAGGTCTCTGTGTTAATCTAATATTTCTCCCCATATAAATTAGGGATCTCTTGACTCATGCTGCTTTAAGGATTTTCTTTCTCTTTAGAATTTGCAAGTTTCACTATTAAATGTCGAGGTGTTGATCAGTTTTTATTATTTTCAGGGGGGGAACTCTCTATCTCCTGGATCTGAATGCCTGTTTCCCTCCCCAAATTAGGGAAGTTCTCAGCTATGATTTGTTCAAATATACTTTCTGGCCCTCTGGCCCTCTCGGTGCCCTCTGGAACCCCAAATAAATGTAGATTTTTCCTTCTGAGGCTGTCATTTATTTCCCTTAACCTTTCCCTATGGTCTTTTGTTTTTTTTCTGTTTTCCTCTGCTTCCTTCCTTGCCATCAACTTGTCTTCTATGTCACTCACTCTTTCTTCTACCTCATTAACCCTTGTCGTTAGGACTTCCAGTTTGGAAGGCATCTCATTTAATTGATTTTTAATTTTGGCCTGATTAGATCTAAATTCTGCATGAAGTCTCTTGAATCCTTTATGCTTTTTTCCAGAGCCACCAGTAGCTTTATAATTGTGCTTCTGAATTGGCTTTCTGACATCGAATTGTAATCCAAATTCTGTAACTCTGTGGGAGAGAGTACTGATTCTTTCTTTTGTGGGGAGTTCTTCTTTCTAGTCATTTTGCTCAGTGCAGAGTGGCTAAAAATGAGTTGTACTGGAAAAAGGAAGAGAAAAAAAGAAAAGGAAAAAAAAAAGGAGGGGTATCTTCTGGTTCTATATACTGTATATTCCTGAACTTCTCCTGGAGCTTTCCATCACTGCTTGGTCAAGAACTTGCTCTTCCTCTGTCCTTTCAGCTGGTCTTCTGGGGGAGGGGCCTGCTGTTTTGATTCTTAGGTGTGTGCACCTAAGGCAGTGTGGCACTGCCCTATCTTCTGCCAGGTGCACGGCTCAGTGGGAACTGTATATCCTGTGAGGCCCCTGTTCCTTGGTGGCCCACTGCATCCCAGGCACAGGGTGACACCGGGAGGAACAACAATACTGGTAGCGGCCAGCTCTCCAGCTCTGGAGTCAGCTCCTGCAGTAATTACTGCAGGCTCCCTGTCTGCACTGGCCTAGATGCTCCGGGGTTAGGGGGCACTGATCTGCGCAGCTTGAGGGTACCCTGCAGCAGGAGAGTCCTCGCTGTCCTGTGCCCTCCCCACCTCGGCCTGACTGAGGGGGAGAGCAGGATCCTGTGCTGTGTCCCCCGTGCCCTGGGCTCCGGGGCCTGTGCTGCTGGAATCTTGCTCCTAGGGCTGCGGCTCCCGAAGGCAGCAGGGTGCAGCCCCCTCTGCCCAGAGCCCCCACGTGACCTACCAGCTTCTCCCTGAGAACCCGTTGGGTGCGCTCCAGCCCTTTGCCAAGATCGGCCCACAGTCTGGCATGCTTTTGCCTGGGCGCACCTCTTCTGTTAGTGACTCTGGGAGCCTGGAAGCTCCACTGTCCCTCCTGTGATTCTGCCCGATTTCCCTGCTAAGCGCCTTTCCATATAGGAAGAATCCGGTGTGGATTTTTAAATTTCTTGTTTCTCCGGGGCTGGGCTTTCCTGTCCTGGGAGGCTTTTGACGCCTGGCCTTAGACCAGCTCTTCTTGGGGCCCCTCCTCCACTTGATTCTTTTTATTTTTTATTTTTCCTGCCTTCCTACCTTGTTAGAAGCAGAAACTCAGCTCTCTGTAACGTTCCAGCTGTTCTCTCTTTAAAACTCTGATTTTGTATGTTTTCAGGATGATTTGAAAGTTATCTAGGTAAGTTGGTGGAGACAGGTGACTTGGGGACTCTACTCTCCTGTCATCTTGCCTCGCCCCCCCAAGCACATTCTAGTTTTGTGATTCATGTAAATTTTTCAAAAATATCAGTTATTGCAAAGAATTTGAAATAGGTACAATTTGAATAATTTGAAATAAATGAGTACAAAACCAAAATTTATGAAAAGTAAAAACAATGGAATACATTAATGAATATTTACTTACCTATGGTGATAATAGAAACATCTGTCTCCATTTCCATAGTATTATATCTATTTATAACAAATTTATGAAAACTAGACCCAACCAAAAGAAAATTATCTGCTTAAACTCTCAAATTGCAGTACCTCATTATCATCTTGGATCAGTAATTAATAAACTAATAACAGCAAGGCATAATAAAAAAAGGATTGTTTAAAAAATTCAAATAAAATAGGGGTACCTGGGTGTGCAGTTGGCTAAACATCCAACAGTTGATTTAGGCTCAGATCATGTTCTCAGTGTAGTAAGATCAAGACCTGCATCAAGCTTGGCTCTCAGCATGGAGTCTGATAGAGATTCTCTTTTCTCCCTCTGCCCTTCCCACGTGTGTATGTGCTCTGTCTCTCTAAAACAAAGAAATAAATATTTTTAAAGAATAAAAATAAAATGAATACAAGGAAAAAACACCATTAAACCTCTACATTATACTCTAGTTTCTATACCTTTTTCACCAAGAGGCACCAAAAAGCTGCTTGCAATAGCAGAAATTCCCAGAGCACCTGGATGGCTCAGTTGGTTAAGTGGCTGATTCTTGATTTCAGCTCAGGTCATGACTTCAGTGTCCTGGGACTGAGCCCTGTGTGGTTCTCCAAGCTCAGCAGGGAGTCTGTTTCAGGATCCCTCTCTTCTTCTGCCCCTTCTTCCTTTCTCTTGCTCACTTGCTTGCTCACTCGCTCAAATAAATAAATAAATCTTTTTAAATAAAGCAGAAACTCTCAAATTATAATAGAGCATGCATTATTCATTTTGTTAACATAATTTCATTCATTAGAATCATATGCCTGAAAAGATTAAAAATGCAATCATAAACAACTTCAAAATATAATAGGCCTTAATTATTGTTGACATAAAAGCATAATGTACATAACAGAAGTGTGTTTCTGAAGGGTAAAAAAATTTAAAGACATTAGTTGAAAGAAGGCTATAGAAAAATTGTGAACAATTACTGCCTCTTCATGGTGAGATCACGGATGTTTTCATTTTATTTCTCTTTGTCACTGTTTTCTAATATTTCTATAGTGACTGTGACGAATCTGATTATGTGAAAAATAATTTATTTTTAGTTTTAAGGTACCAACCTTCACTCAAAAATGCTGAATATTAGTAATTTTACACTACAGAAATCATGTTTCAATAGAGCTATATGCCTTTAGCTAACCACCATTTTAGGAAGAAAGTCTTAAGGAAACAAATGAAGAAAAGTAAATTGGGGAAGAAAATAATTTCATACCTTTTGAAGGATACATAGGAACATATTTTCCATTGAAAATTAGTAAACCTTTCACTGCTCCAATCAAAAGGGAACTTATTTTTTTGTCTATCTTAATTTATTAAGTCTTACCAAATTAAGTGTTAAGGCTTTGTGGCCACTGGATTTAGAAAATTAAGGATTCAAATCCTGTTTTCCTGAATAAGTAAGTTTAAGATCTCAAATCAGTCATTTCAACTTTCTGAAACTCAGATTATTTTTTCTATAAAATCTATAATGGTAGTAGTTATTTTAAAGATGCCTTAGCTCTTTTGAGGATTAATGAAAATAATGTATAAAAAGTGCTACTGTGGGATAAATATTTTTGGAAGACATTGCTTTTTTTCCACTTTGTTTAATGAAAATTTAAAAGGTAGTGATACTCATTTCTCCCTACGTGGCCTTTTTCCTTCTCTGCTTATTTTCACTGACTCTTACATATGTAATCAACTCTAGTATTTGAAATTGTCATTTTTGCCAAAATTCTCATGATTATACTCATTGAATCAAATTATTTTCATGCCGAAAGTTAAGCTATCAATTTCTAATTTTCTGGGCAACCCCGGGTGGTTCAGTGGTTTAGCACCGCCTTTAGCCCAAGGCCTGACCCTGGAGACCCGGGATCGAGTCCCATGTCAGGCTCCCTGCATGGAGCCTGCTTCTCCCTCTGCCTGTGTCTCTGTCATGCTCTCTCCCTCTCTCTGTGTCTCTCATTAATAAATAAATAAAATCCTCAAAAAAATTTTTTAAAAAATCTTTAAAGATTAAAAAATCTTTAAAAAAGTTAGAAAAAAATTTTCTAACTTTCTCATTAAGTGTGATAAATGTCTGCACATTAAGTGTGATAAATGTCTACACACTTGACTTCTATATTAGAATTATTCTTTTGCTTGTAAGATTGCTGGTTTTAAAATGAAATGTATCTGGTTCTAGTAAAAACACATTAGTTTTTACTGGAATGGCCCTCTTATAGTTAGTAAACTCCAAACATGATGCAGAAATTACCTTTTGGAGGGTCTGCAGAGGGACCATACCCAGGAAGGAAAGAAATGAAGACAATTCAGCTCTTGGATAACGAGTTGCTTATGTGATCATACTGCAAGGTCATTGTAGGAGTGATTTGATAGCAAGTAGTACAAAAGAACTGGTTCAGGCCTGAAACATGGTTAATGAAAACAATTTCTTTATAATGTGCTTGCAATTTTCTTGTAAGTTTGAGATTGTTTCAAGATAAAAATATAAAAGATGAAACAGTGAAATAAATATAAAGACACAGACCGTTTGAAAATTAACTGATGGAGACAGACTTATGTAAAACTAAGCATAGGAAAGCTAGTGTGTCTTTATTATGATATGGCAAATTAGATAAAACTATTGTCAGTAATAGAGACATGTTAGTAGCTGATGCAAAGGAACATGCCTAATTTTCCTTAGTAAGAGAACTTTTGAAAGGTAGTTTTAGAAATGAATCACTACGCTTACTGAATAAAATTGTATGGTGTATATAAATCTAGCCAGAGGCATCAAGCTAAAAGCTTGGCATCAAATTCCATCAGCTATAAAATCATCTCATTGCAGTTAATACTGTAACAGTAGGGTCCTACTAGTAAATAAATAAATAAGCTCAGGTTTTATTATAGAACTCTCTTTTTTTCTGTGAGACAATAGGGGCATAGAGTAAACATCCCTTTCTGACATGAATCACAGTGAAATAAAATGAATTTTAACTTTAAAAATCTACACAGGAAGTTTTTAAAGTTAAATCCAAAAAGGACACTTTATCTGATATGGTTCTATATATACAGTAAAGCAGTGAATGGAGTTTTCTTAAGTTAGGGCAAAGTGTAGAATACTTTTTATATTAGACAGAGAATGGGTCTAAACAATTTACATTCTAATGGCAATGATTGAAATGGTATGATTGTTCTATTTGTTTCTATTAGTGATTGTATAATTGGAAATGGAATATAGCATGAGGTGTGACATTTTACTATATGTTATAAAGTGTGCATTTTTAGATATATAACATCTCCCTTTTCATATTCAAAATATATGCAAACCTGCCTTCCTTCAAGCTCTGTTCTTAAAATATCAAAAAGGAAAATTCTTCTAGACATTATGAATAGGGTCAAAATAACCCAACATTATTGTTCATTTTTTAAAAATGGTTTTAAGGAATCAGCAGCTCTAGTATTTTGAATTTGTCTCAGACTCAGTTACAAAGGAAGTGATTATGAGGAAAAGACAAGGGACATTTTAGATAGGAAGCTCTCTCTTGATTTTCTTACTACCAGTAGCAACTCACTACTAAAGTTTTTTCTATCTTTTTGAGCATAAACTTTCACTTTTGCTCCTTATTATGTGCGGTTCTATCACTTCCATTCACCTTTCTCCTCCCTCTCCCCCCAACCCCCCTCCAGAGACCACTGCTGAGGCAAGTAGCTATCTGTCATATGCAGAAGTGCTATCAGGTTTTATTACAGTATGGAAAATCTCATGTCACAACTGTAGTTACAGAGGTCAACTCTGATCAGCTGTATCATTAACTTCTCTATCCAGCTTTCTGCAATATTTGAGTTGCTATCAATTCTCAGGTGCTACCAGACCCAATCCTTAATAGAGAACTCATCTTCTCATGGTTACATCAATTTATGTTTTTAATGAAATACTTTCAAGTAAGGAGTAGAAATTTCTGAAATGATAGTTTCTAGTAACTCAAGATTGTAGATACATTCTGAGTGTAGTAAAGCCAGGATGCACCTGAGTCTGACTGATTCTATCTTTTGTTCCCTCTCAAGTCATTCTTTATTTTCTTAAAATTTTGTGATCATCGATTTGTGATCATCAATTTCCATTTACATAAGCCTGGCTTTCACCTATATCAAGTGCTTTTTTAATATCTCTGACATATTCCATAATGTATCTCTATGCATTATGAGTTTAAATTGTATTCAATTCAGTCATATGAATAAACTATAGAACATACCCCAAATATTTATTTTTATAACACCAAAGACATACAGAATATAGACAATTGGAAGAATTTGCCAACTATCACTGAAAAAAAATCCACAAATCCCTATCCTTGATAGTGTCCTTCACTAACATGACATCATAAGAATATTCTGGGCTTGCTCCATGAAGGTGCCCTCTATGCAGAACTGGATGAAATCCAGGTAGTTTATATGCCATTGTTGGCACAGTGTATAGATTTCTACATCGTTACTTATTTTGACAGTGTGCTGACATGGAGTTGAGCCAAGGTACAAATATTGGGCTATACATATAGGTCTGCCTGCGAGGGGCTGGGACACTATGCTATTGTGTATGTGTACATTGCAAAAGAAAAAAAATGTGATAGAGAAGATCAGTTATATTGTAACCTTTATTCAGGAATTTTTCGCAGCAGACTAGAGATTTGATTGTATGTTAGTCTCCTATTTGAATGACGTGAGGTCAAATCTGATTTCAGTACAATTCTTGGTGATATGTTTTTCCTTCATCTCCCTCTCCTCCTCCTCTGTTGTCTTACTTTGACTGCCTGCCCCACTTCAGCAGCATGCAGACTGGATGTGATTTCCCACCACAGTTCACCTTAAATGCAGTTATTAAGCCAGAGAAAGATTGATTTAAAACTCTTAAGAAACATCTCACTTTTTACTGTGGTAATCACAGGTTCCTAGAGAGTAACATGGACCAAAAACAAGGAAAAAATAAGTCATTTATAAAGTATTTTATGCAGTACGGTCTATAACAAACATATTTTCACTATTCAAGATTGTAATGAGCTTTAAAGATGAAATTTTTAAAAAGGACAAAATTGCCAGCCTAACACTAAGGATTACTGGGATCCTTATTGGCAATAAAGATTAGGTTGGCAAAAACTAAAGGATAGAAGTCATACTAACTGTACATACTTAGGTGTAATTAATGTCAAATTATTTTAAAATATGCTAGCATTTGCACTATGAAAACATACAATAAATATCTCTTTTGAAAAGCATTATGCAAAGTGGCTTCATTTAACTACTTTTAAAACAACTTCTTTTGACAATGTTTAACCTTATTAAAGTGATATGTTCATCCCTACAAATTGAATTCCATTTCAGAATGGGATTTTTAAAAAATTACTGAAGTGACTACCATCATCAAAATCAAGAATTTCAGAATACAATTTGATTATTATCTTTTTATAGAGGAATATTAGCTCTGGGTGCAATGACCTGAATTCTGAAATATTTTTTTAAAAAGTGTATGGTAGCCTAAAAATCAGATCAGATCTGAGTTTTTATCTAGTGATTAGTTTCAGAATGGGCTTAATGACCTTGGGCAAGTTATCATAACTAGACGTAATCTAAATTCCTAGTATGGAACTTGGATTAAATGAATTGTGACAAGTGACTTTCTTTTTCATATCTATTCTGTCTACGTCAACTTTACATATTTGACTATCTTGGTTAGAAGTATTAAATCCATGCAGTTGGCTGTGGAATAGGGTTCTCCAACCTTGACACTGTTGATATTTCGAGCCAAATAATTCTTTGTTTTAGGGACTGTCTTGGACATGATAGGATGTTTAACAGAATCCCTGGCCTCTTGTACCAAATTTCAGTAGCAGTGAAAACCAAAATGTATTGATCAAAAATGTACCCAGATATTGTCAAATGCTCCCTGAAGACAAAAATCCATCTTGGTTGAGAACCATTGCTATAGAAGGAAAGGAAGTGTTATCATAATTAAATAACTTAAATGCAGTAATGTTGCCTTTTTTCTTTAAAGATTTATTTATTTATTTATTTATTTATTTATTTATTTATTTATTTGAGAGAGACAGAGTGTGCAAGCATGAGCAAGGAGAGGGGCAGAGGTAGAGTAACAAGCTGAATCCCACTGAATAAGGAGCCAGATGCAGGGCTATATTCCAGGCCCTGGGGATCATGACCTGAGCCAAAGTCAGGCGCTTACACTGACTGAACCACCCAGGCCCACCTAATGTCACCTTTTCCTCCTCTATATATTTGTTCAATCTCTGATACTCCAATACCATGTTACTTGACAATGGAAAAGAGGTTTGATTTCCACTAATCATTATTTTACTTCAGAAGAAATAAATCAAGTGATTCTCTGACAATCAGAAGGAAATGTGTATTTACTAATTATTAAGATGTATGTGCATGGTTATCGGCTTCAAAATATTTTGCTTAAATGCTTCTATTGATTATTATTTAATGTTTGAGAAGAAGAAAGATATAAAAGCTTTTATGAAACTGCTTAGGATATGATAAAAACTAGGCCAGTAGTAATCATAAGATTCAAATAGAAAAAATTACTTTAACATTTTTCTTAAGTTTCAACATTTCTTGAATTCCTTTCCTTTTTTTTTATAAATTTATTTTTCATTGGTGTTCAATTTGCCAACATATAGAATAACAACACCTAGTGCTCATCCTATCAGGTGCCCCCCTCAGTGTCCATCACCCAGTCACCCCGACCCCCGCCCTCCTCCCCTTCCACCACCCCTAGTTCGTTTCCCAGAGTTAGGAGTCTCTCATGTTCTGTCTCCCTTTCTGATATTTCCCACTTATTTTTCCTCCTTTCCCCTTTATTCCATTTCACTATTATTTATATTCCCCAAATGAATGAGACCGTATAATGTTTGTCCTCCGATTGACTTATTTCACTCAGCATAATACCCTCCAGTTCCATCCATGCTGAAGCAAATGGTGGGTATTTGTCATTTCTAATGGCTGAGTAATATTCCATTGTATACATAAACCACATCTTCTTTATCCATTCATCTTTCGATGGACACCGAGGCTCCTTCCACAGTTTGGCTATTGTGGACATTGCTGCTAGAAACATCGGGGTGCAGGTGTCCCGGCGTTTCACTGCATCTGTATCTTTGGGGTAAATCCCTAGCAGTGCAATTGCTGGGTCGTAGGGCAGGTCTATTTTTAACTCTTTGAGGAACCTCCACACAGTTTTCCAGAGTGGCTGCACCAGTTCACATTCCCACCAACAGTGCAGGAGGGTTCCCCTTTCCCAACATCCTCTCCAACATTTGTGGTTTCCTGCTTTGTTAATTTTCCCCATTCTCACTGGTGTGAGGTGGTATCTCATTGTGGTTTTGATTTGTATTTCCCTGATGGCAAGTGATGCAGAGCATTTTCCCATGTGCCTGTGTCTATGTCTTCCTCTATGAAATTTCTGTTCATGCCTTTTGCCCATTTCATGATTGGATTGTTTGTTTCTTTGCTGTTGAGTTTAATAAGTTCTTTATAGATCTTGAAAACTAGCCCTTTATCTGATACATCATTTGCAAATATCTTCTCCTATTCTGTAGGTTGTCTTTGAGTTTTGTTGACTGTTTCTTTTGCTGTGCAAAAGCTTCTTATCTTGATGAAGTCCCAATAGTTCATTTTTGCTTTTGTTTCTTTTGCCTTCGTGGATGTATCTTGCAAGAAGTTACTGTGGCGGAGTTCAAAAAGGGTGTTGCTTGTGTTCTCTAGGATTTTGATGGAATCTTGTCTCACATTAATATCATTCATCCATTTTGAGTTTATCTTTGTGCATGATGCAAGAGAGTCATCTAGTTTCATTTTCTGCATGTGGCTGTCCAATTTTCCCAGCACCATTTATTGAAGAGACTTTTTTTCCAATGGATAGTCTTTCCTCCTTTGTCGAATATTAGTTGACCATAAAGTTCAGGGTCCACTTCTGGGTTCTCTATTCTGTTCCATTGATCTATGTGTCTGTTTTTGTGCCAGTACCACACTGTCTTGATGACCACAGCTTTGTAGTACAACCTGAAATTTGGCATTGTGATGCCCCAGCTATGGTTTTCTTTTTACATATTTCCCTGGCTATTCGGGGTCCTTTCTGATTCCACACAAATCTTAAAATAATTTGTTCCAACTCTCTGAAGAAAGTCCATGGTATTTTGATAGGGATTGCATTAAACGTGTAAATTGCCCTGGGTAGCATTGACATTTTCACAATATTAATTCTGCCAATCCATGGGGATGGAATATTTTTCCATCTCTTTGTGTCTTCCTCAATTTTTTTCAGAAGTGTTCTGTAGTTTTTGGGGTATAGATCCTTTACCTCTTTGGTTAGGTTTATTCCTAGGTATCTTATCCTTTTGGGTGTAATTGTAAATGGGATTGACTCCTTAATTTCTCTTCCTTCAGTCTCATTGTTAGTGTATAGAAATGCCACTGACTTCTGGGCATTGATTTTGTATCCTGCCGCACTGCCAAATTGCTGAATGAGTTCTAGCAATCTTGGGGTGGAGTGTTTTGAGTTTTCTATGTAGAGTATCATGTCATTGGCAAAGAGGGAGAGTTTGACTTCTTTGCCAATTTGAACGCCTTTTATTTCTTTTTGTTGTCTGATTGCTGAGGCTAGGACTTCTAGTACTATGTTGAATAGCAGTGGTGAGAGTGGACATTCCTGTCTTGTTCCTGATCTTAGGGGAAAGGCTCCCAGGGCTTCCCCATTGAGAATGATATTTGCTGTGGGATTTTTGTAGATGGCTTTTAAGATGTTGAGGAATGTTCCCTGTATCCCTTACACTCTGAAGAGCTTTGATCAGGAATGGATGCTGTATTTTGTCAAATGCTTTCTCTGCATCTATTGAGAGGATCATATGGTTCTTGTTTTTTCTCTTGCTGATATGATGAATCACATTGATTGTTTACGAGTGTTGAACCAGCCTTGTATCCCAGGGATAAATCCTACTTGGTCATAGTGAATAATCCTCTTAATGTATTGTTGTATCCTATTGACTAGTATCTTGTTGAGAATTTTTGCATCCATGTTCATTCTTAAGTTCCTTTCATTTACTGAATTGCATTTCTAGAGCTTAAAGGGAGTTAAAAATAGGGCATTTTTGAGAAGAACCACAGTTTTTAAAACTTATTGTCTTCAGATGTCAAGATATTGATTATTGAGCACTTTTTCAGGCAACATTGCTTCAGTTCTCCTATTAATTTCTTAAAATAAGGTTATTCAATGTAAAAAAATTTTAATAAAAATTATGTACATTTATTTTTCAAAAATAAGATAAGGAGCTTCTTTCATGTCTTCAAAGGATTACCATTAGCCTAAAATAAGACTTTTAACTTTCTTGCTGGAATGCTGATTCCATTAATGTAGAAACCCAATCTAGAAAGCAAATTTGCTATATTATAGTTCAAAGCTGACCACTGAATGACACCAAATACTAATTTATTGATTTATAATGAAAAAAATAAATGAATCAATATATATGTTTGAAAAATAGCAAATCAGGGTAGGTAACATTATTTTCTTAGACTATGATTTAAAAAAAATATCCTCTCATAAGGTACAAGATAACATTTCTGCTTCTTACTAAATAAATGTAATAAATTTGGTGAATGTAGAGTCAGATTAAAGAGAATTGGACAGTCCTCATAAATACATACAAGCTGAGCATCCATATACTCATTTATTATACAAAATTAGCTAAGCATCCAAAATGTGGAAGACACACTATACTGAGGCTATATTGATAAGAAAAAGGCTTTTTACGGATCCTAAAATGAATATTAGTTGATTAGGAAATTCTCTATCCCATATACTGCTAATGATTATGGTAAATTCTAAACACTCAAAAATTAACAACCTTAAATTATGATAACATAAAACATTGCATATTTTTAACTTTTTATTTTGAAGTAATTGTAGATTCACAGAAAGTTACAAAGATAGTACAGACAAGATCTGTGTACCATTAATTCAGTTTTCCCTTATATACCTAACTATAGTTGACAGAGATTATCCTAAACCAATATCCTTTTTTTAAAGATTCTATTTATTTATTTGAGAGAGAAACAGAGAGAGGGAGAGATAACACATAAGCAGCGGGGGGGGGGGGGGGGCGGGGGGAGAGGGAGAAGCAGACTCACCTCTGAGCAGGCAGCCTGACAGGAGGTTCCATTTCAAGGTCTCTGAGATTATGAGCTGAGCTGAAGGCAGACACTTAACTAACTGAGCCATCCAGGCACCCCTATCCTTAACCAAAACCTTTTGGGACTCCTTTGAGCCTTCTTCTGTACTAGGCCCCAACCTTGGCCTTTAAATACTTGAACAAACAGTAGCATAGTTTCTAACAGGTAAAGGCCTCATCCCTAGGAAGAAGCTAGCCTCTTTAAAGTGCCTCCTGGGAAAACTCAGGGTTGCCAAAAGAATTTACTATTCAGTCAACACTTGAAGATAAGGCCTTTGTTTCCTGGTCTTATGGTAGTGGGGATGGGGATAGGAGCCTAACTTTGATAAATGCCTGCTTTGAAAACCCAGGTGGATTTCTGATAGACCATCCCTTCCAAGCTTTTGTGATTTTTTTTTTTTTTTTTTTTTTTTTTACTTTTCTGACTTACTGAGCCCCTGCTCATCTCATTCACTAATCTTTCATTTTTCCTTTAAAACACCCAATCTCCTCTGAAAAAACTGAAGTTCAGTTGAGTTAATGCTGGACTCTTTTCCCCATTGCAATAGTACATAATAATTAAAAAATCTGTCCTTACCTTTTTCACTAGTGTCTGACTGTATCTTTGACATAGTTAATATCAAAGCCAGTATAATGACATTGGTATAATTGAAAGGCCTTATTCAGATTTTACCAGACTTTTTATTGGCACTCGTGTGTGTGTGTGTGTGTGTGGTTTTATGTAATTTAATCACATCTAGAGCCACACAACCACTTACACGAAATAGATACCTAACTATTCCATCGCCATAAGATCCTTCTTGCTACCCCTATATATAGTTATACCTTTTCCCCACACCTCCTCCCAACACCATCCCTGTAGTTCTGTCATTTGAAGAATGTAGGTAAACACCATAATGCAGTATGTTTTCTTTTGAGATGGGCTTTTTTCTTTCAGTATAATTCCATTGAGATTAATTCAAATTGTTGCATTTATAGTTCATTACTGTCCATTTTTGGGCAGTGTTCTATGAAATGAATACATCACCATTTGTTTAACCACTAACTTTTCGAAGGATATTTGGGTTGTTTTCAATTTGGGACTATCACAAATTAAATATCATATGTAATATCATATGTATGTTTTTGTATCAACATAAGTTTCCTTTCCTCTGGGATATATGGCTGCTATTGAGATTGCTGAGTCATATGGTAAGGGTATCATTGTTGCTGTTGTCTAAGAAACCTAAAAAAAAACCCACCATTTGCTAGAGTGGTTGTACCTTTTTAAATTTTCACCACCAGTTGATGATAAATCATTTCTCTGTATCTATTCCAACATTTGTTGACACATGACGTTTTATGATGGAGTAATTAGCTTCATTCCATGAGGTTATATTTATAGTGCATTTACACAATATTATTAGAGTTGATACTTATATAAATGATAAATTTAAAATACCAAAATTTGCAAGTAAAATATGCTATAAAGTGAAATAGAAGAAAGTGTTATTCTTTAGACTATAATGTGTTGCTGTGTATGCTTTTAACATAATTGACAGTACCCAGGCACAATTTGCAGAACTGCATTAGAATAAGATTGCTGTTATTTAGAAAGCTTATAATATAATTGAATAGTCTCAAATATTGAAGAATACCAAGTTAGGCGCTAATACTAAAGGAAATAACAAATCTGATTGGCTAGGGGAGTTATAGTGCTATATAAACAACATGAAGTGAGGTAAACATTTGACAATTTTTACTCTTGAAAACTTAAGAATTCTTTACCTAATAGTCAAAGTGGATTAAGCAGTCCACAGTATGGTTTCCCCCATGATATTTTTCTCTTCTACTCTGACTTTTGAAAACTGTCAAGTCCCACTGTTGTTTAAACACTTAATTCAACATTTTGTGTCACTATGAAATGCTGAAGCCTATAATTTTTCATTAATTTTTATGTGGAAGAAAATTAGTTTCTTTGCATATTATATTAACATTTATATGATAGCATGTATGTTTTATGTACACTCATACCTAGGTGTATAATACACAACAGCATCCATATGAATGTATATAGTATGTATTTTTTTCCCTGATAAAAATAGCCATGATGTATCTGGCAGCTTGTATTTTCCAGGTATTGTTATACAGCATAACAGGTATATTATCTCATTAATTATCAAATCTTCATGTAATATATTTTAAAGTGAAGATTTAGAGTTGTTAAGTTTGAATTGAGAGGCTACATTATTATCCACTACAATATATTTTGTTAGCTTCAATAGGGAGAGAGAAAAATAAAAGACTTGAACACTCACTAAGTTAAAACTCATATTAGGCTGAATTGCAGCTCTGATAGAGGGTTTGGCAGCTCTCCCCATGCTGGCCACCTACCCCTCAAAACTCACATACATACCGAATGATTTTCTTTTAGAATCTAAAAGACTATTTTATGTACTTGAAAGTATTTACACTTGTTGTTTTTTATATATTGTTTATTGTTATAGATTTTGGTTATTTATAAAAATTCAATGATAAAAATCTACTACCAAAAACTCCTTCTTTGAAGCATTCTGAATTTCTATGCATAAATCCAGACTGGATATACATCGTCCAATTCTTTATTTTTTAATGACTATATCTTTAAGTTTCAGTTTTTCCTTATTTGACTCTCTTGACTCTACTAATTATAAATTATATATTTGCATTTAGTCATCTGTGCGAAAGACCGGTAGGCATTTTGTATCTTCTGTAATGGTGTCTAAGTCAGTCATTATTTTCAATGACTGATTTTACTATTTACACAAATAAATGTTGGCATATTATAGGTGGAAAATAGTTTTCCAGTTCATTTATCTAGAAGATCATGCCCTAAGTTGGAATCTCTGGTTTTTATTTAAAAAGGAGAGGGATGAATGCCTGGGTGGCTTAGTGGTTGAGTGCCTGCCTTTGGCTCAGAGTGTGATCCCAGGGTCCTGAATCAAATCCCACATCCGGCTCCTTGTAAGGAGCCTGCATCTCCTACTGCCTATGTCTCTGCCTCTCTGTGTCTCTCATGAATAAATAAATAAACTCTTAAAAAAAAGTGTGTGTGTGTGTGTGTTAAGAAATGTCATAGTTTACATGAAATAGATATTTTAAAGCTCATTAATTTTGTTTCTTCAAAAAAAAAAATTTTTGTTTCTTCAACATTGTGGGAAGCCAACGTAACCAATGCAGTGACAGTTAATTTTATTGCTAGAAAGGAAGAGATCAAGAAATATATCGAGTGCGGTATACTGTATTGTATACATGAAATTTATTAAAAGTTCATCTTTTTTTTTAAGATTTTATTTATTTATTTATTCATAAGAGACACACAGAGAGAGAGAGAGATACAGGCAGAGGGAGAAGCAGGCTCCATGCAGGGAGCCTGACATGGGACTCGATCCCGGGTCTCCAGGATAAGGACCTGGGCTGAAGGCGGTGCTAAACCGCTGAGCCACCTGGGCTGCCTTCAGAAGTTCATCTTAGTGTTGTCACCACACAGCCCCCCCCCCCACACACACCCATGTGAAGTGGCAGAGATATTAATTAGGTGCATTGTAGTAATCAGTTCACAATGGACAGGTACATGGAAACATCAGGTTGTACACCTTCGGCACAATTTTATTTGTGGAGTGAATCTCAGCAAAGCTGGGGAAATCCTCCACATCCTAGGACAAGTCTCTCCGGGCCCTTCTCAGGTTCCTGGTCTCCATCGTGCAACCCCTTCTCCTTGACGGCCCTGAAGGCCGAGCCTGAGGCTACAGCTTGCTTTCTTAGGCGGTTATTGTTCCTTGCTCAGACGCGGCGGGTCGTTCCTTTGCCCCGAATTGGTGGTTTGCAGTTTTCATTTTTTTTTTTTTTTTTTTTTTTTTTTTACTTTATATGAAGGTTTTGGATGCACTTCTCCATTCTTTAAGGGACGACGATAGATTTCGGGTGTCCGTGAGAGCACTGAGCCCCACGCCCCGTCGCTGAGAGGGACCCCGCAGCCCCCGGTCCGCAAGGCGGATCGCCCTCAGAGGCCGTGAGGCCGAGGCCCAGGCGGGGGCGCTCTCTCGCTCCCGCCCGCACACGCTCCGCCGCCAGCCTCCAGCCTGCTCGGCCCCACCTCAGCGCCACGCGGCGTCAGCCCGGCTGGCGGCGTGTGTGGTGCTGGGCGCTGAAGAGCCGGGGGCGGGGGCCCGAGGGCGCCGCCAGCAGGACGCCGCCGCTAGGAGCAGCCCCCACTGGGCGCGCGGGTCGGCTGCTCCTCAGGGTTCAGACCCACAGGCTGTCCCTGCCGGTGCCCGGGATGGAGCCTTCTTCATTCCCAGTGAGGAGTCGGTCGCGCCAGGGCCCGCCGTAGTGCATCATGGCTGCTGGCTCTCTTCTCCTCCAAGAGGACGTGCCGGAGTGATGGACGGCACACCCGTGACCTGAGGTATCCTGCGAGACCCTCTTGCCAGCAGGCCGCTCCAGGGGGTCTTTGCTGGCCTTGGTGAAACAGCGGGCCGTGCTGGGAAAGACCCTGGCCCAGGAGCCGAGGGCCGGCATGAGGAACACAGGTGGCCTCCAGCAGCCCAGCGGCCTCCAGTCAGTAGCCAGCGAGAAACTGGGGCCCTCGGCCCACCAACAGTCTTTGTCCGTCCGCCTGGGGGTGGACCCCGTCCGGTCCAGCCATGGTCGGGGGGACACCTTGGTTACAGCTTTGCGAGACCCTAAGCAGAGCATGACTGGAAAGTCCTGCCAGCCCCTCTGAAATGGTAAGAAAATATTGTTTCAAGTTGCTAAATTTTTGGTGATTTTTATGCCACAGTAAAAAACCAATATATGTGTCTTTGGGCTAGAAAACTTTCTAAAATATTTTAGTGGGACCCAGGAAATTTAACAAAAATCCCCTACCCCTGGACAAGCAGAGCAGGACTAACTCCATTTTGTGCTACACCTGCCACCTCCTGTAGGACCCCCACATGACCTGCGTATTGCTTAAGGCGCTGCCCCGCCCTAGTCAAGCCGCTGGGCACACCCTTACCGGAAATCGGCGCCTAACAATGTAACCCCGCCTTGTGCCCGCCAAAACTGCACGCCAATTCTGACCAGAGTGACAGGCCAGTTCAAATGGTCACTATAGGGTAAGATGTAATTCAATTGGCCACCTGCGTGTGGACCCACATGACTGTGCAACTTTCTGCGTATGTTACAATCTCATTGGCCACTGGCCCCTATAAAGCTGCTACCCCTCTTAGCCTCGGGGTCCAAGTCCCTGCTCCTCTCTATCAGGTATACTTGGACCCAAGCTGGAGCTTGTAAATAAACCCTCCTGTGTTTGCATCGGTGTGGGCTCCTTGGTGGTTTCTCGGATTCGCAACCTTGGGCACAGCAATTTTGAAGTTAATATTCTTAATAACAGGTTTCAGTAAAGGAAAAGAGGTTACAAAAAGTAATCAATGGCTTAGTTTCTATCAAATAACTCTCAAATGAGAGAATCATGGAAAATAAACCTGGGACAGATGACGCATCTTCAGCCCCACAAGGAGAATAAACTGGAAGCAGATTTTAATAGTGATTATTTATCCTTGTAAGGAGTTAGTTTTAGAAGCAAGAGAAATTTCTAAATTTCAAGGGAAATTACAAGACCTATTAGGTAGCCCATTAGGAATCTTAATGGAGATTATCAGTTCAAATGCCCATTTGACTATGAGTTAATATAAATAAATGAGGTGTGACAGGAATAAATGCATGTGAAGTCATAATGATGCTAACTAGGGGTGTGTGCCCTACTGAAAAAAGGTAGCTTCTGCGCAGCCCATGGCCTACAGCTGCCATGTGGGATTGAATTTGCTCTTGACTCGGTTTTCCATCCTTTTAGGAAATTTCAGAGGCATGTGTTTGTAACTAGCAAGTAAAATATATATTTTTAAAACATATTTAAACATATGTTTACCTGGAGGACAATTATTTCTGGCTCCTGGTTTACCACAAGGTTGCTTACAGAATAGTCAATGGAATGCCAGGGAATAGCCAAAGGAAAGAGAGTCACAAAGAAAATCTTCAACTAGAAAAGGAATGAATCATTTTCCTTATGTTGAGAATAGTAGATCAAAGATAGAAGTTTGGAGAAGGTTCTACACCAAGATGACATAATCCTCAAACATGAAGGGATGTTGGGTCAAAAATTTTGCAATAGAACTCAGAAGTATACACTCTCCACCCATTTGGGAAAGACAGGGAGAAAGTAAAAACTATAAAAAGGCATTAGCATTTATATCAACTATTTATTTAATCATCTCTATGTGTATGCTACTTGCTCTGGCCTCTAATACACTGTTAAAGATGAGAAATATAGAATCAGCTTATTTACAGTCAACTGTTATCTGTGGCCTTAGGCTTTGTTTACTGGTGTGCAGATAAAATTGACCCTAGAGATGAAACATCTACCAACTTGAAATCTGTGAAATAATTGCTTATTAATGAGAGGGATTTATAAACAAAATCAATAGATTTAGGAATACTGGATGTGTGGAGAATGGGATGAGGTGGAATTATCTGTGAATATACTCCTTGGCAAATTGCTCTGAAATTTTGGTATCCACATTCTTCCTTCCAGGGTATATTGCCGCCATCCCTACAAACATTTTGCTGCTCTTAATTTATTACTATGAGAGAGTTATTTTGAATATGTCAAACAATGTAGTACGGGTGTAGGTCTTTTGACTTTTATCACAGTACAGATTTGATTATAAGCATCTGGGATACAGTGCTGTAATCTCTTGAAAACAATTTGTGTCATATATGTCCAGATTGTCGCTAATTTGAGTGTAGATGATTTGTAAAGTAAGCCTCTATTAGTTGGGTGTCTCTACCAACCACTATTTTAAGACCTTAATGTTTGCTTCTCAGCATTACCTGTGTAAAATTAGATTTGCATTTAAGCCAGCTGAAAGTTATTCAGGAATAGATTTCAGACAGACAGAACAGCTGGAATACTGTTCCTCCTGCATGGGATCCCAGGGAACTTGTATGGTTGGGTGTCATACAAGTATAGGAGGTGTTCAATGGCAGATGCCTATTTTTTAAGTAACAGGATGTAGCAGAATAAAGCTAATATATTAAATTTGAACTTTATGTTCAAAACTAGAAAGAGGATTCTGATGATGTCTAGGTAACAATAACCTGAATTTTTAAGTTTTTAATTGAAGAACAAAAAATTAAAAATATAGAAATCCTAAGTGTGGAGTTTATTTTTCCAAAGTAAACATGTCCATATAATCAACACAGTGATCAAGAACCCCAGGACATCAGTGGCGTCCCCCAGGGTCTGTCCCAGTCGTATCCACACTCATATCCAAAGGTAATCACTATCCTAATTTCTAGTACATGTGTTAGTTTTTACTTTTTTTTTTTTTGAAACTTACATATTTGAAATTTTACAGTATTTACTTTTTTTGTCTGGCTTCTTTGAGACAATATTGTGTGTGTGATTAACCACATTACTGTCTATAACATGTTTTGTTTTCTTTTTTCCTTTATATTATTATATAATATTGCATTGTGTCCTCATACCAGAGTATATGTGCTCTACTATTGCAGGAGAGTGCTCATATCCATCTTGGGGCTATAACAAATAACACTTCTGTAAACATACATATCTATTATTTTGTCACACTTTTACTTATATATGATTTATACATGTCAGGGCATGGAACTACTGGTTCTAGAAGGTAAAAATCATCCTATTTATAAGATACTGCTATGAAAATGAGTAAATGAGACTTGATTTAAAGTGGAGTCAAGAAGCCGTTAAGGGAGAGGTCTTATACAGGTAACACTTGTTTTAACTTACATGACCAGCAGGAAAATGGAAGATTACTACATGCCTCAGTAAGCAAACTGCCCACCACTTGCAGCCAGTGAGAAGCTGCTGTAACATCAAACTCTTGTTCTCTTCCAATGAACTCATGTTCAAAACAACTCTCCATACTTTCCTCCCAGAACCTAATAAAATCTAGCATCTACTTTGTCCCTTTGAACTTGCCTATGGTTTGCCATAGTTTGCTTATTCCAAATCACAATTCCTCTGCTCTTCCTTTTTTTTTTTTTTTAAGATTATTTATTCATGAGAGACACAGAGAAAGAGGCAGAGACATAGTCAGAGAGAGAGAAGGCTTCCTGTATATTAACTGTTTGGCTTTTCTCTTGCCCACTGCTAACGGCAGACCTTCACTAACATTAATCTTGTTTATCTTGTTCATCTTCTCATATTTCATTAAATATTCTAACTTTGCAATTTATTTATTTATCTTAAAGATTTTATTTATTCATGAGAGACACACGGAGAGAAGCAGAGACATAAGCAGAGCCAGAGAAGCAAGCTACCTACAAGGGAGCCCATTGCAGGACTTGATCCCACGACCTGAGTGAAAGGCAGATGCTCAACCACTGAGCAACCCATGTGCCCCTTCCTGTGCTATTCCTAAATAAACTCCCCTTTATTTAATTAAACTCCCCTTTATAATAATTGTTTAATTATTTAATTACCATTTGTTTTATTTAAGATTGACACTGCTAAATAGTTTTTCATAATGTTTGTGTAAATGTAGAATGCCACCAAGTTTGGCATAAGTAGTACCACTATCTCTGTAATTTATCTGTTAGGCTACTTAATTTTAGTGATTTCTCTTGGTGTGGTTTATTACTGGCATTTTAATTGAATTTTTTTTTTTAATTTTTTTTTTTATTTTTTTTATTTATTTATGATAGTCACACAGAGAGAGAGAGAGAGAGGCAGAGACACAGGCGGAGGGAGAAGCAGGCTCCATGCACCGGGAGCCCGATGTGGGATTCGATCCCGGGTCTCCAGGATCGCGCCCTGGGCCAAAGGCAGGCGCCAAACCGCTGCGCCACCCAGGGATCCCTTAATTGAATTTTTTGATGGCTAATGAGTTTGAGCAACTTTTTCATGTCTCAAGGATATTTACATATTCTTTTTTCTCAAGTGTTAATTTCACATTGCCTTCATTGCTGATGCTTCTTGGATTTCAAAATGTTTGGATTTCCATATGAACTTTAGAATCTACATGCCAGATTCCAAAACAAAACAAAACAAAAATCTGAGATCTTGAGAATGCCTTAAATCTATAGAAAAATTTTGGAAGAATTGACATTTATAAACATTCAATTATTCCAATCTGTGAACATGGATAGTGAAAGCACTTAGGCTTCACTTAGTTTCAGTATTTTGTAGTTTTGGTAATTGAATGTTTGAAAAATGTTCACTAGGTTTTTTTCTAGGTATTGAAGATTTTTGAAGCTATAATAAATGGTTTCATTTACTTCATATTTAATTATTTTTAATGATATATTGAGCTACCTTTGAATTTTGTATATTGACATTTCATTCAACGCACTTCAGAAATCAGCTATTGATAGTAATTGTTTTGTGGAAGTTATTTTGAAATTTTTATATATACTCTCTTGAGTCTACAAAAATCACATTTTTATCTCTTCCTCTTTAATCTTTGTGTTCTCAATTACTTAGTCTTGCATTATTGCACTTTATAGGAGTTAGTTTTGAATAGAAGTTATGAGAATGGACATTTTATTTCCTTTCCAGTCTTAGGGAACAAATACTTTACCACTGATTATATTGAACGCTGACAATTGCAGGTAGTTACCCATGGTAGGCAGAATTCTAAAATGGCCCTAAGATTTCTGGTCCCAATATACATACACCTCCTTTTTTTTTTTTTTTTTTTTTTTTTAAGAGTCCTTAGTTTTAGTCTAGTTTGCTAACAGATTTAATCACTTAGTGTTAAATTTTATCAGGTTAGTTATCTGTATCAAAATAATCTTTTGTTTCATTTTCTGTTTATAGGGTGAATTATCTGGACTCTTACATTCTCTTGGAAAAAACTTCACTTGGTCATGGTACTTACATTTTTCTTTTCATACTTAGGATATAGGTTAGGATTTTTCATCTATGATTATAAGAGGTTGTCTGGGTACAACCTGGGTGGCTCAGCAGTTGGGCGTCTGGCTTTGGGTCAGGGCATGATCTCCTTGGGTCCCAGGATCAAGTCCCATATTGGGCCCCTGTGTGGAGCCTGCTTCTTCCTCTGCCTGTGTCTCTGCCTCTCTCTCTCTGTGTCTCTCATGAATAAATAAATAAAATCTTAAAAAAAAAAAAAAAAGAAATAAGAGGTTGTCTGCTGACTGTCATTCTCTTAATATCCTTGTCAAATTTTGGAATCAAGAATTTGCTGACCTCATAAAACAAAGTGGGAAAGAAACATACAGGTGTGTATAATTTGGCAGAGAAGACATCTGGGATTTGATAATTTAGAAATGTTTAGTTACATATTTATATTTTAGTAGATATAGGACTATTCAGTTTTTGTTATTTAATCTGGTTGCAATGTTCTTTAATTTTTGTCACTATAGCCCATAATCTGTGACAGCCAAAATTTATGCTCAGATTCTTAGCCTATGATTAGCTACTTTCTTCTGGACTTTCCAGCTGCCACTTAAATTTGGCAAATGCTTTGAAAGAATTCCTTTCACATTTTGGCTTGTGCTCTCAATGGAAAAAAAAAAAAATCCTGCCTTATGTTAAAAGGTGTATTCATTACAAAGGGTTTTTCACTAGCAAATTTAGATGGAATTTGTCTGTATTTTTATTCTGAGCCCATGTTGGCTTGAACCAATTTTGGGTGATATTAAGTTGTAGAGAAGAGTAATTTTATATCTTATCCCCTACTCTGGTTTGTTCCTTAATCCTGGGAGAAGAGTGACTACGTGGACACATCTTCCATGGTTAACTTTACTACATAAGCATCTCTAAACTTTCTTACTTAAAAGCTGTTTATTCATAAGAATTTTGTTCTCACTGGTCAAAGGAACCATAAATTCCAGCTGTGTGTAGTGACAACAAAAGATCAAATAAATGATGAATCAATGCTAGCAGATGCCAGCATGTATACATGCCAAGAAACAATGGTTAGATGTTCACTCTTCATCAGTGCCTCAGGACTGTGGAAGATCTCAGAATTACATGGAACCCCTGAGGAAAGTTTATGCTAAATTGACTGATGAACTAAAATCCTCGAGATGATTAAATTTCCACCAACTGATAAAGATTAAATTGAAATATAGAAAAGATTTTAAAAGTTATATTTTTGGACACTTGAGTTCGAAGTAGAAATTTGTATTCATACTACATGCATACTTACTTTTCTTATAAATATTGAATATAGTATTTATATCATTTGTTTTTTTCACTTAAATCATCATCTTCCCATTTCCATTTTAGTACATATAGATCTACATCATTCTTTTGAAATGGTTCCAAGTATTTTATAGCATAGATATATTTTATCTAACAATCTCTCTAATGATGGGTATTAGGAGCATTTCCTATTTTTATTATCACAAACAATATCATGAGATGCTTACTAACTGTTTGTTTTATTTCTATAGGAAAAGTAGATTACTGGTCAAAGGGAATATGCGTTCATGACTACCAAGTAGTCTACTAGATTCAATAAACAACTGATGATTATTTTTCAAAATTTATTGAGAACATTTTTACTAATTTTTCTGTAGTCAAAAATAACATGTGAAATCTGAACCAAGTTATACATGGAGAAAATTATTCTTAATTTTAGGTAAAATAAGGGTTAAAATAAGACTATATTTTTACATACTGTGCTCTGTTTTAATAGTTAATTTTTTGGTCTTTTTTTTAATTCTTGAGTTCTAAAATTAAGGCAACTAATAAGCCCATCATCAATAGACAGAGTTCCCTAATGACAGATTTCTATTCATAATAGTCTTTATTTCCTCTAGGCCATTTTACTAATTACATATCTTTTTTTTTTTAATTTAAACTTTAGCAGCCCAAATAATATTTTCTAAGAATAACTATGAACACCTTGAACAATAGGTTCTCAGAACAAGCATCTAATTTAACTTCAGTAAAAATTCACATTTAAAGGAATACCTATAACTGGCAACTATCTGATGTTCCAAGTGCTTCTTCCTACATTAGTGTGAACATCAAGACTATGATAAGCTCAAACTTAAATAAATATTTGTAAGATGATGATGTATTTTACTCAAGTAATTTCTATTTGTTATCAACTTGACAAGTAAATATTAGACCTAAAATGAACATGTTTATGGTAAAGTGGCTAATAAAAATTCCTGTAGTTAGAATCGAGATAATATTTTCATATTTCTAATAGCATTTTGTTGAAAAGTTTATGTGAAATATAGCAATTTTCATGAGGATATTTATATGCAGTATTATAAATGCTTGATTTGAAATATTTTACTGAAATTTTTGTCTCCTTTTTTCTGCATCATCATTCATAATATAAGCAAGGTGAGAATGTGTGGAGGCTGAGAAAATTAAGGCCATTCCATTTTAAGTTCAGCGTTAGCACAAGTACAGCCATCCCAGGCCCCTGTGAATAAAAGCTAAAATTTACATTACTTCAGTTATAAGAAAAAAACAACTTACAGCTTAATGCCCTTGAAAGCCCCATATCAGAATGTAAACGGAACTTGAGAAATTCCTCCACCCCTTCTGGAGGTCCCCTAGACCAGCCCTTAAAACTAAGCTGAAACCCAACTTGGGGTCCAAGTCCCTGCTCCTCTGTGTAGGGTATACTTGGACCCAAGCTTTAGCTTGTAAATAAACCGTCATGTGTTTGCATCGGTGTCGGCTCCTTGGTGGTTTCTCAGATTCGCAATCTTGGGCACAACAAATGGTGTTTTTGAGATCTAGTTGTAATATAAATGGAAACAATATTTCAAAAGAATGTATTTTTTTTTGTTTCAATTGTGTTTAAGGATCACTTACAATAACTATAGACACTATGGCAGATAAAGAATGTGTTAGGATAAAACAGAGGCCATGTCTCCTTTGATCTTAGTAAATACAGTTCACCAACTGTATTTAGGTTATTATAAGGTTATTATAAGAAATAAACCTGCTGCCATTCAACAAGTTATGAGAATAAGAGTGTATAATAATGATTAATAGTTAATATAGGAAGTAAAAACAAAAGTTCTGACTTCTATACTAAACAGCTTTATGTGTTGGTGACAAATTAATTTCTGTATCAGTAAACAAGTGAAACAGGTCATACTCTTTTTTCAAAGATTTTATTTATTTAAGGGACAAAGAGTGGGATTTGGGGGGGTAGGGGCAGAGGGAGAGGGAGAAGCAGACTTCCCGCTGAGTAGAGATCCCAGGACCCTAAATTCACCACCTGAGCCCAAGGCAGATACTTAACCAACTGAGCCACCCAGGTGCCTCGGAATAGTTCATATTATATGGGTGTCTCAATCACTTCGCCTGTATGGTTACTGTGTAAAATTTTATGTAACATTTATCAAATATGTAGTAGTTGGATTAGAGGCCAAATTCTGAGAAAACGTGTGGACTATTTAGGATTGAGTCTGCAGAAATCCTAATTAAGGCACCAGAGTAGAATTCCAGCTAAGACAATAGGCTAAAATGGTTCTCATGTTAATAGAGTACTTCCTCTGTTTTCTAGAATAGTTCAGTTTCAAATTGGAAGGAAAATAGAGTGAAGAAAATCTTTATTTTCTGAAGAGAAGAAAAGTTTTAAAATATGTAAGTTGAACAATGAGTAAAGAAGGGAATTGAAAATTAAACTCAAGGACAGAAAGTGCCAACGCCCAAATTTATAAACATAAAAAGCAGAACTTCTTGGTTCATTATCACCAGAAAAGGACTGGCAGTTCAGGCAGTAAACCGGGATATGCAAATAGATGTGTCACAATGAACTCTTTTCTTTGGAAATGGCCACCATAAAATGTTTAGCTCATAGATGGAAGATTCTGAAAAAAATTAGCAAGTCAGACTAAAGACTTGAAGAGAATAAAACCCTGAAGCTATCCTTTTTCTTTTTTCTTTCTTCAATTTTACCTCATTATCCCTTCACCTTTACAAAAATTACTTTGCTATTCTCTCTGATTTAGAACACTAAGTATGTATGGAAAGAAACATCAGGACTTGGGAATGCTTAAAGCCTTGAGACTCGCAAAATAAATGTATAAAAATTAAACTTTTAAATAAGTAATGGGAATGGGGAGTCTGACCTATTTTCTAAACTTTCTCTAATAGGGAAAAGAAGTTAGCCAAGTGAAAAAGGTTGAGACCTTGAAAAGAAAAATACTTTAATGTTGTCCCCCTGAATTTCTATGCAGCATCAAAATAATGTGAAAGATAAAATGCCCTGCATGATTAAGAGAATGATTTTGTTCAGCCTTATTACATAGGAAGAATGCTCTTTAATGAGCAAAGAAAAAAAAGGAAGTGGGGGTTTTATAGAGACAGATAAGCAAGGGAGTTATCTTCAAATCTTATGGGAGTCCATGGATAGTAAATTATATGGAGAAGGGGGTTTTTTGACATTAGCTCTTTCTGGAACAGAAAGTGTGGAAGGGGATGTTCTTAACCATCACTAATGTCTGGGAGCACAGAGCCCAAGTTAAATTCAAAATTCATCACATTATATGACCACTGAATTCTATTTAGCTGCAGAAGTAACTTTAACTGTATTGTCTGTTGTTTTGTTCAGTATCCATTGAATATGGTCCCAAGTGATAAATTCCTTTTAAAAACTAATTTTAAGAAATAATACTAATTATCCTGAGGAATTGATTTTTGTCTTTTATTACACAGTAAAAATATTATAAAACCATTTTATCTGTATCTAAATTGACAGCTAAACTGAATGCTCAGTTACAGTGATATTATATATATATATATATATATATATATATATATATATATAGGCTCATACATATATATGACTCATATATATGATGTACGGTTCCCCATTATTTACATAGTGTTATTATAAACATTCTATATTATCAGTTTTATTGTTTGAACATATTTTTAAACATCCCTCAGATCTTTTTGGAAGGAAGCAACATGGAAGCAATACACTTAGCTCAATGAAAACAAAGATTAATCAGCCTCTTCTGTTATTTCTTTAAAGACTAGTGCATATTTGTTGAAATAATTGATGAACTAAAGAATTTTGAAATGAGTCTGTAGGGATCATGGTGGCAGAACAAGGATAATATAGCTGTTGGTGAAAATGGTTATATAGGAATTATCAGACTGAATAGGTATTTGGTAAAGGAATCACAAGATGAATTGTTAGGTATTTACAGGGAATAATTACAAAGATCATCTCATTTTAATGATATGTAACATCAGTGCTTAGATCAAAATTTCTCAGAAAATTTTTTTTTTTTTTTAGATTTTATTTATTTATTCATGAAAGACAGAAAGAGCAGGGGGCAGAGACACAGGCAGAGGGAGAAGCAGGCTCCATGCAGGGAGCCCGACGTGGGACTCGATCCCGGGTCTCCAGGATCACATCTGGGCTGAAGGCGGTGCTAAACCGCTGAGCCACCTGGTGTGGCTCAGAAATGTTTATGGAGTCTCCTTTCACATTATTGTCTTAATCTGGGTTCTCATCACTTGATTTAGGGAGAGGGAATGTTAAATGTTAGAATTTCAAAATGACCCAAAGGTAACTTACTCAGGTAATTGGAATTCCTTCTAAAATTCTAGTATGGTACCTCACACTTTTACAGTTGTTCAGATGTGAGCAACAAGCAAATACTCATTGAGATGAGAAAACCTGATATTTGATTGCCTGCATACTGTATACCACATAATATTTATATACATTATCTCATTATCTCTGTGAGATCACATTGCCCTTAGCAGTGTAACTCAAATAGTGACCTCAGTTATTTTTGTAAACTGGTAGAAAATGTATATTTTCAGGCCACATCCCAAATTGAAGAAAAAAACAAAAAGCTAAACAAAGCAAAAGCTAGAAACTCTCGAATATATGGCTTAACAAGTTATCTAGTGAGTCTTAAAAAACTAAAATTTGAGAAACACTGGTTTTTACCATTGTACTGTTAAGGAGAAAGGTCAGAAAAAGTAAGCAAATGGCTCAATTCCATGTAGATAGTGAGTTGTGGAATGTGAGTAGTTACTGAACTCAGCAAACTTTCTTTTTTCATCAGAAACTCCTGTATCTTAATTTACTAATTCATAAATTATTTCTGCCACCAGCCTGTCTGCTCAATCTCTCCCTTTTCACCTGTCCTTTGGCCTTCTTAGCCTCATCTATATGTGGATCTCTCAACTTTCTCCTTATTGAATAGTTCTAATATTACCTCCTCTAAAATGTTGAGACCAATGGTGAATTATTTCAATTCTTTTCTTTCTAATATCCTAAACTTACTCCCATGATTTTCCTCGTGTTACATTTCATTGGTGAAATTCCCAAATCATACGTATCTGGTTATCAGCTGCTATTGTGATGGCACCCAGACAGGTTGGCAGTGTTGAGAGTAATTAATATAACTTGCAGCATAGGATCCATAATCATCACCAATCTCAACTAGATGTCAGCAATGTCACACATTATTCATATTTTTCCTCACTCTCATAGTTTTCACCGTATCTGTTTTAATTTTCTGTACTTCTTTCAAACTGTGAAGACTCTGGTAGAGTCCTTACTCTCAAGACATGACTCTGCCTTCTGTTTCTTGGATTAAATAGAAACAATGATATATCAATTCCTCTAAGTCTCCATATCTAAATATGTCAACCTAAATAAATAAATAAAGCCTCAGTAATCTCCTCTGTAAAGATTGTTTTAGGTCAACTCTGGTCTATTCCACTCTTTACCCCCTTCCACACTAAAGGGAATGGCTTATTTCAGCCTTTGTACTACCACAGTATTTGGCACTTGGCACATTATCCTACTATGGTACTTCACATTTTTCTTTTTTTTTTTTTTACTTCACATTTTTCACTGGAATTCTTTTGATTAAACGTCTGTTTCCTTTAGTAATCTGTAAGATTCCAGAAGATAGGAACCTTATACCTTTTGTCTTTGAAACTCAGTTTGGTAACACTGCCACAAAGCAGTAAAAGAATGAATACTATAATGGTATAAATAAACCAATTTCTCTTACTTTTTAAAAAGAGAACTACCTAGATTTACCTTTTGTTGGAGCCTAAAACAGTCTCCTTTATAGGATGATATGCTAGTAGGAAAATAAAACTTAACCTTAATTTATTGAAATCTCAAAAAATGCTTCCAATCTCAAAAACCATAATGATGAAAGAAGAACATATATGGAGTTCAAGGTTGTAATTGGTGCCAAACCATGACCAACAGCTTTTGGCTTAAAATGGATATAGTAAATATTTCATTCACTGTGGAATAGAAGCCATCAAAGGAAATTTTACCTGGAAATAGTATTTTCTAAACAGTACAGTCAAATGGTTTATTTTTTTCAACATAGCATCAAATTGCAGTGTAATAACACAGCATAGAAACATCTCTGATGCTAAGTTTCACCAAGGTTGAGGAGTCAGAGCTGTAAGAGCTAACTGATCACTTTGGCTCTGCCTAACCCACTTCTCTTAGATTGTAGGAAGAGTGAAAAGTATAAACAAATTTTACAGAAAGTGAAATATTTTCTGAGGCAGAGCATATTTGTGTTTTATGAAAAGAAAGAAGAAAGAAGAAAGAAAGAAAGAAAAGAAAGAAAGAAAGAGAAAGAAAGAAAGAAAGAAAGAAAGAAAGAAAGAAAGAAAGAAAGAAAAAGAAAAGAAAGAGACTTTTTAACGAGTTGGCTTTTCCCCATAGGTCTGATTACTATCCTGCACAAAGCACAGTTTGACTGATTTTTTCTTTGTCCTATTCTTCATTATATTTGCTAATTTTATCAAGTTCTTCATCCTTGTGAACTTTCAGCAGGAGGATAGGTTTTGTACACCTAGACATTGATCAAACTAAGTCAAAGATGGAATAAGAAATACTGTTTCAGACTACATCAGCATTTTATGCGGCACATTGTATAAAACATTTGAATGGTAAGATTTCAGTATTTGGGGGGAAATTTTAGATAAAATTAAGCATGTTCCTTTATTTATTATTTTTTTTTTTAATTTTTATTTATTTATGTCACACAGAGAGAGAGATAGAGAGGCAGAGACACAGGCAGAGGGAGAAGCAGGCTCCATGCACCGGGAGCCCGACGTGGGACTCGATCCCAGGTCTCCAGGATCACGACCCGGGCCAAAGGCAGGCGCCAAACCACTGCGCCACCCAGGGATCCCTAAGCATGTTCCTTTAAAAAAAATTTTTTAGAGCAGCCCAGGTGGCTCAGTGGTTTAGCGCCACCTTCAGCCCAGGGTGTGATCCTGGAGAACCGGGATGGAGTCCCATGTCAGGCTCCATGCATAGAGCCTGCTTCTCCCTCTGTGTGTCTCTGCCTCTCTCTCTGTGTGTGTCTCTCATGAATAAATAAATAAATACTTTTAAAAAAATAAAAAAAAAATTTAGATTACTTAATATGTGCTTTTCAAAGGAGCACAACTCCATTTCTGTTATGTTTGAGGACAAATAATATTAATAAATTTTAATTTATTGAATATTCTGTGTTATTGGCCATGTTAAGTGCATCACTTATATGATCTTATTTATTATTGTTAAGAATCCTGGGCTAAGATGCCACCCACCATTACCTTCATGTTGTTAGATGAGGAGTCTTAAAATTCTATAGATTAGGTGATTTGACTGTAGCTTCCTAGTAATCAATAGAGCAGAACTGGAACTGAGGTGAACTGACCCTAGTGCCCACATTCCCTGGTGAACAGTGTCTGGGTTGCTTCACAGCAGCCTTGCTTAGAGGCAGGAATGATTGATTTAGGACCTCAGTAGTGAGTTAGGTTTTAGAGAAGTTCAAGTCTGGTGGAAAACCACTGAAGAGATGAGAGAAGATGCCTATTGCCCAATTCACTGCCACCATCCGTGATATGAGGAAAAGATGCTCTCCTGGGTTGCCAGTTTGCTTCCATGTCCTGTCCATGAAGATTTCTTGTTATGTGGAATGGAGCTAGGGTAGAGATTAAGATGAACATAGAGTCCACTTTCTATGAGCTTTGGGGTGGTCTTTTAACAGCCTCAGCTCTCAGGCTATTGGAACATTGCCAGAACTGTGAAAGCTCTAATTTTTCCATGCCCTCTGCAGTGCTACCCTGGTATACTCACAGATACTTAAGGAATACTTCTTCGAACCTTAAGAGTGAAGGGATAATGATATGGCAGATATCCCAAGCAGTTCCAGGAGTTTGATTATAGTTTTGACATGGAACAAATCCTGAGAAAAAATCAGGCCAACATTCAAAATACTTTGTACACACTCTCCAACAAAAATATGCCAGTTATCTAACTATCTCAGAAGAGAAGTTGGTTTCTCCCAAAACTGCTCTGTTTATATGTTTTTCTAGAAGTTCAGGCTTTAAAACAACTATAATGTTTTACTAGTTATGAATACCAAAGATTCTCAAATTTGAAAGTTAAAATATTACTGTTTAAAACCAGTATTTCCCCAATCTCTATTCTCTTTTAATTTGTTCACTGTCAAAATTCTTGAAGTAGTACTATCGCCCTCACTACCATTTCTTCCATTCTCAACTTACTCTTTGTTATTTTTCCTCCTACCAATTTGCTGAAACTACTGTCTTTGCGAGATCAGTTCACCAACGACCCCTACTAATTAACAAATTCAATGGTCTCTTCTAAAGTCCTTACTCGACTGGTTCTCTCCACGGCAATCAAAATCACAGACCACTTGTTCCTTCTTGAAAAGCTCTTATAAGTGGAAGAAGAAAATGACTATTTCTTCCCCATGGAGAGATTTGGGAGAAGAATGGCCCTTGGCTAAGAATTTAATCAAGTACCTATAAGAAGTAATTTCAAAGGCTCTACCTGGTCTTAGTGTAGCTAAGTTAGCAGGCTGTAAGAGATATATGGGTCACCATTAGCTCATTTATTATTCCAGGTAGACCTGAAATAGCACATTTAAAAAAGGGGATGGGAAGATGAAGGAAAGAAAGCATCACAGCACTGCATAATAATGAGACCATCTAACTCCATTACAACTATGTGAATTTGTGAGTTATGAGGCAAGTGGAAAATTGTTTATGTTTTCTGTTTAGATTTGGCACTCTTCCAGAAGACTGCACATGTATATGGATGCATATGAGAAAGAGATACCCAGAAATTTTCAACATATTACAATTGGAAAATTGGAAGAACAAAATGTTTGTGATACCATCTGACCTTTGGGAAACAACTGAAGGGTACAGTAAAGTGCTCAGGGCCACTCCTGAGTTACATGAAGGAACTCTGATAAATAGGAGATTCCTGAGTATTCCATTAAGGCCCACATGTTATTCTAGCCTGAGTATGACTAAGGTAGTGACATTTAATCTGAGATGAGATCAGTCTCTATAGATTGACTGGAGAAGGAGAAATTTTTGCAGAAACCAGTGTAAAAAAACAATGAGGATATCAATAAAGATGTGAAGTATATTTAATTTAGATGTTTGTCTATTTTCTCATTCAATTTTTGAACTCTTGGAATGCAAACATTTTGCCTTAGTCCTCTTTTAACATCATTGTCTCTTCCAGGGAAGTCTGATATTTTTTATATGGTTATTACTCTATAAATATTTCAGACTTGATTGTTGAACTAAACATACAGGTATATGCAGTGAATTAGCCATTTACTAAATTTTATATTAATTTAGATAAATTTAATTATGTAAAATGAAATAAATATGAAAAATAGATAGTATGGAATTCATTACTATGAGATATACAAAAATTATGTAGTAACCCAATAAGGAACTAATGAAATAGTGTAAGTAGCTATCTTTTTTTTTTTCATAGCTAGTTTTTATTCAATTAACTAAAATAAAAACAAGAACAATTCATTCATTTCTCAAACCCCTTACCTTCTACCTCTGTCAACCACTACTCCTTTCCCTCTATCTATGGCCATGGTTATTTATTTATTTACTTACTTACTTACTTACTTAATTATAGATTGTACTTGTAAGAGAAATCATTAGATTGTATTTGTCTTTCTCTGATTTATTTCATTTAGCATAATGCTCTTGAGGTACATCCATTTTGTCACAAATGGTAAAATTTCATTTTGTTTTAATGGCTGAATAATATTCCATGGAGTATATGTGTATGTGTGTGTTTGTGTACATACATACATATATATACACACACACATATATGTATATAATCTTTATTCATCTGTTAGAGAACATTTACATTGTTTCCATATTTTGACTGCTGTAATTAAGACTTCAGTGAACATGGGGGATATGTCTTACTGAGTTAGTGTTTTCATTTTCTTTAGATAAATACCCAGAAGTGGATTTGCTGAATTATATGGTAGTTTTATTTTAAAATTTTTGAGGAACGTCACATATTGTTTTTCATAGTGGCTGCACCAATTTGTATTTTTGCCAATAGTACACAAATTTTGGATTCTTCAGTGGTGTTTTGAAATACCTATATCTCAGATCATTTATTCATATTTCATATAATGCTGTATATAAAGTGTCTGACATTTTATACACACTTAATAAACATTAGTTTAGGTCTTACTTTCTCCCCCTACCATCATCAAAATCATCAAAAATAGCTATTTATTACAACTCAATAGCAAAAGAAACAAAAAAACCCCAACTATTTTAAAATGTTTTTAAAAATGTGCAGTAGATCTGAATAAACATTTTTCCAAAGACATATAGATGGCCAATAAGTATGTGAAAAGATACTCTACATCATTAATATGAGGGAAATACAAATAACAACCACAATGAGATATCACCCCACAAATGTTAAAAGGCTGTTTTCAAAAAGAGTAGATAGAAGTGTTGGTGAGGATGTGGAGAAAAAAGAAAACCTTTGGCTATATCTCTATTCAGTAAGAAAGAATCCTCATGGATTAGCAATATTTGCTTTACTCTCAGAAGGGAGGTGAGGCTATTCACTGCCAAGTATTGTTATCATTGCACAAATCCAGTTGGAATGGAAAACTGTAAGTATGTGGATGTGTTTATTTGTGAGTGTGGGGAGAGAGTTGAAAGAGAGGGATGGTTGGGATTTGAGCTCAGATATGCCTTATTCTCAAATAGAATGCTATTTCTATCATACCATTAATTTAACTTTAAAACTTGAAAAAAATAATATACATTTTTCAAAAATTTGAAAAAAGAATTAATATACATTTTGATGAGTGTGTTATTAATGCCAGATGTCACTGAAAGAAGAGACTCAAGAAATTGTTTAAATTAAGTCCCTTAAATAAATAATACCAATTAAAATGTATTAACAACAGGGCAGAAGTTGGAAAGGAGTCAGTCCTCTGCTTCCTTCATTCTCAAGACATAATTTCTCATTTTATATCTAAAGGTTTTTTATGAGTTTAAACATACACACACATTTGACTATGTAGCTAAGAAAATGAAATATCTGTTCCTGAGTTCAGATAGTTATTCCCTTTTAGGCAATAGTCATACTTTTAAAAATTCAAGTTAAATGTAAAGTTCCCCAAAGGAGAAAAAAATATATTTAGTTGCTTTAAAATTTTCATCTACAAGCAAAGGTTTTACAAAATAAAATGTATTTACTAGTAAGTTACTAAGGTAAGTAGGGCCTATAAGTTACCATATTAAGTGAAATAAGAACTAAGAGATGAAATTAAATGCCAATTGAGAAAAGTGGGACAATGTAAACTCTCCAAATTATAGTGATTTTTGGTTTTCAACCAACAATGCCATTGGTGCTGTGATTCTGTCTTCCATAGACTGGACTTTTGACATGGAGTGCTAGTGATTTACCAAACTGGAAATGGGCATTGTTGACCACTTGTAGTAACTTAAGTGAATTCATAAAAATGTAAAAGGCCAGCTAGTTTTTTTCTTCAGGGTGAACCTTTAGAATGTGAGCAGTAGATGAATTATGTGATTGTTCTTTTTACTTGCCTACCTAATCTATTTTTGGTTTCCTTGCCCCTTGAACATTAGGGGTCAACCCCTATGGAAAGTATTATCAGGAACCTCATGCTGGCTGGCTTCTGATTAGGTTTAAGAATGGAAAGCACCAGCATGAGAGGGCAGGGGTAGAGAGAGATTCTCTATTCTCCTTTGCTTTGGGGATGCATTTTTGTCTGCAGGGGCTTCTCTGCACAGTGAGGGGGTGGGTAGTCCTTCCTTACTAGTTCAAGGATCACTGAGGAATTTAATAATATTTGTCTTTTCCCTCAAGTGTACAGATAGTAATTGTTCCCCAACATTACTAGTGTCTGGATGTCTCACTAAACCTTATTTGCTCCATTAGTCCTGTCTACAATTCTCAGTAGTCTCTTTGTATTAGCCATATGGGACAAATTTTATTTCCTTCCAGGAATATCACCAGTTCAAATTATGCCCTTGGTTTGGTGGCATTATTATTATTTTTTTTTCTGTATGCTTATAAATTAGTTTGTTTTAATGCCCTGGGTTTTGCACCTCTAGTTCATACTCTATCCTTGGTTGTCAAGGATGCTGTATCTAGTTTGTCCTTCATCTCTTCCTTCTTCCACTTTAAAAGTGGTTTTCTATAGAAATTATCTTAATCTTATCTGTTTTACTAATATACCACAGAATTAAAATGAGTGACAATAGCTGATAATAGATCAGAGTACTCCCTCCTAGATAATATTCTTACATTTCTACTAGCAGTAGTGATGTGCTGGGAAGAGGCCTGCAATTTAAGGAAGATCAGCACTGGAGCTAAGCTCTGGCCTTAATTATTTCATATTGCAAAGATCTAGTAAAGGCTTGTTCCTTTATGTCAAGTACAGGCACTTATTGATCCAAGACATCAAAAATGATTAATCACCTTAATTCAGAGAATACTTTGAATGGATAATACATAGCAGATTAAAGTTGTTGTGAAGAGAAAGCAGGTAGTTTCTAATTACTAAAGAGAATTTTTAGAAAGTCCTAAAGACTCAACAACAAAAACTGTTAGAACTAATAAATGAATTCAATAAAGTTGTAAGCTATAAAATCACCTTATAAAAACTTGGCATTTCTGTATACAAACAATGAAGAATCTGAAAAAGCAATTAATTCTAATCATAGTCACAATGAAAATAATAAAATACTTAGAATTAATGGAAGTGAAAGACCTGTAACTGAAAATTATGGACTTTGATGAAAGAATTAAAAAGATACAGGAAGCGATATAAGGGAAGGGAGAAGAAATGTGTGGGAAATATCAGAAAGGGAGACAGAACATAAAGACTCCTAACTCTGGGAAATGAACTAGGGGTGGTGGAAGGGGAGGAGGGGGTGGTGGTGAATGGGTGACGGGCACTGAGGGGGGGGCACTTGACGGGATGAGCACTGGGTGTTATTCTGTATGTTGGTAAATTGAACACCAATAAAAATAAATTTATTATAAAAAAAAGGATATAGGTAAATGGAAGACACCTCAATTTCATGGATTGGAAGAATTAATATTGTTAAAACATCTATACTACATAAAACTATCTGCAGACTCAGTGCAATCTCTATCAAAATCTCAATACAGAAATAGAGAAAACAATTCTAAAATTCATATGGAACCACAAACAACTCCATAAAACCAAAACAATCTTGAGCAGGAAGAATGAAGTGGGAGGCATCACACTTCCTGATTCCAAAATATATTACAAAGCTAAGTAATAAAAACAGTATGGTACTGAGAAAACAAAGCAGACATGTAAACCAGTGGAACAGAATAGAGAACCCAGAAATAAATCTATACATTTACATTTAACTGATCTTCAAGGAGTGTGTCAAGAACACACAATGGGGAAAGGATAATCTCTTCAACTCATGGTGCCAGGAAAATTTACTAGTATTCACTTACAGAAGAATAAAATAGGATCCCTATCTAACATCATATAAAAAAACATCAACTCAAAATGGATTAAAGAATTTAATTCAAGACCTGAAACCATTACACTGCTAGAGGCTTTTTTTTTTTTTTTAAGATTTTATTTATTTATTCATGATAGATACAGAGACAGAGCGAGGCAGAGACACACACAGGCCGAGGGAGAAGCAGGCTCCATGCAGGGAACCCCATACGGGACTCATCCCGGGTCTCCAGGATCACACCCTGGGCAGAAGGCAGCGCTAAACCGCTGAGCCACCCAGGCTGCCAGAGGCTTTTTGACATTGGTTTGGGCAACACGTTTTTGGTTATGACCCTCAAAAACCCAGGCAAGAAAAACAAAAATAGACAAATGGAATTATATCAAACTAAAAAACTTATGCCCACCCAGCAAAGAAAAAAATCAAGAATGAAAAAGCAGCCTATGGAATTGGAGAAAATACTTGCAAACCATACATATTTAAGGGCATTATATCTAAAATACATAAGGAACTCATACAACTCATTAGCAAAACAAAATCAACTAACCCCATTTAAAAAAAATGGGTAGTGGACCTGAATAGATATTTCTAAAAGGAAGACATATAGATGTCCAACAAGTATATGAAAAGAGCTCCAATATTACTAATCATCAGAGAAATGCAAATCAAAATAATAATGAGATATTACTGCACGCCTGTTAGAATGGCTGTTATCAAAAAGAAAAGTGATAACAAATGTTGGTAAGAATGTGAAGAAAAGGGAATCCTTGTTCAGAATTGATAAGAATGTGGATACCTATTATGGAAAACAAATGGAAGCTCCTCAAAAAAATTTAAATAGAAGTACCACATGATTGGGAAATTACAGTTCTTGGTTTATACCCAAAGGAAATGAAATCACTATCTCAGATACCTGAGATATCCTGTGTTCATTGCTGTATTATTTGCAATAGCCAAAATGTGGACAGCCCAAATGTTTGATGACAGATTAATTTATAAAGAGAAATGGTATACAGATATATACACAATGAAATCTTATTATTCAGTCTTAAAAATGAAGGAAATTTTGTCTTTTACAATAACATGGATGAACCTGGAGGACATTATGCTAAGTACAATAAGCCAGACACAGAAAGATAAATACTGTATGATCTCACTTATATATGAGATCTAATATAGTCAAATTCATAGAAGTAGAGACTAGAAAGGTGGTTACCAGGGTCTGGGAAGGGAGAAATGAGAAGATCTTGGTCAAAGAGTATACTGTTTTATTTATGCAAGGTAAATATGTTTTGGAGATCTAATATAGAGAGCAGGAACTATAGTTAATAATACTGTATTGTATACTTCACACTTGCTAAGAGGGTAGATCTTAAGTATTCTTGCCACAGGGGGCAAATATAACTATATGAGATGATAGATATTAATTACTTTGATTGTTGTATTCATTTCACAATGCATATGTATATCAAAACATGCCTAGATATATATATATATATATTTTTTTGTATAAAGAGCAATAAAGTGGGGAAAAGGAGCATTTGATTTGATTTTATTCTCTCCTGTATTAGGCTTTAATTTAAAAAAATATCTTTTTATTACCATGCAGTGATTTTTTTTTAATTTTGAAAGGATTGACTAACACAGCTTTTAATACAGTGCCTATTACTTGTTACCTAGAATGTGTGAAATTGAATTAAATTTTCTACAGCTTGTTTTCAGTTGGAAAACATGTTCTAAATACTTTCTAACATGAAATTTTCAGGACCAACTGTTTATAGGTAGCACTACTAAATATATTGATAGATTGATGCCATATGCTCAAATTATATTGTCTTTAGATAATACAAGAAACCTTGTATTGTTAATATCTCCGGAATTTGGGGGAATATTGAAATGTTCACTCATTGTAAATTTTTCGTCAATGCAATCTAATGTTTAATCAAATTTTCAATATTTATTTAAAATTTTGAGTCATACATAATGAATCTGTTTTGGAGTGCAGTGACTACACTTGGAAAATAACAAAGGATGAATTGCACAATGTTTTCATTTGACTTTTGATAGTTAATATGGCTTTTAAATTCACATTACCTAATTTCTATGATAATTTTATATATTTAATTTTATATATTCATATTTCATTTTATATATTCATATATTCAGTGGACATACTGCATTTTCTGATATTTCAAAATAATTTTGAAGCCGAGGAAATAAATTCATATAAATCATAATGGATTCATATAAAATGATATTGTCTTAATTAATACTGAAAAAGTTTTCATAGGCTTTGTCAAACATAATTGAAGTATCTGACCATTAGAACAATAAACAATTTTTTTGTAGTTTATTGATATTTGTTCAACTGTCAATGTGTAATTTTGCTGTGTCAGGCAGCATTTTTTATATCATAAGATTCCATTGTTTTTGAATCAGTGGATTCTTTTCTTAGATGGAAAATAAAATTAATAACATTTTTACCTAGATTTTATATTTCTTTTCTACTCCTGTCTATAAAGGTTGATAGTGAAATAGTTAAGTAAACACAAAGTTTCTAAGAAGAAGCACTGAAGTGCATATGATCTAGCATAATGTGCTTCACAGAAACTAGAAATTGGATTAATACTGCTTGCTCATGCTTGAAGCACAGAAAATTGCTCAAAGGCAGATGGATGGAGAGTGAAATTCTAAAAATAAAATTCCCAGTGGAAATGAGGATTTTCACAGTTCAGATTGGTTTCTTCTAGGATATAAGTATTGGGACGCACAAGAAAACCTTATAAGCAGGGCATTAAGAATATTACAAAGTGTACATATGTATATGTGTATTATCTATTTGTGTATGTATGTATATAATTATATATGCATATTTAAAATTGTCTATATGTGTCAGGAAAGAGAGAGAGTGAGAAAGGAAGGAGAGAGTTATGGAAATCTGGAAGATTTCATAAATTTAAAACCAAAAAGTCAACAAAATTAAATTTACTCTTTATATGTAGCAAAGTGTTACTTATTCATCTTACCTATGATTCTTTTATAGGTTTCTGTTAGTAGACTTGCAAATTTTAACCTATTATTATTTTAATTAAAAAACAATGGATCTTAGCATCATTTTGTTGTTCTGTTTTAAGAAAATCTAGATGGTGATATATTCTCCCTATGGTTTATAGTTAACTTCCTGAAGGATCAGGTATCTAACTGATATAATATTTGCAGATAAATCACCTCAAATGTACATAATGTGATAAATTATTGTAATTATGAAAAAATTATGAATGAAGATGTATCTAAAAATATTGCATTGTGCATAGCATTGAAATAAATCCCTAACCAGAAAATGTGTTAAGTAATCAGATTCAATACATATGTCTTAGCATAAGGAAAAAAAAAAAGTCTACTTTATTTTATTGCACTTCACTTTATTTTACTTCTTATATATTGTGCTTTTTACAAATTGAGAGTTTGTGCCATCCCTGTGTTGAGTAAGTCTATCAACACTGTTTTTCTAACAGAGTATGCTCATTTTATGTATTCATGTTACCTTGTTAATTCTTACAGTATTTCAGACGTTTTCATCATTATTATATTTGTCATGGTAATCTGTGATCAGTGATCTTTGACATTACTATCGTAATTGTTTTGGGGCACAAACCATACTCTTATAGCACAGCAAACTTAGTCAATAAATGGACTCTTTGGATTGTTCAACTGATTGACAATTCTTCCATCTCTCTCCCTCTCCTCAGGCCTTTCTATTCCCTAAGACACAACAATATTGAAATTAAAACCAATTAATAACCCTTGAAAGCCCTCTAAGTAATCAAGTGAAAGGAATAGTTACATGTTTCTCACTTTAAATCAAAAGCTAGAAATGAGGGAATCCCTGGGAGGCTCAGAGGTTTACCGCCTGCCTTCGGCCCAGGGCATGATCCTGGAGTCCCAGGATTGAGTCCCGCATCAGGCTCCCTGCATGGAGCCTGCTTCTTCCTCTGCCTGTGTCTCTGCCTCTCTCTCCGTGTCTTTCATGAATAAATCTTTAAAATCTTAAAAAAAAAAAGCTAGAAATGATTAAATTTGATGAAGAAGGCATGTCAGACAAAAGCTGAAATAAGCTGAAAGCTAGGCCACTTACACCAAACAGTTAGCCAAGTTGTGAATGCAAAGGAAAAGTTCTTAAAGGAGCTATAAAGTGCTATAATTGTTCACATGAGTAAGTAAGTGAAGTAGCCATATTGCTGATATGGAGAAAATTTCAGTAGTCTGGGGAGGAGAGCAAACCAGCTACGATATTTCCTTACGCCAAAGCCAAATCCAGAGCAAGGCCCTAACTCTCTTCAATTCTATGAAGGCTGAGAGAGATGAGCAAGCTATAGAAGAAAAGTTTCAAGTTAGCAGAGGTTAGTTAGTTCATGAGTTTGAGAAAAGAAGCCCTCTCCATAACATAAAAGTGCAAAGTGGAGCAACAAGTGCTGATGTAGAAGCTGCAGCAAGTTATCCAGACAACATATCTTAGATAATTTAAAAAGATTCAAGATACTACTGTTTATTGACGATGCATCTGGTCACCTGAGAGTCCTGATGAAGATATACAATGAGAGTGTTACTTTCATGTCCACTAACATAATATCTGTTCTGCAGTTTATAAATGAAGGATTAATTTTGATTTTCAAGCCTTATTATTTAAGAAATGCATTTTGTAAGGCTGTAACTGCCATAGATAGTGATTCCTCTGATGAGTCTACTGAAAACTGTGGAAAGGATTCATCATTTTAGATGACATTAAGAACATGTGATTTGGGGGAACTGGTCAAAACATCAACATTAATAGGAGTTTGGAAGAAGTTGATTCCAGCCTTCAAGAACGACTTAGGGGGATTTAAGATTTCAAGGGAGAAAGTCACTACTGATATGGAATTAACAAGAGAACTAGAGTTGAAAGTGGAGTCTGAAGATGTGTGTGAATTTTACAATCTCATGATGAAACTAATGGATGAGGAGTTGCTTATGGATAATCAAAGAAGGTGGTTTTGTGAGATGGAATCTACTACTGGTGAAGGTGCTGGGAAGATTGTTGAAATGACAACAAAGGATTTAGAATAATACATAAACCTAATTGCTAAAGCAGTGACAGGGTTTGAGAGGACTAACTCCAATTTGGAAGAGGTTCTATTGTGAGTAAAATCCTATCAAACACCATCATATGCTACACAGTACTTATTCATGAAAGTGAGTCAGTCAATCTGGAAACTTCTTTTTTCTTAAGATTTTATTTATTTATTAGAGAGAGAGCAAGAGAGAAAGCAAGAGCTGGCAGAAGGGAGAGAGAAAGAGGGAGAAGCAGACTCCCCGATGAGCAGGAAGCCTGATGCAGAGTTTGATTGCAGGACCCTGAAATCATGACCTGAACTGAGGCAGACACTTAACCAACTGAGCCACCCAGGAGTCCCAGCAAACTTCATTGTCTTATTTTAAGAAATTTCCACAGCCACCTGAAAGAGCACCTTGATCAATTAGCAGGCATCAGCAATGAGGTAAGACTTTCACTACCAAAAAGATTATGACCCTTTGAAAGGACAGATGATAGCATTTTTTAGCAATAAAGCATTTTTTTAGCAATAAAGCATTTTTAATTAAAGTATGCAAATTATTTTTTTAGACATAATGCTATTGCATGCTTAACATACTACAGTATAGTTAAACATAACTTTTATATGCACTGGGATGCCAAAAATTCATTTGACTCACTTTATTTTATATTTACTTTATTATGGTGTTCTAAAACTGAACCACAATTATTACCAAGATATGCCCATATATAAACTAGTGATTTTTGTTGTTATCATAATTACTTACTATCTAGTAGCTTAGTATAAATGCAAGGTTCTAAGTATACCCACTTACTAAAAATGCATTAATTATGTTTATCTTTGTTTAATTCTAGGAACTCTAAGTAATAGTAGTTAATACTTTTACTAGTGGGAAGACTTATAACACCAACCCACACCAAGTACACAAATGATTCAGTAATTTCCTGATCACTTATTTTATAATGGCTTTATTTCAATAAACATTATATACATGAACTACAGTACCAATGCAAACTCTTTATTCTGAAATAAATTCTTAGATGATATTTAATTATATTTCCCTATTAGACTTAAACTGAGGAGGTAACCAACTTATAAAGGGTTAAGCTTTTCTTTTTACCAATTTAAGAAGTTTGGCTACATTGACTTATTTTCTGCATATCTGTCCCCAAGGGGTTCTATAAGTTAGCTTTAAGGAAAATCATAAAATATGTTTTTGTCTTAAGACTAGAAAGAAAAAAGCTCTGTGGCGATCTGATAATGTGCTTAAGCACTGAAGACTGAAGAGAGCACAGGCTTGTCACAAGAATGCTCCTTCAGTGCAAGTTTTGCCATGGATTTGCTAAATGACCTTCACTGTTACCCTGCACCTTCTCCATAAGTGGAAAGGATCGATGGTTTCCCAAGGCCCTTCTCAGGCTAAAAAATACATTTTAAGAAAAGGATTGTGGCAGCTGTTCTTCATCTTCACTGATAACAGGACAAAAAAATAAAAGACAAAGAAAAATGACAGAAAGAAAAAAATTGACTTACATTTCAGGAAGGTTTGGCATATAAAGACAAGTTAAGAACTTGAATGAACCCTAGGTATCACTGATGGCAATGGCCTACTTTTATAGGTGATTGCAAATGGTAAGTACCTTTAGGAAAATAGAAATTCTTTAAAATAGTCATATATATGTCCATTTAAATGAGAGTTTAGAATCAAGTTAGTTTGGTGTGTGTGTGTATATATATATATATATATATATATATATATATAACCAAAAAACAAACTTTTTTTTAAAGATTTTATTTATTGGGATCCCTGGGTGGCGCAGTGGTTTGGCGCCTGCCTTTGGCCCAGGGCGCGATCCTGGAGACCCGGGATCAAATCCCACGTCGGGCTCCCGGTGCATGGAGCCTGCTTCTCCCTCTGCCTGTGTCTCTACCCCTCTCTCTCTGTGTGACTATCATAAATAAATAAAAGTTTAAAAAAAAAAGATTTTATTTATTTATTCATAAGAGACACAGAGAGAGGAAGAGATATAGGCAGAGGGAGAAGCAGGCTCCATTCAGGAAGCCCAATGTGGGACTCGATCCCCAGACCCGGGATAATGCCCTGAGCAGATGCTCAACCCACTGAGCCACCTAGGCATCCCCCCCGCAAAACAAACTTAAACAGAGGAAAAAAATGACTGAAAATTGTAATTGTAATGGAATCAATTGTTTTTAAAGCATTGTTATTGATAATATATGGTCTTAAGATTTTTTTTAATATATGATTCTTGTATAAAATAAAACTATTAATTTTTATTTAAACTTTTTTTAAGTGATTCATTGTACCTCCAATCAAACTAAGAGGAATCATCTTAGAATACTTTGACTCAAGGAATCACATTAGGTGTACTTATGGTTACAGCAGTTTTCAAATTTATGTAACTAAGATATTCTCCTTCCTAGGTTTTAAGTTTTTTCTTTGTCGTTGTTTATTTTAAAATTAAAATAGTTTATCTTAAACACCGTGGTTATTCCAAGAAATTATATTATTGGAATATAATTATAATTATATAATACTTCTATAATTGGAATATAATTATAATATAAGGATATATTATTATCTCCTTATAACTAGCTTTATATTTTTTCCTCTAAGTTTATTTTCTGGCTTTTTTTTTTTTTCTCAAGCAAAAATACTTTTCACTTCCCATTCTAAAAATGAGAGACTTAAAAAAAAATGAGAGACTTGTGAGATATCGTTCCGTATATATTTTCTGTGAATCTGATTTATATTATCATTTTGGATTTCTGCATTTTATTCATTTATTCATTCAAAGTTCTCAAAGACATGGATTTTCATAAGTGCTAGATTATTAGTCAGAAAAACACCTAGTACTGCCTTAATTTTCTCCTTTAAAATCATTATGGTATTTTACATATTTTAAATACCTTTTGGGTATTATTTTTATTTTGCTAATTAAAAAAAAGTATGTCTTCCACTTCATCAAATACAAGATTGCCTTTAAATTTGGTATTTATAGCTCAGGTACATGTCCAGAAATAAAGGAAAGTGGCCTGGTAAGGCACTGTCTGCCCTACAGTTTACACACTTAGAGGGAGAATGACAGAACTCCCTTTCAGATATATAGGATTTTAGAATTGTTCATAAAATTAAATTTATTGATTGAATAGCTGTCTTAGAGGGACAGTAGATCAGAAGTCTCACATGGAATCAATCAGGCTGGTCAGAGAAAGAACACTGTAGGTATAACCTGGAACTTTTATCCTTTAAAGTTCCTGTAAGAATAGAGATTTTGAAGATAACAAAAAAACTAGAGCTTAGGGGATCACTTAATTCAGAAAGAATACAATTCATGTCTTACAATTTTCTCTAAGCATCACTGCAAACCTGTTGCAGATATGTAAAGGAGTAAGCAAGAGTAAAAGTACTTCTTGGGAAATGTTTGGAAATGTTTTTTTCATATTTAGTCAAAAACAAAGATTCCTAGGGAATATGGCATATAAAAAAGCATATACTTACATGAAAAATTTTGTTCCTCCAATACTACCAATAAATAGATGCATGAAGTGTAATCATTATATATAAGTTGGTTTCTTTGTTGTATTAATTTTATGTATATGATTTTTTTTATGTTTAATGATAATAAAATAAGGCCCAGTAACAGTAATGGTTTGCAGCCTGGTAAAATAATAATCAAGGCAGAAATAAAGTTAAAAAAAAAAAGTACAAGCATACTGAAAAATAGATGGATGCATGATATTTTAAATTATATGTCAAATTTAATAGTTTATAAAGTGAAACAAATAAATTATTAATCTCTTCTTATGCCAGTACCAAACAGCCTTGATTATTGTTGTTTTTGGTACATTTGTATAATCATGTATTCTTGAGAAGAATGTATATCCTGCCGTTGTAGCCTGGAGAGTTCTATATATGTCTGCTAGGTATAGTTGGTTTATAATGTTGTTCAAGTCTTGGGCAGCCCGGGTGGCTCAGCAGTTTAGTGCTGCCTTCAGGCTGGGTTGTGATCCTGGAGACCCAGGATCAAGTCCCACATCAGGCTCCCTATGGGGAGCCTGCTTCTCCCTCTGCCTGTGTCTCTGCCTCTCTCTCTCATGCTCTGTGTCTCTCATGAATAAATAAATAAGTAATATTTTAAAAAATGTTGTTCAAGTCTTGTGTTTCCCTGTTGATCTTCTCCATAGTTATTCCATTATTAAAAGTGGAGTATTGAGGGATCCCTGGGTGGCGCAGCGGTTTGGCGCCTGCCTTTGGCCCGGGGCGCGATCCTGGAGACCCGGGATCGAATCCCACGTCGGGCTCCCGGTGCGCGGAGCCTGCTTCTCCCTCTGCCTATGTCTCTGCTTCTCTCTCTCTTACTGTGTGCCTATCATAAATAAATAAAATTTAAAAAAAAATAAAAGTGGAGTATTGAAATCTCTAATTATTATTGTTGAATGATCTGCCTCCACTCCCCAGCTGAGCACAACTTGCTGAGTTAAATTTTTTTAAATCATCAGAGATAGAGAATAGAGGAGGTTTTGTACAAAGTTGCAAGTCTGGACAAAATATTAACTCTGTTCTGAGTGTGGTGCTTTTTAAGGGAGCTCCAAAAGAGATCAGACTTCTCCATTGTCTGCAGTGCTGCTGACTATTAGCTACTGAGCCACTGAGTTGGAGAAGGAGGGAGTGATAGGAATAGCCCCAAGTGAAAACATCTGAAACCCCCATTGTCTTTGTGATAGTCAGTAATTGCCCTAGGACAGTATGTTCTGTATTCCTCTCCACTAAGACATCCGCTAAGTACATTAGGAGAGGGGAAAAAAAAGTGTCTATTTGAGAAAGCTAAAGAGACATGGTGTTTTCAGTAGAAACTCATTTACTTAGTGAAAGAATATGAACATTGAGAGAGCTGGATAAGCTTACTTGGAGTTGCTTATGATCACCTATATTTGGCACTTATAAAGCTTCATAGACTTTAGAATTAGTTTATACAGAAGGACCTGAAAAGTTGGATTTCTGGTGGAGACTTCAATAAAAAGAGAAGTGAGACATTGTGGAGTTGGTATCTAATGTATTAATCTGAATGAGGTGCTCATTATCTTTAGAGAAGAGTGACCAAGACACTGGAAGACCGTTGACTCCTGAGGGAGAGCTGTCCTGGAGTTTGTGGTGGTTTGGGAGATGTAAGTAAATATCATCAGTACTCAATAAATTTAAAGACCATTTACAAATAAAGCCACAATTGGAGGTATAAAAATTCAAATCTATCTTAGAGAAGAAATCATTATGACTGAGCAGGAACTAAGATTATTACAGAAAGGCTTGCTTAGAGAGAAGTGTGTGAAAATAAGGAAGACTGAACAGAAAAAGGAGACCACAGAGTCAAGAGAGAAAGACATGGAAGGAGATTACCTAATAATGAGACATGCTCCTTGTGTAAGACATCTTCTTAAGTGAGATCTTGTATCTTGCAAATTAATCCAGATGCTCACTAGGATCTGGGAAAGGAAGAGAACAGGAAACCACAGTGAATATAAATAGCACTGACAGGGAATACTAGGGGCAGTGACTTAAAAAAATTGTATTTTTTGAAGGATCACCTTTATCTTAACTTAGCCTTCAGTTTTGTTTGCTCACAATATATAAGATGCTTGCAAGTCTCTATCAACAATTGACTAGTAATATGAGGCCCAGGTACACACTGAATGTCAGTATATAGAAATAACTTCTTTCATTAGCTTCTGACACAGCCTAGGACAAAGTCTTGGCAGCAGCCAAGTAAATCTCTTGAGTGGATGGAAATACACTTTTTTCCCCCCATGGTTTCCTAGTAAGAGTTTTGTCAGTGCCTCTAGAGGGTAGCTGAAAGAATTGAACCCCCATTATTAATTGATGTTATCGTCCTAAAATTGATAAAGGTATTTTTACTTTTAAGGGTATAATTATTTTTTTACTTCTTAAACTTCTATTGATATCAGAAATTAAATTTTGAGTCTTCATTTATCTGTTCCTGAACTACAACATGAATAAAGTTTGCATTTTCAGATTTCACAGTTCTCCGAGGAAAAAAATGTGTGGGTTTGCTACCATGAAAATCTACTTCTCAAAGAGGCATTTCTCTTTGAGATAACACTCAGGCCAGCAGTGAGATATTAGTACATGCTATTCAACATGTTATTCAGGTAATTCTGAATGTATTTTAAGTTCTAGTCTAAAATCCCAGTATATGGAGTTTCTCTTTCAAGAGCCACTATAGAGGATTTTATTTTAAAGGAGGATGCTAGAATTGGATATAATAACAAAAAGAACTAGTATATTTGAAAAGAGGCATTGTAAGAGCATAATAGATAGACTGTTTTGCTGCTTTTATTTATCCTGTGAAGATAGTACAATAACTAGTTTCAAAAAATTACAAAGGTGAAGCTTAAAGTTCTAAGTCTCTTATAGCTTCTATTCCAAACTCAAGAGCAACAATAAACCTATCTTAGAAATCAGTACTTAACTAGAGTTAGGGGAGAAAAACATAATTTTCAATTGAAGAATAATACCTAATTTCCCACACAAATGTGTTTGTCATAATCAACAGTCTACTGGCATCTCTCTCCAGGAAGAGAAAAGCTGTACGAACTTCCTGAACTAATAGAGGAGGTGTGTATGATAAACAAATACCTTGAGTGTTTGAATAAAATAGCCAGTCAACCATGTAATATACATTATTTTTTAGCCTTTGAAGATATCAAAAAATTAAAATTGAAGCAGTGAAACATTTGTTTCTTTTCTTAATGCTAAACTCTTGAAGGCAAATAATGAATAATAATTACCTGACAATTATTGAAAATTACATATTTTTAAAAATCTGAAATTTAACATGGGTCTGGTTTGGTTTCAGAATTCTTTTTAATAACAAATACTATAGTTTTTTAAATTATAACTCACAGGGAACCTTGCCAATTAAACATGTTCATAATTCAATAAATCCTGCTTGAATAAATAGTGCTATGTACAAAGGCTGATGGAAACTATGTGGGAAAATTACGTGTAGCGGCTAGGTTTTCTTAAGATATTCCTTTCAGATAACACTATTTTGACAGCTGTTACCTACTTCAATCACTACTAAACCATCTTGAGAAAAGAAAGTCAAGGAGAGTTGCAAGGGTTTTTAACTGTTTGATGAGAACTTCATCACCTTTTCTTTGAAGTGTAACTTTCTCTTGAGAGGCAGAAGGCAACTCTGATGGAGATTGGCAACTGAAGGATCTGAGTGTTGTAACTCTGTGATCCCTTTATTGTATTTATTTGTGGGTAAATATTTTATAAAAATCTTCAAAATAAAACTTACCCAGCCATGGTTTTTAACATTCCCTTTGGTTTAACCAAGTTTCCTTTCTTCTCTTGTCTTAACAGGGAACCTAAAGTAAGGACTTCATACATTTCAAAATCAATCAGTCCATAAAAATCTATTTTTACACTATGAGAGGTTCTGAATATAAAGTAATGTTAATCCTAAATCATTTCAAACAAAGTTACCTGTTTGTTATCAGAAATATTTTTGCAGTTCTTACTGGTGTTTTACTATAATCATTAACATTAATAGTGAACTTGATTATCTTTGATCAATCTCAAATTCTTAGTAGAATTTATGAGTTCTTTATGAATAAATATGACATTAACTGAGAAGGGTGTTACCTCTCTTACTATATAAAAATATCATATATTTTAAGTCTCAATTATTAGGTTTTGGCTAAGGAAAATACACTGTCATAAAATATTCTGTGAGAAATCAGAACTATAAAAAACAAAAACAAAAACAAAACTTTAAGTCAAGCCAAAAAAACATGTAGTAGTACATCTGATTTCTCTTAAACCATGGCTGCTATAAAGTCAAAAATCACGAAGCAAGAATCTGGTTCATACTAGGGAGTAAATAGCAATAAACAGGAAATACAGGAAATGATATATTCGAACTTGAGTACCTTAATGTGATACTGTTTAAACCCAGCTATTTCAAAAGATTTTATAGTATTATTGGCAATAGTATGTCAGGATAATGGGAAGAAAGTTACAAACACCAGTAATCACCAAAGGTAATCAACTTAATTGAACTTTGATGCAACTTGGGTGCTACCCAGTACTAGTATGATAAATTCTACAATATTGTCACTAGTGAAAAAAGTTGTTTTAACTAAACCCCAATATCTTCTAATTCTTGCATATTTTTTAAAATGGTTCTTTGTGTTTGTATGGATGTATGTGACATTTATTTTACTTCTTAATTTCCTTGTTGAGCACACACAGACAGATATTAAGCCATAAATTCAGGACGGTTTTAGTCTAGTAAAAGCCAAGGTTGCTTTTGTCACTTCTTTAGAGAATTGTTTAATGGTACAACTCATTACCCTTGCCTCTCCTCCTAGCTTCAGCACATTTAATACTTTGTCATCAAGTACCTCCATGGCACAAAATGTATACCTCTGTCTTAACACTTTTTATGTTGTGTTGTTAGATTTTGCAACACTTGTGAGCCTGGGGAAAAATGTACAGCCCTGAAACAATTTCTTATTATATTTGATATTTTTCCTTTTTCATTTCATTGCCTGAACTGAACATATTTCCCGGCCCTTATTAGATCTCCATTTTTTAAATAATAAATAAGAGCATAAACAATGTGCATTTCTGCATGCATCTTGCTTTTAGAAATGAATTAATCCATTTATCCTTATTTATTTGCCCTTTAATCCATTTGCTCTATTGAAGGGAATGTGCAAATTGTTATAATCTCAACTGTTAAATATGATTTCAAGGTAGTTAAGTAGAGTGGACTGAAAAACAGTTAAACTATACATTAACTCAAAATTTTGCCTGGTATAATAGCATCTGAATCAACAATTGCTGGGAAGAAAATTCTTCCTCTAGTTCAAAGCCTTATTTTATAACTTGTAAGGTATGCATACCCTGAAGGTATCATGACAGCAGTAATAGCAGTAATGGGAGAATGAGCCCATTTACAAAATCAATAAAAAAGTGAAATGTTAGACTCATAATGACATAAACCGCTTGTAACAACCATTATATTAAACATACTGATACGTATTTGGTAAGTAATGGATAATGGTAGTACTCTACTCTTTTTTGAGGATGAAAATATAGAACATGCACAAAAAGTTCATAAAATTCCTTGAACTATTAAAATACAATTTGGATAGATTTTTAGTAGATAAAATGATGCATTTTCTATCTGTTTTAAAATATCCCTGCCTATGATTGAGGTATATATGTAGAGGAATTTATGAAATATTTGGAAGTGCTATTAGGTACTTGGGGATCTCTTACAATTTCTTTCTCTGTCATTTTTGAGTATAGGTTTCTTTCCTGTGGTTGTAAGATGCCTGCCTCACCTTCAGAATATTTTAGGGCATCCTGTTTCAGGAGAAAAATAAAGGATGAGAGAACATGATATCTCGATGGCCTACTTGCCCCCTCTAAATCTTCCTAGAAGCCTTACCCCATGACATCTTTGTACATCCCATTGGCCAGGACAGAGTTACATGGGTAGCCTTAAACCAATGCTTAGAAGGTAACTTTGGAAAACGTGGTTGTAGATAGGATTAGTCAGCCAACCAACAGTGCCTCCCACTGTTTTTGCTTAAAAAACAAGTGATACAAGAGAGAAAAGAGAAAGATTAAATAACTTTAATTATGTGTTCAGTTTTCTTAAAATGTCTTTTGTATGGTGCTTTTCTATATAGTATTATAGAAAGTGTTAAGAATTCAGAAATCTGCTGGTGATTTGCTTGGCTTTGCTTCACTGATATGCTGAAAGACTGGCACACTTAGGAGAATATGAAAAATAGGAATACCCTCACACAATACCTAATTGTTACCAATGTGAAATTTTTATATATTTTGTGTTTCTTTGGAGAAATCACTCAAATACCAGCACTAGATACAAAACTAGAGGCTGGTAAAGGAGTATTTACATTAATTTGCAGCAACCAAAATTGAATTGAGAAATCTGGTCAAAGGAGAATAAAACTGAATAGGACTTGAGCTGATTCTTTCTTGGCCACACTTGCATGAGTGCCTCTGATACTTCTCTTTAGCGTACAAAAGATAAAGTAGTAGTTCAGGTCTCCTTTGGAACTCTTTATATGCCTTAGATTAGAACAATGCTTTCACAGTGTGTTTTATGTTGTGGCAAGATAGAATATGACAGTACTTGAGATTTGTTGAATGATCCCATGGATAGAGTGGTTTGCAGTCTTGGGACACCCGTAACTCACTCATGGTTTCTCAGCATATCACAATAAATTGGTCAGAGAAATTATTTCTTAGAAATGTTTGTATCAGGGCTAATGTCTATCTGCTGAGCAAACAGAGCTCCGAATAGGGACATAGGTAAAACTAGACAGTGACTTCACTACTAATGGCTGATCTCCTTTCTTTGTTCCCAAGGCCAAATTTCCTCCATTTGTTTTTTTTTTTTTTTAATTTTTATTTATTTATGATAGTCACAGAGAGAGAGAGAGAGGCAGAGATACAGGCAGAGGGAGAAGCAGGCTCCATGCACCGGGAGCCTGACGTGGGATTCGATCCCGGGTCTCCAGGATCGCGCCCTGGGCCAAGGCAGGTGCCAAACCGCTGCGCCACCCAGGGATCCCTCCTCCATTTGTTTATAATAGAGTTCTTTTTTTTTTTTTTTTTTTTTTTCTGTAGCCTTTCCAATCCTGTTAAAAAAATAGGATAAAATAGCCTTCTCCTATTAAAAAGTATTCTTTGCTTTCTCATGTATTTTTTTTCCAGGGCCTTACTGTTGTTTCTTTTTCATTAAGTCATGTTATGGAGCATGAATCCTGAACAAAATGTGTGCAGTCATGAACAATGCAGGGCTTGCCCATAGCTGGTTCCCTATTGGCAAGGCTAGGCTAAGGCAAAATACGAAGTTTGAAACTTGGGCTTTCCTGTCATTTGTCTGACTTCCCTTTATTTATGGCTGTGCTGCTCATACTCCCCAACATCCTTATCCCATCCAGTTTCAACTCCAGATGTGCTCTCTCTTTTGCTCAGATTTCAATTAATAAGGAATCTTTAGTCTCTTCACAAAATCTCGTATCATACAGCAATAATTGTTATGAAATCATTTCAGTTGGCTTTAATTTTATTTGGTGTTTTATGTAGATCATGAATTTTTTGAAAATAATTAGACCTTCTAAATATCTGTACTGACAACATTGAACTAAATGTAAGTAATCAATAAGGAATACCTTTTAAAAATGTTATACAACTTTTTAAGCATAAAATTATACAGTATAATGTACTCATGACAGCTGATATTTATACCTTGCAAATAGTTTATTTTTATTCAATGCACTGAGTCTTCCCAAATATCAGATACTATAAATATGTCAGTATATTTTCCTAAAATATATAGACTTAAAAAAGTTACAACACAATATCACTTGCACAATAAAAATGAACAGTAACTTCACAATTTTTGCTCAATATTCACATTTCTCCAAGTGTCCTATTAAGTGACTATAAAATTTCTTTATCTGAATACAAAGAAGGACCATATATTGCAATTGCATGTCTTCCTAATGTTTATCTTCTCTTTTTTTCAAATGAAGTCATATATACATAAAATGCACAAATGTCACAGTTTTTTGAGTTTTGGCTAGTGTATACATCCATGTAAACAATACTCCAGTCAACATAGATGTTTTCATGACTCCAGAAACTTTCTTCGTGCCTTCTTCTAGTCACTTGCCATCACCCCATTGTTCTGATTTTTCTACAATACTTTGAACTTGTCTCATGTAGAAATTCATAAATATGATACCATGCATAATGTTGTCTTTTGTGATATTTTCTCCAAACAAAATGTTTATGAACTTCAGCCACATTTTCCCATATTATCAGTTTTTTATTGCTGAATAATATTTCATTATATGACTTGTCTCACAGTGTTTTCCTTTCTAATGTTGATGGGCATCTGAGTTGTTTTTGATGTTTTACTATAATAAAGCTTCTATAAACATGTTACATGTAAAGTTACTTTTTTGTTTTACACTTTCATTTCTCTTGGGTAGAGAGTTGGAATTGCTTGGTCATAAAATTTGACTTTAAAAACAAAACTGTTGGGGTACCTGGGTGGCTCAGTTGGTTGGGTGCCGACTCTTGATTTTGGTTCAGGTCATGATCTCGGGCTGTGAGATCTAGTCTTATGTCACATTGTGTAGAGTCAGCTTGAGGTTCTTTCCCTCTTTTTCTGCCCCTGCCCCCATTTGTGTGTTCTCCCTCTGTCTCTCTGTCTAAAATGAATAAATGAATGAAATCTTAAACTGCCAATGTGGATTTTTCACTTTTTATTCTCATCAGCAGTGTATAAACATCTCATTTCCTTCATATTATGGCCAAATTAATTTGGGTTTTTGGCTTTTTATTTTTGATATATAGGTCATATATCTTATGTATTGATTTTCTATGATACATGATATATAATGCATATATTAAAGAAATGTAGATATAATATATTAAACATTATAAAATGTAAAATATATAACACAGTAGGGTATAATAAAAATAGGATTATATATATATACACATACCTATATAGCTGTTAATATAATACAATGTATTATACATTACATAAAGTATAATATGAACTATAATATACCGTAAAGTATAATATATAAAGTATAATGTATATCATAATATAGCCTAGTATAATACAATATTAAATATATGATATTACATATATATATATATATTTCTATGTTCTGTATTATGTTACATGTTAGGATACAAATACCTTGTAAGAATTATGCCTACTAGAGATATGAAAATGTTTTTTCCCAATTTGTGGCTTGCTTTTTTTTTTAATGGTATTATTTGATGAGAAAATAAGTTTTGTTGATGCCAGATTTATATATTTTTGTGTTTATGGTTAGCGTTTTTTATAGTTTCTAAGAAATCACTAGAGGCTAAAAGCTAGGAAAGATATTCCAGTATATTTTCTTTTAGAAGATTTAATATTTAAACTTTTACCATTAGATCTGTGGAAATTCCAAATTAGTATTTGTTATGTTGTGCAGTAAGGATCAAGATTACTTTTTTGTAATGTTCATCCATAGCATTAGGTTTTAAAAAGATACTTCTTTCCCGATTGAATTGCTCTGGTGGTTCTATCAAGGTTTAATTGATGTTATATGTGGGCTAATTTCTGGATTCTCCATTCTATTCTATTAATTGTGTTGTCAATTTTCATATCAGTCACACACTTCCCTGATTACTATAGCCTTATGGAAAGTCAGAAAATCAGGAAAAAAACTTAACTTTTTTTTTTTTCTGTCAAGATATCTGGCTATTCTATGTCCTTTTGATTTTTTATACATTTTAATAGCAGTCTGTCAGTTTCTTCAAAAATATGTTGTTATTTTGGTTGGGATTGTGTAGACTCTATAGCTTTATTTTGAGAGAATTAACATCTAAACAATGTTATATACATCTTCCTGTCTATGATAATTACTGTATGTAATTATCCATTTTCCTTCCTTAATTTCTCAGTAATATTTTAAACCTTTTTTAAAATATTTTATTTATTTATTCATGAGAGACACAGGGAGAGAGGCAAAGACATAAGCAGAGGAAGAAGCAGGGCCCCTGTTGGGAGCCCGATACAGGATTCAATCCCAGGACCCTGGGATCAAGACATGAGCAGAAGGCAGATGCTCAATCACTGAACCACTCAGGTATACCTATTTTGAAATTTTAAATGTGGAGGTCTTGCTCATCTTTTAAAAATAATTTCTAAATATTTCTGGGTATTAGATATTATAAATGGTATTTTTTAAATTTAATTTTCCTATTTTTACAAGTATATAGAAATACAACAGATTTTTCTTTAGAGACGTTCTACCTTATAATCTGTCTTTATTTATTTTTTAAATCTACAGGTACTTATATATCTCATATAATTACATAGAGTGTGTGTATATATATACATATGTATATATAGGTGTATATATATATGCACACACTCTATCACACCTTCTGTAGGAAAACACTTCTCTTTTCTCCTTTCCAGTCATTATACCCTTTATTTATTTTTCTTACTTTCTGGTGCTAAAAAGGACAATGTTGAATGGGAGCCTTGAGAGAAGACATCTTTGCCTTTTTTCCTATATCAGAAGGAAAATGTTTCATTGTTAAGTATGATGTTAGCTATTTTCACAGGTGCTTTTATTCAGTTTGAGAAAATTTTCTTCAATTATTTTTGGCTGAATGGCTCTATCATTATTGGATGTTGAATTTTTTTTTCAAATGATTTTTCTTAAAATATTCAGGTTGGTCAAATAATTCTTTAGCTTCCTAATATAGATGTTAGTTCATTGATTTTAAACTTTTCTTTTTTTCTAACATAAGTATTTGAATGATAAATTTATTTCTAACTGCTTTGTTAGTGCATCTCACCCAGTTTGATAAGTGTAGTTTTCATTTTTATTTTAAAATAATTTCTAAGTTTCTTGTGTTTTTTTTTTAAAAAACAGTTTACTTATATGTGTTTTGTTTAATTTTCAAATATTTGATGCTTTGTAAAATTTTTATTATTATTATTGATTTTTAATTTAATCTCATTGTCAACAAAGGACAATAGTTTGTAAGATTTCATTATTTTGAAATTGAGTCTAGTTTTACGCCCCCAATTTTGGTGTAGTTTAGTGAATGCTCCATATGCATTAGAAACTAAGGTATGTTCTGCATAAATGGGAGCATTGTCTTATAAATTTAATTTAATTCATGTTGGTAGCATTGTTTAAAAACAAATATTTCTCAGTTTTTTTGTGTGTTTTATCAATTACTGAAGGAGAAGTGTTAAAAAACCTCTAAATTTATTATAGTCTCTTTTCTTTGGTTCTATTACTTGTTCATATATTTTAGGATTCTATTATTAAGCACATATTCATTTTGCATTGTTTTTCTAAAGATAAAATCAACTCTTTAATACATGGCATCATCTTTTTATCTATGGCCTTGTCTTAAAGTCCATTTTTCTCTTTGATGATATTAATAGAGTCAATACATTTCTTTTCTTTTTTTTTTTTAAGATTTTATTTATTTATTCATGAGAGACAGAGAGAGAGAGAGGCAGAGACACAGGCAGAGAGAGAAGCAGACTCCATGCAGGGAGCCCGATGTGGAACTTAATCCCAGGACTCCAGGATCATGTCCTGGGTTGAAGGCAGGCGCTCAACCACTAAGCCACCTGGGCGTCCCAAGTCAGTCCATGCTTACATTTTCTTTGTTTTATTTTCTTCCTCTTTTTACATTTCATCTATCTGTGCAAGTAATAGGCCTATCTGGTATTGTTTTACTTTAAATTCAAGTTCTTTATGTTCAATAAAATTGTTTCTATTTGTTTCCTCTTTCTACATCTGCTTCTTTTGTTCTTTTGCTCTATTTTTACATCTTTTTTTTTCTTTAGTTATTTGAGCATTCCATGTTATTTTTTGCAATTTGCTTTTTAGAATGACCTTTCAAATATTGTTTAGTAGCTGATTTAGAAACTAAAACATATTTCTTTAATTTGTCACAATCTACTGACAGTTAATACTATACCACTTCAATACTATACCATTTTTTTTGACACAAGAGAAAATGCCTTTATATTCCCCCCACACACAAACTTGCAATGCAATTCTCATGTACCCCTTACTATACTTGATACTATTATTGTCATATATTTCACTTCTAAATATGTAATGTATCCACAGTACAAATTATTCAGATTCAGTTGCTTTTAATGAACTGAAGAAAAGAAAATGGAAATTTATTCATATATTTATAATTTGTGAAATTTTTCATTTTTCTATAGATGTGTTTCCATCTAGTAATTTTTTTCTTGAACTTTATTTAGCATTTCTTATAGTGAGATCTATTGGCAATGAATTCACTTATCTTTTCTTATCATAAAATGTCTTTATTTCACCCTTATTTTTTTAAAAATTGATTCATTATAAATAGTATTCTGAAATTAACTACCTCTTTCTTCTCCCCCACCCCAACTCTACTCATGAACTTTTAAAAAATATCCTTTGTTTGCCACTGGCATCCAAGGTTATGAGTAGTAAGCCATAATTCCTATAATTGTTTTCCTTTGTGTATAATGTGTTTCTAACCTCTCTGATTGCTCTAGAAATTTTGCCATTGATTTTGACAGTGTAATTATGGTATGCACAGTTTAGATTTATCCTGCTGGGGTATCCTTAGCCTCTTGCATCTGTAGATTGAAGTTTTACAGAACGTTTTCTAGATCATTTATCCTATAAAACTACTCATAGTCTTGATATTTCTGATAGCATCTATTCAGTGGCAAAAGGCATTTCCTTCAGTTCCTTATATGTTTTGTAAAGAGTTTTGATGAAATTAAGGCTATGATTTTCTGGGGGGAGTGAAAGTCAAGAATACTTTATAGGTGATATATATTTTAAAAAGCAAATAATAATGTTTTTTTTTCTTTTGCAATGTTTTAAAATAGTAATAATTATTCATTTCTTCATTGTGGTTGCAAAATGGTAATGGTGTAATTCAGTCATGGTGTATTATTTTGTTAGCTGCACTACTTTTAAGAATTGAAATAGCTCACATCATCTGGTTCCATGAAGTAAAATTCATGAAGAGAAGACAATAATATGCTAGATTTTTTTGACATTTACTTATTACCTTTCAAAATAACAAAGTAGTTCCCTAGCATTTTCCAAGGTTGAACATTTTTTGTTTGTTTGTTTGTTTGTTTTTTCAAGGTTGAACATTTTAAGGTAGAGTTAAGAACTCTGGAATCTAGACATATTTTAAGTGTTTAGTTTTTTTAAAGATTTTATTTTTTTATTAGAGAGAATGAGAGAGAGAGAGAGCACAAGTAGAGTGAGCAGCAGAGGGAAAGGGAGAAGCAGGCTTCCTGCTAAGCAGGGAGCCCCATATGGGGCTTGATCCCAGGACCTTGAAATCATAACCCAAGGCAAAGGCAGATGCTTAACTGACTGAGCCACCCAGCGCCCCATAAATGTTTTAATGTATGGAACTTAAAATCCTATTTTCAAGCCAACAGTAGCCCAGTTGCCTTCTAAACAGATACCGTTGCCATAGGGGTATTGTAACTGCCAATGGTTTTTCATCTTTTGCTCATGCTTTAGAGTTTATGGAGATACCTTGTTCTCAGTTTAGTTGTAGATTTTACCTAATGGTTTTGGTTGTACTATACTTTTTGAAGGGAAATGGGGAATGTAGTAACTACCCTATTATTGTTACCTTTAAACATTTTCATTCAAGCTTTTTGAATAAATCAGTGTTGATAGTACTTACATTAATTGTTCCATTTGCTGCATGTCTTTGAAGTTATTTGCTATGTGAACAAATGTGAAAAATCAGGCAGTATGATAGTGATTTATAGGGCAGTAGTGTGTGCCATAACCCCCATCATTGTAGTTTGCACCAAAATACGCCTGCTGGAAATAATTACCTATCATGCTATCTAAGCCTCTTTTGTGATAAAGAGAGGTTGTATTTATAAGAGATTGAGTTAAATGGTCTTTAGGGACTCTTTGAGTATCTTAATAAACTTTTGTTTATACCTAATAGGAAGCTATTTTTATGAGAAGTCAATATTTATTACTTTCAAAAGCAAAACAGGAGTTTTCTTTCAACTGTGAAATATTCTTGGGTATTTTCCAATTATAACTTTGCATAATTAATTTGATTTGACAATTTTGTTGCCTTTTCTAGCCTCTGTTAGTGTTAAAGAAGCACATGAAACAGAAAGTACTAAATAAAAAGAACCCTCTCAAGTAAACTTAAAAGATTTATGGCATTGTGATTAACATATAATCTCCCATTAATAGTTTTCCTTGAAAAAACTATACTTCTTGAAAGATGAACTTGCTTCAGAGATCAGTCTGGTCATTTTATTTCAAAAAGATACTGACAATAACCAAGACACATTGTTCTAAAGAAGAAAGAAGCTAAACCATCCTCTTACCAAGGCCAGCTATCGACTGCTCTGATCTATTTCCACTCTTTAACCACTTAAGGCAATTCACTTTCATTTCTCACAGGAGGAGATTTGGGAGTGCATCAAAGACAAACTTGAAATTGGGTTAACCCCTTTGTTCTCAGTTTCTGTCAAATGGCATCAGCTAACTCTAAAAGGGAAGAATAAGCATGGAACATCCCTTAAGACCTGATTTCAAAGAATGTAACTGAAACTCCTGGGGGAAATGTCTGGTCATTTTTGTACAGTTGTTTCATGGAATTTCTTTTATTTTTTAAATTAATTAATAGAAACTATGTTTTGCCTCTATGCACTAGTTAAGTTCTTGTTACACCAATTCGTTGGAGACATATTTTAATTTATATATTTTTTACTTCAAAAGGAGGTCTCATTTTAGTTCTGTATCTATTACTTTGCCATCCACTTCTCCAATTTAATTTCAGACTCATTTAAATTATGTTAACATGACCTGTTCAAACAAGAAAATTGATTTGTGAAGGATAGTCTTTCCTTAGTTAAAAAAATGGAATATACAATAAATATACAATAAACTGGTCTTAACTACATCTCACAGCATCAATAGTAACATAGATTGGATCACTCAACCTGTTCTTGACGTCCATTTTTAGTTGTAGATGGGATCTGTTTTCACTAATTAAATGGCTTTCTACAGAAGTTGGCTCTTATCAACTGAGTTTTGTTTGTTTTTTTGAACTTGAAAAAAAACATGAGACTTTTCTGTGCTTCTTAAGTATGCAAAAATGATAGCAGCAATGGCAGAAGTAATTAAAGTGGCACCTTCCTTATTACAGCCTTTTAATCCTTGCATTGGAATTACAGTGTCCATTCTTCAAATTCCTAGATGTCAAGAAGTAGTTGTTTTGACAGCATTAGGGATCATTTTAGTCACTTCTTGCTTCCAGTATATCACTAAAGGTAGACTAGAGCTGAGCTAGTTCTTTATGTTTGGAAAAATTTTTTCAAGGCTCAGCCAAGGATCTGGTCCTTCATGTATTTTATAACTTATATGAGCACCAAACTCCTTCTAATAAATCCCTTACTGGTTAAAGTAATTAGACTCTTGTTTTGTAAACTGGATGTTGATTGATCTAGGCGCTGAAAAAGAACTAGTATATTCATGTATTTTTTTTATTACCCACTTGCAATTTCTTTTTACCTTAAATATCTATTTGAGAATTTTTAGTTCCTAATGAAGGTTTGTATCAAGATAAAGTTCGATTTGCAACAAGTCCCTATTGCTTTAGGAATGGTGCTATTCTCTTTCAGTATTCTTCCCTGCTTACATACAAGTGTTTATAAAAATTAAACAGGAGAGCAGATATAAAAAATACAAAAAAATATATACCAAAATAAGACTGTCAATCATCTCTCTTTGTTTTAGTAAATTGGAAATGGCATTTCCATTAAGTGTGCGATAATTTGGTACTATTTTGTGACCTAAAACAAAGAATTTAATGTCCACTTGTCAAAATGCCCTAAAAGAAAGCCCCCCACCTCTGCCCCTGCCCACCGTGGAACCACAAAGAGAGAGTATTTACCACTACTAGTAGGAGGGTCATTATGAAAACAAGACTCCCTTGCCTTCTGGCCATAAGCAAAGGTTTTTATATGGCTCAGGAAAGCAGGTTGATCTTGAGTAAAAGGTACAAGTAAACAAGAATACAGTGTGCCAGACAAGGCAGTTCTCAAAAGTAAATGGCCTAAGGGTAAGCAAAGCTGGGGAAACATTCTACAGGGTTAGATGGTTTAACAAGGAAAGCTGACAGTTTAAACAAGTTTGAGTTTTAGCAAGAACTTTAGGCTAGTGGCATATTGATGGAGGGGTTACACAAAAGATCCTAATCTTTACATAAACCTGAAACAAGCTGCCAATGTGTTCTCGGTATCTTAAATGTGCATGTCTTTGTCAAAACTGAGGCACTATATACTTAAGATCTGTGTATGTAAAACTTACATCAAAAGAAAAAATATTTTAAATGAACTCTGATGATATGCATGCTATTTATGGAAAGCTGTAGTGATATCTGACATTTAATTTGTAATAGATAAAAAATAAGATGGAATGATGGGTGGCTTGATAGAAGGATAAGTATATATATATAACGAAGTATAGTATAATATTAATGATGGAATCTTGGTGGATATGTGGATGGACATGGTAAAATTCTTTCAACTCATTTATATGTTTGAAAATGTCCATAAGGGATCCCTGGGTGGCGCAGCGGTTTGGCGCCTGCCTTTGGCCCAAGGCGAGATCCTGGAGACCCAGGATCGAATCCCACGTTGGGCTCCCGGTGCATGGAGCCTGCTTCTCCCTCTGCCTATGTCTCTGCTTCTCTCTCTTTCTCTCTCTGTGACTATCATAAATAAATAAAAATTTAAAAAAAAGAAAATGTCCATAAAATATTTGGGAAAAGAACAGACAATTTTTTTAAAAGACAAAGGCTCAGTAAGAGTTTTATAAATAATATGGAGTTGAAATAAAAATAATAAATGGGTGTTTATGTTTCCTTTTATGAAAGCGTAGACAGATAATCAGCATGTGTAAGTATGCTATTAAAATTAGGTTGACTCCATGATCAGCTTTACCATTATCCCTTAAATAACTTTGGTGAAATAAAGTAAATAATAAGATGAAGATAATATGTCCCGTGATTCTCACAATAGTATTGTGAAGATTAATGTTCAAATTACTATGCAAATATAAATTTTTATTATTCAAATTAAGAACTCCATTTAATAACACTCCAAGAACACACATACCCAAAGCTTGCCTTTTACACACAGATTGGAAGGTCAGAAAGTAAAGTTTTCTTCGGTAATCTTTGGAGATTTTTTTTTGTCTTCTATTTTAGGCTGCCGTTAATTGCTGATAAATGGTGGCAATTTGTTAGAAGCAGACAGTATTGTATCTAGTCAGTGGAGCAGAGGAAAGCATTGTGAAGCAAAAATTCTGAGATCTGATGGAGACGAGTTAAAAAAAAAAAAACAATTTCAAAGTTTAGTGTCCATTAGAAAAAGGAAGAAATGATATGAGATCTTTAAAATGTGCTCCACTTTTAGCCAATAAATATGAAAATGAAGTGCTCTACCAGTAGAGTAATTGACAGGAATGAGGACCAGTGCATTAATTTCCTATTGTGGCATAACAGATTAATTACCACAAACATAGCAGCTTAGAACACACGTATATTATATGACAGTTTCATGGTTTAGAAGTCCAGATACAGATTGGCTGAGACTTTTGTTCAGGGCCTCACCAGTTAAATTCAGAGTATTGTCAGAGACTACCACCTTATCTGAAGTTCAGGGTCTTCACTTCTAAGTTCATGTAGTTTTTGACAGAATTTAGTTCCTTTTGGCTGTATGAGTAAATTCCCTGTTTTCTTCATAGTTGTTAGTCAGGGTTGTTCTCAGCTCCTAGAGGTTTCCCTTGGGTCCTAGCTATGTGCCTTTCTTGCAACATAGAAATTTGCTTCTCCAGATTCAGCAATAGAGTCTCTTCAAGTCTGTTAAGATGGTTGGGGTCTATATAATAGAAGATAATCACAGGAGTGATTAACCCATTATATTTAGAGGTCCTGCCCCCTTCAAGCAGAGGGGATTATACAGATTGTGTATAACTCATAACAGGAATCTTAGGGCCATTTTAGGATTCTGCTGACCATGGGGAGGTATGTTGTCAACAAAATTAATATTGCCTTCAGTGAGAAACTTAGAAAATATCATATTCATCCAGCATATCAAAAAAAGATGAATAATTCATGAATAGAATAAGTGACACTAAAATATTAGAGCATTAATAATTCTCATAAAATAAGGCAGGTTTAAAGTGTGTAAGATGGGTAGTGAAGAATTGAGACTCCAGAGAGAAAAATATATAAACAAATTGTAGCTCTGCAGTTTTACAATCTATACAGAATCCTTAACATTAAATGTAAACACTGAAATCAGAAGTGGTGAGGCCTTTAGAAAAACAGCCTCATGATCCAAATACATATCACTAGGACATGATGGCTGTCATCAGTAATTCACCTGGTAAATCAGGAATAACAGCTTGCTATTGCCTGAACAACATTCAAATAAATCTATTCATCCATTTATTCATTCATTTAGTAAAAGCATCTTTATTTGTGTCCAGATGCTTATCACTGTTTGCCATCCTTCTGTGCTATATAAATAGAGAAAGAGACAGTTCTCATTCTCAAAGAGCTCCCTTTCTACTACATAAAATATTCAAGAAGAAATTGACAAATGTGGGGTGATATATTTTATGAAGATGATATGCATAGGATTCTTCAGGTGCATAAAAGGGAAGCACCTGACATACAAAGTGACCCTCATTGATGGTTTCCTAGACATAGTGATACTTTTGCTGCCATAAGTACAAGTTGAATTGGGCCAAGGAAATAATTATTGTTGTAAGTAGAGTGAAGGATATATTCAAAGGAATGAAGTCATGGTGGCTTTTGGTGGTGGTGGTGGTTGGGGGGGAAATGTAGGTATTTTGTTTTAACTAGAATACAGGTGGTGTGGCAGGCTTTGACAAGGATGTGAAGAAATAGGGAAGATCCATACATGAATGATATATGTCTAAGAGAGACCTGGGTAGAAGTCCTCATTCCAACAAAAGAGATGACTTCCATCAATTAATCAAGTTCTGGTTTCTCATCTTAGAATAATGTATGTCACAAGATATTGTAGACCAGAAGAGATAAGAGATCTAAAGCCTGTACATAGCTTTTTTTAAAAAAAAAATTTTTATTTATTTATTCACGAGAGGCATACAGAGAGAGAGGCAGAGACACAGGCCAAGGGAGATCTAATAAGGGGTTAAATAAGTGAGGTTAGAGTAGGTGATAGCAAGATGATATTTGCTTTTAAAAATGGTGCTCTGTCAAGAGATTAGACTATTGTTTGAAGGGGTTGAGGTTGGAGGTAGGGGGACTAGTAAGGGAAAAAGAATTGGGTTTTATGCTAAGGTAATGGCGGTGGTAAAGATAGTGAGAGGGGTGGGGTTTGAGAGATCTACAGATAGAATCATTAAGAATTGATAGTAAACTGAGAGAAAAAACTTGAATGAGTCTAATGTCTCACAGACAGTTGATTGAATTAATAGCACCATATACCAGAAACAAGGTGAGTTATAAAGAAAACAAAACAACAGATAACATATCACTTCTGATTGTTGTACTTTCACTCCAAAAGGTTGTGGTGGGGAGAATATGCAAAATTTCACAGAGTTGTATGGTGTTGAAGATTAGGATTGGCAGAACACAGCAGAAACTGCTAACAAGGTTAGAGGGATAATCCTCAAGAGTCAAATGGGCAGGACACTTGATTTTGAATTTTGTAGATTTAGGGTCATTACGTACATTCCTTTGCAAAGATTACATGAGAACAGCCAGGATCTTGGAAGCAGACTGTGCCCCAGGGAGGCTAATTAGACTGTATACTGCTTAATTTTTCAAAACTCCTTGCATCTGGTTATGGTTCAGAAACAGCCAATGCAACCACCTGTATAGAAACCTGAGGCCGGGGATCCCTGGGTGGCTCAGTAGTTCAGCGCCTGCCCTTTGGCCCGGGGTGTGATCCTGGAGTCCTGGGATCGAGTCCCACTTCGGGCTCCTAGCATGAAGCCTGATTCTCCCTCTTCCTGTGTCTCTGCCTCTCTCTCTCTGTCTATCATGAATAAATAAATAAAATCTTAAAAAAAAAAAAAAAAAAGGAAAGAAACCTGAGAAACCTGAGGCCTCGGGCAATAAATATGCCTACAGGAGGCGGTATGGTTTGGAGGCTATAGGACTGAGCGAGAGTATTCTGAAAAATTTATTTTCTCTAAACTTTCTCAGGTCCCTAGAGAGAAAGTCCTCATAAGGACAGATTTAATGTTTTACACCATAGATAATAGATATTATTTGATCTAGAAAGATAAAATAATACATGTTTTCTTATAATCTTATACAGAGAAAAACTGTTGTAAATGATTACATTTGGTAATAACAGGTTATGAAAGATATATGAGAGGAAGATATAAACATTTTGAACCACATATGTGAATGTTCTGTGGGAAAAGACATTTGGACAGAGATATAAATTTCGCAGTCATCAACATACAGGTGAGAAGAAAACATTAGGCATAAATTAAATCATCCAAGGTGAAAGAATGTAGATGTAACTTGAAAAAAGCCACAGGCAGAAACCTCAGAAATATGTGTTTTTTTGTTTTTTTGTAAATGTGAGAAAGAAGAGCTACCAAAAATGTTATAAACTAAAAAGTAAGGCCTTGTCATTTATTTTGCAGATCACCTTGGTGAGAAAAAAAAAACAAAAGAAAACAGAAAACAAACTTGCCTTAGGTCACATAAGAGAAGAGAGCCTTAAAAATGAAGGAAGGGCAATATCAAGAAAAAGTAAGAATTTTTTTTTTTTAATTTTTATTTATTTATGATAGTCACAGAGAGACAGAGAGAGAGGCAGAGACACAGGCAGAGGGAGAAGCAGGCTCCACGCACCGGGAGCCCGACGTGGGATTCGATCCCGGGTCTCCAGGATCGCGCCCTGGGCCAAAGGCAGGCGCCAAACCGCTGCGCCACCCAGGGATCCCAAGAAAAAGTAAGAATTAACTGAGAGGTCAACCAATACAAATATGTGCTGAAAAATATTGGTTTGATTTAGTAATTACACACCAATTAGGTCTAATTTTGTTTTTTTACCATTTTAATTGTTGTTTAGATCATCTTGGTAGTTAAACATCACTTAAGGTAATTACTCATATACATTTCTTTCCAATAACTTTAGAAAATAGAGTATGCTTTTTAAAAATATTTCTATTTCAGGTAACAAAGCCTTAGTGGAACATAATTTTCCAAGTATCTTATGATTAATAAGAAGCAGACCTTGGATTTGAACCTATTTTAGCAGGGCTCAATGGCAAGAGGCCACTGGAGGTCTTCCAGATTGCTCTGAAATGTGCTCTGCTACTTGGGCCTTTTATGCAAGTGGTATCCAAAGAAAGTAGGGATGCTAAGTGGAGTCTCTTCCAGGCCTCCACAAAGAATTGGCAGGAAGACCTTGTGTTGGCTCTTTCTAAATATCTATATGTCTGTACCTATACCTTTATCTATCTATTCTGTTGCTTCTTTTATTCTGGTGTACTCTGACTAATACAGACCCCTAGAGTTCTGTAGCAAAGCCATACTTTCCATGACAGAACAACCAGTTTTAAAAACAGCTACTATTATTTAGAGAGTCTGTGAATCAAGTGATAATTGGAGTTGTACACAAGTAGCTGGGTTTTCACAGATCCACAGAATTATTCATTTTAATGCTGTCTTTGTTAGCTCAGGCTGCTGTAACAAATTACCATGGACTGGATGGATTAAACCACAAACATTTATTTCTCACAGTACTGGAGGCTGGAATTCCAAGATCAGAATGCCAGCATCATCAGGTTCTGGTGAGAGCTCTCTTCCTGGTATTATATATGACCATCTTGTTACTGTATTCTCACAGAGAGAAAAGAGTAGTTTTCTTTCTTGTCTTATAAAGAAACTAATTTCATCATGAGGGCTCTATTCTCATGACTTAATTACATCTCAGTGGTTCCAATTTCATTTTCCATCCTATTGGATGTTAGGCTACCAAAAAACATGAATTTTGCGGGGGGACACAAATATGTGATCTCTAGTGAGTGAGAACAGCAATAATCTATTGTGTGATGGAAAGATACATCCAGATTTAGGCCTCCCAAAATCCAGAAGTCAAAAATAAATTAGTAGTCCAGGTTCCTATAGCACATATCTGTTGAACTGATGCCTCTTTCTCATCTCACTTATGAACACATGATGGCTTTCCTAGCAGCAATCATCAGAAGAAAAATTGGAGCCTGATTCACTCATGAGAGATCAGTATGATATGTTGATAGGGAGAGTCCTATTCAAGCACTATGCCTAAAATGTGGTAGCAAACTGTATAGGCAGAGCTGGAGAATGGTAACAGTAAATGTTTATATTAAATTTATGGAGAAGTGTCCCAAGATGTAGGAAAAGATAGAGTCTTAGAAAGTAGTAAATATGTTGTCTGCTTGGAAGGTGAACAAAAAAAGAAGAGAGAGGGAGACAGAGACAGAGAGAGAAAGAAGAAAATTTTGGGAAGAATAACATATGTAGCCCTGAATTTCTAAGCCTTAAATATACAGAGTTTTTGCTCTCCAGGAAATATTTACTAAAAAAGAGGCATGTAACAGCCATGAGAATAGGGGACTGGCTCTGCTGAATGTTAGCTAGCCTCCTCCTGTAGTCTAGTGCTTACACAAAAGGTGTATGAATGAACTATCCATGGCAGCTAGTTGGGAGAGAACTTACGCTAAGTCAAATAGCCTTTTAAATGTCAGTGTCCTCTACAGAGAGAGGCTCTGCCAAGGAATATATATAATCAGACAGTGGCTTCTCTGGTCCCACATCAAAATTGGTTAATAATCTCTACTTCCTTATTTTCTCAACCCTTTTAAGGCCTTACTCTAGGTCAAGAGTAAATGCAAGAATTTTGGATTTTCTTAAATGCTGCTAAGAACTCTTCTGATTTTTAGAGTGATCTATCACTTGACAGTTGATGGGCCTGAACCTGTCATTTGTCTCTCTCTCTCTCTTTTCTTTTCTTTTCTTTTTTTCTTTTCTTTTCTTTTCTTTTCTTTTCTTTTCTTTTTTTCTTTCTTTTCTTTTCTTTTCTTTTCTTTCTTTTCTTTTCTTTTCTTTTCTTTTCTTTTCTTTTCTTTTCTTTTTTTTCTTTTCTTCTTTTTTCTTTCCTCTCCCTTTCTTTTCTCTTTTTTGCTTTTCTTCTATCCTTTCTCCTTCCTTCTTTCCTTCCTTTCTTCCTTCCTTCCTTCCTCCAAAGCAGGTAAACAAAGCCAGGCAATTTTGCAGTTCTTATACTTGTCATCACCTTCATGATGTTCAAGTATCATAGATGTTACATAACCCAAATTGATTTTTAAAAAAGGGGAAAAAGAAAAAAAAGACAGGAGTCATACATCACTGATAAAAGGAATAAAAAGGGAACTATTATTGAAGAAACTATAGTTGATAAGATTTTAAGAATAAGAGCAAGTTTATTTTTTCAAGGTTATTTTTTTCTTTGGATTGTTTAAAAATATAAAGATATATTTACATACTGCAAAATATACACTTATACAGTGTGCAATTCTGTAACAACGGTATTGAATCATGTCATCATGATCATCATGACCAAAATAAAGATAGAACAATTTCATCAGTCTCCGAAATTCTGTATGTGCTCTCTCCTCAATCCTAGCCTCTCATGAACATTGTCCTTAAAGTTTTTTTTCTTTTCCAGAATACTATAAGTGCAGTTATTCAGTATGTGGTCTTTGAGTGTAGGTTCTTTCACTTAGCATAATGTGGTTGAGATTCATATTATTGCAAATGTATTTTATTATTTTTTATTTGAATAGAATTCCATTGCATGAATATACTTCAGTTTATTAATTCACCAGTGGATAAACATTTGGGTTGTGTAACTTGTATGACAATAAGTTTTCTAATTTATATGAAGTGGACGTATTTCTTGAAAAATTCACACTTAATCAAAAAGTAATGATTAAAATAGGGACAATTCTATATCATTAGAAAAAAAAAAACTTACAAGAAAACTCCAGGCCCAAATATGTTCACTAACAACTTTGTCTAAAGAGTTGGGAAAAATAAAATCAATCTTATGCAATTTTTCCAGGGAATAGAAAAGAGAATTTTTCCACTTTATGAAGCAACAACAATAAAAAAAAAAATAGCAAAATAAAACAAGGACATTAAAACACAAGAAAGCTAGGAAAATTAAAGTCCAATAATGTTCATGGTCACAGATGTAAACAATCTTTTAAAATATCTGTAACAGGATATTAGTAAAATGAATCCATCAGTATGTAAAAGAAGTAAGTGGAGTTTATTCTAGGAATGTGAAGTTGTTTGAACATTTGAAATTCAGTCAGTATGATTTACCTCATTAATACATATTAATATGTTAATACCAAATGTACCATTTTAAGTAGCATTATGCTGACATTCTTGCCCAGTGCAATAAAATGTATAAATATCAGAAGGGGAAAAACACCTACTAATAACATTAGTTATTTGTAGGATACGATAACATATAAAATCCAGAAGAATCTATATTAAAAGAGCACATGGGGAAAAAAAATTAAAAAAAAAAAATAAAAGAGCACATGGGTGGGTCAGTCACTTAAGAAAGAAATAATGCAAAAAAAAAAAAAAAAAAAAAAGAAAGAAATAATGCCATTTGCAATAACTTGAATGGTCCTTGAGGGCGTTATGCTAAGTGAGTTAAGTCAGAGAAGATAAATACTATATGATAACACTTATATGTGGAATCTAAAAAAAAAAAAAAAAGCCAACTTTTGAAGACAGAATAGATGGATGGTTACCAGTACCAGAGGCTGGGGGATGGGGAAATGGGAAGATGTTGGTCAAAGAACACACATTTCCAGTTAGAAGATAAATGGGATCTAATGTACAGCATTGTGATTATAGTTTACAATTCTGAATTATATACTTGAAATTTGGTAAGAGAGTGGATCTTAAATGTTCTCAGCCCCAAAAGAAATGGTAATTATGCGACCTGTTGGAGGTGTTTTAACTCTGTGCTGGTAATCATACTGCAAAAGTAAATGAATCAAATCAACATGTACACCTTAAATTTATACAATGGTATATATTAATTAGATCTCAATAAAGCTGGAAACAAATGATTTGTCTTAATTCTAATAGCATTCCATAAAACAAAATCAATACTCTTTGAATAAAGGTAGCATGTATTAGAACTTTAAGCATTTGTTTTCATAATGTCTGCTACTAAATTGAAAGTGCCAGACATGCCTGGTCCAAAAGTCCAAAAACTTAGATAAGAGCAGCAAAGGGAAAAATAATTATATAAGCTAATTTGGGTATTAAAGTTATCACACATGATATTTAAGTAACTGCAATTTGTTTAAGAAATATGTAAAAGATGGAGAATTTCACCAGAAATTGGAATCAATTAAACTATAAATTTAAACTCAAATATTGCAAAATATAATAACCTAATTAACAACTCCATGGATGGATATAATAGAAGATTAGTCACGGTAAAAGTTTTGTGAACTGGAAATAATATCAGCAGGACATGTCCAAATAGAGAGCAAAATAGCAGGAATATATGAGACGTGGGAAACAGTGAAAAGATCTGACATATGTATAATTGCAATTCTAGAAGAAAATGACACAACTGGGAAGACAAAATACTTCTAGAAATAATGCCTTAGAATTTTCCAAAACTACTGGAAGGTATCAACCAAGAGATTCAACATTCCTTATAAATTTTAGGGAAACCACATCTAGGCATATAATACCAAATTATTTAAAATTTTAAAATAATGTTATAGAGAAAGTCTTAAATATTGTGTTAGTAATATTACCTCAAAGGGTCAACACTAAAATTAAGAGTTGATTTTCCAAGTGAGACTGTGGATTCCAGGAGACATTGGATTCAATACTTCATAGAATTCCAAATTTATGGAAACATCCCTCAAAAGTAAAATTTAACTTTTTCAAAGTGTAAGTTAAAGATACTCATTAGACAAAAAACAAATTTGACACCTGTACAACCAGTAAAAGTCATACCAAAATAATTCCTTCAGGCATAAAGAGGATTATTTCAAATAGAAATATGAAAATGTTGGCAAGATTTATGACCAAGAAAGGGGCACACACATACACTCTAAATAAATGTTAACTGAAAATAAAAGCACTCAAAATCTAAATAATAGTAATGGCTTGTAGGATTCACAATACTTGAAAGATTTTGGGTTTCTGTGGCATTATGGTGGTTGCCTGGGTCCTAATCTCTCAGCATTTCCTCAAAAAGATCATGCAAATTAAATAACAAAAGCAGGGATCCCCGGGTGGCGCAGCGGTTTGGCGCCTGCCTTTGGCCCAGGGCGCGATCCTGGAGACCCGGGATCGAATCCCACGTCGGGCTCCCGGTGCATGGAGCCTGCTTCTCCCTCTGCCTGTGTGTCTGCCTCTCTCTCTCTCTCTTCGTGACTATCATAAATAAAAAAAATAAAAAATAAAAATAAATAAATAAATAACAAAAGCAAAAATAATACACCTAGAGATAATAATATTCAAATTGAAATATTTATTACTGAAGAGCCAAGTTTGAGTGAAACAATTTGAGGATGTCCTTTGAACTAGGAAAGAAAGGGAAAATAGAAGAAACTAGTGGAAATTAAGGATCCTTAAACAGGAAGAAAAGGAGTTATTAAGTTAAAAACATACCCTTTCCCACTCTGTTCCAAAAGACACCATCATTGAAAGACATTGTACCTCACTTTATTAACAGAAAAGGCATCCATGAACTAAAAACCATAAAATGCTATTAAAACCTTCAACCTCCACCTAGACACATCAGTTATTTCTGGTCCAGGAAAAGGTAAAAGATATGTATGTATGTATTTAAAGATTTTATTTAGTTATTCTTGAGAGACACGGAGAAAAAGGCAGAGACATAGGCAAAGGGAGAAGCAGGCTTTCTGCGGGGAGCCTGATGCGTGACTTGATCCCGGGACCCTCGGATGAGGACCTGAGCCAAACGTTCAACTGCTGAGCCAATAAAAGGTGCCCCAATAAAAGATTTTTTTTTCCCAATAAAAGATTTTTAAATGAATAGAAAAAACATAGTCAAGGTACTAACCAAAATACCGTAATACTGAGACAATATAAGAATTAGAAAATTTTAGCTGGTAAAAATTCTATCTAAAAAGCTGACATAAAGCAGAAAAAATAATGTAATACTCTAACTTGAGTTAAATATTCTTTAAAAAGAAAAAAAATAATCAATGGGTTTGAATCCAGAACATTCAAATGGTTTGCTATATTTCTGCCATGTCCTAAAAAGAGGCAGCATATGATTTGAATCACTGACTACTACATGCTTTTTTATTCTCCCACTGTTATGCTGTGAAGTATGGGAAACAAGATTTGGAAGTATTGATCTCTGTTCTCGAATTTTTGAACTCTGTACGTTTGGGGACTTTGTTCTCAGGCACAGAATACTTCCACCAAAATATATGACAATATGTCATTGAACCTGAAGTTAGGAAAACCACATGTAGATTTTGGTCCTTTTATTCCACTGATCAAAGGCTAAGAAGTTTACTATATTGGTTAGAATGATTGATACTTATTATTTTGGAGAAATTAGTTGGCTTCTATAAATTTGGGGTGGGATACCTGGTAATACCATGTCCATTAGTGAAAGCTAATGAAATATTATAGGAATCAATGAAAGTTAAAGCTAGATCACTGAGGTTATAGATTGCTTAGATTGTTTAGAAATTAAGGTTTTGTTTATACCAGAACCCATCCTGCCTTCTTTATATGTTATATTTTGTAATTTTTTGGCTTTAAATGGAGACCTGGAGGCCAAAACAAGGGAGACGGGACTTGCTTCATCTAGTTTGCTTGCTATTCCTAGAAGCTATCCTCTAGCAAGGGACCTTCACCTAGTCTAAATCCTGCCTCTGTGAAGCCACTTCTCCATACTTTACAGGTTTTCATCAACCATCTAGATGGCCTCATTCTTTAGAGGCACAAATCCTGGAACAATGGAAACTTTCCTCCAAGTTTTTAGGTTAGGATAATTTCAACTTATTGTTGTTGTACAGCCTTCAGCTTGCATTTGAATTTTATAATCTTACAATTTAAAAACTGTACCTAAGAATTGTATGTTATGCAACACAATTGGTAGTAGGCTTAGATGTGAGTGAGAGGCTCCCACTTCTTCTGCCAAATGTGCTAAGGTGTTGCCAGATATTTCCTTGTTCCTCCCTGAAATGTGTAGAGTGCACACCTAAATATTCCTGGGTCACGCTCAGGTTCCTACTGGTGTAGAGAGTAGTGGAGTTACAGGTGCTGATGGGGACAGGGAGTTGAGCAGGGATGAGGGAGCACCAGGATCAGGAAAAGGGCAGGTGAGAACCAGAGAGACAGTGGGGAACAGGTTTATGTATGAGCTAAGGATCCAAACCCCAGGGATATGCATCACTGCCTTATCCAATGTAACATGCAGAGCACAAATTTAAAGATACAATTATTAAGAATTTCAAGATGGTAATCACAGAGCATTAAATTCCTAAATGGGGTTTTGTGTGACTGCAATGGTTACATACCCATGATGGGGACTCTGTATAGTGACAAATTAAATGGAAGCACTTTATTGTTAGTATTATTATTATTTTTAAAGATTTACTTATTTGAGACAGCAGGGTGATGGTCAGAGGGAGAGGAAAAGAATCCTCAACTAAACTACCCACTGAGCACGGGCCAGATGTGGGGCTCAGTCCCAGGGTACCGTGATCATGACCTGAACTGAAATCAAGAATCCGGAAGTTTAACCAACTGAGCCACTCAGGTTTCCCATTTATTATTATATATTAATGAAAACAATTGCACACTTTCTTTTTTTTTTTTTTTTTTTTTTTTTTTTTTTCAATTGCACACTTTCAAGGTCTGTGTAATAAGGATGAAAGGATGAGGTCTGATTAACTTTTTAATTGTTTCTATAAATTATATTCCTATCTTATACTAGGTAGTTTTTTTCCAGAAGAAATAGAATAATTTCCTCAAAATAACTGGCTCAATGGCAGAATTGTTCTATAATTTGCAGGGCTTTTTTTTTTCTTAAAATTATAAGGACTTTATATATATATATATATATGATACTCTACGTAAGTTTACATCATATATGTTGATAAACTTATTAGATGTTTAATGTGTTCTGGAATCATTTTATTGCATTTAAATTTAATTAAATAAATTTGGCATTACGTATGATTTCATATAGTTCTCTTTTCTTGAATACATAGAACATATGGGGTCACCTATCCTATAATAGATGGTAACTTTGTTTTCCATGATCACAAAAATTTTTTTTTAATGGCATTGACCTAGAGTTGAAGAAAGATGTAATACACATGATCACTGATCCATTCCTCTTTCTCTCTCTTTCTTTTTGCTCATGAGACCATTTTAATCACAAGGTGTTAACATACAGATTAAACTTCAGATGTCATGGAAATATGTTCTACAAAATTCATAAATAACCAGTATTAGTGAAACCAAATCAGGTAGTTTGTAGACTTCAAAGCACTAGATGGAATTCTTCAAGAACAATGATCCATTTCTCTTTGATTACGAAAGTGGGGGTGGTACCTGGAAGGGAGGACGGCAGATGGCCAACCTAATTTCTTCACAAACTTGGTAGTGATTATCCTTCTATAAATAGAAAAAGATATTTTTTGAGATGCTCTGAAATATTTTCTGAAATACTTTGAGCTGGATGTCCTTGGTTTAGCATTGCTTATGTCGAAGAAACATGGGTCAATGAAATTATGACATATGGCTTTCTGTATAATATTACATAAGCTATACGATATCTGTGATATAAATAGAGTTGTTTCATAATCTGCATGCTTCCTCCTGTGAATAATAATCCATACACCTTGTTAGGGACCCCATTCATTACACTGGGCCAAAGATCATATATCTGATATATGAAGGAAAGAATGTCTCAGGCCTCTCACAATCTTCGCCTGTATCTCTTTATGGATTAGATCATTAAAACTGCTAATAAATCTTTTAAAAATATTATTTAAAATCAATTAACACATAGTGTATTATAAGTTTCAGAGGAAGAGTTTAGTGATTCTTCAGTTGCTTATGATACCTAGTGCCCAAAACTATTAATGAATCTTGGTATCTCTGAAGATCTCTGATTTTTTTGTCTGGTTTGACAATCCAGTTCTTTGCATTATTGCAAAGACATTTGAGTTTAAACACAAATAGAAAATACATTATCTTAAGTCCACATATTTTAAGGAACATGCCCAATAAAAATATGAATTTGGAAACAATGCTGCTTAAGATTAATCCATTTATCTGGAAAAAGAGGAAGTGCCCAAAACTATTAATGAATCTTGATGATATCTTGAAGTTCTCTGATTTTTTATGTCTGGTCTGACAATCCAATTCTTTGCATTATTACAAAGATATTTGAGTTTAAACACAAATAGAAAGTACATTATCTTAAGGCCACATATTTTAAGGAATGTGCCCAATAAAATGTATGAATTTTGAAACAGTCCTGCTTGAGATTAAACCACTTTCCTTGAAAAAGAGGAAGGAAAAGTTTTGATGTTGATATATACAATTATATGCATTTAAAACATTTTAGGAGTTGTCAACTTCTTGGTCCATCAACCTTAACAGCAACCCATAAAAATGTTCTTGTTTTGTACACCTTTAATTTGGAAAGCAGAGGAGCATGATGTTCTGAAGCTTCCATAGCAACTGTCACTCACATCAGGGACATAAGTTTGTTTTCCATAGTGCACTTTACCTACATTGAAGTTTTTGTTACGAATCTTGATCTTTAATAAGTAAATTCATGAAGCTTATAATTGGCACAGTACATACAATTGATTTAGCTTAATCTTTAACCTGACATATTGCAGGTTTTATAGTAGCAGTGCTCATATTGAGACACCATCTGTTAATGGCAGGAAACAACACTGGTATACTCCAGGAAGCTGCCAAAAAGTGTAAATGACTTGATATGCTGCTAACTGTGGAGTTCAAGTATACTGGATAATGCTCTTTTTGTATTTCCTATTTAAATGGGAATAACCTTTGAACACAACTGATACAGAATCCCTGTAGATCAGACTTCTTGAGATATGATAGAAACAATAACAAATTATATCTTTTACTTTTAATGTGCAAAAATTCCTGTAGCATCTCTCAGAGAAGTACCTCGGCATTCTGACAGAACTATTAAAACTATTAGTTCATATCAGTGAGCTAAGTTAAGGTGCCAAATGTTTTCTTGAGCCCTTCCAGTCAGTGCATCCTTTAAGTCACACTACCTTGATTATATTAGTTACAGGGCTTCAAATAATCCTTCCAGGCATGCCAAAATGAAATAATGTGTGCATTCAAAAGTAATTTATTTCTTGGAAAGTCTTCGAGAAAGGCAAAAGACACTTGCTCATAGTTAATAGTAGTGTTTCTTGACAAATACAATCTTTTTCCAGGTTAGATTAATAAATATTCATTTGGCACCTACTGTGTGCCAGGATATTTGCTGAGTGTGTTGTGTACAAATACTACAAAATATACTTTCTGACTCTTAACTCTGGGAAACGAACTAGGGGTGTTGGAAGGGGAGGTGGGCGGGGGTGGGGGTGACTGGGTGGCGGGCACTGAAGTGGGCACTTGACAGGATGAGCACTGGGTGTTATTCTGTATGTTGACAAATTGAACACCAATAAAAAATAAATTTGTTTAAAAAATATGCTTTCTGCCCTCAAATAGCACACTGATTAAGTATTGAGAATGATTCATTGGCATGTAACTAGAAAGCATTCCATTAAGCATCGATATGGATGGGAGGGGGGGTGGGAGAGAGGAGGAGTGAGAGAGTGTGTGCAAAGAGGGAGGGAGGGAAGAAGGAAGGTAACATGGCAGTTTGGGATAATGAAAAGACCTGAGAATTTTCAGCGAAGCTAGTTTAAATAAAGATAGAGAGATGGATGATAGATAGATAGATAGATAGATAGATAGATAGATAGATAATAGATAGATAGTTGAATGACATTGAGAAAGTTCTAGAATAGCTATAACTTTGTTTTCTATCTGTAAAGTGGGATATATTTATACGTACTGAAAATATTTTTATGGGGATTAAATGATATGTGCAAATTTATAAAATTTCACAAGAACGGGAAACTTAATGATCGCTTTAAGGTCAGAAAATGCTTCAAGTGAAATATGATGTTTAATCTAGGTTTGAATACTAGATGCACTAGTTTGGGTGCTATAACAAATTACCACAAACTGGGTAGCTTAAACAATAAACATTTATTACTCAGAGTTTTGGAAGCTAAGAAGTCCAAGATCAAGGAGCCTAGAGATCCAGTGTCTGATGAGTACCCATTTCCTTGTTTTCATATGGTCCACAAAAGGACAGTCAGAGAGTTGTAGAGTGAGGATCCTACCTATTGTTCTAGGCTCTGGAGACAAAAAGAGGTCAGAGCTGAGGAATGTGGAGACTATAGAACCTGGAAATGGAATGGAGTATTGTGGCAATGCACGAGTGGTACAAGGAGACAAATGCTTGACACCAGATGCTGGGCATCACCGTACTGGAAAGCAACAACACCATGGCCATGCAAGACAAGGCCTTTCCCGCCTGCAAGGTGCAGTTCTAGCTCCCATCCCTGATGCCCGCCCCTCAGCCTGGCATCTGCCACTGTCCCAAGATTCCCCTGCATCAGAAATAAACCGGGTATTCCCCTTGGAAAAAAAAAAATGCTTGTTTTCCTTGTATTCTCACCTGGAAACCAGAAGAGAGGAAGAGAAAGCTTTCACATCTCTTCCTATAAGGATTCCATTTTGAGGACTTCACTCTTATAATCAGTTATTCCGAAGGCCCATCTCCAAATATTATCACATTGGAGTTATAAATTTTGAGGCAACATATTTCATTTCATAACATTAGGTATGGTTTGGCAGGTGGAAGACGAAGACAACCAATGTAAAAGACATACGGACTCCTGAAAAAACCATTCTGTTTCTGGAAAGTGGCAAACACCACTTTGTGTCTCAGTATTGGCGTGGATCAGCCCCAAATTATAAAACAGAATAGTGAGAATGCAAGTAGAAAAAGTTCAATGAAATTGTTATTAGAAAAAGATCAATGAAATTGTTATTAGAAAAAGATCAATGAAATTGTTATTCTCTAAATTTTAAGGTATCCTCTTTTCTATGGATATTGTCATTTCTTATTTTTTTAAGGAATTAACCAAATTAGATCAAAACCTATGTTTTGATTCAATAAATAAAATGATCAATCATAAGTGTTAAATTCTTTGGGAATATATTCATTATGAATATAAGGTTGGCTATTTCTTCAATGAGTGAATTCAGGTTTAGAAGTATTTTATCAATGACACTATGAGACATTAAATATATCCCTGTACTTATGAGGACATCTTATGAGGAAAATATGAATGTCATATCATAGATGGTATTTTGGAGTAGTAATGGCTTGCAACATTGGAAGGTAGGCTGGGGACAGATTTAAGCACTGGTTTTCAACAAGCCAATAACTAAAGTAAATGGGTATACATCATCTACCTGGTTAAATTTTCTGTAGTTTTGAAATGGTCTCTCGAAAACAAAGTGGCTCTCAGTGGAAAAAATACTTAGAATAAGAGCATAATTTATTTTTTTAAAATATTTATTTATTCATGAGAGACACACACAGAGAGAGGCAAAGACATAGGCAGAGGGAGAAGCAGGCTCCATGCAGGGAGCCTAATGTGGGACTTGATCCCAGGACTCCAGGATCGTGCCGTGGGCCAAAGGCAGTCAATAAACTGCTGAGCCACCCAGGGATCCCAAAAGTATAATTTAAAGTGAATTAGAGTCACTATGAAAATGCAGGCAAAAGGAACAAAAAGGCTCAACAGAAAACAACACTGAAATTGAAATAGTACTTTCAGGTTTTTTGTGCTTATTCAAATATAGGGAGGTATGAAGTTTCAATATGTCCTACAACATGAGATTGTATAGGACTCTTTTTTTTTTTTTTTTGTATAGGACTCTTAAATTATTATTTATAATATTTAAACTTAATGCATTTACCTTAATAAGTAAATAGAAAAATACTAATCAGGTATGGAGGCATATTGGTAAGGAACCAGTGAAGTATGTCATTTTGTTGTTTCTGTTTGGGAAAATGATTAACTGAAGGCATTGGTGCTAGTTTTAAAAATGTGGAGGAATAAGGAATGATGATGAAGGAATGCTTCACATTTTGACATTATTTTTTTTAGAAGAAAAGCAAAAATGAAATTTAATAAAATACAGAAAATTCTTTCAAAAATATCCTTTACTAAAAGTAAAAATGGTGGTAACTATAGTAATGGAGTAAACATTTGTGTGCTGTTGAATTTCAATTGTTTGATTTTTGCTAATTGAATTATTTTTTAAAGTAAGGTTAAACTAGGATGAGTACAGAAAGAGTCTAAACTTATGGTATAAATGTCTTAAAAACAGAAGTCTTTGCCATGTCTTATTTGTATTAAGATTTATTCTTTCTAAAGTGTATCTTATAGGAAACACATTTTAAAATGTTTTAATTTCTTTTTTTTTAATTTAAGTATAGTTGACACACAATGTTATGTTAGTTTTAATATTATGTTATTTTCAGGTGCAAAACATAGTGTTTCAACTTCTCTATATATTATGCTATGCTCACTGCAGGTATAGCTACCATCTGTCACTATACAATGTTATTGCAATATCATTGATAATATTCCCTATACTGTGATTTGTATTCCCATGACTACTACTTCTTCCCCTTCTCCCTCTTCTTCTTCTCCTTCATCATCTATCAATGCGAGGCTTGAACTCACAACCCTGAGATCAAGACCTGAGCTGAGATCAAGAGTCAGACGCTTAACCAATTGAGCCACCTAGGCACCCCTCCTATGACTTAGTTATTCTGTAACTGGAAACCTGTATCTCTCTCTCCTCTTCACTCATTTTGTCCATCCTCCCAACCTCCTGCCCTCTTCCCTGCAACCATCAGTTTGTTTTCTGTAATTATATGCCTGATTCCACTTTTGGCTTGTTTACTCATTTGTTTTTTAGATTCCACATATGAGTAAAATCATATGATACTGGTCTTTCTCAGTATGACTTATTTCACTTAGCTAATACCTTCTAGGTCCATCCATATAATGGCAGCTGGCAAGATCTTATCCCTTTTATGGCTGTATAAAATTCCATTTATATAAAGATGAATGGATGAGGAAGATGTGTGTGTGTGTGTGTGTGTGTGTGTATTTATATCTATTCATCTTTCAGTGGACATTTAGGTTGCTCCTTTATCTTGGTTATTGTAAAGAATGCTGCAATAAACATAGGGGCACAATGTATCCCTTTGAATTAGTGTTTTTGTGTTTTTGGGTAAATATGATTATTGGATTATAAAGTAGTTCTATGTTTAGTTTTTTGAGGAACCTCCATGCTGTTTTCCACAGTGGCTATATCAATTTACACTCCTGCCAATGGTACAGGGGGTTCCTTTTCTTCCATATTCTTGAAAACACTTTTTATTTTTTGTATTTTTTATTTTACCCATTCTGACAGGGGTGAGGTGGTATCTTATTGTGCTTTTGTTTGCATTTTCCTGATGATTAGTGATGTTGAGTATCTTTTCATGTGTCTGTTGGCCAACTATATTTCTTCTTTGAAAAAAATATCTATTCAGGTATTCTGCCCATTTTTAATTGGATTATTTGGTTTTTTGTGTGTATGTTGAATTGTATAAGTTCTATATATACTTTGGATATTAGCCCCTTATCAGATATATCATTTGTATTCAATAATACATTAAAGGAATCATTCACCACTATCAAGTGGCATACTCCTGGTGTGCAAGGGTAGTTCAATATTTGCAAATCAATCATTATAATATACCACATCAACAAAGCAAAGGATAAAAATCATATAATTTTCTCAATAGGTAAAGCATTTTACAAAATTCAACATTGGTTCATCATAAAAACTTTCAGCAAAATAGGTTTAGAGGGAACATGCCTCAATATAATAAAGGCTATATATATATATACCACATAGCTAACATCATACTCAATTGTGAAAAATCAAGGGCTCCAGGATCAGGAACAAGACAAGGAAGTCAACTCTCACCACTTTTTTCAACTAGAAGTCATAGCCATAGTAATCAGAGAAGAAAAAGAAATGAGACATCCATACTGATAAGGAAGAAGTTAAACCTTCACTATGTATAGATGACATTAAATTATACATATAAAACCCTAAAGACTCCATCAGAAAAGTGCTAGAAATAATAAATGAATTTTGTAAATTTGCAGGAAACAAACTACCCAGAAATTGTAGTATTTCTATACAGTAATAACAAAGTAGCAGCAAGAGAAGAAAGTTATTCCATTTATTAGTGCACCTAAAAGAATGAAATACATTTCAACAACATGTTAAAATTTCAAATTTAATAAAAATATGTATGGTCAGTATTTTAAATTTACAAAACAAAAGTTAATTGTACATTATCAATATATTCCATAAGGTTATTTTGGTCTAATTATAATTTTTTTATGAATTTGTAGATTTAGTTCACTTTTACAAGGCACCTTTAATGGGGCATTTGCATTAGTTAATTGCTTTGAAAAGGCTGTTCACCTTGTAGAATGATAATTGAACTGTCAAATTAATTTTACTGATTCAAAAGTTCTGCAGCATAAGTGAAAATTTCTTACCGTTAAAGTAAATTTTAAATTCTATGTAAAGTTCTAATATACTTTAGAAACAAACTACATTCCAAAATTATTAATGCTTTAAATTCATTCAAAATTATCTATCATATTACTTCAAATATATGAAAATTAGTGAATTATTTCTTTAATTTTCTATTCTTAATTGAAGACCTGCTTAAATTAACTCAAAAGACTTCTGATTAGTGTGAGAGAGTGAATTTTTAAAAGATTTGACCCTTATTAACTCACTCATATATTCATTCATTCATTCATTCACAAATGGAGTACATAACTTTGATCACTAAAAGGTGAAAAATACAGTGTCCCGGACTTCAGAAAAGTATATGGATATATTATATACATTTATTTGGTTGCCTAATGTAAATGTTTTATTCTCCTCACATTAATAAGACAGTGTCATGAATTTATGCCTAAGATGTTCATGGCCTACTACCTCTGCAACTCCTTTGTTTTCTGTATCCTTTGGACTCCTACTGAAATGCTACTTCCATGTGGCACCATATCCTAGGCAGTCACACCTGAGCCTTATAGTTCCTGTGTCTTCTATCTGCTAATTCCCCTATATACTTGTCTGGTTGAAACCCACCAGTTTTGGGCATCCACAAATTAGGTCACATTTGGTTTGGGGAATATAATAGGCTTTTTTTACATTAATATCACAGTTATAAAAGTTAAAACATACCTCACAAAATAATATCTTATCAGTATAGAAGTAAAACATGAGATTTAAAGACAGTTTTAAGTATAAGTTTAAAAGTTTGTTTTGTTTTACAAGAAACCTCCAAACTATCTTTCAGAGTAGCTATATCATTTTGCATTCCAAATAACAATGAAAGTTTTTGTTGTTCTTCATTTTTGCCAGCATTAGGTCAGTATTCCCTATTTGGCTCTTCTAATAGGTGCATAGTGGCTATATAGCTGTTGTTTTGATTTGCATTTCCCTGATGACCTTTGATATGGAACATCTTTTCACATGATTATTTGGCATCTTTTTGGTGAGATTTCTAAGGTCTTTGACCTATTTTTCAAGTTGGTTGTTTTCTTACTGAGTTTTCAAAACTTCTCTAAAAGTTTGGATAATATTCCCAAAACATCATATGTGTATTTTTCAAGTATTTTCTCCTAGTCTGTGGCTTGTCTTTTTCTTTTGATATTGTCTTTCACAGAGTAGTTTTTAGTTTTAATCAAGTCCGACTTATCAATTATTGCTTCCATGAATCATACCTTCAGTGTTATATATTTAGCCATCATCATACCCAAGATCATGTAGATTTTCTTGTATGTTATCTTCTAGAATTTTTTAATTTTACATTTAATTCTGTGATCCATTTTGAGTTAATTCTTGTAAAAGATATAAAGTTTATGTCTAGATTCTGGTTTGTTTGTTTGTTTTTTGCATGTGGATATCCAATTGTTCCAGCACCACTTTTTAAAGATTATTTGTTTATTTATTTATTTATTTATTTATTTATTTATTTGAGAGAGAAAAATGAGAGAGAGTAAGAATAGGGGAAGGGGCAGAGAGAGAAGAGACGGTGACTCCCTACTGAGCAGGGAGCTGATGCTGGGCTGGATCCCAAGATCCTGAGATCATGACATCAGCTGAAGGCAGATGCTTAAACAACTGAACCACCTAGGTGCCCCTCCAGCACCATTTGTTGAAAAGACTATCTTTGCCTTATTGCCTTTCCTTCACCTTTTTTTTTTTTTTTTTTTCTTTTTGCCAAAGATCAGTTGACTGTATTTTATGTGGATCTATTTCTGGTTTGCCTAGTTTGTTTAATTGAACTATTTGTCTATTCTTTCACCACACTGTTTTGATTACTATAGTTAGTTTAAGTCTTAAAGTCAGGTAGTTTCAATCCTCCAACCTTGTTTTCCTTCAATATTGTGTGGCCATATTGATCCTTTTGCCTCTGCATTTAAGCTTTAGAATCAGTTTTATATATATATATATATTTTTTTTTTTTTTCAGAAAAATAACTCTGCTGGGATGACTGAGATTTTATTGAATCCCAAAATCAATTTTGGAAAAACTGCAATCATGACAATATTGAGACTTCCTAGCCCTGAACATGAAATATCTTTCCTTTTATTTTGTTCTTAGATTTCATTAATCAGAATCTTATAGCTTTTCTTGTATAGATCCTATACATGCCTAATTATTATTATTATTATTTTTTGGTAATGTAAAAGTACTGTGTTTTTGATTTCACATTCTACTTGTTATTGCTAGTTTAAGAAAGTGACTGATTTTTATATTAATCTGTATCCTACAACCTTGCCATAATTGATAGTTCCAGGAGTTTTTGTTTTTTCTTAATTCTTTCAGATTTTCCAGAGATGATCATGTCATCTATGAACACAGTTTTATTTCTGCCTTCCCAATCTGTAAACATTTTATTTCCTTTTATTCCCTTATTGTGTTAGCCAGAGCTTTCAGTATGATTTTTAAAAAATATTTATTTATTTATTCATGAGAGACACAGCATGAGAGACAGACACAGGCAGAGGGAGAAGCAGACTCCTGGTAGGGACCCTGATTCAGGTCTCAATCCCAGGACCCTGGGACCACGATCTGACCCAAAAGCATCACTGAGCTTCTTAGGTGCCCCTGTATAATATTTAAAGGGAATGAGGGAGGGGTGAGTGGCATCCTTACCTTATACTCGATCTCTGTGGGAAAGCTTCTGATTGTCCACTATTAAGTGTGATATTGGCTTTAGGCTTTTTGTAGATAGTTGTTTTTTTTTTTTTTTTTTTATAAATTTGAGGAAATTCTCTATTCTTAGTTTACTGAGAGTTTTTATCATAAATCACTGTCAGATTTTGTTAAATACTTTTTCTGCATGTTGATGAGAATGTGATTTTTCTTCTTTAGCATGTTAATTGATGGATTATATTAATTGATTTTCAAACACTGAAAAATCCTTGCATGTTTATTCCAACATACTTGGGATAAATCCTACTTGATCATGGTGTATTCTTTTTATACATTGTTGGATTCAATTAGTTAATAAGTTGTTGAAGACTTTGCAATTATGATAGAGATTGGTCTGTAGTTTGCTTATAAAATCTCTGTCTGGTTTGTATATTAAGGTAGTACAGGCCTCAAAGAATGAATTAGGAAGTAATCCCTCTGGTTCTGCTTTCTGAAAGAGATTATAAAGAATTGATATGATTTCATCCTTAAATATTTGGCAGAATTTTCCAGTAAACAGTCTAGGCATGGTACTTTCTATTTTGGAAGGTTAATTATTGGCTCAATCTCTTCCATAGATATAGGCTTACTCTGTTTTGGTTTTTTTTTTAATTTGAATTTTGGCAAATTGTTGACTTCAAGGAATTGATACTTTTCATCTAGGATAACAAATTTGTAAACAGAGAGTAGTGTATAATATTTCTTTATTATCTTTTTGATGTACATAGGATCTTTATTGATGTCAGCTCTTTCAGTTGTACTGTTAGTAATTCATGTCTTCTCTATTTTTTTTCTTAGCTTTCGTAAGGACTTATCTAATTTATTGATCTTTACAAAAAATCAGCTTCTGGTTTCATTGTTTGCCCTATTCATTTAGTTTTTAAATTTCATTTATTTCTGCTCAAATTATTTGTTCATTTCTTCTGCTTACTTTGGATTTAATTTGCTCTTCTTTTTCTAGTTTCCCTGGGTGGCAACTCAGATGACTGATTTGGGGGTCTTTCTTCTTTTCTAATATACATTTTCAATACCATAAATTTCCTTCTAAGCACTAATTTCACTGCATTTCAAAGATTTTTATAACTTATATTTTAATTCTCGTTTCATTTAAAATGTCTTAATTTCCCTTGAGATTCCTTATTTGAGCTATGTGTTATATTGAATTGTGTTGTTTAATCTCCATGTATTCAGAAATTTTCCACTTATTTTTCTGTTACTGACTTCTAATTTAATCGCATGTAGTCTGAGTGCAGACATTGTATGAATTCTATTTTTAAGGTTTTTTAAGGTGGATTTTTATAGCCCAGAATGTGGTGTGTCTTGGTAAATGTTCTATTTATGTTTGAGAAGAATGGAAATTTTGCTAATGTTGAATGAAGTAGCTTATAGTTGTTGTTGATTATATCCAGTTGATGGTATTTTGAGTTCATCTGTGTCTTTACTAATTTGCTGCCTGCTGAATCTGTTTATTTATGATAAAGGGGTGTTGAAAGCTCCAGCTTTAATAATGGTTTCTTTCTCTTTGTATTTCTATTAGTTTTTGCCTCACATAGTTTGACTCTCTGTTGCTAACATGCAGACACTCTAAGGATTGTATGTCTTCTTAGACAATTGACTTCTTTATCATTATATAATGACATATTTTATCCATGATAACTTTTTTTGCTTTGAAGTCTGCTCTTTGAAATTAATAATAGCTACTCTTAAAATTTTCAATTAGTGTTAGTATGGCATATTTTTCTCCATCCATTTAATCTATATATATCTTTATATTAAAAATGGATTTCTTATAAAAAACATATATTTGTGTTTTTTAATACATTCTGGTTATCTCTTTTTTAATTGATGCATTTAGACCATTGACAAAGCATTACTGATGTTACTTAATTAACATCTAACATATTTGTTACTATTTTATATTCAAAGCCTTTACTTTTTTTTTTTTTATTTTTAAGATTTATTTATTTATGATAGAGAGAGAGAGGCAGAGACACAGGAGGAGGGAGAAGCAGGTTCCATGCTGGGAGCCCGACTGGGGACTCGATACCGGCACTCCAGGATTGCGCCCTGGGCCAAAGGCAGGTGCCAAACCACTGAGCCACCTAGGGATCCGCTGCCTTTACTTTTTATTCCTATTTTTGTCTTCCACGTTTTCTCTGCCTTTTATGTTTTTAGTTGGACATTTTATATGATTCCATTTTTCTCCTTTCTTAGCTTTTTGGTTATAATTTACTTTTTTTGTTGTTGTTACCTTAGAGTCTGCAATGTTCATTTAAAACTAATCCAAGTACATTTTCAAATAATACTACACTACTTCATACATAGTGTAAGTACCTTATAATAATAAAATAATCCTAATCCTCCCTCCTATCCCTCATATTATCATTTTCATTAATTTCACTTATATGTAAGCATACAAAAGCATATATGTGTGTGCATATGTATAGTACATGTATAAGCATAAATAATTAAATACATTGTTGGTATTATTATTTTGAACAAACTTTAATCTGTTAGATCAATTAAGAATAAGAAAAATATAAGTTTTAATTTTACCTTCACTTAGCCCTTCTACACTGCTCTTCCTTGCTTTATGTAGATCTGAGTTTCTAACCTAAGAATGTTATCACTATTCTTCTAAAGAACTTCTATTTAACATTTATGCAAAGCAGGTCTACCTGCAATAAATTCCATCAATTTTTTGATTATTTGAGAAAGTTTTTCTCTTTCAATATTGAAGGATAATATTACAGGGTAAAGAATTCCATATTGGTATTTTTTAAATTCTCTTAACCCTTTAAACATTTAATCTTTTGTTGCTTGCACAGGTTTCTATGAAGAAGTCAGATGTAATTTTTATCTTTCTTTTAGTAGTAGGTTTATTCCCTTTTCCAGTTTCTTTAAGGATTTTTTTAATCTTTGATTATTTTCCTAGTGTTGTGCCCAAGATTGAGAATCCGAGAAACCACCAAGGAGCCGACACCGATGCAAGCACATGACACCGATGCAAGCACACGAGGGTTTATTAGCAAGCTGGAGCTTGGGTCCAAGTATACCCAACACAGCGGAGCAGGGACTTGGACCCCGAAGTGGGTTACAGCTGGGTTTTTTATAGGCTGGTCTAGGGGATTTTCAGAAGGGATGGAAGAATTCCTCAAGTTCTTTTTACATTTTGATATGGGGCTTTCAAGGGCATTGAGCTCTGTTCTCATTCTAAGATGGGACTTTCTACCACGGGTGTGGGCTCTGTTGTCTTTCTGATATGGGATTACCTGCCGAGGACATTGAGGACATTCTGCAATTTTTCCTGTAAAGTTCAGCTCTTGTTCACAGGGACCTAAGATGGCTGTACTTGTGCTGATGCTAAACTTTGGGTGGGATGGCCTTAATTTTTCTCGGCCTCCACACTAGTATGAAAATAATATTCCTAGTGATAGAAGAGAACTTGCTTCTTGTCTCATGGAGTCGAGAATGAATCTCTCAGACATGAGAGAGTGAGTAAAGCCATAGAAGTTTATTAAGATACAGAGAAAGTTCTAAGAAGTGAGAGGGGTCCTGACATGGTTGCCACTGAGGGCTTGTAGGGTTGGTCTTTTACTGAAAGCCTCATCAGAGAACCTAAATCCTTTTAACATATCCATTGATATCACCATTGAGTAAGGACTAGTGATAACATCTTTAATGGCTTACTTCCTTTTAAGAGTCTGATAATTTTTTATTGGTCACAGATGATTGTCATAAAAAAGACACCCTCCCCACTCACACCTGGGGCAGGGTAGTCCAGCTTGTTCCCTTATCTCTGGTTTCTTTACACCTCAGCATTTTTGGGATTTGTGTAAGCCTGCTTCCATGGCCCCCTCCCTAGCCCTGTCTAGCCTCATTTGTTCCTAAGTCACTAGCATAGTGAGATTTTGTTTTTTTCTTTCTTTCTTTTTTTTTTTTTTCTTGACATTTATTCTGCTATGTGTTCTCTGAACTTCCCAGATTTGTGGTTTGGTGTCTGACATTATTTTGGGGAAATTCTCAGCCATTATTGTTTCAGATATTTCTTCTGTCTTTTTCTCTATTCTCTTTCTGGTATTCCCATTACACATACGTTGTCTTTTGTAGTTGTCCCCCCCTTTTCAATGATTGTGCTTTTTAAAATTTTCAGTCTTTGTTCTATTTGCTTTTTAGTTTTTGAGGTTTCTAATGAGGTATCCTTAAAATTGGAAATTCTTTCCTCAGCCAATTCTGAAGAAAGTCTACTAATAAGTTCATCAAAGACATTTTTCTTACTGTTACAGTGTTGTTTAGCTCTAGCATTTTTTTGGTTCTCTCTTAGAATTTCCATCCCTGGGATCCCTGGGTGGCGCAGCGGTTTGGCGCCTGCCTTTGGCCCAGGGTGCAATCCTGGAGACCCGGGATCGAATCCCACGTCGGGCTCCCAGTGCATGGAGCCTGCTTCTCCCTCTGCCTGTGTCTCTGCCTGTCTCTCTCTCTCTCTGTGTGACTATCATAAATAAAAAAATAATAAAAAAAAAACATTAGAATTTCCATCCTGTTTATGTTGCTCATCTATTCTTGTATGTGATCTACTTTATCTATTAGAGCCTTAAGCATATTAATCATAATGATTTTTATTTTTTTTTATTTTTTTATTTTTTTCATAATGATTTTTAAATTTCTCATCAGATAACTCTAACATCTCTGCCATATCCGGTTCTGATTCTTTCTCTGTCTCTTCAAATTATATTTTTTACCTTTTAGTATGCTTTTTTATTTTTTTCTGGAGAGCTATAAATGATGTATTCAGCAAAGGAACTGTTGTAAATAGGGTTCAGTAAAATGGTGAGATGTCGGGGAGAGGAAGCATAACATGTATGGTCCGGTCCTATAACTGGGACTCAGTCTTCTGTGAACCTATGCCTCTGGGCTTTGAACTTCACAAATGTTTCTCAGTTTTGCCTCCTCTGTCCCCCAGGTGGGACTGGATGGCTAGAGTTGGTATTTCCCTTTTTTCTGGTCAGTAAGGCTCTGATTAACTAGTTTCTCCTGAAGGCAGGTATTGTTAAGAAGATCAGAATGCTCTGATATACTTCACAATGATTTCTTCTCCGCCCCCCCACCTCACCCTACTCCACCCCTGCTGAGAACAAAAAGGGATTTTTCTTTGATATTTATATTTGGAACCTAATAGAACTCCTGGAGGTAAATCTCATAAAATTGTGAGGGCACTTAATGATTAGAACCTTTTAAGAGTTTTTAACTCTTGGGGTTGTCTACATTGAGCCTCCAGCAATGTGCCACTTATAGTTCAGGATATCACACCCCAGCACTGCTTCCCAGGGTGGTTTTTGTCTGTATGATTCTGCCCCAGCAAGCTGTGACTCATTTTATTCACCGGTCTGTCTCTTCAGTCTTAGGGCAGTGGTTTGCTTTGTGTCCTCCTCTCTCTTAAGAATTTATGAAGCGATGTTCATTTTTTAATCTGTTCAGCTTTTTTACTTGTTAGGATAGAGAGTTTGCTAACCAATCTCTTAACACAGAGAACCCCATCATACTGTTTTTATTCTTTATACCCCAGAAAATATACTACTTTTTGGATGCCATGTTTTCTTCCTTATTTTTTTTTCTACCAGAATGTGTTCTCATGTGAAATTTTCATTAAGCAACATTATGAAAGAGTTATACTTTCTGAATCTATGTATATCTGAAAATGTCTTCAATTTATCCTTCATTTGGTGGATATTTTGTTGGAATTATAGATCCAAAATTTAGTTTGTTCACAGTTTTATAGCTATGATTTTATTTTCTTTGGTTAAATTGTAGTATTGATGAGAAATTAGTTATAATTCTCACTTTTTTTCTGATAGCATGTTGTTACATGTTTTTCTTTCGAAACTTTACAATATATGTTGTTCAGACTTCCTGCCTTTGAATATTGGATTTGCTCCTTCTTGGAACTATCAGTTTAAGCAAATAATTTTTACCTCCTCTCAAGTTAATTGAATGTACTTTCAATTTATCAGGCTTTGTGGTGTAACCACACCTCTCTCCTCTTTTTACTGCACAATTTTATCCAATTGAAAGGATTTACTTGATTCCAAACACTTAGATGGACTTTCAATCTTAGGCATCTTAAAGCTTTTGATATCATGTATATTGATCATCTTAATTTGATTCTCCACATAAGGATGAGTTTTAATCTGCGTTTATTGATCAAAGGTTTTCTCAGTTTTATTTGTAATTAGTTGAGGTTGAGAAAGATGAGGAAGTTGTTTACTCTAACTTTTAAAGTTCTAAATCTTGGACTCTCTCCATTCCTTTTGTTTCTTGTTTACAAAATTACTGGTTCTTTTCTGATTCTTCATTCGGTGCCTTGACAAACATAGCACATTGAGATGAAAAACATTTAGTGTATACATCAGTGTATAGCTTTCCCCAGTTGCTTTAGCAAACAAATTCTATAACAAATGTCTCTTTGCAAGCAACAAGTAACAATATTATTGTTACCAAATTACTGATGTACTGTATCTAAAATTTTCCATAAATAGTAGATACATATTTTATAATCAGCCAACCTTACTGTCACTATTTTTAGTAACAGAACCTTTCTTTACTATAGAGAATAGATTTTTTTTTTTTTTTTTTTTTTTTTTTTTATAGTTTTGAGGATAGAGCTCAATCTACTTCTTCCTATTAGGACAAAAGGCACCTCATGTTATCCTGCACTTGCCAATTAAAGAATTTCATCTCTCTGGCTCAAGTGATAAGTTCACTTGCAAAGAAAGACCAGACATGGTTAAGTCATCCATGCAGAAATGAGAATAAAATCTTATTATATGTTTTTAAAGTTTTTGATACTAAGTTAATTCTGGTCTTTCCAAGACAATAATATACTCTTTGAGAATGTAATAACAGTTTGTTGACTATTTAGCTTAAGAAACTTGACATAACTGCCAAAAAAATTATTCAAACTCTAAAATCACAAATATCTATTATTTGTTGTTTTTGCTAGTAAGCAAATTTCTATTTTTTTCTATCACTTTATATACATTATCCACTTTACAATCCTTATTTCCTTTTTATTCTCAAATGTAGACTTATCACAATTTTACTGATGAATTTTTTAGGTAATTGCCCGTATTTGCATAACTTAGTAATAGGCAGAGGCAGAGCTTAGAACCTAGATTTCTGAGATATCAAATTATTTACTACCTATAAGCATACCATGTTTGCTTCATTAGTCTATATTTAGTCTCATCTCCATTTTATCTGAAAAAATGTGCATATAACCAATAACCTCCAGTGTAGTCTCACAACCTAACATCATATTTAGTAAAAGCTGAATATTTTGTATAAAGATTAACAATCCCTAAAGAATCAAAAAGATGACTTCTAGTATATCTGTAGATAACAATATTCTAGGACATGCAAAATACTAAAGAGGATATATTAGACATTAAAATCCAAGGAAACAAGGTATGGATGAACTATGAACTTTGTGGAAAGATTCTATGCGAATCACATTAAAATGGCAGATCTGAAATTTCACTAGTATAAAAAAATGCATAGATTTGGCTAGAATAGATACTATTTCTGTGGCTTGTTATATATATGTCTGAGAAGTTAATCTTTCCCATCTTTATATTAAAAGAGAATGGACATATTATAAGATATTACATATTTATTATTTCTGTCTATTTCCTTCATCTTTAGCAGTATATTTTCTTGCCCAGGATAATTGAAATATTTGTAAATAAACCCTTTTTTATGATTATTTATTTATTTATTCATGAGAGACACTGAGAGTGGTATAGACACAGGCAGAGGGAGAAGCAGCCTCCATGCAGGGAGCCCAGTGTGGGACTCAATCCCAGGATCATGCCCTGAGCCGAAGGCAGACACTTAACCACTGAACCACCCAGGCATCCCTAATATTTGTAAATAAAAATGAACATTTCCCTAATAATAATAAACACTAATTGTGTGCCTTTTTCAGGCTATCAACCTTTCTAATTTTTTTGGACATTTAGTTCATTTAGTCTTCAAATCAACTGCAATCTACATATTTTAATCTCTAATTTATAATGGTACAGTAAACCAGAGAGCATAAGTAATTCATCCCATCTCAGAAATAGCAAGCATCAGAGATGGATTGGTAGCCACGCAATGCACCTCCAGACTCTAAATGCTTAACCACTCTTCTCTATTTCCATGTCATTATAACAAATAGAGTGGTTTTAGCATGATATTGTTTTGAGAAAATTAACTCAGACTTCTTGACATCGACATACAGAGCAAAATGACTACAGATAAAAGTAACATTTAACCATGTTACTCAGAGTCACATATATAGTGGTAGAAAAAAAATATAATGAAACGCTGTATTTATAACTAGAGACATAAAACAATGGCCAAAATACTATTTTCTTGTTTAAATGAAATCATCATGGAAGAAACTTAGTTTGAAACATATTCCATTAGATCAGATCTACAAGTTAAAAGCTGAGAAATTATATGTTATGGTGCTGGACCATAGATTCAATTAATCTTTTCTACTCTAAGAAAATTGGCCACAGATCTAAGGCTCACTTTATTCTTTTACCCATTGCAATAATCCTGTAAACTGTGTTAATTTTTAGTTTTCCTAGTGTAAGAAGAGAAAGCTAGATTTAAATATGTGAGAAAGAAACTTTAAAGAAATAAGCTTTCTGTGCAAAATAAAATGAACAAAATAACCTGCTTTTTAAGCAAAGACACATATAAGCATTGGTGATGTTACTAACAAGAGAAGTGGCAGACTTTTTATTATCAAGATTTGGAGGAATTACAATGATGAATTTGTGCAGCTCCTTACAATTTATAGAGCACTTTCTTATATATCATCTCATTTTATTTAATCTTTACACCTTTCAGAGAGACCAGCCAACCACATTTTAACAATGAACTAGGGCAGTCTTTATAAAAATTGGAACAATAGTCCTCTCTAGTTTTCCTAAGCCAAACTCTGTAAGACTAAACAAGGTCCTGATCCCAAATAGAATTAGGAAAGGGTGGCTTTTTATAGTTAGATGCCAAATTTACCATTATGAATCTTTTAATTTTGGAAATTTATGTTTTCTATGTACTCCGTATTCTTTATTCTTCAGTTTCCATGGTGCTACAGCAACCAGTTAAGCCTGCTGTTACTATGGAAACAATAATGTCTTTCTTTCCATTTCATACATTTTGGTACATTCTTCAGATATTTTCTTCACTTGTACATTCATTTTGTTATGACATATATATAATTAAAAATTGTGACAGTGCGAAGAAGTTAGAGCAACTTGAGACAAGCTACTTCTACTTGTAGGACAATAGAGAATTAATAATGAATAGTAATAAATGAATATGTACATATGTATTAAGTGTCATCTTGCTATTTAATCTAAAATTGTCAGCTTACCTGTGTGCATTCTTTGGAGACAGAATTTATTTAATTAAAATATTTCATGAAAAATTACATTTTTCTTGGTATTATAAAACAAAATAAACAACAATATATTTATTAGCAACATAAACTGGAAAATATGTTGGAATAATGCATGTGATATTTATTCTTTGAAAAGAATAAAGTAGGGGCCCTTGGGTGGCTCAGTGATTAAGCATCTGCCTTTGGCTCATGGCATGATCCTGGGGTCCTGAGATCGAGTCCCACATCAGGCTCCCTGCAGAAAATCTGCTTCCCCCTCTGCCTATGTCTTTGCCTCTCTCTCTGTGTCTCTCATAAATAAATAAATGGAATCTTAAAAAAAGGAAAAAAGAATAAACTAGGGTGCTGGGGTGGCTCAGTTGGTTAAGTGTCTGCCTTTGACTCAGGTCATGATCTCAGGGGTCTGGGATGGAGCCCCACATTGGGGTCACCTCCAAGCATTCTCTCTGTAACACAAGAAAGCCAATGAAAAATATGAATACATACATTTTCTAAACATATGATTTCATTAAAGAGATTTCTGAAAAATTATATTTTGCTACTATTGGCATTATACTGTGAGTTATACCAGTTCTGCATTCAGACATCTCCTTAACATATACATCAAAGAACATGCTCTTTCTGAAATTATAATCCTTTACCTCTTCCAAAGAAATTCCATTTTGACTAGGGCAAAGCAGTTATTTTTAAGGGAAAACTGAAACTCAAGATTTGTAGTGAAGCCCATTGTCTAATAAGATAATCTTTCTATTCATGCTTGCTATGTTTGGGAGGCCATAATCAATTTAGAAATATTTACAAATATTGATACATCTGTAGATGGAATGATATTTTATTCTTTTATAATTGAAAGCATATTTTTGAAAGCATACTTTTAACATAGATTTCAAATTGTTCAAAAAGATATGCAAAACTAAATATTTTAAAGTTTACATTATATTTTATTACCTATAACTGGTTTTTTAAAAACATTTTATTTTAAATAAATCTAAGGGAAATCCCACGCACCCTTACTCAACCTCTTTCTATGGTAGGGTCTTGCATATGATAGTAAAATTATCAAAGCCAGAAAACTGACCGTGGCATAAAATTTATTTAGATTTATTTATATTTCACCAGTTATACTTGTTGTATTTCACATGCATGGATGTGTGTGTACTTCTGTGCAACTTTATCACATGTTTAGCTTCCTATAATAACCACGACCTCAAGATACAGAAAAACTATGCCATTATTGCAAGACTTGGCCTTAATATCCCTTTATAGTCACACTGATTCTGCCCCTCTAAAACCCTAACACCTGGCCACCACTAATATGCTCTTCATTTCTAGAATTATATTATTTATTGAATGTTATATGCAACTGTGAATTTTTGACATTGGTTTCTATTCAGCTTTTATGAATATCCATGTACAAAGTTTTGTCAGAAAGTAAGTCTTTATTTCTCTAGGATATATGCCTAAAAGTAGAATGACTGAGTTGTACAGTGTGTATGGTGCTAGCTATAGGTTGTTTTTTTTTTAAATAATATATATATATATATAGATAGATAGATAGATAGATAGATATAGATATAGATAGATAGATAGATTTTATTTATTTATTCATGAGAGATAGAGAGAGAGGCAGAGAAACAGGCAGAGGGAGAAGCAGGCTCCATGCAGGGAGCCAGACATGGGACTCGATCCTGGATCTCCAGGATCACACCCTGGGCTGAAGGGGGCGCTAAACAGCTGCGCCACCAGGGCTGCCCACTATAGGTTGTTTGTAGATACTTTTTATGGTATAGAAAAAATACCCACTCTATACTAGTATTTTGAAGGTATTTACAGTAAATGGATAATGACAAATGTAAATTACATTTATTGCTTTTCAAAGATTAAATCAATCTTGCATATCTGAAATAAAGCCAACTTAGTCACGTTTTACTATTCTTTTTATACATTGTTGAACCCAATTGCTAAAATTTTGTTGAGGGTTTTGCATCTAAATTCATGAAAGATTGGTCTGTATTTTGTTCTACTGTCTTTTTTTATTTGGGTATAAGATAGTTCTGGCCTCTTAAGTTGGTTGTGATAAAACTGACTTTTAAGTCCCTTGATTTCCTTCTCTGAATCATCAAAGGAGTAGATTGGATTTAATTCAAAGTTGCTGCTCTTTTTGTATTTAACTTATGTTTTCATTTTATAGGAATTGCACATTCTATAACTTCAAATTTTCCTAAAATTAAATATAGTGTATTTAATATATTTAACACATTCCATTATTAATAAATATAGCTTTTATTCTATTTTCCATACCCCAAATTCCACAAAAAATGATGACCATACTCTTACCTGTATAATTGTGAAGTGCTTTTGCATATGAAGGTGATTTCCATGGCCTTTCTGTAGCAATATAATTTGCTAGAGTGAACTTGATCTGAATTGTGAGAGGCTTTCTTCTTCCTTTCCTTGCCTTATTTTTTATATCATTCTGTCACTCATATCAGATTTTTTCAATATGCGGATCTTCCTTGACTTACAGTGCAGTTATGTACCAATAAATCCATTGTAAATTGAAAGTATCATTCAAAAATGCATTTTTTTAATTAAACAAACTTTACCCTCAAAGTGGGGCTCAAACTCCTGACCCCAAGATCAAGAGTCACATGCTCTGCTGAGCGAATGAGCCAGGCACCTCCAAAAATACATTTAATATACCTGTCCAACCAAACATTACAGCTTAGCCTACCCTAACTTAAACATGCTCAGAACACTTACATTAGCCTACAGTTGGAAAAAATCATCTAACATAAAGGCTATTTTATAATAATGTGTTGACTATCTCATGTAATTATTGAATACAGCACTGAAAATCAAAAACAGAGTGGCTATATAGGCACAAAATGGTTTTAAGTATATCAGTTGTTTGTCCTCATGATCAGGTGGCTGACTGAGAGCCTGGCTCACTGCCACTGCCCAGCATCACAAGAGAGTATTAGATTGTATCTCACTAGCCCAGGAAAAGAGCAAAATTCAAAATTTGAACTGTAGGTTCTATTGAATGCATATTGCTTTTGAATTACTGTATAATTTAAAAAATGCTAGCTTGAACTAGAGTAGTTGGGGACCATCTGTATTAAAATTCATTGCAAGTTACGTTTGGTTTATTAAAAAAATCAGTATTATAGTGTATGTTTAACTGGAATTTAAATAAAAACCTTTGCACCAGTCTTTCAACATATTTTTAAAGTTAAAATATTAACAATAGCAAGTTTGCCTATATATGCACACTCGTACATGCAAGAATACTCTCATTTGTATATTGCCTGAATGAAATCGTTAGAGGAATACAACTTTGAAGGAGTGAAAAATGTAAGAATATATTCTGGAAATTATGCTATTTCTATACATTATTTACTAGTTATTTTAAACAAGAACTTGGGCAGTGATATAGTCAACTTATTTTAATATTATTTTAAGGCCCGCTTTTTTCTTTTTTCTTTTCATACTCTGATGCCTGGATAAATTTGCAAATAAAAGTGTTTCTGAAAGACTGTATTTAAATAAGAGAAGGTAGGTTAGGTGAATTATATATAGTACAGGTTTCTCACGTGAATATCTTAATGAACTTTGTTAGGTGAAATGCTAGAGAGTAATCTTTCCATTTTTCTTGCTTAATTTTATTTTTGAGGCAATGAATTCAGTAGGGTGATATATACTTTCAGTATTTTCCAACTCTTTTTCACCTCAAACCATTTTATTGAGACAGTTGTCACAGGATGCTATCAGTTTATTTTCTGGGAAACTTGTCTAGGTAATCTAGTTTTAATCCCTGGAATTTGTTGGATGGTCTGGGTAGAAAATACAATCTTGCTTATTAAGGCTGAGCCTAGTCACTTACAGACTTTTGTAGAATATAGCTGGTAAATTACAGTCACTTAGTTGTTAGGGCGTCATCTCCCTCTTGAGCTAGAGTATCATGTCATTAAGGGTGATTTCTGATCTGAGATCCATCCATCATACCATTTCCTCTGAGGCAGATATTGAGGCACCCTTTAGTTATGCAAGCTCATACTGTGTGTTTATCTCACTACTACCCACCCTGGCAAATCTCTGGCTGCTCAGTTTGGCCTACTTGGGACTCTCAGAAATGAAGAGGAATTCTGAAGCCAATCTGCTATATTGCAGAGCACATTCTCACACTCTTATCCTCCCATGCCATTGTGGCAGTACAAGACATGTAATAGCATGGTCCAGGCTCACTCTGGAGCCTGATTCTTTTGCCTTCTTCTCCTGATTCTTTCTTTAGCCCAGCAGAAGAGAGGTGAGAAGGAGGAAGAAAAGACACAATTTATTTTATAGTGAACTTCTTCCTTTTTTTCTTCCTGTCTTCCTCCCTCCCTCCCTTGCTTCCTTCCTTCCTACCTTCCTTCTTCCTTCCTTCCTTCCTCTTCCTTCCTTCCTCTTCTTTCTTTCCTTCCTTTTTCCTTCCTTCTTTACACCCCTCCTTCCTTCTTCTCTCCTGTCTTTTCCTGTCTTTTCCTCCCTTCCTTCCTCCCTCCCTCCCTCTTCTTTCTTGTGTTCTTTATTAATTAATGTTATACCTGGCACAGTGTTTGAGACATATACTCCAGAAAATTAAAAACCCTTTTCCCCTGCCTTTTTGCTATGAACGTCTTTTATTGGTATAATGGATGTTTCCTGTCTAGAGGCACAATCCACTAAGGTGTGTGTATGTGTGTGTGTGTGTGCACGTACATGCATGCATACACAAATTGGGGGTCACCCAATGAATCATACATATGGGATTACCTACAATTAATTTTATAAGTATGCCTGATATACTGCTTCACATTCTCTTGTAAATAAAAATAGAGGTTATAAATAAATTTTTGGTTGTGGTCTTGTCTTGATATTTTTAATAAAAATAATTAAAATGTTAATTATGAAAGATGAAGCCTGCAGGATAAAATGATAACTATTCATAATTATTGTTAGTTAGTTAACTTTTCTATTCTTCATTTGCATCACCTGTAAAAATCTATATAGTGTAAAATCTATATCTATTTTGCAACCTCCTAGTAAAAGTTAAATATGTTAATGCATGCGACATATTACAAAATAAAATCTTAATATTTTGAAACTATTGTCATTATAGGGGGTATAAGCCTGAATCCACAAACTGAACTGTGTAGAAATGTCACTTTACTTTATATTCTTCAAATCAAGTTGAATCAAAATCTAAACCACTATCCTGGGTGGCTCAGTGGTTGAGGGTCTGCCTTTGGCCCAGGGCATGATCCTGGAGTCCTGGGATAGTCCCACGTCAGGCTCCCTGCATGGAGCCTGCTTCTCCCTCTCCTGTGTCTCTGCCTCTCTCTCTGTGTCTTTCAGGAATAAATAAATAAAATTTAAAAAAATAAATAAATAACCACTATTCTTCCAGAAATATGATAAATACAACCATAGGCACTGAGGATTCTTCCTTTCCTCTAGAACTGTACAAAGATCTTTGGAAGAAGAATATTAGAGCAACAAAAGAAACTGATATCTCTGGTCTTTGGTCCACATTTTGATTATGGGAATGTGTGTTGCTCAAGGTTACATAGTGCCTAGATGTCTGCTCTCTTGTTTCTGTGCTAGTCTGGTGTCATGGGATTATTTGGCATTACTGGGCATCCTTCGATGAAGAGCTTTCTTGTATTTTTTGTTTGCTTTAACAAACAAGTTGTGTCTTCCAATTGCCTACTGTATTTCAGGTTCTGCCACTTTCCTGAAGTACATTAAAATACCCAAGGTCTACTCATCATTCCTTACTGAGCCCCAGAACTGCATTTCCTACATAGTGTGGGGAAATCTTAACTTTCCTTTTTTCCCCCTCTGTCTGCCTCTCATCTCAAATGGATGTACCCTCCTCTTTGCTCCTAGTATAAACTTTGATGGTTAAAGATTTGAGGAGGAGAAAAGCTAATTTCAGGTAAATTCTGCCCCAAGTCAATCAGAACTAACTTCTCCTGAGGCAATGAAGCCAACAATTTCCATGGTGACTCAGATAAGTAGAAAACATTGCAGAAATTAGACATCAATTATTATCTTAAGAAATTAACTTTTCCTGTTTTAATTGTAATAATTACATAATAAGAGAGGACTTTTTGGCTTTTTTTTAAACTACTTCTTACAAAGGACTATAAAAGCAGATTTCACCAAAATTAAACAGCTTTGGAAGATTTTATGTGGGTCTATTGTAATAGAAAAAGAGACCAGACACGATCTGAACCCAACTCTGATGAAATAAAGATCATAGGAGAGTTTTTAAGAACTAGGGTTCAGAGGGGCACCTGGATGGCACAGTCAGTTAGCATTTGACCCTTGGTTTCAGCTCAGGTCGTGATCTCGTGGTTGTAGGATTGAGCCCCACATCAAGGCTACACTCAGTGCAGAGTGTGCTTGGGGTTCTCTCCCTCTTTGCCTCCCACTAGTTTTCTCTCTCTTTCACTCTCTCAAATAAATTAATAAATCTTTAAAAAGACACAAAGAACTGGGGTGCAGAAATCATAGACCACCTGATTTTAATTGGCTTTACCTGAAGAAAAGTAAACTTTTTTCTAACTTTATGAATGGAGGTAATTTTATTATAAGTTGGAAACAGGTGCCCACTGAAGATTGGGAGATAGCAGCTCTATCTTCCTTCATGTTTACATTTCAAAGAAATGACTCCCAGGGCCTTGAGAAAGACATTCTTGGGTTATAAGACTAGCAAGAGGCTTTTAAAAAGATTTATCTCTCAAAAGGATCAGAGAAAGAATTTACAATTACAAGTTTCCTAAAGAAAATGCTCTAAGAAGAGGGAGGTCAGGGCCTGGAGTCAGTAAGAAACTTGTCTAAATTTAGTCAAGCTCAGGGAAATCTTCAGACTGTCTCGGCCAGGGCCTTGTGAAAATCTGATCTCATGTGATTAAGAAAAAGTCTCCTTTTGGTTTGCTCCAAACTGTCTTTCTTCATCCATTTATTCTGCTGCTCTTCTTTATATACCCCATGAGATTCCTAGCACAGGTAGAGAAACTTTGTCATCCCAGTGTCTTATTGCAGATAACTTACTGTTTGCTAAAACTTACTTATCTCTTCTCTGCAGTTGACTTTACTATAAAGATGAGCATTTTCTCAATTGTATTAGAAAAGATTGCTTCCTCCAAAAATCACACTATTGCTAGTTATTTATTACTCTGAGGGGTGACCTTTCCCTAGCTGTGATTGAACCACTGTAGTACTTCTCTGCTAATCTAAGCGAAGACTCTATATTCTGTCCTGCTCCTCTGTGTTACCTAGGCTGAACAAACACTGTTCTGTCCTGGGGGCTTTGCTCTGGGGGCTTTATCCTCTTTCTTTTTGCTATGAAAGAATACCAGGCTAAGGCCTGAGAAAAGAATAAATCATAGATGCTCTGATAGTACTTGAGTAGTCACTAGACCATTCTTCACTATTGAGGCAGTTGGTCTGCATATTTAGGCCACAATTGTCCACTGACATGTAGGCTATAGTTTTAGTAGGAAATGCCATTGCGAGAAGGGAGAAAGAACTATTAAAAAAAAGTGTGACCGTTAAAGTTCCAGAAACCCAAGGCAGAGATGACATATTTTATTACTTAGAAAAGGAAAGAAATACTCAAAATCCCAGTTCTTATTTCTTTTGTTTCTCATCAAAAGTTTCTTTTTCTTTATTTTTTTTTCTTTTTTTGCAACTGGACCAATTTTTTTGGATAGAGGGATCTCTATCCCTGCACTTTTGTTAATTGTTCTCATGACCTTAGTCCTTGCTCTTCTTTCTTTCCTAGACAAATCTTCTCAATTTTTAAAGACTTGCTTCAGCTTCTCATCTAATTGAAACCCACCTTTGCCTTTAATAACGTTTTCTTTTCTGGAATACTAAGAACTGTTTAAAGAGTATTCCATCCATTTGGAAATATTCATATAGATCTGAAATAGACTAACTGTAGCCAATGGATGAAATCCAGCCAAATACCTATATTAAAGTCTTACTGAGACACAGCCATACCTATTTTTCCCCCATTTTATGTGTGTGTGTGTGTGTGTGTGTGTGTGTATATATATATATATATATATATATATATGACACAGAGAGAGAGAGAGAGAGAGAGACACCCTGCAGGGAGCCCGTGCAGGACTCAATCCCAGGACCCTGGGCCACGATCCGAGCCAAGGGTAGATGCTCAACCTCTAAGTCACCCAGGTGTCCCCATAACTATTTTTTAATGTTACTTATTAAAACACTTTATTGGGGAATGATTGACATGTAACAAGTTGTAAATATTTGCTGCACATGACTCGATGAATTTGGGGATAAGTATGCACCTGTGAAACCATCACTGTCATCAAGCCCACAGACATATTCATCATATCCTAATATTCCCTCCTGCCCCCTTTACTATGTTACTTATGTTTTGTGTATGTGTGATAAGAACACTTAATATAAATTCTACCCTTTTAGTTAAAGCTACTCCTATTTTTGAAATATTGTCTATAGCTGCTCTTGTGTTACAGTAGCAGAATCAAGTAGTTGTTACAGAGGCTATATGGCCCAAGAGCTGAAAATATTTGTCTTTTTTTTAAGCCTTTTAAATAAAACCCTTGATATTGAGAACTATTTAAATTTTTCTCCTGTAGACACATATCCTGTGGTGAGGTGTGTGGGTGATGGTGCTTTATATTTTCTTGAATCTCTCAATAGCTCATCACACAGATCCTAGTACTGACTATGACAAGATACTGTCTCAAGGAAATACATTTTTTATACAAGTGTAAACTTACATGAAAATTGTAATTATATTTGTTATGATTAAAATATAAAAAAAATACTGTATCTTTCAAATAGACTTTTACCATTGAAACTTATACTATAATGATTTTATTTTGATTTTATAATATAGTACAGAATTAAAAGAAACAAATAATTAAACATAAAAAATAACACAATTTTGTGTTGTTAGAAGTTCCTTGAACACAGAAAGCTAGGTTTATTCAGTGACACAATCTATATCAATCTTTATCCCTTAAAATGTGATAGATCCATTCATACTTCTTTTAGGACTTTTTCAATTTTTTCACAATCTGACAGTCTAAATTGTAGTTAAAAAATATTTACCAACCATATAGAAAAAAATGTTGTTAAACTTTATAAAATGTTCCCTAAGTAGGGAATTATTTTCTTATCATGGGAAATGTCCTCCTGTACTTTTCTATAATTCAGAAATTTTATTTCAAATAATTAGCTTAGTAAGGGAGAGTTACACATGATTGTGGGTAAAAACAAGTCTGTGGTTGTTCAGGCTTCCATTTCTTTGAAACTGCTTCAGATAGGATTTTTCTTCAGTAGGATTCTGCTGAACTTTAGGGCTTACAAGTCCATTGCATTATTTAAAAATATATTTCTTTCCTCTGATATTGAATATGCTTCATACTTTCCAGCATGTTTACTTTCCTCACCTAATTTTATCTAATTAGAAAACAATTATTTATCTCAGAAAACCCAAATCCTCTCTTATTTCTTAAAAGACTTATTTATTTATTTGAGGGAAAGAGAAAGAGAGTATACAGGGCAGAGTGAGAGGATGAGAGAGAGAAAAATCTCAAGCACACTCCTCCCTGAGCATAGATCCTGAGGTGGGCTTGATCCCATGACTCGGAGTTCATGATGGGTGCTCAAATGAAAAGTCACATGCTTCACAGACTGAGCCACCCAGGCATACCCAAGTCCTCCACTGTTACTCAGTATCTAACATTGGTCTCATCTTTATGAGTTCAACTAGACCTCTGAAACCCAGGTCCAAAGAATACTGCTGTATTGTCATGGGGAAAGCAAGTGGCTGCTGGTCTTAATCAGGAAAAGACACCAAGTTTCCCTTTGTAAAGCTGATGAAAGCTGCTGTAAAAACATGTGATCCCCCTCAAAATCATATAACTGCAAGATTTCTGGTGAAGCATCTGTGTAACTATTATGGGGTCTTAGATTGAATTAACACCTATTTTGGCTCTTTGAATTTATTATACACTTGCATATATATCATGTAAATTTTCATTTGAGGCATTTTATAGCCAATTATACTAAAATTCATAATTTATAAATTATAAATTGTTATAGCCATTACATATCATTAAATTTTAATCAAATTAAATTTAAAATTTAATTCATTAAGATTATTTTATGCCCCCAATATTCATATGCTTAAAATATAAATAATATAATATTCAGATGAAATAGGATAAAGTAATAGAGCTTTAGTTTACTAAAGAGTGGTTAGTTAACACTGTTTATGATTTCTCTATGATAGTATTGTGACTAGTGTGAAATAATATACCCAACACTTTATTACTTTGTATTATGTAGAGGAAAACACTTTCATTTTAGTACCCAAACAAAATTTAAAATTTTACATAGTGAACATTCCACTGAGCCTTACCACATTATATTTTAGATTATAATTATTTCAATGTTTATCTTAATATAAATAACCATATTATTTGCTCTGATGATTAACTTTTACCCTTAATCTGTGGTAGATTGTTTGATTGTTTTTATTTAACAATTTGGTCATATACAGCCAAAGCTGTATAGATTAGGCAAATATCTTCAAATATTTAAAAATCTGAAAAAATAAATTTACAAAAACAAGACAAACCCTATTATAGAAAGCATGTTCCCTTATTTATTTATTTATTTATTTATTTATTTATTTATTTATTTTTTATGTTCCCTTATTTATAGTTAATGGCTCGAATGACTGAAAAATTGTTTATTTGAGAAGCTCTTCTCATTTGTAATATTTTTGGAAGCTAAATTTTAATTTATTCCATGGGTTTTTTTTGTTTTGTTTTGTTTTGTTTTTCACTTGCTCTTTGGGGGAAGGTATAAAGCACTTATTTCGTCATAGAGGTCATCATCATGGATCACCTCAGGAGGTAGTAAAGCAATTCATATATTTCCTACCCAAACAGATTCTTCAGAGACCTCCCATGGGTATACCTCAGTTAAAATATGCTTAATTTCATCCTCAGGTGGTTTTAGCAAGGAGACAATTTCATTTCTACACAGAGCTATCAGAGCTATATCTACATTTTAAAGATAAATTTACAAGGATAATCAATCTTACATTGAGATATGTACCCCTGTGTGTCTTTTAATTTCAACAATCCTACTAAGCAAAGTAAGCATTACTGAAAATATATTTTATCACAATTGAATTCTGGTTATAAATTAAGCAACTCAAAATAGTATCAGGTAAACAAGTAGCTACACAGCTGCACATTTGGAAATACTTCAGTATGAATTCTTCTCATTCACAATCAATGTGATTATAAAAGTAACTCTGTGTGTATGTTAACTTACAAAACTTTTCAGAATTCTAGGATTTTAATGAGGGAAGATGGGTGAAAGAATTCAACACTGATTATCCAGAATTTCACTTAATTCTCCTCTCTGGAAAATTCCCTCAGCTTTGCTTTGGACCTACCTGTTCTGAGTCCCTCTAATTTGCTCTCTGAAGAATTAGCTTCTAATCTTCTGCCTGGGTGAGATAAGGTGGTTACCCAATTATGAGGAACAGGAAGGTGATGTGGAAAAAAAATTATATATTTATTTTTTAGTTGTAGCAATCTATTTGAAACATTGATTCATGGGACTCCTGGGTGGCTCAGCAGTTTAGCACCTGCCTTCCACCCTAGCATGATCCTGGAGACTCTGGAGTTCTGAGTTGGGCTTCCTGCAGGGACCCTACTTCTCTCTGCCTTTGTCTCTGTGTCTTTCATGATTAAATAAATAAAAACTTAAAAAAAATTGATTCATTTTCTCCTGCATGTGTATGTGAACTATTCTTGAGACTCCAGAGGGTTCTTGTGAAAGGTACAAAATGTCATTTTTATTTTTGTTTATTTTAAATTTTTAAATTTTAAAAATTGAAACATAATTGATACGCAGTATCCTGTTATGTGTACATCATAGTGATTCAATATTTTTATACATTATGAAATGATTCCCACAGTATATCTAGTCAACCATCTGTCTACTTCTTAAGCAGAGTTGCAGAAAAAAAAAATCTTTGTTATGTTCAGTGATCTTACCCTAGTTTTTTGATATTGGCTTTTTGCAAAAAATTAGCTTGCTTCTTTACATTTCTGTGCTAAATTGATGAATAATTTATCCATGTTCTTTCCAGTTTCTTTTTTAACTGCTCTACAGTTCTGTCTCATTTGTGTGCTGTTCTGGTAATATTAATTGAGTTTTTGGAGGGAGTATAATTATGTTCATTTAACCATTTTAGTTGATTCTCTGTGCATCTTAATTTGGATAAGTTGCTTAACCAAACATCATTTGTGTCCTCTAAAATTAGAATAGCACATACAAGTTCTTTTAGTATCATTAGACTTAGAGGCAAATGATGGTTGGGCAAAAAAATTTCCTTTTTTGTTGTCATTTATTTGTTTCCTTGTTTTGCTTTCTTTTGTTTTGTTTTGCTCCCAGTGTCCATTGGGCACTGTTTTTTGTTTTTTGTTTTTTTTCCATTTAGGCTGCACCTATTTTCATTTTTGCCTTCAGTGTCCACATATATAAGACTCTCTTCTGTTTTCAATTGTGAAATACTCATTGATAATAACTTGGTTCTTCCCTCAAGGAAAGTATATTATAATAAAGGAAAAAGACCAAAATGATTGCAGTGCAGTATAAAAGAAAAATCAGTGAAACTAGATATAGTAATAAATTACACAAGGACAAAGTGGAGTTGTGAGTTAGAGAAGTTCCAAATAAGAGCAGGATTGATAGGAAATTCAGATGTTTCCTGAATAATCAAAACGTGAAAATTCAGTAAGCTATATGAATGATTTTTTTCATATTTTAAAATATGAATACTAAGTCTATAGCTGGAAAATTGAATCTGTTAAGTTGTATTGACAATTTTAAATCTGTTAAGGATTAGAAATTTCAAGATGAAAGAATATCTTGGTCTTCTCTAATACAATGACTAGGAATAGGAATCACATGATTCCTTAAAACTAATATCTTATACACTATCTTTTTCAGAAGTCCCTAAGATGAATACTACTCAGTGTATTTTTAAAACACATTTTATGTTTGTCATGCAATATCTTTTGGATTTCTTCAACCATATAGGAGTAGGCAGTTTTTAATTTAATTAAAATGAAAAGACCAACATGGGATGTCAGTTGTGTTAATTAGATCCAAAATCATATGCATTAAGTCTAGTCCTATTATCCTGGGATTCTGAATGTTTATTAATTCAGTGAAAATACTGATATTGTTACTATAGTGGAGTCAGGAATTTAGGAGTCAGGAATTTCATAATCTCAGGTTGATTGATTTGAAAACTGTTGTGCTCAGGGAAAACTATCTCCTAAAATTTCCAAGATATAAGCAGATTAAAATGTATAAACTGAAGTAATAAAGCAAGATAGTTAATATTATAAAAATAGATAGAATATGAATTAAATACAGAAGTTTAAGAAATGTTTTCTATAAAAATTATATATATCTGAAATTATGTATTATATAGTATAATTATATATACCACATTTATTAAAATAATTAAGAAAAGCAAACAAAGACAAAAGGAAAACATAAAACACTGAGACACAATCTGTGCCCTGGTATTTTAGTAATGTGAACACATTGTAATATTTTCTACCAGGAAAACAAAATACACAAATAGGAACAACATAATTATTTATATTTCAAAACCAGCAGAAAGCTTGAGGTAAATAAATGAAACTGATTTTTCCTTCATTAGTTATTATGTTCTCTTCCAAGTGATATTAACTATTTTGTAATCATATCCTTACATCATGTTCCTTACCTGTGCTCTCTAAGTGTTGTGGATAATGTTTGTGCCCAGAATTCATATGTCAAAGTCTCAGTCCCGGTGTAATAGTATTTGGAGGTGGGATATTTGTGAGGTATTTAGGTTTAGATGACTTCATGATGGTGTGGCCGTTATGGTATTAGTATCTTTATAAAAAAGAGGAAAGGATAGCTCTCTCTGCCATGTGAGAAAGCAGGAGGACAAAATGCAGCCATCTGCAAACCAGGAAGCAGGTTTTCGCCAAGAATCAAATCTGCCAGTACTACCTTGATTTTGAATGTCTCAGCTTTCAGAACTGGGAGAAATAAATTCTGTTGTTTTAAGTCAGCAAGTCTATAGTATTTTGATAGAGCACCAAGTTGACTAAAACACTGAGGAAATTAGTTTCTCTTGAAATTTCCCGTTTAGCGTACTAGTTTTCATGCAAATGAAAACAGAGAGCTTACCTTTATTCACTCCTTTTCACCTATTTCCTGTTGGATCACCTGGATGAGGTACATTAGTATTTGTTTAGGCAGACTTGTATTGAATTATAATGCTGGTTAGCCATATACACTGGTAGCTCACATATTTCTTAAATCATACCCGTGTAGCACTCTGATGATCTTACTAGTAAAATAAGAAATGTTAATAAACTATCTTTCTTCTCTTCCTTAAGTAATAATTTCCTCTTAAAATATAAATTGTGCCACTTGATTATGGCACCAATTTTTGCTTTTTCATTGCGCCTTATTAGTAATAATTTGTTGGAAATGTAACAAAAAGATGAACAACTACTATTTTATTTTGTATTTTTGTGTAAAAATATACTTTTAAAATATTTTTCAATAATTCATTCAGTAATTATTTGTTAAATATAAGCTTGCTACTCCTGACCATATCACCAACCAAAACAACACATTTTCATTAAAGACTGTATCTAAAAGACTAAGACTTTAGACTTAAAGTCTAAAGTACCTAAAAGATCCTATCAGTCCCTAAAAGACTCTATCAGTTCCTAAAAGTAATTATGTTAATCAGAAAAAAAAATGAATGCTTACATTTATTATATTTTTCTGACACCTCTCCAGCAGTGAAAGTGAGGTGGAAGGATGTAACCTCATCATTTTTTATAGAAGTTCAGGTTCTTTGCTTGACTTCAGTTGACACCCAGCAGAGGAGGGCTCCTGTTACTGCTGAGCAGGGCCTGGAGTTTCAGGTCCCCACATGGTCTCCATCTTAGTCTGGTCTGTGTGGCTTTGTTCCAGTTGGGCAGTGTTTGTAAAAGCCTTGCCTCCCCACTAGGCCTCCTCTGATGCCATCCAGGCATGGAATGGACCAGTATGTCTTTTCTACTGGATGAGGGTGGGATTCCATACTCCCCATGAGGTCTTGTCACCTTATATAGGTGGAAATAAAAATCCTGGGTCCCTATTTAGGCTTTTCTGAGACTAGGATGGCAGAGGTTTTAGATTCTTTGTCACAGCATGGAGAGTGAAATCTTATCTCCCTCATTACCTTTGCTAGTGTGTGTGTGGGAACAGGGTGGGCAAGTTTTTTCTGTGGTGTTTGGCTAGAGAAGAATGACTATTACTGAAACATTTTTTTGTGTGTGTTTCTAGGCTGCTCCTTTTCTGGACTTTTTTTTTTTTTTTCTGGACTTTTGAATAGAGAGAAAAGACTTTTGTTGGACCTTTTATTATTTAAAACTGTTGGAGTGGGGATCCCTGGGTGGCACAGCAGTTTGGCGCCTGCCTTTGGCCCAGGGTGCGATCCTGGAGACCCGGGATCGAATCCCACGTCAGGCTCCCGGTGCATGGAGCCTGCTTCTCCCTCTGCCTGTGTCTCTGCCTCTCTCTCTATCTCTCTGTGACTATCATAAATAAATAAATAAATAAATAAATAAATAAATAAATAAATAAATAAAAAAGCTGAAGTTTAAAAAAAAAAACAAAAAACTGTTGGAGTTAAGGAGTTGCCAGCTTCTTCAGCTCCAACCTTGGGATATATGTTGCAAACAGAAAATCCAAGGAATTTATTACTGTGTCAGTCTCCAGATCCTAATGTCCCTAGCCAGACTGCCTTATTTTTCTCTACCTTGTAGAGGCTTTTTATATTCGTTTTGTATCTTATGTGACCATATGTAGATATAATTAATGATTAAAGAAAAGTACATCAACTGTATCTACATTTAAAAATATGCATATTTAAAAATTTTAATTACAACTTTTTTATTTCTGTAAGTTTTATGTTTCATTCAACTGCTTTCATACTGATCTTTTTCATGAAGGATTTTTTTTAACACTTTCTACCTGCATTCATTTTAAACATATTATTTTAGTCACTATCAGATAATTCTATTGTCTGGAGTTTTGGGCTTTCTAAATTTTTAATCCATTCTGTCTTCTGACTTTCACTTTTGAATGATTATATTGTTGACTGCACTTTTTATTTTAAATTTATTTTTAAATTTAAATAGTCTTTAACTATGGAAAAGCTTTGGAATCTTGTGTGACAATCTCCACAGTGGCTTTACGTTTGCTTCTGTTAGATACCCATATGGTATAACCAAATGTAATGATGTTTTAGGTTAATATTTCTGTTTGAGTTTTATTGGAAAGTCCAGAGAACATATAGGTAAACCTCAAGTGTAAAGGATGTTTGCTGTCTTGTTATGAATAAAATATGAAAACGTTTTATACTGGGTCTTAGAATTAGAGAGACAAATCTCCCATGTTTCTGTGCTGTTAAGTACATTTATTTTCTTAATCTAGCTATTCATTGAGGTTGTAGTGCTTCATTGTAGCTCTTTTGTTATACTTACATGCAAGAGTGCCATGTTCAATTCTCACTTATATGGGCCCAAGATGATGCCCATTTTTTTTGTGGGCTACAAATTCAAGCACTTTGGTTACCCAAATATATCCACCCCAACAAGTCAACATTGTCACAATGTCAGTACTTTATTTTTCTCAATTCTACTGTTACATTTCCTTTCCTTTTTGTGTGCTCACATCTTTTAATATTTATTGAGTGGGCCTATTTCTTGATTATCTAGTAGTAAATACTGATGTAAATAGAATTCTTCCTTCTCTTTTTCACCTAGAATATCTCCTGTACTTCAAAGTTCCATTCATGGAGGCATATTCTAAAAATACATTGTTATCCTGATTCTTCCTGATAGGAAAGGTACATTAATCAATCATTCTACTTGAGAATAACCTCTTTCTACATTTTTCACTTTTTAGGATAATATATATTTTAACATATATCAGTGCCTCATTAGAATGTGAACTTTTTGCCAGTTGAGGATGTTAAGAAATCTAAATATCAGTTAGAAGAGAGCACAGTTACCATGGTAATAAAGATTGCTGTGACTTCCCATTAGAATGTAAGTTTTTGAGAACAGGTTGTTTTATATGGGACAAATTTTATGCTGGGTCTTTACCATAATGCTTCTCACATAGTAGTGGATGAATGACTTTAGAAGGAAGTAAATGAAGGAGAAAAGAAACAAAGAGGGGAAAAGATAGATTGAAGGAAGGTTTTTTTTTTTTCTTTCTGGTGACGTTTTGTATTTAATGTCTGTAAATTTTTCATAGTTTTAGTTATTCTTTGTTTTATATTTATTAGATTTTTCTAGTAAATTATGACATTTAACAACATGGATGTTACTTTTATATTTCATTTGATACTCTATATTATTCATCACAGCCGTGGTCCCAAAGATTAAATTTAATGAATAAATTTTATATTCACCATCAGTATACTAATTGATTAATTTCATTTAATATTAAGTTTGATATTGTCCCATTAAAACTCTTAATATTCTCTCCTTTATATTTTTGTATTTGACTGATATTAAAATGATAACATATTTATTATTTTGTCTTTTATAAATGCATTCTTCACTTTAGACCCTTCTATTAAAGAACATCCTATGTTCTGTGGACTACATGAACTAAGCTATGTGTTAGTTCCAATACTTTATTTTATTCTCACAATTATAAATAAAAGCCCTGACTCCAAAAGAAAGAAAAATGTCTTGTAGCATCAAGCAGATTTATTAAAAGGCTTACCACTGTTATGTATATGTAAAACCATTTCAACTGTTTCCCTACTATCATCTTGTTTCCATTGAAATCAGATGGTTTTTCTGATCTCATTTTCTTTTTTTTTTTTTTTTAATTTTTATTTATTTATTTATGATAGTCACACAGAGAGAGAGAGAGAGGCAGAGGCACAGGCAGAGGGAGAAGCAGGCTCCATGCACCGGGAGCCCGATGTGGGATTCGATCCCTGGTCTCCAGGATCGCGCCCTGGGCCAAAGGCAGGCGCCAAACCGCTGCGCCACCCAGGGATCCCCTGATCTCATTATTTTCAAGCTATATCATTATACAGTTCATGGTTAACATGTTCTGTTTTTCTATTATTTTTTTATTTTCCATATTTTCCATATTTTATCTCTTTTTTTCTTGCCATCCATGTTTGAAAGAAATATGGGGGAGAGAGAGAAATTATTCTAACATATTTGCCTTAGTTTTATGCCAGATTTAATCTGTGTTTATGTTATGGGCTCAATTGTGTCTTCCTAAAATTCATATGGTGAATGAAGGCTAACCCCCCACAACCTCAGAATGTGACTGTATTTGGAGATGGGAGACTTTAAATAGGTGATTTATTTGAAATGAGGTCTTTAGAGTGGGCCCTAATTCAAAATGATTGCTGTCCTTATAAGAAGAGAAATTTGAACACAAAAGAGACATCAAGGATGCTAGCACGCAAAAAAAGACCAAGAGAGGATGAGGGTAGGGGGAGGGGGTGGCTGTCTCAAGCCAAGGGGAGAGGCCTCAGGAGAAACCAAACCTTGCCAACACCTTGATCTTGGACTTCCAGCCTCTAGAACCATGAGAAAATAAGTTTCTGTGATTTGAATGTGTATTATTTTTGTCATGGGAGCCTGAGTAGACTAATACAACTTAATACATCTGATGCGGTTGTACAATATGCACTTTTTGAATTGGTGACTAATTTGGCCACACATTTTGTCACATCCATATGGATCTACTTTCAGCAAATGCCAAGCTTTTTTTTTTTTTTTTTTTTAATGGTTTTGACAGGCATTCTGTCCTATGTCTGGAATACTCTTGGTCTTACACTTGATGACTAAAACCCTTATTCACCTATAATTATGTGTTTAAATATCAGACTGTCTTCCCTTGATTTTTTAACGTAACCATGCACCTTCTCCTAATATCTTTTAAAAAAATTTTCTCCTTTTAAAAAAAAAAAAAATTCTTCTTTGTGGCACTTAGCCACAAACATTATAATATACATTTCTTTATATGATTATTTGCTTAGTATATGTCTCTTTCTCCTAGACTCTAAATTCCATAAAGCATATTAATATCATATTCCTTTGTATCCTCATCCAGTGCTCTTCATAGGTTTTCAATACTATTTTTTCAATGGAAGTATTAATGAATAGATGGATTTTGTATCATGAAATTGTATTCCCACAACTAAATCTGTGCATGTTAGCATAAAGGACTGGATTATTCATAATGGATCACAAATATTTCACTAGTGAAAAAGGATGTTGAGGCAGAGGCACATAACATACCATAATTTTAATCCAGTTTGTATTCAGAAGAAAGTTTATTGTTAATCAATTAAAATGTTAATGATTTGATATTTTAAAAAGTGTTTGAAAGAATTAAGAGCACATTTCTGAGATTGTAATGAAAACATCAAATGTTAGAAAAAATAAGAAATTTAGTTATTTCATACTTGATATGAATGGTTAGGTAAAATTTGAATGCTTTAATTTTTAATTTATAAATATAGTAAAATCAGTAATGATTTTATTGTATCCCATGTAAAGTTTGTAGTGGTTCAAGTGAATTCTTAGAACATTGATTAAAATGGTAGTACCCATTATCTGCCTGCAATAGGAATCTTCATTCATGTTCCCTGTTGTCTTATCTGTCTGCTTGTTTGTGTGAATATAATGTGCTGAATTGTTCATAAAACTTAGCTGATGCTAGTTTAAAGTTACAATCTTGATCAGAGAATTGAATTAAATGTTTTTTTTTTTTAATTTTTTTTTTTTTTTTTTTTTTTTTTTTTTTTTTTTATGATAGGCACACAGTGAGAGAGAGAAGCAGAGACACAGGCAGAGGGAGAAGCAGGCTCCATGCACCGGGAGCCCGACGTGGGATTCGATCCCGGGTCTCCAGGATCGCGCCCCGGGCCAAAGGCAGGCGCCAAACCGCTGCGCCACCCAGGGATCCCTCAATTAAATGTTAATAAAAGAACAGAGCTGTGGGAACGGCAGACCCAGATAGACAAAGAATAAGAAAACTGAGATGAATGCTGACTAATGTTATTGCAACTTAACTGTTTTATGTATTTAAAAAATCAATAAGCAGATATGTTATATTTTCTTATCAAAAAGGATGAAAAACATTTGTCTAGTTAAATTTTAATTGATTGAGCTTTTATTGTTATCTTTTTCTTTAAGTAGCACATTATTTTCAAAGCTGTATGTTGTGTTCTTAATAAGATTTCAAACTCAGTGAAATCTAGTTTTCTCTTAAACTCTGTTCTGATGAATAATTGCTATTTAAAATAGATCATGTAATGCCATCTTGGTATGAACTAATGATTAGGTTGTCATCTTTTTGAGGAAAGAAATTATATTTAATCTTTGAAAAATCCTCCAAGGGAAATTGTATGTGCTCTGAAATGCTAATTACATGGTGTTAAATAATTTATATATCTTACCAGTTTTATGGCATGGATACATACTGAATGACTATCTATATATATATATGCATGCATATTTTATATGCATATATTACATATTTTCATATAGTTTTACTCATCTCTTCATCTAAAGAGATAAAACACACCACAGACTCTATGATTATAATTTTTTTTCAAACACAATATCTGAGTTTTATCAAAATACGTGATAATAGAAAATGTTTTGTTAATAGACCCCAGTTTTGCTGCAGTTAGTGTGTTATAAAATTTTTTAAAAGACAACAGATGATTTTCTCTGTACAGTTCTTCTTATTTTCTTTTTCCAGCTGTCAATATATTTCTTTTTATATTAATAACCTTTTCTTTACTGTTCAAGTCACTCACCTTAACCAAGACCCTTAGACTTCCATCACATACTATTTTCAGCCATCCTAATGAGTATCCCCAAACTCTCATTAGACTTTATGTATAGAAAGAATATAGAAACTTAGAAACATAGAAATTACATAGAAATCAAGAAAACTACAGAGTTTAAAAGAATAGTCCTTGCACTCAACCATATTCCAGCTGTCTATCCATAAAACTACATATTTTAAATAAAATAGTCACCACATTTATTGAGCAACTTTTATGTACCCATTGCAGTCCAGGTGTTCAAGATACAACAGAAATAAAGTAGGCAGAAATCCCTATACCTTGAGAATTACATACTTAGTATATTGTCTATGCAGAATAAGTATCCAGTCTCTCCTGCATAAAAGGAGTTTCCAAAGTTCCTCTTGTTCTACAGGTTTATTTAATTTTCCAACTCATCATGGTTATTCTTTAATTTTAACCTGAATTACTCTTTATTTCAGTTATTTAACTTCTCTATTGTCATGTCTCACTGTGAGAAAAACAGTAAATTACAGATCTACAGAAAACAGATTGCCAGTTAGTATACTTAAAAGACAATTTATCAGGGGCACCTAGGTGGCGCAGTTGGTTAAAGCATTCAACTCTTGGTTTTGGCTCAGGTCATGATTTCAGGATCCTGGGATAGAGTGCTACTTCAACCTCTGCACTCAGTGGGGAGTCTGCTTGAGGATTCTCTACCTCTCCCTCTGACCTTCCCTTTTCCCCCTCAAATAAATAAATCTTATTAAAAAGAACAATTTATCAAATGGATAGTAGTGGACTAAAACATTCAAAATAATTTAATAGCACATTCCTATTAGAATTATTCATATTATTTTTCCTTTTTACTTAAAATAATGAAGAAAAAATAAAACTTCAATATTTTAAATGGTTATTTATCCTAAGTGATAGTTTTTACAGTGGTATTGAATTAGCATGCTTTTCTTGTGATTCAAGAAAGTGGTTTGAAAAATTGCTTTTCCTGAAATCTTTGCAAGACCAAGAATAAGGATTCCAATAACTAGGGGTATGCAAGGAAGATAATAATGGAAATGTGGATAGGCCAATCCAGACCAAAAACATGTTTTCTTAAAAAATTTCAAGATAAATTTAATTGGCCTCTTTCAATTTTCATTTAAATTCACTAATATAGCATTTATTTGGAAAATTGTCATCATTAGATTTCTATACTATATTTCTATACTATACATACTATATGTGTGTATTAAAGGTCTAACAGTGAAATAGGCAAATAAGGGTGATAAAAGTAATATTGTAGAATGTCCATATGCTCATATTTAGTTTTTAAGTTTCAACTATTTAAAAATCAAACTACAGATAGATATGGTAATCTCATACATATGTTTTACATTTAGAGCAGAGGTTTGTTATGATTGTTAGAATTTATGAGTGATGTCTAATCTCCTTTACATAAGCACAAGCTCATAGCCATGCTTCAGAAACATATGTTTTCCTTTAACAAAGCAATAATAAAAAAAAGCAATAATATACACAAAGTACATGATCAATGGTATTTGTTTTGATATTCTTTTTGCACAATACTATTTTGCAGGAAGTGTAATATATATAGATCATGAAATCTGCTGTGTTGTGCTGAATATATAACAGTATATTTAGTTCACTACTGCTTCAGTGTCATTAATAGCACTCTAGAGTATATAAGATTTAAAGTATATTCTTAAGTCCTTAACTTACTACCAGGCACTGCCTCGGGCCACAGGGAGATAAAAATCCCTTTGGCATGATACTTCAAAGGTCACTATGAACCATCATATTTTAGGAAATCCATTACAAAGTTCCAGGTCCTTAAGATGAGAATGATAAGAAAGAAAATATTAAAGAAAGCAAATGAAATTGTTGGATGCCTTTGGCTGACCTTACGTAATGCACACAATACAACGAAATATCATTGAATAGTGTTGAAATCAGAAGTGATAGATGATAAAGGGAAAATTAGATAGAACTGAGAATAATGTCCATGTGTAAAATGAATGCCATTAAGACCAACCAACTGTGCTAATTAAAAGTGTGATAACAATTTGATCCTAGCACTTTAAAGACAAAGGGGAAAAAGTTAGCATGAGTAGTTACATGATCTACCATGTTCCTTAATTTCCTATTGCTGCTAAAACAAATTACCACAAGATTAATGGTTTAAAATAACAAAAATACATTGTTTTATAGCTAGAGAGGTCAGAAGTCTGAAGTGGGTTTCACTACTCCAAAACCATTTTTGGTAGGCCTGAACTCCTTTTAGAAGCTTTATGGAAGAATCAGTTTCCTCGTGAATTCCAGCTTCTAGAACTTCAGTCATTACTCAGTATTCCTTTCTTGGACATCTAATGTAGCATCATCAAATCTCTTTGTGTTTCTTTGCTTCCGTGATCATTTCTCTTTCTCCTCTCCTGTGGTCAAATTTCCCTCTGTCTCTCTTTTTGAAGGACACACATATTACATTTAGCATCTGCTAGGATAATGCAGAGTAATCTCCTCATATATTCAAAATTCCCTTTGCTATATCAGGTAATATGTACAGGCCTTAGGAATTAGAATCTCGATATCTTTGGTAGCCATTATTCAGCATATCTACCAAACTCCAAAATAAAATCATTTACTCAAGGGAAAAAAAAAAAAAAAGAGCTCCTACAATTGAAACTAAGAAGATTTATGTCATTCCATAAGGGGAAGACTTAAGAAAAAATATACTGATTTCTGACTTGGAAATCATCCAAAGAGTAAGGTCTAAATGATGTAATTGCCCTTTTATCTAAAAATTCAATTTTGGTACAATGACTATAGAATAGCAAATAACAGTATAGTTTTTTGAAAGTCATCTTAAAGGTTTCCATTTTGATACATTATTCTCTTGTAGTTTGGCTTAATTCAGAGATTGATTTTGATGGTATGAATCCTTTCCAAAAATAAATTTATGTCTACTACAATAGAGGAAATCTATGTCTACTATACTACAGCCACATACCCTGGAATGCATGTGTAGTCAAACCTAATTTAGTTATACTTAATTTTTTTAATTGCAAATAGATATTATCACTCAAGTATATAAAAATAAATTAGTGTATTTATTATAACATTCTAAAAGCAGAAGGATTGTAGAAAAAAGGACAAAATATTTTTCTAGCTAAAATAAAATTAAATATTATACATTATGAATGTGTTATGAATCTAAAGATAATTTTTCTTCCTAAAAAAAATCTAACTTCAGTGCTCTGGATAAACAATAAGTATGGAAAATAAGTCATATTGTATGTCATTGTGACAATGGTAGAATGTTCCCCAAACTTGCAAAAATAGGAAATATTTGATTCATTTATTTTTCTACTTTCTTTTTATGTTGGATTTTTTTACTAAATATAAGTTATATTTTCCTATGTTTGATGTGTTAAGATGTGTTGGGAGTAAAACATCCTAAGGTTAAGGCTTATTTCCCAAAGAAAGATCTAGAATAATAATATATCCACAATTCTGGATTTTTCAGGCACCCTATTGAGATATATTTTCCACATAGATATATTATTTTAGACTTCCTCTTCATTCTTATTTACCTGCTTTAAATAAAATTAAAATCCCGAATTTTAAATGGCACAATATAGGTGAGTTCCATTCAAGAAAGATTATACAAACACCAGTCATTAAAGCCATATTTAAGGAAGAAAAGGGCTGTGTGTTCCATACAAAGATTGACAAGTTAGTGTAAAACTGTATGACTTCATTCATAGGTCATCACTATTCTAGCAATTTTTTATAAAAAGTGAAAATCATAGACAAAAATCTCCCATTTCTGTAGTTTATATTCTACTTAATGAGGCAGAATAAATAAAAATTAAATAATATTATGTTATTAAAATAAGTACCATGAAAGAGAAAGGTCAAGGAATTAGAAGAAGGATGAGGAATAAGACTTCTGGTTAAAAATTGAAACACTATGAACCTTGTACCTTCAGGCCATCCAGTTTGAAAACCATTCCTCTGCCTCTTAGTTACTTTCAGTTTCCAGGGGAAAAGGAATTGTATCCTGAACACTTTTGTATCCCTGATAGGTAGTGTACTGCCTGCTAAAAAACAGACCTTCAAAATTAAGAGTTAATGGATTGAATGGATGAAAACAGAAACTTGGTAAAAAAAAAAAAAAAATCAAGGTAAATGATTTTTTAGTTTGCAATTCACCAAGTTTGTTTAGTGAGGATAACTATATTCTTTCTACATTCTACATTTAAGCAGAGTCCATTATTATTTTTTTCGTTGGAATGAAATTTATATAAACTTGAGATTACTTAAATTTGTTTAATTTATTGGAACAGTCCTGAAAAGGAAGGTACAATTGGCTTGTTCCCTAAAGTTAGTGATTATATTTTTACATCAAAGTATTTTCTGCCATGGTTCATCAAATTAAAAAGCCAAGTTTTAGTAACTCAGGAAAATGTGATCCCTTTCTGAAGCTTACTTCTTTTGAAGTTTTGATAGAAAAAAATAACATAATTCTTCTTATACCCATTACCAAGTGCCAATTTCATGATATTTATATCTAGCATATTTTTTCTTTTTTTGTAAAATATATCAAATAAGAAATTAGGGAAAAGAGAAAAGAAAGAAATGAAGAACTCTTGAATATTTTTCATAACTTTTGGTAGAATAACTTCCTACTAATAAATGAAACAGCAAAATATTTTATCTCACAACTGTCAGAAATTTAACCTTTTCTCATTCTTCTGCAGACCACTCCAAACCTGAAATTATGTACAACATACATTTTTGGTAGCACTGCATAAAAGAAGGGAAAAGAATTTAAACTCAGCATAATATTCTAATGTTTGCTCTGCTACTAATTTCTATTTGAAATTGGGAAAGTTATTTAATATGACTGTATTTCTTCAATGTAACATGACAATTATGATAGTATATTGGGAAGTTTTATAGACTAGGATGACAAATGTGGTTATTTAGTATGCATTAAACTACAATAATACATTTTCTAACTGCACTTCTATAAACTCGATCAATTTGGAAGTGACTTATATGAACTTGAATATCCTTTTTTTTTTCTTTTAAGAAAAAAGATTTTGTTTAATTGAGAGAGAAAGAGAGAGCTAGAGAGATCATGAGCAGGGAGAGGACAGAGGAAGGGGGAGAAGCAGACTCCCTGCTGAGCAGGGAGCCCAACTCGGGGCTCAGTCCCAGGACCCTGGGATCATGACCTAAGCCCAAGGCATATGCTTAACCCACTGAGCCACCAGGTATGCCTAAACCTGAATATCCTAATATACATTTAGCAGTTCAGTTTTTGTATTGTTACATTAAATAGTTAAGTATTCATTGGCAATCCACCCAATTTTTAGAAAAAAATTACTATTGTATTTTCTTCTTTTGTATTTTAATAAATATTATATATATTTGTTATATTTCAAGATATCTGTAGATATCAATGGATATTTCTATATTTCTATATATTTGTTATATGTATATATCAGATATAATGTTGCCCATAATAGATGATAATTTATTAGTTAGATATATAATAGTGAGAATCATATACACATACAAAATCTTAGTATGTTTGAAGGTTTATACACCTAAACAAAGACCTCACAAATACAGAACTAATGAAAATTAAAATAAAAAAAGACTTGTGTTCTCATGTAATACAGTTATCCTTCTGATCATTGACTTTATCTGTTTTTGGGTGGGGGATGAGAGATACTGAGAAACTCAGTTACAAACTGAAAAACTTTTTAAGAAGGGATCTGGACAATAATTTCTGATCATCTAAACAGTAAATATGTTTGATTATATTATGTGAGAGTTCATGTGTTGAGAGACATCCTTAGTATTCATGTAGAATATTATGAAAAATTTTGTGATAGAATACATTTCATTTCATTTTGCTCATTTTATTTTTTAAAAGATTTATTTATTTATATTTAGAGAGAGTGAGTACACACAAGTGGGGGAGAGGCAAAAGGAGAAATCGGCTACAATCAGACTTCCCACTGGCGGCTCAATCTCATGACCCATGAGATCATGACCTGAGTGGAAACTAATACATTAGTAATACATTGTAATGGTGTACATTATCACTTTACAATATAACAAAAGATTTTTGTATGCTGAGTATAAACACACACAGAGATATAAAAACAAGAAAAATCAAATGGATGGAATCTATAAATAAAACATTTAGCTTGCATTTGTTTGCTTATCAAATGACCACTTCTTCTCTCATTTATATTTTTAATTCTATTTAATCAAAACACTTCCCCACATTCAATATTGAGTAAATCTCCACTTAATGTAGTTTATCAGACATCGTATACATTTTTAGTGAATTCTTGTAAAGTACTTTCAAGTTCTAAACTACACTCTGGAGATCAAGAGTATACACAATGGATATGGCCTTGCTCTCCTCTAAACTGCAGAATTGAGAACAAGGATGCTCTCATTTCAAAAGGGGCATATGAGTGCTTGAAACTCAGATTTAGGAGGTGATAGAAAATTTCCAAAATTAAAAAAAAAAAAAAGTTCATCTTAGAAGGGGAGTAGGCATTAACTAGTTAAGGTAAGGAAAGGGAGAAGCATCCAGGTAGATATGGAGCACGTACCATGAAGAAACAGTGAGGCAAGATAAATACTATTGTGTTTAGGGGACTGGAAGTAGTTCAGGTGTTGAAATATGAAATGCAAGAAGTGATGGGGGGATGGATGAGGTTTGGGAGAAAGGAAAGGCCAAATCCTGAAGGACTGTGTGGCAATGTCAGGCAATTTGAGTTTAAACATTCCAAGTAGTAGGATAAAGTGCTAGTTGGTTGGAAAAATGTAAATTTTGCTTTTGCACTTGTTAGCGAAGTTAAGTATCGGTAAAAAGTCTTAGTGGAGAATTAGGGTAGTCTGTATGTGGTGATTTGAATAAGTCTTCTAAAGGGATTTTCAGTGCCTCAGATCTTGGTACACATTGTGTCTAGACAATGCAAAAGGATTGTCCTGTAGCAGATACAAAGACACTGAGTATGTGGAAACTACTTAGGTAGTGTGTTTTCTTTCACTTAACTGTGAAACTGTATTAAGAATAATTTTAGTGGTAAATTAATGGAATAGTTCACATAACGTGGGGTTCAAGTGATATGTTACAAATATCTAGAAAAATAAGTTAGTATAATTTGTTTTATACTAATTTTTAAACTGATAGTTACATATATGACTCTTTAACTTATATTTAAGTGATTTTTCTTTTATACAATATGTGCATAATATATTTTCACCTGAGTTTTCTATAACAATCTATATATTTCCTTTGGTGAGAGGATAAAAAAGAGAAGAGAGATGATAATTTTCAATTATAAAGAACAAAATCTTACTCCCTTGATTTACTAAAAATATTCTAGCATTTGAAATTAAAACCCAGTAATAAAGAACTTGCTTGGGGTTTTAAGGAAAATGGATCTATATTTGAATTAATATTTTGGAAAGCTGTTCTTTTTTATATTTAGAGAAACTGTTTTAAGGCAGTTTTCCTGACTTTAGAATCTGATTTTAGAAACATACAGAGTAATTAAGAAAATCCCCCAAAAGTTTTCTACACTGATGGCTTCCAAAGTTTTGTTTGTTAAACATGTGCATCTTGTATCATTTGTCTTATAAATTTGATAGTTGCAGGTTAACAAAACATGAAATGTTTTCATTATTATGTGAAGTTCAAATCTAAGAATATGGATCCCATTTAAAATATTCATTTGGTTTCTGAATATTTACTTAATATTTATTTTTTTTAAAGAATTATTTTTATTTTTATTTATTTATGATAGAGAGAGAGAGAGAGAGAGAGAGAGGCAGAGACACAGGCAGAGGGAGAAGCAGGCTCCATGCACCGGGAGCCCCACGTGGGATTCGATCCCGGGTCTCCAGGATCGCGCCCCGGGCCAAAGGCAGGCGCCAAACCGCTGCGCCACCCAGGGATCCCCTTAATATTTATTGATGACATTCTTCTGTTGTGAAATTGATTACAAAGAATAAACTGTTATTTTATTATGACTTAATTGTGATAATCAACAAATATTTATTGAATGTTTCATAGATATTTAGAACTATCTTAAGTATATAATTAAGTTAAAGGTCTCATATTATTTGTAATAACCCTGCTTAGGGAGACAAGAGTAACAACAATGAAAAAAAGGAAAATAAGTCTAAGCAGTGTTTAAGTTCTAAATTGTAGAAAAAGTCCACTGTTTAGTCTCTGGTTGCAACTAGAATTTAACTTTAAAATAATTGCAGACTAGACTTCTGTGATAGTTTGCAATATAAAAAGTACAAACTAAACCCCTGAACTTCATATTCTATTCACAAAACCAACAGTATCAGAATTTGAATTTTATAGTTCATATTATATAATGAATACATAAAATATTGCATATATTGATCAAGCTTAGGAAGGTTTTAAACTACTAAAAACAATACATGCTGTAAACGTATATAGGTATATACATAACTTGAATTTGTTCTGCTATAAATTACAGGATATGAAGAAATTATATTTCAGGGTTTTTGTGATTATACAGTATAAGATTATTTTTGTTAGTGGCAACTAGAACTACCTGTAAAATTACTGGAGTTTTTGTATATTATCCACATAATTCAAAATATTGGAACTGTTCAATTTAAAACACTACCTGAATCTCATTTTATAGATTATCCTATATAATTTATACTTTGAAAAATTTCAGAATTATAAAATAGATGTCCTAAAGGTGAAATTTTCTTTCCTATTTTTATACCTTGTAAACCTGTTTAATGATGTAGTTTTATAGCATTCACTGAATTTATACACTTTAATAGTTACATGACATTCCATGTCATCTGCATTGAAACAATGTACTAATATGAATTTGAAATAAGCTACAATTACTGACTTACTTTTTTCTTTTTTTTAAAGATTTTACTTATTTATTTGAGAGACACAGAAAGAATCAGAGAGAGAAAGCAAGCTCACAAACAGAGTGAGGGATAGAGGGAGAAGCAGACTTCCACTGAGCAGGGAGCCTGATGAGGGACTTAATCCTGGAACTCCTGGACCATGACCTGATCAGAGGCAGGCACTTAACTGAATGAGCCACCCAGGCGCCCTGATTTACTTAAAATTTTTTTTTTTTTAAATATCACTAGAACATAAAGATATGTATATGTTTCCACAATATTATTATTAATTACTCTGTATGTTTCTAAAATCAGATTCTAAAGTCAGGAAAACTGCCTTTAAACAGTTTCTCTAAATATAAAAAAGAACAACTTTCCAAAATTTTAATTCACATATAGATCCATTTTCCTTAAAACCCCAAGCAAGTTCTTTATTACTGGATTTTAATTTCAAATGCTAGAATATTTTTAGTAAATCAAGAGAGTAAGATTTTTTTCTTTATAATTGAAAATTATCATCTTGTTCACTTACCTCACCATCTGTCCTTCTGTTTTGACCTATTCTGCTGGTCATTTGGGCTCTGTTGAGTTTCTTTCAGAAGGCATCATAGCTGTATCCAGATGAGGGTTAGCTTGAAAATCCCAACTGCAGCTGTGTTCAAACAGACCATGACATATAATGTCGATAAATCCCCTCTTTTACAAATTCCATGGCATTTTGATGATTCTGATTAGAGCAGCTGCTCCTTGGCTTATACTTTCATGAAAGTTTTACATTATTATAAATGAAAAGTATTATTCTAAAGTTCTAAATGCTTTTAAAAAGTAGGCATTTTAATTTCTACACTGATGGCTTCCAAAGTTTTGTTTGTTAAACATGTGCATCTTATATCATTTGTTTTATAAATTTGATAGTTGCAAGTTAACAAAACATGAAATGTTTTCATTATTATGTGAAGTTCAAATCTAAGAATATGGATCCCATTTAAAATATTCATTTGGTTTCTGAATATTTACTTAATATTTATTGATGACATTCTTCTGTTGTGAAATTGATTACAAAGAATAAACTGTGTTATTTTATTATGACTTAATTGTGATAATCAACAAATATTTATTGAATGTTTCATAGATATTTAGAACTATCTTAAGTATATAATTAAGTTAAAGGTCTCATATTATTTGTAATAACCCTGCTTAGGGAGACAAGAGTAACAACAATGAAAAAACACAATATTATTATTTCTCAAATAGTGACTGTTTAGTACTTGCAACATATTTTCTGAACTATATAATTCAAATTCTGATACTGTTGGTTTTGTGAATAGAATATGAAGTTCAGGGGTTTAGTTTGTACTTTTTATATCGCAAACTATCACAGAAGTTCATATTTTCTGTTTTCAATAGTTGCAAACATCTACCTTTTGAGAAAGCAAAGAACTTTGGAGAAAAAATCATCAGCTCATTCACAAGTTAAAACCAGAAATTAAATGTTTGGTAGAGCATGGAATTTGACTTGTTTTAGCTTTTCTTTAGCTAATCTGTTCTTCTATCAGATTAGTTAGATTATTCTCTTGGCATTGCTGAGTTTCTATTTCATTATTTCATTGCATTCATATCTATTTGATTCATCATATTTCTGCCTGTCTTTCATGAAAAAATAAATAAAATCTTTTAAAAATTATATAGTTATTAGGAGGAGACATTTCCTGTTTTGTTGTAGCAAATGTCACAATTGATCCACAAGACCTGAATGTACATCATGCCTTCAATTGATTTCATTAAAATTGCATAGGATAATGGCAGAACGGCCATGGAAATGAGCATCAAAAATAATAAGACACCTGAGAAGTAAGGGAGAAGCCTTTTTGAACATATGTTTTCCCATTTCTTTGTTTTTTTAAGATTTTATTTATTTATTCATGAGAGACACAGAGAGAGAGGCAGAAACATAGGCAGAGGGAGAAGAAGGCTCCCTGTGGTGAACTCAATGCAGGACTCGATCTCAAGATCCTGGGATCACACCCTGAGCTGAAGGCAGACACTGAACCACTGATCCATCCAAGCATCCCACGTTTGCCCATTTCTAAATATGATTAAAATATTATTTATCAAGTGGGTTTGTTGTGAGAATTAAATATGATATGAATGAATGTAATTGACAAGGCACAAAAACAAAAATTGTGAAAGCACATAGTGCATGTTATCTAGAAATAAAAAAGTAAATTGCACATTGCAATAAGATACAAGACACTTCCATGAAAGCCACTGAGAATTAAACAATAAAGAAAGTCCGTGTGATCAACATGCCCACGATGAATACACTGAATAAACCACTGCATGACACATGATGATTGCTTAATAAATATTTGTTACATAATAGTTGAACAAATGAATAATAGGGACTGGTCACCATAAGTCTTCATAAGAAACAGACCATTATACTGCTTCAGATCACTTCAGATTATTTGGGAATGTTGAGAGTATTACAGAGGTTTATTTCCTTTGTTTTATTTGCTTTGTTTTGGATTATTCAGATATATAAATATGTCTTGGGCAGATTGTTGAATGGAAGGCAGGGTACCTCAAATATCTCCTGGACCATATCTATCTCATTGCACTATATATTAGAGTTCATATGTTATGAAGTGGTTTTCCAGTTTTTAACCGAATGCATATTGGGTCTTCACATTAAATTTTCAGAATTTGATGAGGGATGCCATGTGAAAGATGATGTATAGATGAGACATATGTTATTCCAGTTTAGTAGTTTGATTTAAAAAAGGGGGCGGGGAGAGGAAGATGGACTGCATTTTGTAGATAAAAGTTTGTTATTTCACAAACCTGAAATTGTTCTAGTTAGCAATTAGCATTCTTGTTTCCATCTGGGTAGAAGATGTAGATTTGTAAGGGAAATAATAGATGGATATCAGATCAAACTTGGAAGATCTCTATAGTATCTATAGACTCTCAGGGTATGGTTTCTAAAAATTAGGCATGCCAGAGAGTGTGCTATCTATCTACATATCAGATATTGCATTGGTAAACTCTGAATTTTCCAGAAGATGTAAAGACACCTAGACAGGAGGCCATGTGATGACAGAGGCAGAGATTGGATGATGGATCCATAATCCAAAGAATGCCAAGGATTGCTGGCAATGCTGAAAGCTAAGAAAAAAATCATGAAACAGATTCTCCCCTAGAGCCTTCCAAGAAAGTATTGCCCTGTGGACACCTTGATTTCAGACTTCTAGCCTCCAAAATTGTGAAAAACTAAAACTTTGTTACTTAAGCCTCACAGTCAATGGTACTTTGCTACAGCAACTCTAGTAAACTGATACCCATACCAACTCCCATTGTCTCTTACTTGGACAATAAATTCCTTGCTGCTGGGTTAACTGGTCCCTTTCTGGTTCCCATATAATTCACACTGCATTCTCTACACCAGCACTATCCAGTAGAACCTTCTGCAATGATGAAAATATGTTTTCTCTCTAACCAACAGCCACATATGGCTATTAAACAGGTTAAAATGACTAGTGCAACTTTCTTGGCCAGGACAGTGGCTATTATTGGAAAGAACAGTTCTAGACAATGTAATCATGTCAAGAACTAAATGTAATTATCTCTTCTTGTACCATCTGTTTTCTCTTAAGATAAAGAATAAAACATTTTAACATAGCCAGTAAGACTCCTCAAGCATTTCTAACAGCTATTTTTCCTTGCCAAATATTAATCTACTTTACTCTCCATCTAGCAGCACACCATGGTCTGTTGCATCTCAAGACCTGTGCCCATCAATACCTGTAATTTTATCTCTTCTCTGTGATAATTAGCTCCTGTTTAAACTTTGGATGTAAGTTTATTATCTCTATCCTGAGATGGCAAACTGGACCATAACCACTTTATGATATGCTACCATCTCCCACCCTCTTTGTTGTACTTATCAGAGTTAAATCATCTTTTGTGTGATTTTATGTTGTCTGCTTCCTCAATAAATATCAAATCTCATGAAGCTTAAAACACTTATGATTCTCAGTCTACAATTAAAAATGACTACATGCCTGGCAGATGGTAAGCATTTAAACTACTAGTTGGCAGAATGAAAGATAAAGTCACCTTGACTTTGACATGAATTTTTTTTTAAGATTTTATTTATTCATTCATGAGAGATACACAGAGAGAGAGGCAGAGACACAGGCAGAGGGAGAAGCAGGCTCCATGCAGGAAGCCCAACATGGGACTTGATCCCGGGTCTCCAGGATCACGACCTGGACTGAAGGCGGCACTAAACCGCTGAGCCACCCGGGCTGCCCTGACATGGATTTTTAATCAATAATATGTACCACTTCATTGCATTCTCCAACTTTTAAGATCTAGAAGGCATCTTACCTAAATTTAAAATAGAATCTAAGTCATCTAATACTGACTTATTTATTTTTTAATTTCTATATGCAAATACAGAAAAAAACCAAATTCCTCAATAGCATTGGAAGTTAAAAATCATAAGCAGTTAGTACCAAAATCTGGGAGGATTGATACTGATTAAAAGCAGATGGAATAGACTGAGAAAAAACTGACCCAAGCTTTTGTTTTTGCCATAACTAGGCTTTATTCTTTGAAAGAGAGATCATGTTGAGTAGATAAGAAAGTGCTTTATGTCTTTCCTACCATGTGTCCAGACTCTGATCTAGTCTATCTTCTATGTAGGAAACCTGACCTCCTTCATTACTTTGTGATGCAGAGAACTACTTTCTTCACCACCTCAAATGCTACCAGAATATTTGATAAACAAAATATTTTTGTAATAAAAGAAAATAACTTCACTTACTCAGTTAATGCAAAACTGATTAAAACACTGTATTAGGGAAATGAATAGTAGTAAAAGTTGCAGCGTGTGAATATAGGATTATTTTGAGGAAAAGACACTTGGTGGCCTATGATGTAAGAATTACAGAAGAGCAACTCAAGCAATAGTAGAAGCTATGTATCAATTTTCTACATGTTCTGCTTATGTAGAATAAAAATGAGCCATGAGGTAAGGATAGAAAGAAGTCAATGGAACTGTGGTTGATAATGCTATATAATAAACTGCAAACTAGGAGATATTCAAATCTGTCAAGGTGAGAATGTGATTTAAGTAATATACCCATATTTATCTGAGTTGTTCCTCCAGCATTGATTTAAATGTCCAAGTTACATACAACGTGAATTTTATGATACAAAGTATTTAGTAGTTTTCCTTTCCTACATATACCTTCTAGCTTGCACACATTTGTCAATTTTTGTAATCTTGGCTTTACACTATTGTCTTTACACTACATTATTCAAAATGAACTGTAGTATAGTTACTTGGACATATCTCATCATTTCACAGATATAGTAATGAGGTTAGAAGAAAGTTAATTAGAAAAATGTGGTGCAAAAAAGAAAAATGTAATACATGAAAGGGAAAAGTAAATGCATCTAGGAGACCCAGAAATAGTAGATACTTCTAAAACCATAATCATTTGGATGCAGGATCAAATTTTAGGAGACTGTCATGATTCAGATCACTATAAAAGAGTTTTGCCTCTGTAAAGAGGTAATAAGCTAAAAAAACAGAGTGAAGAAGGAATGAGGAAGACTTGCAAGTGAACTGAGGCATAGTAGTAGTTAATGGAAACACTAGAACTGAGAAAAATAGTCTTTGGGCAGAAGAGAATTGATTCTACAGAAAAATCAAATCAACAATATAGAAGGCAAACTTGAATAGCATTATCAGAATACAGAAGAAAAGTGCAAAGGGATAAACTTGATGAGAAAGAAAATGATGTACAAGAACAGGAAATAGGACTCAACATATATAAAAATGTGTATTTTGAGGGAGAACTCAAAAAAGTTAAATTTGCAGTGTACTTGGATTGAATCTTTCTTGCATTAGATAAAAGTTGTATTCAAACTGTATGTCACATCACTACAACGCAAGCAACGATAATCAGATGGTCAATAAAATAGATACACTCTAAAATATATGACTGGATTATAACCTGAAAAAAATTCAGGTAGATAAAATCCAATTCCAGGAGGATCCTTTAAATGCAAAACTGTTTGGGGGTGTTATGAGGTAGAATCAGAAGTGGGGGGAATAGAAAACAGGTGAAAAAGCAAGTTAGGGGAAAGAAAAAGTTTGAGGACACTTTTTGGTTTTAAGAAATTTGGTGGGATACAGGATGTGGATGAGAAAAAAGAAAAGTAATTTTAATGAATGTTATGGGATGTACATTTCTCCCTCACATTTTGTGTATGATCATGCATGTGAAACAAAATTAAATAACTTGATTTCTTTTACTATATTTTATTGGTGGACAGAATATCTTTGGATGTGAGATCTCCTGAGGATATGTTGTAAATCTCAGAGTAAGCAGTACAAAAATACACATGCAAATTAAAGTTCTATTTAAGAAAACATTCAAACAGTGAAAAACAGAGTGCAAAGAGAGGTCAGAGAAACAACAAAGAAACCAGAGAAAATTTGAAAACAAAGTAAAATAGTAACCCAATCTTATCAATAATTCCATATAGCTATGTTTGCATTATTACATACATATAATAATCAAAGGCAGACATTTTCAGAATGGATAAATAAAACAAAGCCCAATTTTATGTGGTTTATAAGAGATACACTTTAAATATAATCTCACTTTTGAACACTTTTATTGCAAACTCCATAAAGTTTGGAGTTTTCCATTTATTCTGTGTTCTGATTCAGCTTATATTACAGTCTTAAAATTGGCAAAACTATGATTTGTCTTTACATTGTAATGATTACATGTAATAATACAAGCTTATACAATAAAGCTTTAAGACAGTGCTGTAATTTTAGTCTTAGTCAATTATATGTTTTATAAAAAATAAGAAGAAAGTGTCAAAAAAGAAAAGTTTTTGGATTTACACATATATTTACCATTTCTTATACTCTTTGTTCTGTTATGGAAACTCAGGAGGCCATCTGGTATCATTTCCCTTTCAGCTGGAACAATTTTCTTCAGCTTTCTTGTAAGTCAGTTCTTCTGGCAACACATTCTTTTTGTTCTCTTTCTATCAAAAATGTATTTTGCCTTCAGTCATGAATTATTACTGAAATTTGAATTTGGGGCTGACATTCTTTTTTTTTTTTCTTTATCAGCTTAAAAATGTCCACTCTTCTCGTGACCATCATTTTTGACTGACTCATTGATTGGATTGTTGTTTCATTGTATGTTGTATGTCATTTTCCTTTTGCTGCTATCACAGCTTGCTTTTTATCTCTGACTTTAAACACTTTGACTATACAGTACGTGGGTATGGCCTTCAGGTTTATTTGCATGTTTTGTTTTCCTTTTTAACATTTATCTACAAATCCTTTCTCTTAAGAATTTGGGAAACTTTCAGCCACGACATTTTGTATTTTTTTTCCTGTCCTATCCTCCCTTTCTGTCATTCTAGTTCCATTTACTTTTGACCTTGTGATGATATTTAGCTTGTCCTTAAGGCTCCAGGTATTATTATTTGAAATATTGTTTCCTTTTGTTCTTCATTTTGGATTATTTCTGTTTTTCTACCATCAAGTTTACTTACCCTTTTTTCTACCCTGTTTATTTAGCTAAGTCTACCCAGTACATTTTTAATTTCAGAAATTGTTTCTCACTTCTAGGGTTCCCATCTGTTCTTCTTATTACTATTAATATTTGAGGAAAAGTATAGAGTATTTAATTTGATTCAAGGAGAGAAAAATCTGAATTTCAATATTCCTATTTTTCTTAAAAAAAATTAAAGACATTAAATCAATTGTTGAAATAGGATTCCAGAAAAGATTATGAATGGGTACTTTTATATATTGATTTTTAAAAGAATATTGGCAAGATAAGAAAGTCCTTAGCTACATAGTTTAGCTAACAACTTGAGTATTAATTTTTTATCTACATTTTGAATCTGATTTTAATAAGGTATTTATTAATATACATTCATATCTTCAATCCAGTTATGATTATCTTCTGTAATCTATTTCAATACCAGCCTACCAAATACATAATGAAGGTGAAATGCATGCAATACTTAGTAAATCATCATCATCATAAGACAGTTTCATATTTGATTTCAAATGATTTGTAGAATGTTATCCTTCATTAAAGCAGAAAATTATTATTTCATAATTTGAAGCAACATTTTGTTAAGAGTTTCATGCACATACATATACACTATTTCTGTGAATTCAAAACATAAAAGGTTCTTTAGGGCAAGGATACCAAGAAATCTAAACAAGTGATTATGAATTGTATTTCTCAAGCTTCATTGACCAAGGAATTATTTTTCAGGAACATTTAATGGATCTTGAATCTTGTACTTATTAAAACTTCCATTTGAAGAACACTAGTTGCTAAAAATTTCTCCTCTTATTTGTACTTAAAATTATATAAAACGTATTTTATGGGTGCATGAGTGGCTCAGTCAGTTAAGCCTACAACTCTTGATTTCTCCTGTGGTCTTGATCTTGCGGTCCTGGGATGAAGCCCCATGTTGGGCTCTGTACTCAGCTAGGAGTCTGCTTGAGGTTCTTTCCATCTCTCTCTGCTCCTCCCCCATTTTTGCCCTCCCTTTATTTCTCTCTGAAATAAATTAATCTTTAAAGAAAACCCATGTTATTCACTTTCTGAAACACTACCAGTGATTTAAAAACAAATCTTTCAATGATGACTGATATTTTATTGTTGTTGTTCTAGTTTTTGGGTATTTAAGCTCTTTGAAATCTGTGAAAACTTAATTTTAGCTCATATTCTGATAGCAAAACACTTGACATTCAGTAGCTTTTAGAATCTAGGATAAGATAGCCTTTCAAAACATTCCATGAATAGCATTTGACATTTTAAAAGAACATTTAAAAATGCCCTCTTTCAACATTTAGACATGGCATTTTAAGGGCATGGTGCCTGACGCTATTGCAACCATCTTGTCATAATGAGGGTGTTAAGAACAGGGTGGTATAGAGAAAGAGAGGGAGAGAAATATAGGACAGATAAAACTGTTTATTTTATTATTCATAAATAAGGTCAAGAGCCTTGTATATAACCAGAATTTCTTGCTGAAGACTGTCGCAAATGCCTGATAATCTTAACATAGGACTTTTAAGGTGTTTTTTGTTTGTTTGTTTTCCTTTGAGAAAAAGGAAAAATCTGAGCCACTTCATTGTGTTATGGGCAGTGGTATCTAAGTAAGTGCCTTTCTAAATTCATCAGCAAAAAAATTGGTTTCTGAAAATTAACTTTATTTTTATTATTACTATGAGAATAAAATGGAGGGTTCCATGATTTACACTATTAAATGTTTACTATACTTAACTTCTATGTACTGAATAATACAATGTTCTTATTTTCATTTTTTGTCTTTCTTTAACCATCTAAGTCATTTGCACAAATATTATCAACATTTTTTTTATTCACTTAGCATGTGGCTTATTTTATTTGTGAAGATTATATATTCCTTATACCTTTATAGTATTAAATGCACAATTAAAGGAAACTGTATGTGACTTTCAGATTTCTCAGCATTTAGATCTTAGACTGAGGACTTTTTTTATTATGTCAGTGTTACAGTAATAGTACATTTAGTCTTGTTCTTATTAAAATTGACATAGTTTTTTTATTTTTTTCAACTCTAAATCCTCATGCACAGTATTGGCAAGGAAAAATGTGCAAAAATTACAATGCTATATTCATTCAAATAATCTCCATTCTTAGATCTTCCTAGCTCTACCTGATATCCTGCAGGATTTGACATCTCAGTGGAACAAAGGACTTTATTCATCAGTAGGATAAGAATTCATCCTGTATTTGTCAGTAGGATATGAAAAGAGAAAATCTTAATCAATAAATTACACTTTACTATAATCAGCTACTTTGCAGTTTTAGAGAATTTGGATGATAATTTACAGGGTGGTATACATAGCATTATGATAAAGCAGTGGATAATGATACCAATTGTTTGTAGAGAAGGCAGAAAGAATTACCACTTGCATTGGGAGCAAAAATGAAAATACACAATGAGTTTCAGCTCAGATTTTATAGTTGCTTTTTTTCTTCTTGAAGAATCTGAGCAGTTCTTCCACATAGGAAAATCAAATTTCAATAGTTTTTTTTAATTTCATATAATTAAAATGTTAAACAATTTTGTTTGAAATGATAAAATGTAGAAGAATACCAAAGCACAGTGAGAATTGTACTTGTTTACTACAGACTTTGCTTTGGCATTTTGTAGGCATAAATTAATCTGCTTTCAGGACAATTACAAAAGGGTCAGATTATATTACATTCATGATACATACAAATATATAGTAGCTGTAGTGCTCAAACTCACGTAGTCACTGTCCTTCTACCCCCATTGACTTGCATCAGTTTTTCCTAACCATTGATGTTGTCTCTTGGAAAACCCCTTGTTTCCTTTCTTGGACTTAACATTCAGCTTAGTTATTTGGCTAAGACCACATCTTTTTCCATGAATAAATTACAAAAGCCCCCCAGTATTTTCTGAGAAACTATTCTGACCAGGTATTAGAATGTAAGACTGGTAGTATACATTGAGTCTGGGAAACTGGAGAAGCTACTAACCTAGTTGCTGTATCTTTGTGTAACTCAGAATGCCCAGATTCAAGTTTTCCCAAGTCAGATTACATAGAAAACTAAAGGCTTTAGCAAGCAAACTCTATAAGGCATTTTCTTTTAAACTCTTTAAGGCATATTCTTTTAAAATTACCTATTTTATATATAAAAATGAAAAAGATTATTATTGTACAATTTTTAAAATTTTATTTATTTATTTATTTATTTATTTATTTATTTATTTATTTATTTGTATTTTGAGAGAAAGTACATGTGTGGAGGGGATGGGATGGAGGGCAGAAGGAGAGAGAGAGAGAAAATCCTTAACAAACTCCACTCCAGTATGGAGCCACATGCAGGGCTGGATCCCATGACCCTGAGATCATGACTCCAGCTGAAATCAAGCTCTGGACACTTAACTGAATGAGCCACCCAGCTGCCCCCAATTTAAAAAGTTTTAAAAATGTATAGCCATGCAACCATTACTACCATTTTACATCACTGTAATTAAAACATTTCTATCAAGTTAAAATGTCTTTTCCAGCTTCTTTGCACTCATGCCTCTCCTAATACTGCTCCCTCACATCTGACATAGAGTTTTGCCTTCCCCAGAATGTCATTAAAAATTCAATTAATTGACTTAGAATTTTTTGTATCTAAATTATTTTACTTCTCATAATGCTTTTGAGAGTCATACATGTATCAGGAATTCATTCTTTTTCATTCCTGAGTACTATGCCATTGAATGGAGAAAACACTATCTTTTTATCCATTCATCAAGTGTTAGACATTTAGTTTATTCCAGATTCTGGATATTATAAACAGTATTTTAATTCATATTATGATCACCAGAAATATTTAGCTCTAGTTTTTTGTTTTGTTTTGTTTGTTTGTTTGTTTGGTTTTTTGGTTTTCTTTCTTCCGTTTTTTAAAAAATATTTTATTTATTCAAGAGAGACAGAGAGGGAGGCAGAAACATAGATGGATAAGCAGGCTGCCTGTTGGACTCGATCATAGGATCACACCCTGAGCCAAAGACAGATGTTCAACCACTGAGCCACTCAGGTGCCCGTTGGTTGGTTTCTTATGATGTCTTTCTGCACATGCTGCTGTGTTACTCTGTCAGGGTAATATCAAGGTAATATTGCTTTCATAGAAAGATTTGGGAATTAGTTCTACCTCTTCTATTTTCAGGAAGAATTTTTGCAGAGCTGGTATTCTTTCTTAAATAATCAGTAGAGTTTTTTGTTGAGGTCATCTGCATCTGCAGTTTTATTTACAGGAAAGATTTTATTTTTTTATTTTTATTATTTTTTAAAGATTTTATTTATTTATTCATGAGAGATACACACACAGAGAGAGAGGCAGAGACACAGGCAGGAGTAGTCTCCACGCAGGGAGCCCGACGTGGGACTCGATTCGGAGTCTCCAGGATCACGCCCTGGGCTGAAGGTCACGCTAAACTGCTGACCACCCGAGCGACCCTAAGGGAAAGATTTTAGATGTGGATTATATTTCTTTAATTTATATTAAAAATATGCATATCTATTTTTCTTGATTGAGTTTAGGTAAATTCCTTAGAGTATCATATTTTATATTATTATTTCATAAATATCTAGCAGGAAGTGTTTGGGCCTTTAGGGTATTGTTATATTTGTTTATTCTTTTCCTTAAGATACGGAGTGTCTGCCATACATCAGGAATCAGATTTTTTTTTTTTTTTAAGATTTTATTTATTTGAGAGAAGAAAGAGAAAGCGTGCACGCACTAGCGGAGAAGGGGAGGAAAGGAAGAATCAGGCTCCCTGCTGAGCAGGGAGCCCAACATGTGGCTTGATCCTGCGCCGAGATCATGACATGAGCCAAAGGCCAACAATCAACTGACTGAGCCACCCAGGCACCCCAGTAATCAGATTTCTTAACCAAACACAATAGAGCCAACCAAACACAATTTATTTTAGAGTAGGTACAGATGTACTCTGGGTATTAAAGTTCAAAGTATCATTTCCCTTAAACCAGATAATAACTATAAATTGTATTTATGATCCTGAGCCACAGCAAGGTTTTGACTATTTTCAGGCTTCCCATATCTTAAAACACCATGAAACTTTTGAAATATACTGGCCAGTTACATAGAATTCCCTTCAATTTGGATTTTTTCTGATGAGTTTCTCATTATTAATAATTGAAGCTATAAATTATTAAGGAGGATACTATGGAAGTCGTGTTACCTCATTGCCTGGTATTAGGGAGTGCGTTATGCCTGTATATGTTAGGAGTGACATTAACTTTGCTCATTTGTTTAAGGGGGTGTCTGCCACAATATGAACTTACTATTTTTTCTCTTGGGACTTATCAAAAGTGTTGAGGAGATATTTTGACACTTTGTAAATACTTTGTTTCTGTTTATACATTCACCTTCTAAATTTATCATCCATCAGCTTCTGTAGCAATTATTCCTGGGTTATTCTAATAGCGGTGTTCTATTTTCTTTTACATATCTGAACCAGAATTTTTTTGTAAAAAATTGTCATTTCTTTGTGTATTTATTTATTACGCCATTTATTTGTACAATTATGGATTCACATTTTTTTACTCTTTCAGGTTGATTCTTATGGCATTTTTATTATTTATTTGTTTGTTTAGCATTCTCTTGCATGAAGTACAATATGTTTGTAAAATTCTTTTTGTCATTAGGCTTAGAATATTTACCCAAGCCAGTTCCTATCTTCCCCATCCCTTTCACTGTGGCTATGTAATTCATTTGCAATACAATTAGATTGATTTATCACAGTCTACATTTCCTTCTCCCCGCCCCAACATCCTGGTGGATTTTTAAATTCCGTAAAACTTATATTTTGTGGTGTACAGTTCTATGGATTTCAAAAAAAATGCAAATAGTTTTAATACACAACTATGGTTCCATACAAAACGTAATATTATCCACAAGCTGTCTCACAGTACTCCTTTATATTAAAGGCATCTCCCTTTCCCTCAAATCCTGACAAGAACTAATCTTTTTTTTTTTTTTTTTAGTCCCTATAGTTTTGCCTTTACCAGACTGTTCTATAAAGGGAGCATATAGTTTTAGCCTTTGGTCTAGGAGAACCACTTAAAAATATCTTAGAGATTTTTCACTTAGCAAAATGCATTTATTATTCATACCTGCTATTACAACAATTGTTAGTATGCTCTTTTTTACATTTCTGACTGATATTCCAGGGTGTGGATGTCTTGGATAGTAGATACATTCTGCTAGGGTTCTCTGATCTCTTTGGAATTGCGGTCAGATATATATCATTAATTTTAAGAAACTTGTAGGCATTGTTTTCTCAAATATTTCTTGCACCCTATTCCCTCTCTCCTCAAATTCAAAGTGCACATATATTAGATGGATTGATAATATCCTATGACTTTTGGATAGTCTCTTCTTGTATTTTTTCATTCACTTTTCTCTTTGTGTTCCTGCTTGAATAACTTATATCGCCTTATCTTCAAGTTCACTGAATCTTTCCTCACCTGTTTTAGAATACAGATGCATACATCAAAAGCATTTTTTCCCCTGTATATTATTTTTAGCATTTCCGTTTCATTGTTTCTAATGATTTCTATCTGTCTGGTGAAATTGTCAATTTGAGTTTGCATATTGAACCACCTTTTTCCAATAGAACATTTAACACAGTATTAATAATAGTTATTTTATAGTTTCAGTCACACAATTACTATAACTTTCTCATAATTAAGTATGGTTGTGATGATTTCCTCATCTCGTCAGGGTGGGTCTTTCTTTGCCTTTTCATATGCCTTGCAATTTTCTTGGATCCAGGCATCCTGTCAGGACAGTAGAGATGAGTTGAAAAGCTTTTATGCCCCACAATGGTCATGGCTTTCCTTCTGATAGGGCTTTATTGTGGGTGTTTGAGATAATCTAGGTTTAGAAATTGGAGTAGGTCTGAAGGTTGTTGTTGCTATGGCTACCACCACTATGCCCTAGGTTGAATATCTGTTCTTAAAAAAATAAAATGTGGCCTTACATGTCACATGTTCTTACTTTTGAAACTGAAAAAATATATACAATTGCTTTTTAATGTTAATAATTTATTAAATAATCCAAAGATTATTTTCTCCTTAAGAAAAGCCAAGCCTGAATCTCAGTAAACATATTACTTTACATAAGGAAGCCCAACCTTACAGCATGCCTTTTAATGGTAAATGTTCAGTTATTTACTTGAAATGCATTAAAAAGTCCTTATAAAATAGATTTGAAAACCAGGAAGAATGATTAGAGAATAAATAACCTGGATAATATATATTACAGATTCTATTAACTCATTATTAGTCAATCTCAACTATATAATATTTTTATTCTGCTTAAATCAGACATAAAATAATTCAAATTATATAAGAAATCTATTATTACATAATACTCTTGTTTTAAAGTGTATAATTCTATTAATTACTATCTAGGTTGGTATTAACAGTTTTTTAAAGTGTATAGGTACACTTCACATATATTTTTAGTAAAATATCTGAAATAAAAATAAATCAAATAATTAAATCAATAGAAGAATTTAAGCACTTTTTAACACCATCAGAGTATTTCTTTTTTTTTAATATTTTTTAAAATTTATTTATTCATAGAGACACAGAGAGAGAGAGAGAGAGAGAGGGAGAGGCAGAGACACAGGCAGAGGGAGAAGCAGGCACCATGCAGGGAGCCTGACGTGGGGCTCGATCTAGGATCTCCAGGATCACACCCTAGGCTGCAGGCGGCGCTAAACCACTGTGCCACCAGGGCTACCCAAGAGTATTTCTTATATAGTTTTTTTTTTTCAATATGTTATTAAGTGGTGTTGTAATTGACTACACAATTTGATTGAATTTTCAGAAGAAAAATAAAAGGAATGTGTAGGGCAGATGATTTAGTATATATCCCAAATAAATGAATTGACTCTACCCCCTTACCACTACCATATTTAAGATAATTAAGAAATCTAGTTTAATACTAAGATATTAAAAATTTATATTAAAGAATTTTGTTATAGAGGGGAGGTGGGTGAGGATGGGTAAAATAGGTGATAGGGATTAAGGAGGACACTTGGTATGATGAGCACCTCGTATTGTATTCAAGTTTTGAATTACTAAATTCTACACAGGAAACTAGTATTACACTGTATGTTAACTACCTGGAATTTAAATAAAAAGTTGGGAATAAAGAAAATAAAATAATCATCATCCTTAAAAAAAAGAGTTCTGTTGTATTTTTCACCCTTCATGATTACACATGGGAGTAAAAAATTACTGAAATTATTTTTTGACATTTTTCATTAATTGCTTATCAATAATTTATTATATATTGAAATATATAGATTAAATCACCCATGTTAAAAATAGTGGCATATTTTTACTTTAAATCTTTATTAAAGTATGATATTGGAAAATATTTACATTATCTTTCTTTGATGATCTTTCTTTGATGATTATCTTTCTTTGATGATCTTTCTTTGGATAGTATCTACTTAAATATAATCTCTATTTATATCAAGCCTCTTGTTTCAGAAGTAGAGAATTCCTATCCAAATTTTATCAGAATATAAGAATTGAAAAAATATCCATTTGAGAAAAATAAAACAGTGGAATAATTTGAAATTGATAAAAATATGTTTGCCTCAAAATATGGATTCAGGCTTTGACCAGTTGAACTTAACTTGTAGTTTTAGGGTTAGCATACAGAAATGAGGAAGAACTTCTATAGAAATATTTATCAGTGGGACACCGGGATGGCTCAGTGGTTGAGTATCTGCCTTCGGCTCAGGACATGGTCTCAGAGTTCAGAGATTGAGTCCTGCATCAGGCTCCAGCATGAAGCCTGCTTCTCCTCCCTCTGTATATGTCTCTGTTTCTCTCTGTGTTTCTCATGAATAAATAAAATCTTAAAAAAAAAAAAAATTATCGGTGAACTATAGTCACACAATAGAGTTTGCATAAGATTTTTTCAACAAGCCATTACTTAAGCAAAACTAGGAAGATTTAAGTTATTTTTATTTATTTATTTTTTATTTATTTTATTATTTTTAAAAAATTTTTATTCTAGTTCAGCAACTAAAATTTCATCTCATTACAATTAATTTGTCTTCAAATTCTATATTAACTAAAATTATCATACAGTGTAGTACATGTTATTTATTGGCACAGAATTTGAAAATTTCAGTTCCCTAAAGTTCCATATGGTGTTAAAATGAATTCTATTTGTGTTTTTACATAATTCATTTTAATATCTTATATATTTCATTACTTCTGGTGGCAGAGACCAAATTTCCATCAATTCAAATGTACCTTGTCTTTTCCTAGAGCTTCATCATATTTTCAGGAAAATTATATACCTAACGTGACACATTTGGATTTTAAAGTCATGTCTCCTCTTAGGTGTCAAGGAGAGGTCCACCGTCCTATCTGCTGTTGGTTACCTGTTCATATGGGTGTCGGTTAATAAATAATTTGTTATTGTCTGTTGATTTTATCCTTTCTTTCTGCCAAATCAGTTTTCTCTTTCTCTACTACACTGTGGGTATGAGAACTTATCTTCTGCTTCTGTATTCATGGAAGCATATAAATCACTGCTAGATTATCTTTCTAGACTTACTCTGCATCTACATAGTCTGAGGTGTTGCTGGCTCCAGTGAGCTGAATTCCCCTATTCATGGAACCTAATAAGTTCTTTTGTTACTTATTTGCCCTCTTTTATTTCTTCCTCTTAGCAATGGGATTAATGTTCAGATATAAGAAATGTGCATCAGTGTGTGTTTTTTTTCCATGATCATGGTTTTGTGTTGTTTTGTTTTCTCAAATATTTAATTAATGCCTGAAGTATTTACCAAGTTATATTTTCCCCTAAGAGCCTAAGTTTTGAAAACCACAGAAATGTATGATGAGTATTTCATGTTCTAGCCTGTATGACTATGAGGTTAAGTGATTATTATAAATGAGACTAGTTTGGAAGGTGTTATTATTCTTGGTTGTACTATTTGTTTTTGTTAAAGTTAGGGCTGCTGGGTCTTTTTTAGCTTAACATATATATCCAGGAAAGGGAAAGATTAATTCAAGAAATGGACATCAGAAGAGACGTAATACCTCATAGAATTTTAGAGAGATTTGTACAATTTTCCCATTTGTACTTTAGAAAAACAAGGAGACCACTTTTGAAGGACTTTGCGGTTGGTTTATTTTAGTGTAGATATTAATAAATAGTTCAGTGGAATGTTGGTTGCTTCTGCCAATGTCCTAGTATTTCAGTGGCCACGGTGATGTGGACCTTCATTCTGTATCCAGACAGTATACTTTTCTAAGGCCAAAGACAGGACCTTGACTTCATACAGAATTTTCCATGTCTGAAATTTCACACTTTCTAATCACAATTGACTTCTGATTAGCTTAGTTTTCAGGACTAAATATTTACCTAAGATGATAGTCTTAGGATTTCCCCAAAGGTAGATCCTGAAAAATAAATTTATATGCAGATAATTTTTGTAGAAAATAACCGCAAAGAACAGAAGTGAGGGGCTTGAGAAAGTGAAGGAATGAGGAAATGCAGTATTAGATGCGTTACTCAGAGTATTTATCAGAATCACTGCAAAATTGGGCATTAGCTCTCCGGAGACTTTTTAAGGAAGATGGAAACTGATTCTCCAAATTGTGCACTGGACAGAAGGAGTACTTACCCATTGGCTTTTGTTCCCAGTGAGTGATGATTAACTATAGTATTAACACATTTTAGTTGTACATACCTATATGCTGATAGGGCTTCCCCCAAAGTCCACTTCATCAGAGAAAGCCAGAGTAGAGAGCAAAACTATACTGTTTGCAGGGGAGAAAATATTGTAGATGATTTGATTTGAAACCCTTCTGAAACTGTCTGCAAAAGATGTAGGAGAACCAGAGATAAAGCAGGCAAAGATGATGAGGCAACAAAAGCTCTTACACAGAGACACTGTTCTTCTGAAGACTACTAGGTATTGGTAAAAAAAAAAAAAAAAAAAAAAACAGCTAGTAAAGAAAGAAATGGAAGATTTATGCTAGACTAAAAAAAAGTTTTACCACATTGTAGAAGATGGACTGGAGAGCAAGAGGGAGTACATGTAGATTTAGAGAGATCTGTTTGAATTTTAAGAGCCTAAATTATTTTGGAAATCAAGTTTAATATAAAATTTCTATTGATTTGTTTATTTGTTCTGATTTCAATATTCTCATAATTTACAGCTACTGTGTAAATGTTTCAAAACTTAAGAGAACATATTCATTTTCTAGAATTTCTAGGATATGGCTTATTCATGTTTCTATCAAATAAAATATAAAGATAATATGTTTTTCTTCATTTCTTTGCTTTACTAAAAATAAAATTCTAAAAATCTCACTTAATCGGTTCACTGAAATGCTCTAAAATCCATCAGTTCCCAAACTGTAGTTGAATGAGGCTCAAGCTGAAAACTAGGTATTTCAAGCACTATCTTCATTTGTTTTTCCCTTGGAATAGCCCAAGTTGCTGGTGTTGTACATGACCAAGGGAGATGGAAGACACAAGGGTTAAAAAGACAGCAGTTTAGGTAACCTAAAATAGGCTCACTGTCATAGAATTAGCCCTTCAATACACCATCACCATATCAAGGCCTAAAACATACCTTTTTCTTGCTTGTTTCTTATAGCACACCCTGTGACTTCTTTAAGAATTTCAAGTCTTGGGCAGCCCCGGTGGCCCAGCAGTTTAGCGCTGACTTCAACCCAGGACATGATCCTGGAGACGTGGGATCGAGTCCCACATCAGGCTCCCTGCATGGAGCCTGCTTCTCCCTCTGCCTGTGTCTCTGCCTCTCTCTCTCTCTCTCTCTGTCTCTCATGAATAAATAAATAAAATCTTTAAAAAGTAATAATATAAAAGATAAAATAAGTAAATTAAAAGAATTTCAAGTCTTAAACTTGAAGTTTTTGGAAAGAGTCTATATAGAGAAGGTTAGTGAAAGATCAACAGAAACAAAAGATGGAAAAGAAAATCAATGTCAAAGCTTTCTTTTTTTTTTTTTAAGATTTTATTTATTTATCTATGAGAGACACACAAAGAAAGGCAGAAACATAGGCAGAGGGAGAAGCAGGCTCCCTGTGGGGAGACCAATGCGAGACTGGATCCCAGGACCCTGGGATCACAACCTGAGCCAAAGGCCGACACTCAAAAGCTGAACTACCCAAATGCCCCAGAACTTTCAGTTTAAAAACCATTGGTTAAAATCTTATGAAATATTAAGTTATCAACTATTTTTTTATCACAAGCAGCCTCCAAATAACCTCTATTTCATTGCAACTTTCTATAAGAAACTATTTTAAAAGACATCTCATAAGAGTATTTTGTTTCTTTTTTATGATAATTAGAAACATAATTACTGTACAGTATTTTAAATAATTATATACAGAAAGAAGAAATTTATTCCCCTATATTACAACCTCTCAAAACAGTTTAGGAGTGATGACTCCCAACATACACATGAACACGATTTATGTTTTTACATTTCTCAGATAAAATTAGAGATGTTTAGTACACTGCCATATTTTACATAATAATGACTTAGAAACATCTTGTGCTATCATTGCATATTATTTTACCAATGGAATGGGAATGTGTGTATGTATGATTGTGTGTGTAAAACTATTTCCAATGACCTAGTCTTAAACATTTTGTTCTTTTAAAGTCTGGCTGCTATTGATTACCATAGCAGATAATCCACATCAATGGTTACTTTTTAAATAGGTTATTAAATTCATCCTCATGTGACTTTCAAATTTTTATTAAAGGTAACTACATTTTTTAAAATTTAAATTCAATTTGCTAACAGATAGTATAACACCCAGGGCTCATCCCATCAAGTGCGCTCCTTAATGCTGTAACCCAGTTGTTGTAGATAAAAGATATGAAACCACATACATGTTATATATACATGTCATTATATACAATAATGACAGTTTGGGACCACTAATTTTTACTGTACTTACACTGTACAGTTTTTCTACTTATATTTATTTCATTTTTTCCAGTTTTTCTACTTTTAAAGATTGAATAATTCTGCTTTTTAACTTTTTTACTAAAATGATTGCAAAGTATAGTTATTAAATTTTGGTATTTCTGACACAGTCTGCTAATACATATAATTTGATGCTGCATTTTTACTCAGATCATAATATCCAATTATGGTAATATTTTTATGAGAAAATACTACTTCCTAAAATTGTTTTATGACTTCTAAATACATATTTCTAGGAAATCAGGATCAACGTTCAATGTATATCATGTTGCGATGTAAACCTCACTGATCTGCTTATTTATACACCACTAGGTCCATGAGAGGAGGGACAAATCATCCCTATTATATTTTCAGATTATGTGCAATAGGCTCAGTTATGTTGAGCGTAAGTATCAAATATTTATTTATTATTTATTTTGTAAACTAGTCGCTTACTTCTGTATTTTGAGTATACATTTATCTGCTTTTTAAATTTCTCACTAATAAAGAGGTTATCTGTGATTCAAAGTAACTGTAATAGAAGAGTGCTATTTATTTTATTAAAATTTTCAGCCATTCAATATGTGAAATGTAAAGGACTGTTTTGATTAAATCCAGGAGTGGTCACAGCATGTGATCTCTTGAACCTCTTCTCCTCAATGAAAAACTCAGAGTGGTTCAGTTGAATCTGGCTTCATCCCAGCTTATCCGGACCCCTACATATCCTGGAGAGAAGTCTCCCTTCTTTAGAGAAGATCTGATCTCTTCCTCACAGTAGTTACAATACAGCCAGTGACCCAATATTAAGACCACAGTGCTACAAATGTTCTGTTCACCATCTTTAAGGAACAATGAGATTCCACATTTGGGGCAATGCATAGTTTCTTGGTTTCCTCAATTTCATCAGTAGGAATCAGGGAACTTTGGAAACCTCTCTACTTATTTTTCCCATTTTTCAGAGCCTCATCACCCTTATCTGTTTTGCATTCCCAGGATTGATGTCATTATGTCTTGTATCTCTGTAAACAAATAGTCTTATATCTCCACAAGATGCCTCAAATCCTCCACTCAGCCCTTAACTCTTAATTTCTTATTGCTACCAAGTTTTTCACACATCCTGATTATGGTTACCATTTCTCATCTCTTGCCATCTCCCGAATTCTCTATCTGGCTCCACTGAATTCCACAGTCTATCAGCAGCAGAGTCTTCTGTTTTCTCAACCACTTACCTGAATATTTACTTTATTGCTTGTTCTAATAAAACTCAGACTTCTTTAGGGGTTCTGTTCCCCATTTAGCCCTTTGTACTTATTCCCCTACCAGCATCACACAGATGTACTTAGGAACGGAAGTGCAGTAGTGACCAAGAGTGCCTCAACGTTTTCCTCTGCTTGATTAACTTTAGATAGGTTTTTGTTTGTTTGTAAGTTTTGTCCCTTGACCCCAGGCCTCTCTTTTCTTAGAGCAACTGCTTTAGAAAACTTATTATAAATTCTCTCTCCCTTTGAGATATAAAAGGTGGCCTCTGTGATTCTCATTGCTTTTTCATGGATTTCCTCCCCCAACAACCAGATACTGAGCATATACCCTCACCTCACCAGCTTTTATTATTAACTGTCTTTCCTTGTTCTAATCATTCATGGATCCCTCTTACACTTTATTTCTTAATTATTTTAGCAAATGCCTCACTATCCTTTTCCACCAACTATTTCAAATTTGATTTTAGTAGTTTAAATACACATAGATGAAACTGAAATCACAGGGCTGTTAGCTTTTTGGACTTTTCTGTTTCAGCAAACTTGTCTATTTTACCTCATGTTCACTTCTGTTCAGACTTTGGCATTACCAATAAATGCAACCCCTATATAGTGTCAACTTATGCATTCCACTCTCTGACCACCCACCATCTCCTGTCTTTTTTGCTCATTTTCTATTGCCATTAAACTAACAATTTTTAAAAATATTTATTTATTTGTTCATGAGAAACACACACACACACACACACACACACATACACACACACACTCTTATTCTTTAGTCACCTTATCTTTAATTTGTGGTTAGGCAGAGACACAGGCAGAGGGAGAAGTAGGCTCCATGCAGGGAGCCGGTTGTGGGACTCGAACCGGATTCCAGAATCACCCCTTGAGCCGAAGGCAGAAGATGCTCAACTGCTGAGCTACCCAGGCATCCCAAACTAACAATTTTTCTACACTATCTTTCATAGTCTCTTATTATCTATGGTCATTTCTTCCTTCTTTACTCAGGTTAAATTCCATGGTGAATCTTTATAACTATCCTCATATACAATCCCAAGTAACTTACTCTTCTGTTACATTTTCCTACTTGATTGGCAAATTTCTAATGCTATTTAAATCAGCCCTTCACTAGTTTTGTGACTGCTCTGGTGAACCGAACCTGAAGGTGACTGGAGAAACACACAAAACTATATAGTAGTGGGTGATCTCACTTTAAATTTATAATGATAAATCTGTGCCTGAGCAATCACACTGTATTTCCCTGGATCACTGATTTATTTTCTCCCCTAGAAACTATCATACTTTCTACTTTCTCCTCACATTTCCAAAGTCTTTTTTTTCTACCTGTCTTTCCAGCTGATGACATTATATTATATTTCACTTAGAAAATTAAAACAATCACAAAAGCAAACATAAACATTTGTGGAATCCTGGATATCTTCAGTATAGCATTATGCTGCTAATTTCCTGCAAGATTTTTAATAACAGCTTTTCTGTATTTGATAATGTTCTACATTGCAGTGAAGTTCTGAGAAAATCCACAAATCTTTGAACATGATCTAAGGCTGTATCCCACAGAAAATTTCCAGTGGATTCTAGACTTTTTTTTTTTTTCATAATGTACTATCAGTGCTAGTTTTTAGACTATTTCTGAAAAACTTTCTCCATTTTAGTTTGTTAAAAGTATCCACTACTAGAGCCATTTCAGTATAGCCATATATACCTGCAGTCCTTATGTTCAAGGATTATATCGTAGGTGAAAGCACAGACTCTGGAAGCGGACTTTACCTTCACATCAGATCTTCCTGTAATGGAAGGAAATTATTTGATCTCTTATTCTTTAGTCTCCTTATCTTTAATTTGTGGTTAGCAGTAATGCCTACCTCAATGCATTGTGGTAAGAATTAAATATGAAAATCTATATTAGCTGTTAAGATAATACTCTACACATTATAAACTTTTAATATTCCTTAGCTATATTTTTTAATATTATCTATATTTTTGGTATTACTAACAAGTCCAGAATAAGGTCAGATTCAGCTTCCTTCAGGAGTGGATAAGTGAGTATGTCCACACAGGGTTAACTAAATTCTTTTTGCATTAACTTTTTTTATCATTTAGTATTTTTTTGTATTCTCTGCTTGTCTATACTTGATTAACTCCTGAATTATATACTAGCTGCATTTGTATACACTTCTAAAGATAATAATTTACACATTCAACTATAGTTTCCATGCATCATATTTCGAGAATCAAAGTGATTTGCAAGAGTGAAATTGTCAATTCAAGGACTTTGGAGATATGAAGTACAGTTACGAAAATGTTAATTATTATAAAATATTTCCACACTGGAAAAGCAAAACAAAAACAAGTAAAAAGTGACTTAGTTTGTAGTATTACAATCTACTTACATGTGGGCTATATTTTCATCTAGCCTTGACACATTACCCCTAGTTGTGTTCAAGAGAATGTAAGTTAATTTGTATTATTTCTAAGCAGGAAAAATAAACTATTTTCATTTATTATTTTAAATGTTATAATCATTTTTAATAATATAAAGAGTTAATATAAAGAGTTCTATTTCCCTAGTAAGTGATAAAAATCATTTGTCAAATTGCATTAATAGATTTAGGGGATCCCTGGGTGGCGCAGCGGTTTGGCGCCTGCCTTTGGCCCAGGGCGCAATCCTGGAGACCCGGGATCGAATCCCATATCAGGCTCCCAGTGCATGGAGCCTGCTTCTCCCTCTGCCTGTGTCTCTGCCACTCTCTGTCTCTGTGACTATCATAAATAAATAAAAATTAAAAAATTAAAAAAAAATAGATTTAAAGATAATGCTGCAGATATACTTTCACAACCCTTGATAATGTTCTACATTGCAATGAAGTTCTGAGAAAATCCACAAATCTTTGAACATGATCTAAGGCTGTATCCCACAGAAAATTTCTAGTGGATTCTAGACCGTTTTTTTTTTTTAATAATGTATTTTTTTTCATAACCCTTGTTATGGTATCATCATGAAGTACTTGAAATTGTTTGGCTAATGATATACTCACATTATTAAAGTTTATTCTTTGTGATATATATTATTAAAGATTTAGTGCTTTTATCTTGGCATGGATTACCAATAATCTTCTAGGAAAAAGTTCTTCTAGGTTTTCAGAAGTAATATATATATATATATATATAAACTTTGTTTTGAAATATATCCAAGATTATTTGCCTAATGATGCAGTGAATTTTCTTTCTCTTTTGCTGTTCCTCTTCCTCTTTTTTTTTCTGTCTCTTTTCTAGAAAAGTAGAAGCTTGATTATAAAATATTGTCATTTACCAAAATACTTTAGGGAATTATAAAAAAATAAGTAAGCTTTGTGAATATAACTTATCAATTAAATGAGTACTAATTTATGAAACAACCCATAGATGTTTCAGTTTACATATGATAGTAAGAACACAACATTCGCAATATGTCTGTATTGGAGATCACCTGAATTCTAAGGTAAAAAGAAATATTTTTCAAGGTTGAAAACGAATTGTAAATGAAAGTAGGTGCATTTTGATAAAATTCTTTGGAAGGAATAAATCCTGGAAATGTCAAGAATGACTCTGGATGGAATATGTCATACCTCGTATATAAGCCATAATACAACAGACAGCATGAAATGGAAGACCGAATAAAAAGTGTTTTTGTTGTCATAAGACATTTTGTCTATGAAACAAAGAATTCCAAAGAATAATGTAAAACATTTAGGTACCATAAATCTTCTTTATGATACATTTTGTGGAAACCTATGAAATTGTTTTTTTCTATTCCATATGTTAGAATTTCTTTTAAGACTTTGAGAAGAAATATCTTTTTTTCTCTTCTTTCAAACACCACTCCTAGAAAAAACTTAAATGAAGTTACAAAATGAGATTAATTTCTATGGATGTCTAGTATGTACTAAGAACTTTAAATAATTTTTTGAACTTCCCTTCAAACCAGTACCTCTTCTATTGTTTTCTCAGAAATGGAAAAACTATCCGTCAAGTTTTGAATGCCACAATCCTTCACACTTTATTCTTCCACATCCTGTATACTTCCAAATCCAATCTTTTATTTTTTTTAAAAACATTTTATTTATTTATTCATTAGAGACACACAGAGAGAGGCAAAAACCTAGGCAGAGGGAGAAGCAGGCTCCTCACAGGGAGCCCGATATGGCACTTGATCCTAGACCCTGGGATCACACTCTGAGCCAAAGGCAGATGCTCAATTGCTGAGCCACCCTAGCGTCCTTCAATCCTTTATTAAAACATAATAACTTAATAAAAAACCCATAATGGCTTAATTTTTTTCTTGAATCATCCCGTTCAAAGAAATCTTTAACTTTCTATCATACTTTCCCTATATCTCTTGGATATTGTAATAGAGATCTAGCTGATTTATAAACTTGTACAGTGTGTGTCACAATCATTCTTCGTGATAAAGTCATGGTGGGTTTTTTTATTGTTTTGTTTTGTTTTTATTATTTAGGAAAGGGGGCAGATCAGATCATGTCATTAATATCTACTGTTTATTTACTCTTAAAATAAAGGCTTATGTTGTAAAGCCCCAGACCTTCTAGATGACAACTGCTTCACTAGACTTACCTAGCACTAGTCCCTTCTTTGTTTACGCCATTCCTTAACCACACCTTTTGGATATTAAAATTTAAACCAGAATATGGTGGTTTCATTTAGTGCAAAAGCAATGAAATAAAGTTTATCAGTTCAGTTAAAAAAAATAACTTGCATGCAGTGTACTAACCATATTTCAAGCCTCTAGAATTTTTTTCTCATCTCTATTTGAAGATAAAAATAGTATCTAGCTCCTAGGAGTGTTGTAAAATTTAAATGAGATACTACAAGTGCCTAGAATAGTACTTAGTATAGAGTAAATGCTCATTATAACAGAAGTGACATTGTAGTGATCAATATCACCTCATCCAGAGACAGACTGCAGGTATGAAATCCCTACTCTGACCTTGTGTATACATGGCTATGAGTAAGTTTTTTAAATTTCTTCTATCTCATTGCTTTTTAATGTAAATTAAAATAATATTAATTCCTTTTTCACAGAATTGCTATGAGGATGAAATGCACTAATAAATTGAGAGTTTTAGATCTATGTCTTCCACATTGTAAGCACCTATAAGCATAGTATTTTTCTGTTTTCTTCAAGTTTTTTTAAAATTTCAGTCAGGAAACAGTGTAATTCAGGAGTAGAATTTAGGATTTAGGAGCATTTTCTACTGTTATTTTAAATTATAGTTATTAATATAATTATTAAATTTGTAATATAAATATATAACTGTAATTTCTCCATTTGTCAATGTAAAAAAACTTTTTTCAAATGTAAAAGGAGCTATTAAGATTTTAATGACTATCTCTTAAATGGACAAATAAGGGTGGTCTTGAATAAACCTGTTCTCAGTACACTATAGTTAAGGGTGGTTAAGATGTGTCTTCTCAAGTGCCATATGATTTCACTCATATATAGAATTTAAGAAACAAATGAACAAAGAAAAAAATTAAACAGATTCTTTATGTAAATATACAGAACAAACTGATGGTTTCCAGAAAGAAAGAAAAGGTGAAGGAATTAAGAGAACACTTATCATGATGAGCACTTAGTAATGTATAGAATTGTTGAATATATTGTATATTTGTCGATTATGTTAGAATTAAAATTGAAAAACAAAAAAATAAAAGGTTCTGGTTTGAAAAAAGAGGCTGTCTTCTTAGTTTCAGTCAAGGGTTACAGAATTTCTCAGGGAAAGGCTGCCCTCCAGCATTTCTCATCTTCCACACATTTTATGTTACAAAGTCTAAGTTCCAGGTGATATGGGAAAGAGATTAAGGGTTACTTTGCTTGGGGAGCCTGGGTGGATCAATGGTTGAGTGTCTGACTTTTGCTCAAGTCGTGGTTCTGCGGTCCTGGGATTGAGTCCTGCATCAGGCTCCCCACTGGGAGCCTGCTTCTCCCTCTGCCTATGTCTCTGCCTCTCTCTGTGTCTTTCATGAATGAATGAATGAATGAATGAATGAACGAATAAATAAATAAATAATAGTCTTTAGAAAAGGGGGGTTTACCTTCCTCAACCCACCCATGATTCATAGATGCTGGTTTTATGCCTATGATAGCAGATAAGAAAAATTGATTCTCAGTTGTCTCTACCTTAGCTACTTTTAGGATGGAGGTTCCATGTCAGAAGAGCTAAGCCAAGAAGAAAGATACAATTCCCACCTAGCACTTTGTTTATGAACAAAGTTTAACTCCAAGAAAAGAGGCCATTGTACTCATCATAACCTCTGAAGTAGTGGTTCAGAAATTTTATCCAGGGGTGAGAGAGACCATAAGAACAGAGAGCTCAGCAACAAAAACTATCTCTATAAAGGAGTCAAGTTTCTTTGTTTGTTTGTTTATAATTTTTTTTTATTTATTTGACAGAGCAAGAGAGCATAAGCAGGAGAAGCAGCAGAGGGTGAGGATGAATCAAGCTCCCCACCAAGCAGAGAGCCCAATTCGGGGCTCCATTCTAGGACCTTGGGATCATTACCTGAGCTGAAAGTAGATGCTTAACAACTAAGCCATCAGGTGACCCTAAAGGAGTCAAATTTAACTGAATTAATATAGAGTATTTATGCTTCAAATGAACTGCCAAAAATAATGGGGAAATCAGCTAGGTATTATTGAATGCTAACAACTGAGTGAGATATCACTAGAGACAGACAAAGATAACTTAATGGAGAGATTAAGGAAGGAAGTGATTGGAAGGAGATCTGTTAAACCATTCTCATTCCAGGGTGACAGAGTACATGCCCAAGGTTACACTTTCTAAAGAGTGAGCTCAGGGGCTGGATACTGTAGTAGACCTACAATTTATTAAAATACTACAGCTAAGTCACTAAAAAAAATAAACAAAAACACAAGTCCTAGAGAGGGGGATCAGTATCCAGATTTGCTATAATATGTTATCTAAAGTATCTAGTTAAAAGCAATAGTAAGACATGAAGAAGGCAGAATTATTACATACACATGAAATATAACACAAGAAAAAACTGCCTTTAGAAGAGACTAGATGTCAGACTTAGCTGGCAAAGATCTCAAAACAGCTATTATAAGTATCTTCAAAGAAATAAACCTTTTTAAGAAGTAAAGAAAAAGCATGATGACTAACTGTACTTACCAAGGAGAAAATGTTGATAAAGATGTAGAATTATTTTTTTAAACTAATTTGAAATTCTGGAGCTGAAAATTTAGTAACTGAAGTAAAAATTTCACTATAGGGATTCAACAGTAGATTTGAGTTGACAGAAGAAATAATCAGTGACTTGAAGATAGATCTGTGGAGATTTTATAGTCTAAAAACAGGAAGAATGAAATGAACAAAGCCTCAGAAATGTGAAGTAACATTAAGTAGATAATTTAAAAAGGATAGTATAGATCCCAGAAATAAGCTTCTGTTTAATGATCCAATGATTTCTGTCAAGTGTACCAAGATCACAGAATGGGGAAAAGACAGTATCTTCAACAAAAGGCATTGGGAAAACTGGATCCACACATACAAAGGAATGTACTTGCACATTTACCTTACACCATACAAAAATTAACTCAAAGTGAATTAAAGACCTAACTATAAGACCTCAAACTACAAACTTCCTAGAAGAAAACATAGAGGGAAAACATCATGACATTGGATTTGGCAGTGATTTCTTGGATATAACATTAGAAACATAGGCAACAAAAGCAAAAATAAACAAGTGCAACAACATCAAATTTTAAAACTTCAGTACATCAAAGGACACATTTAGTGGAATGAGCAGGCAACCAATGGAATGGAAGAAAATATTTGCAGGTCATATATCTATTAAGGGGCTAATGCTCTGAATATATAAATAACTCTTACAATGCATCAGTGAAGAATGCAAATAACTACATTTTTAAAAGGTCAAGGGACTTGAACAGATATTCTTCAGAGAAGAGCTACACATGGGTAAGAAGTATATGCATATTCACAAGCTTAACACCACTAATCATTCAAGAAATGCAAATCAAAACCACAATAAGATATCATCTCATACCCATTAGAATGGCTATTATCAAAAAATACCCCCCAAAACCCAGAAAATAACAAGTGTTGAAAAGAATGTACAGAAATTGGAAACCTTGTGCATTTTTTAATGAGAATGTAAAACAGTGCAGCTATTATGGAATACATATGGAGGTTCTTAAAAAATTTAAAATAGGGTTACCATAATGTCACTTCTGGGTATATAGCCAAAATAGTTGAAAGCAGTGTCTTAAAGACATTTTTGTATAAAGCCCTGTTAGTTCTATGACCTCTAAAATGCATCAAAGGCCACACAACTTCTCATCACCTCCATGCCTACCACTATGGTCATGACACCATTATCTGCAGCATCTGCCCCAGATTCCATCCCACACAGAAGCCTGAGGGATTTTTTTTTTTTTTTTTGCTATAACTGTATGTAGCCACTGACAAATTCACATCAATGAATAGCAATCTTCCCTTAAGTCTAAATGTTCCACTCATACTCCAATATGTATCACCCTAAAACTAAGCAGAAAAAAAGAGACCCACAGAGATTATCTTAAAAATTATAAAAAGTTTCTAGTTAAAATGGAGTCTAATAGCACTCTCCTTCATTCTTAAAAGCCTTTTGACATAACAGAAGGAGATGATAAATTCTATATAAAAGGAATGAAGTAATATATTGTACCTTAAGGTAAGCATGGGATTCATTAATGTCAAGTTCCTAGAAGTTAGAAAGTAGGTGAGACAAGATTAATAGAGAAAGACAAATAAGGGTCTTCCTGCAATGGAAGAATGTCTGATACGTAGAATTCATGTATACATACCTCATATGAAGCCAAACTTAAGTGAGGAACTTGGGTTTAGAATGATACAATGAGATATTGTATTGTGGATATGTTATTACTCTGATAAACACTTGCACTCTAATTCTTACCTTCTGTAAACTCTACACATTTGAAAAGAAAATCAGTAGAAAGCAGTCAATCCCATTACTAAACTACTACAGCTTTTTGTTGGTAAGAGTGCTATGTGTGAGGGATGTACTCCCCTTATGAATTTTAATAAAAATTTCATGCAAAAGATATACTTTTCAAATGATATATTGTGTGCTGAGGGATCACTGTCAAGAAGGCAACATGACAAGTTCTTCAGGAATCAGAAGGGACTGAGCTGGATTCCAAGCATCTATGTGACATGGGACTTCCTGAAACATGATTTCCTTAAGAAAGTAGCTCTCCATCATGTAATTATTTTGGGTTTTTTTTTTTTTTTAATAAATTAATTTTTATTGGTGTTCAATTTACCAAAATACAGAATAACACCCAGTGCTCATCCCCTCAAGTGTCCCCCTCAGTGCCCGCCACCCATTCACCCCCACCCCCCACCCACCTCCCCTTCTACCACCCCTAGTTCATTTCCCAGAGTTAGGAGTCTTTATGTTCTGTCTCCCTTCCTGATATTTCCCACACATTTCTTCTCCCTTCCTTTATATTCCCTTTCACTATTATTTATATTCCCCAAATGAATGAGAACATACAATGTTTGTCCTTCTCCGATTGACTTATTTCACTCAGCATAATACCCTCCAGTTCCATCCACGTTGAAGCAAATGGTGGGTATTTGTCGTTTCTAATGGCTGAGTAATATTCCATTGTATACATAGACCACATCTTCTTTATCCGTTCATCTTTTGATGGACACCGAGGCTCCTTCCACAGTTTGGCTATTGTGGACATTGCTGCTAGAAACATCGGGGTGCAGGTGTCCTGGAGTTTCATTGCATCTGAATCTTTGGGGTAAATCCCCAACAGTGCAACTGCTGGGTCGTAGGGCAGGTCTATTTTTAACTCTTTGAGGAACCACCACACAGTTTTCCAGAGTGGCTGCACCAGTTCACATTCCCACCAACAGTGTAAGAGGGTTCCCTTTTCTCCGCATCCTCTCCAACATTTGTTGTTTCCTGCCTTGTTAATTTTCCCCATTCTCACTGGTGTGAGATGGTATCTCATTGTGGTTTTGATTTGTATTTCCCTGATGGCAAGTGATGCAGAGCATTTTCTCATGTGCATGTTGGCCATGTCCATGTCTTCCTCTGTGAGATTTCTCTTCATGTCTTTTGCCCATTTCATGATTGGATTGTTTGTTTCTTTGGTGTTGAGTTTAATAAGTTCTTTATAGATTTTGGAAACTAGCCCTTTATCTGATATGTCATTTGCAAATATCTTCTCCCATTCTGTAGGTTGTCTTTTAGTTTTGTTGGCTCTATCCTTTGCTGTGCAAAAGCTTCTTATCTTGATGAAGTCCCAATAGTTCATTTTTGCTTTTGTTTCTTTTGCCTTTGTGGATGTATCTTGCAAGAAGTTACTGTGGCCAAGTTCAAAAAGGGTGTTGCCTGGTTCTCCTCTAGGATTTTGATGGACTCTTGTCTCACATTTAGATCTCTCATCCATTTTGAGTTTATCTTTGTGTATGGTGAAAAAGAGTGGTCTAGTTTCATTCTTCTGCATGTGGATGTCCAATTTTCCCAGCACCATTTATTGAAGAGACTGTCTTTCTTCCAATGAATAGTCTTTCCTCCTTTATTGAATATTAGTTCACCATAAAGTTCAGGGTCCACTTCCGGGTTCTCTATTCTGTTCCATTGATCTATGTGTCTGTTTTTGTGCCAGTACCACACTGTCTTGATGACCACAGCTTTGTAGTACAACCTGAAATCTGGCATTGTGATGCCCCCAGCTATGGTTTTCTTTTTTAAAATTCCCCTGGCTATTCAGGGTCTTTTCTGATTCCACACAAATCTTAAAATAATTTGTTCCAACTCTCTGAAGAAAGTCCATGGTATTTTGATAGGGATTGCATTAAACGGGTAAATTGCCCTGGGTAACATTGACATTTTCACAATATTAATTCTGCCAATCCATGAGCATGGAATATTTTTCCATCTCTTTGTGACTTCCTCAATTTCTTTCAGAAGTGTTCTATAGTTTTTAGGGTATAGATCCTTTCCCTCTTTGGTTAGGTTTATTCCTAGGTATCTTATGCTTTTGGGTGCAATTGTAAATGGGATTGACTGCTTAATTTCTCTTTCTTCAGTCTCATTGTTAGTGTATAGAAATACCATTGATTTCTGGGCATTGATTTTGTATCCTGCCACGCTACCAAATTGCTGTATGAGTTCTAGCAATCTTGGGGTGGAGGCTTTTGGGTTTTCTATGTAGAGTATCATGTCATCGGTAAAGAGGGAGAGTTTGACTTCTTCTTTGCCAATTTGAAGGCCTTTAATGTCTTTTTGTTGTCTGATTGCTGAGGTAGGACTTCCAGTACTATGTTGAATAGCAGTGGTGAGAGTGGACATCCCTGTCTTGTTCCTGATCTTAGGGGAAAGGCTCCCAGTGCTTCCCCATTGAGAATGATATTTGCTGTGGGCTTTTCGTAGATGGCTTTAAGATGTCGAGGAAAGTTCCCTCTATCCCAACACTCTGAAGTGTTTTGATCAGGAATGGATGCTGTATTTTGTCAAATGCTTTCTCTGCATCTAATGAGAGGATCATATGGTTCTTGATTTTTCTCTTGCTGATATGATGAATCACATTGATTGTTTTACGAGTGTTGAACCAGCCTTGTGTCCCGGGGATAAATCCTACTTGGTCATGGTGAATAATTCTCTTAATGTGTTGTTGGATCCTATTGGCTAGTATCTTGTTGAGAAATTTTGCTCCATGTTCATCAGGGATATTGGTCTGTAATTCTCCTTTTTGGTGGGGTCTTTGTCTGGTTTCGGAATTAAGGTGATGCTGGCCTCATAGAATGAATTTGGAAGTACTCCATCTCTTTCTATCTTTCCAAACAGCTTTAGTAGAATAGGTATGATTTCTTCTTTAAACGTTTGATAGAATTCCCCTGGGAAGCCATCTGGCCCTGGACTCTTGTGTCTGGGGAGGTTTTTGATGACTGCTTCAATTTCCTCCCTGGTTATTGGCCTGTTCAGGTTTTCTATTTCTTCCTGCTCCAGTTTTGGTAGTTTGTGGCTTTCCAGGAATGCATCCATTTCTTCTAGATTGCCTAATTTATTGGCATAGAGCTGTTCATAATATGTTTTTAAAATCATTTGTATTTCCTTGGTGTTGGTAGTGATCTCTCCTTTCTCATTCATGATTTTATTAATTTGAGTCTTCTCTCTCTTCTTTTTAATAAGGTTGGCTAATGGTTTATCTATCTTATTAATTCTTTCAAAGAACCAACTCCTGGTTCTGTTGATCTATTCCACCGTTCTTTTGGTCTCGATTTCATGTAGTTCTGCTCGAATTTTAATTAACATTCTTCTTCTGCTGGGCGTGGTGTATTTGCTGCTTTTTCTCTAGCTCCTTTATGTGTAAGGTGAGCTTTTGTATTTGAGTTCTTTCCAGTTTTTGAATGGATGCTTGTATTGCGATGTATTTCCCTCTCAGGACTGCTTTAGCTGCATCCCAAAGATTTTGAACAGTTGTATCTTCATTCTCATTAGTTTCCATGAATCTTCTCAATTCTTCCTTAATTTCCTGGTTGACCTTTTCATCTTTTAGCAGGATGGTCCTTAACCTCCACGTGTTTGTGGTCCTTCCAAAGTTCTTTTTGTGATTTAGTTCTAATTTCAAGGCATTATGGTCTGAGAATATACAGGGGACTATCCCGATCTTTTGGTATCGGTTCAGACCCGATTTTTGACCCAGTATGTGGTCTATTCTGGAGAAAGTTCCATGTGCACTTGAGAAGAATGTGTATTCAGTTGTATTTGGATGTAAAGTTCTGTAGATATCTGTGAAATCCATCTGGTCCAGTGTATCATTTAAAGCTCTCATTTCTTTGGAGATGTTGCTCTTAGAAGACCTATTGAGGGTAGAAAGAGCTAGATTGAAGTCACCAAGTATAAGTGTATTATTATCTAAGTATTTCTTCAGTTTGGTTATTAATTGGTTTAAATATTTGGCAGCTCCCACATTCGGGGCATATATATATATTGAGGATTGTTAAGTCCTCTTGTTGGATAGACCCTTTGAGTATGAGATAGTGTCCCTCTTCATCTCTCACTATAGTCTTTGGGGTAAATTTTAATTTATCTGATATGAGGATGGCTACCCCTGCTTTCTTTTGAGGACCATTTGAATGGTAAATGGTTCTCCAACCTTTTATTTTCAGGCTGTAGGTGTCCTTCTGTCTAAAATGAGTCTCTTGTAGACAGCAAATAGATGGGTCCTGCTTTTTTATCCAGTCTGAAACCCTGCGCCTTTTGATGGGGTCATTAAGCCCGTTCACGTTCAGAGTTACTATTGAAAGATATGAGTTTAGTGTCATCATGATATTTATTCAGTCCTTGTTTTTGTGGATTGTTCCACTGAACTTCTTCTTAAAGGGGAATTTTAAGAGTCCCTCTTAAAATTTCTTGCAGAGCTGGTTTGAAGGTCACATATTCTTTCAGTTCCTGCCTGTCTTGGAAGCTCTTTATCTCTCCTTCCATTCTGAATAAGAGCCTTGCTGGATAAAGTATTCTTGGTTGCATGTTCTTCTCATTTAGGACCCTGAATATATCCTGCCAGCCCTTTCTGGCCTGCCAGGTCTCTGTGGAGAGGTCTGCTGTTACCCTAATATTCCTCCCCGTAAAAGTCAGGGACTTTTTTTCTCTTGCTGCCTTAAGGATCTTCTTTGGAATTTGCAAGCTTCAGTATTAAATGTCGAGGTGTTGAACGGTTTTTGTTGATTTTAGGGAGGGATCTCTCTATTTCCTGGATCTGAATGCCTGTTTCCCTTCCCAGATTAGGAAATTTTTCAGCTATGATTTGTTCAAATACATATTCTGGCCCTCTGTCCCTTTCGGCTCCCTCGGGAACCCTAATTAAACATAGGTTTTTCTTCCTCAGGCTGTCGTTTATTTCCCTTAATCTGTCTTCATGGTCTCTTAATTGTCTGTCTCTTTTTTCCTCAGTTTCCCTCTTTGCCATCAACTTGTCTTCGATGTCACTCACTCATTCTTCCACTTCGTTAAGCTTCGTCATTAGGACTTCTAGCTTGGATTGCATCTCATTTAATTGATTTTTAATTTCTTCCTGATTGGATCTAAATTCTGCAGTCATGAAGTTTCTTGAGTCCTTTATGCTTTTCTCTAGAGTCACCAGTAGCTGTATAATAGTGCTTCTGAATTGGCTTTCTGACATTGAATTGTAATACAGATTTTGTTAACTCTGTGGGAGATTCTTTCTTTTTGGTCAGTGCAGAGTGGCCAAAAACAAGTTGTATTGGGAAAAGGAAAAAAGGGAGAGAGAGAGAAGGAAAGAAAAGAGAAAAAGAAAAAAGAGAAAGAAGAAAAAAAGGGAAAAAATAAGAAAAAGAGAAAAAAAAGTAAGGTGAAAAAAAAAAGGCGGCGGGGGAAGCAATCAGAAATCAAAAAGAAAAAAAACACAAAACAAACAAACAAAAAAAAACAAAACTTACGTGGGAGTATCTTCTGATTCTGTATACTTTAAGACCCTTGACTTCCCCTGGAACTTGTCCCTCTAGCTGGTCTTCTGGGGGAGGGGCCTGTTGTGCTGATTTTTA